>NC_138776.1:189856180-190578680 GCF_965119305.1 Pelophylax lessonae | reverse complement strand
CATAGGGTTAGGGTTAAGGTTAGGGATAGGGTTAGAGTTAGGGTAAAGGTTAGGATTAGGGATAGGGTTAGGGTTAGAGTTCGGGTTAGGATGTGGGATAGGGTTAGAGTTAGGGATAGGGTTAGAGTTAGGGATAGGGTTGGGGGTTAGGATTAGGGATAGGGTTAGGGTTAAGGATAGGGTTAGGGATAGGGTTGGGGTTAGGGTTATGGTTAGGATTAGGGATAAGGTTAGGGTTAGGGTTTAGGGTTTAGGGTTGGGGTTAGGGATAGGGATAGGGTTAGGGTTAGGGTTAGGGTTTGGGTTAGGATTAGGGATAGGGTTAGGTTTAGGGTTAGGGATAGGGTTGGGTTTAGGGTTATGGTTGGGGTTAGGGATAGGGTTAGGATTAGGGATAGGGTTAGGGTCAGGTTTAGGGATAAGGTTATGGATAGGGTTGGGGTTAGGGTTAGGATTAATGATAGAGTAAGGGTTAGGCATAGGGTTAGGGTTAAGGTAAGGGAGAGGGTTAGAGTTAGGGTAAAGGTTAGGATTAGGGATAGGGTTAGGGTTAGAGTTCGGGTTAGGATGTGGGATAGGGTTAGAGTTAGGGATAGGGTTAGAGTTAGGGATAGGGTTGGGGGTTAGGATTAGGGATAGGGTTAGGGTTAAGGATAGGGTTAGGGATAGGGTTGGGGTTAGGGTTATGGTTAGGATTAGGGATAAGGTTAGGGTTAGGGTTTAGTTTAGGGTTGGGGTTAGGGATAGGGATAGGGTTAGGGTTAGGGTAAGGATTAGGGATAGGGTTGGGGTTAGGGTTATTGTTAGGGATAGGGTTAGGATTAGGGTTAGGGATAGGGTTAGCATTAGGGATAGGGTTAGGGTTATGGTTAGGTTAGGGTTAGGTTTAGGGTTAGGGTTAGGGATAGGGTTAGGGTGAAGGTTAGGGATAGGGTTAGGGTTAGGGATAGGGTTGGGGTTAGGGTTAGGGATAGGGTAAGGGTTAGGGATAGGGAAAGGGTTGGGGGTTAGGGATAGGGTTAGAGTTAGGGAAAGGGTTGGGGTTAGGGATTGGGTTAGGGTTAGGGATAGGGTTAGTGTGACGGTGCTAACCGTCACTATGTGTGACGGATCACCCTGTCCCTGGATTGTAAACCCCTTTGTGTCATTTTCCTATGAGTTTGGGACATTGCACTTTTATTGTATTTTATTTCCTCTTTATTCATCCTCTGAACAAAGGAAGATGGCAGGACTCATGCCATTGAGTTAATGTAATGTAATGTTACAGCCCACCCCCCCCCCTTCCTGTTCCTGTGTCTAAGTGTGTGGATTCATGATACAGACAATAGCCTGAGCTGGGCTGGAGACATCTCTCCGCAGGGGGTGTGTATTAAGACTTGCAGTTTCAAATGTACAAATGTTCAGTTCTCATTGGTTGTTGGTTGGTCCTTGTCTCATCCCCCCCCCCTGCAAGGCTAAGGGGAGTGCCCCTTAGCTGTGTGTAACTGTCTGTCTTGGAATGTAATAAACAGTTCCTGTTTTTACCCTCAACTCTGAGCTTTGTCTAGTTTTTGGAGGGGGATTTATTATACAGAAAGCCGTTCGATTGTTTGGGGCTCTCTTTGGATGATTATTCGTATGCTGGTGTGCTACAGGGGTAATTCGTACATGCTGCAAAGGTGGTACATCCACTAAACGGCGGTTTCATTCCTTTTTACGCTGAGGTTCATAACAGTTAGGATTAGGGATAAGGTTTGGGTTAGGATTAGGGATAGTGTTAGGTTAAGGGTTAGGGATAGGGTTGGGTTTAGGGTTATGGTTGGGGTTAGGGATAGGGTTAGGATTAGGGATAGTGTTAGGGTCAGGTTTAGGGATAGGGTTAGGGATAGGGTTGGGGTTAGGGTTAGGATTAATGATAGAGTAAGGGTTAGGCATAGGGTTAGGGTTAGGGATAGGGTTAGAGTTAGGGTAAAGGTTAGGATTAGGGATAGGGTTAGGGTTAAAGTTCGGGTTAGGATGTGGGATAGGGTTAGAGTTAGGGATAGGGTTAGGGTTAGGGATAGGGTTGGGGTTAGGATTAGGGATAGGGTTAGGGTTAAGGATAGGGTCAGGGATAGGGTTGGGGTCAGGGTTATGGTTAGGATTAGGGATAAGGTTAGGGTTAGGGTTTAGGGTTGGGGTTAGCGATAGGGATAGGGTTAGGGTAAGGATTAGGGATAGGGTTGGGGTTAGGGTTATTGTTAGGGATAGGGTTAGGATTAGGGTTAGGGATAGGGTTAGCATTAGGGATAGGGTTATGGTTAGGTTAGGGTTAGGTTTAGGGTTAGGGTTAGGGATAGGGTTAGGGTGAAGGTTAGGGATAGGGGTAGGGTTAGGGATAGGGTTGGGGTTAGGGATAGGGTAAGGGTTAGGGATAGGGATAGGGATGGGGTTAGAGATAGGGTTAGGGTTAGGGTTAGGGTTTTGGATAGGGTTGGGGTTAGGGTTAGGGATAGGGTTGGGGTTAGGGTTAGGGATAGGGTTGGGGTTAGGATTCGGGATAGGGTAAGGGACAGGGATCGGGTTGGGGTTAAGGTTAGGGATAGGGTTAGGGTTAGGTTTAGGATTAGGGATAGGGTTGGGGTTAGGGATAGTGATAGGGTTGGGGTTAGGTTTAGGAATAGGGTTAGGGATAGGGTTAGAGATAGGGATGGAGTTGAGATTGGGTTTAGGGATAGGTTTAGGGTTATAAATAAGGTTGGGTTTAGGGTTGGGGTTAGGGCTAGTGTTAGGGTAAGGATTAGGGATAGGGTTAGGATTAGGGTTAGGGTTAGGGATAGGGTTATGGATATTGTTGCAGTTAAGGTTAGGGTTTGGGATAGGGTTAGGGTTAAGGTTAGGTTTAAGGTTGGGGTCGGGGTTAGGGTTAGGGTCAGGATTGGGGTATGGTTTAGTGATAGGGTTAGGGTTAGGGTTAAGGATAAGGTTAGGGTTATGGTAAGGGTTAGGGATAAGGTTAGGGTTAGGGATAGGGTTAGGGATGGGGTTAGGGTTAGGGATAGGGTTAGGGATGGGGTTAGGGTTAGGGATAGGGTTGGGGTTAGGGTTCGAATTAGGGATAGGGATTAGGGTTAGAGTTAGGGATAAGGTTAGGGATAGGGTTAAGGATTGGGTTAGGGTTAGGGAAAGGGTTGGGTGTTAGGGATAGGGTTAGGGATAGAGTTAGGGTTAGGGATAGGGTTGGGGTTAGGGAAAGGATTGGGGTTAGGGATTGGGTTAGGTTTAGGGATAAGGTTAGGATGAGGGATAGGGTTAGGATTAGGGATAGGGTTAGGGTTAGGGTTAGGGTTAGGGATAGGGTTGGGTTTAGGGTTATGGTTGGGGTTAGGGTTAGGGATAGGGTTAGGGTCAGGGTTAGGGTCAGGGTTATGGATAGGGTTAGGGATAAGGTTGGGGTTAGGGTTAGGATTAATGATAGAGTAAGTGTTAGGCATAGGGTTAGGGTTAAGGTTAGGAATAGGGTTAGAGTTCAGGTTAGGATGTGGGATAGAGTTAGAGTTAGGGTTAAGGATAGGGTTAGGGATAGGGTTGGGGTTAGGGTTATGGTTAGGATTAGGGATAAGGTTAGGGTTTAGGGTTGGGGTTAGGGATAGGGATAGGGTTAGGGTAAGGATTAGGGATAGGGTTATTGTTAGGGATAGGGTAAGGGTTAAGGTTAGGGATAGGGTTAGGGTTAGGATTAGGGTTAGGGATAGGGTTAGCATTAGGGATAGGGTTAGGGTTAGGTTAGGGTTAGGGATAGGGATGGGGTTAGAGATAGTTTTAGGGTTAGGGATAGGGTTTAGGTTAGGGTTAGGGATAGGGTTAGGGATAGGGTTGGGGTTAGGATTAGGGATAGGGATAGGGTAAGGGATAGGGTAAGGGATAGGGTAAGGGTTGGGGTTAAGGTTAGGGATAGGGTTAGGCTTAGGGATAGGGTTGGGGTTAGGGTTGGGGTTAGGGATAGTGATAGGGTTGGGGTTAGGTTTAGGAATAGGGTTAGGGATAGGGTTAGAGATAGGGTTAGGGTAAGGATTAGGGATAGGGTTAGGATTAGGGTTAGGGATAGAGTTATGGATAGGGTTGCAGTTAAGGTTAGGGTTTGGGATAGGGTTAGGGTTAAGGTTTGGTTTAAGGTTGGGGTTGGGGTTAGGGTTAGGGTCAGGATTGGGGTATGGGTTAGGGATAGGGTTAGGGTTAGGGTTAAGGATATGGTTAGGGTTATGGTAAGGGTTAGGGATAGGGTTAGGGTTAGGGATAGGGTTAGGGATGGGGTTAGGGTTAGGGATGGGGTTAGGGATAGGGTTAGGGATGGGGTTAGGGTTAGGGATAGGGTTGGGGTTAGGGTTAGGGTTCGAATTAGGGATAGGGATTAGGGTTAGAGTTAGGGATAAGGTTAGGGATAGGGTTAGGGATTGGGTTAGGGTTAGGGAAAGGGTTGGGGGTTAGGGATAGGGTTAGGGATAGAGTTAGGGTTAGGGATAGGGTTGGGGTTAGGGAAAGGATTGGGGTTAGGGATTGGGTTAGGGTTAGGGATAAGGTTAGGATGAGGGATAGGGTTAGGATTAGGGATAGGGTTAGGGTTAGGGATAGGGTTGGGTTTAGGGTTATGGTTGGGGTTAGGGATTGGATTAGGGATAGGGTTAGGGTCAGGGTTATGGATAGGGTTAGGGATAGGGTTGGGGTTAGGGTTAGGATTAATGGTAGAGTTAGGGTTAGGCATAGGGTTAGGGATAGGGTTAGGGTTAGGGTTAAGTTAGGGATAGGGTTAGGGATAGGGTTAGGGTTAGTGTTAGGGTTTAGGGTTAGGGTTAGGGCTAGGGTTAGGGTAAGGATTAGGGATAGGATTAGGGATAGAGTTGGGGTTAGGGTTAGGGATAGGGTTAAGGATAGGGTTAGGGTTAACCACTTAAGCCCCGGAAGATTTTGCCCCCTTCCTGACCAGGGGGTATTTTGCGATTCGGCACTGCGTGACTTTAACGGACAATTGCGCGGTCGTGCGACGCTGTACCTAAACGAATTTGACGTCCTTTTTTTCCCACAAACAGAGCTTTCTTTTGGTGGTATTTGATCACCTGGGCAATTTTTTGATCATGCGCTATAAACAAAAAAAGAGCGACAATTTTGCAAAAATAACAATATTTTTCAAATTTTTTTATATGAAATTCCCCCCCCCCCAAAAAATTGTAAAAATCAAATTTTTTTAACATTTTCGGCCAATTTGTTTTATGCTACATATGTTTGGTAAAAAAAAATCGCAAAAAGCGTATTTTGATTGGTTTGCGCATAAGTTATTGCATTTACTAACAAAGGGAAAGATTTCTGTCATTTTTGTTGTTTTTTTTAGCGCGTAATGGCGGCGATCTGCGATTTTTTTTGCGGTACTGCGACATTGCGGCGGACAGATCTGACCCTTGACTGACATTTTTGACACTTTTGGGGTTACCAGTGACATTTCTACAGTAATCAGTGCTATACATGTTTTAAACATATACTGTAAAAATACACTGGCAGTGAAGGGGTTAATTTATTTGAGAGGGAGGGGCTGTGTGTGTCCCTAGGGGCGTGATTCTAACTGTGATTGGCTGGGGCTTGAGGTGTAGGAACAATGATCAACGGTCCTACATAGTAGAACCGTGTGATCATTGTTTCTACACCGGGGAGAATGACAGGCGGCTTGTTTACATTAGCCGCCTGCCTTTCTCCCTCTCCCCCGATGATCGCCGTGTGACCGGCAGACATCGGGTCCGCCGGTCACACGCGCGGGGGGGTCCGTGACCGAGCGGGAGCCCCAGAGCCCCACAGGCTAGCGACGTAGACCTACGTCGCTCTGCCTGTGAGGGGCTGACTGCCGCAGTAAATATACTGTGAGCAGTCGGCAAGTGGTTAAGGTTAGGGATAGGGTTAGGGTTAGGATTAGTGTTGAGCGAACACGGACTGTATTATTCGTGTTCGTACCGAATAATTGGATTTTTTGTACCCGAACACGGACACGGACACTTTACTGTATGTTCGGGTAAAAATCCGTGTTCGGTCGTTTTATTTCCGGGTTTTGCATGCTTTGGCGCTCTTTTCATGGCGGGCTTTCAACAGCCAATCAACAATCGTTTAACTGGTGTGCCTTAAGCCATCCCAGCCATGCCTGCAAATGTCTCAGTAGCTGTGATTGGCCGTCTGAAGCATGTGACCAAGTCTTTATAAGTTCGAGGCAGCCGCAGCGGCGTCATTATGCTGCTTAGATTCAGGGACAGAGCACACATCAACGTGCTGGCTGCTGATTAGGGAAAGATAGGCAGGAAAAAACCATTTGTGTCCGGATAGAATTGAGGGACAGGTCGGAGTGTTTAGGCAAGGCGAGTTGTAGGCATTTTAGGGATAGAGTCTGCTGAATTATAGGGTCAGTGTCTTCTACAAACTACAATCGATATTGCTGTGTGGGGGGTGGGGTCTGCACTCAATCCTGATCTACGATCTCTTCTCAATCCTGTTAGGGACAGAGTCTGCTGAATTTTAGGGAAACTGTGTTCTACAAACTACAATCGATATTGCTGTGTGGTGTGGGATTGGAGATAGGCAGGTGTCAGTGATCCACATCCATTTTTCTGTGTGTGAGCTGCAGTGAACACAATCTTTTTGGGCTGCAGTGAACACAATCTTTTTGGGCTGCAGTGAACACAATCTTTTTGGGCTGCAGTGAACACAATCTTTTTGGGCTGCAGTGAACACAATCTTTTTGGGCTGCAGTGAACACAATCTTTTTGGGGTGCAGTGAACAAAATCTTTTTGGGGTGCAGTGAACACAATCCTTTTTGGTGTGCAGTGAACACAATCTTTGTGGGGTGCAGTGAACAAAATCCTTTGTGGGGTGCAGTGAACACAATCTTTTTGGGGTGCAGTGAACAAAATCCTTTTTGGGGTGCAGTGAACAACATCCTTTTTGGGGTGCAGTGAACACAATCTTTTTGGGGTGCAGTGAACAAAATCCTTTGTGGGGTGCAGTGAACACAATCTTTTTGGGGTGCAGTGAACACAATCTTTTTGGGGTGGAGTGAACAACATCCTTTTTGGGGTGCAGTGAACAAAATCCTTTTTGGGGTGCAGTGAACAAAATCATTTTTGGGGTGCAGTGAACACAATCTTTTTGGGGTGCAGTGAACACAATCTTTGTGGGGTGCAGTGAACACAATCTTTTTGGGGTGGAGTGAACAACATCCTTTTTGGGGTGCAGTGAACAACATCCTTTTTGGGGTGCAGTGAACACAATCTTTTTGGGGTGCAGTGAACACAATCTTTGTGGGGTACAGTGAACAGAATCTTTGTGGGGTGCAGTGAACACAATCTTTGGGGGGTACAGTGAACACAATCTTTGTGAGGTGCAGTGAACACAATCTTTGTGGGGTGCAGTGAACACAATCATTGTGGGGTGCAGTGAACTCAATCTTTGTGGGGTACAGTGAACACAATCTCATACTTCTGAAGGTTTGAGGGTGCTGCCTGTTCCATACTCCCCCTACTCCTCATCTAGCCTTTTAGGGGTACAAACAATAGTAATTGGGGCCTAGTGTGGTTGTGTACGTGTGATATACATACACTTTTTTGGGATCATATTTTCTATTCCGCTATTTAATCAAAAACCTTTGGGGATCAGTTAAATTGGGGGATAGTCTGTGTTGGTACGTGTGAGAGAGATCCACCTTTCCAAGTTGTTGGGGTTCATCTCATACTTCTGAAGGTTTGAGGGTGCTGCCTGTTCCATACTCCCCCTACTCCTAGCCTTTTAGGGGTACAAACAATAGTAATTGGGGCCTAGTGTGGTTGTGTACGTGTGATATACATACACTTTTTTGGGATCATATTTTCTATTCCGCTATTTAATCAAAAACCTTTGGGGATCAGTTAAATTGGGGGATAGTCTGTGTTGGTACGTGTGAGAGAGATCCACCTTTCCAAGTTGTTGGGGTTCATCTCATACTTCTGAAGGTTTGAGGGTGCTGCCTGTTCCATACTCCCCCTACTCCTAGCCTTTTAGGGGTACAAACAATAGTAATTGGGGCCTAGTGTGGTTGTGTACGTGTGATATACATACACTTTTTTGGGATCATATTTTCTATTCCGCTATTTAATCAAAAACCTTTGGGGATCAGTTAAATTGGGGGATAGTCTGTGTTGGTACGTGTGAGAGAGATCCACCTTTCCAAGTTGTTGGGGTTCATCTCATACTTCTGAAGGTTTGAGGGTGCTGCCTGTTCCATACTCCCCCTACTCCTAGCCTTTTAGGGGTACAAACAATAGTAATTGGGGCCTAGTGTGGTTGTGTACGTGTGATATACATACACTTTTTTGGGATCATATTTTCTATTCCGCTATTTAATCAAAAACCTTTGGGGATCAGTTAAATTGGGGGATAGTCTGTGTTGGTACGTGTGAGAGAGATCCACCTTTCCAAGTTGTTGGGGTTCATCTCATACTTCTGAAGGTTTGAGGGTGCTGCCTGTTCCATACTCCCCCTACTCCTCATCTAGCCTTTTAGGGGTACAAACAATAGTAATTGGGGCCTAGTGTGGTTGTGTACGTGCGAGATACATACACTTTTTTTGATCATATTTCCTATTCCGCGATTCAATAAAAACCTTTGAGGATCAATTGAATTGCGGGATAGTCTGTGTCGGTACGTGTGAGAGAGATCCACCTTTCCAAGTTGTTGGGGTTCATCTCATACTTCTGAAGGTTTGAGGGTGCTGCCTGTTCCATACTCCCCCTACTCCTCATCTAGCCTTTTAGGGGTACAAACAATAGTAATTGGGGCCTAGTGTGGTTGTGTACGTGTGATATACATACACTTTTTTTGAATCATATTTTCTATTCCGCTATTTAATCAAAAACCTTTGGGGATCAGTTAAATTGGGGGATAGTCTGTGTTGGTACGTGTGAGAGAGATCCACCTTTCCAAGTTGTTGGGGTTCATCTCATACTTCTGAAGGTTTGAGGGTGCTGCCTGTTCCATACTCCCCCTACTCCTCATCTAGCCTTTTAGGGGTACAAACAATAGTAATTGGGGCCTAGTGTGGTTGTGTACGTGCGAGATACATACACTTTTTTTGATCATATTTCCTATTCCGCTATTCAATAAAAACCTTTGAGGATCAATTGAATTGCGGGATAGTCTGTGTCGGTACGTGTGAGAGAGATCCACCTTTCCAAGTTGTTGGGGTTCATCTCATACTTCTGAAGGTTTGAGGGTGCTGCCTGTTCCATACCCCCCCTACTCCTCATCTAGCCTTTTAGGGGTACAAACAATAGTAATTGGGGCCTAGTGTGGTTGTGTACGTGCGAGATACATACACTTTTTTTGATCATATTTCCTATTCCGCTATTCAATAAAAACCTTTGAGGATCAATTGAATTGCGGGATAGTCTGTGTCGGTACGTGTGAGAGAGATCCACCTTTCCAAGTTGTTGGGGTTCATCTCATACTTCTGAAGGTTTGAGGGTGCTGCCTGTTCCATACCCCCCCTACTCCTCATCTAGCCTTTTAGGGGTACAAACAATAGTAATTGGGGCCTAGTGTGGTTGTGTACGTGCGAGATACATACACTTTTTTTGATCATATTTCCTATTCCGCTATTCAATAAAAACCTTTGAGGATCAATTGAATTGCGGGATAGTCTGTGTCGGTACGTGTGAGAGAGATCCACCTTTCCAAGTTGTTGGGGTTCATCTCATACTTCTGAAGGTTTGAGGGTGCTGCCTGTTCCATACTCCCCCTACTCCTCATCTAGCCTTTTAGGGGTACAAACAATAGTAATTGGGGCCTAGTGTGGTTGTGTACGTGTGATATACATACACTTTTTTTGGATCATATTTTCTATTCCGCTATTTAATCAAAAACCTTTGGGGATCAGTTAAATTGGGGGATAGTCTGTGTTGGTACGTGTGAGAGAGATCCACCTTTCCAAGTTGTTGGGGTTCATCTCATACTTCTGAAGGTTTGAGGGTGCTGCCTGTTCCATACTCCCCCTACTCCTAGCCTTTTAGGGGTACAAACAATAGTAATTGGGGCCTAGTGTGGTTGTGTACGTGTGATATACATACACTTTTTTGGGATCATATTTTCTATTCCGCTATTTAATCAAAAACCTTTGGGGATCAGTTAAATTGGGGGATAGTCTGTGTTGGTACGTGTGAGAGAGATCCACCTTTCCAAGTTGTTGGGGTTCATCTCATACTTCTGAAGGTTTGAGGGTGCTGCCTGTTCCATACTCCCCCTACTCCTAGCCTTTTAGGGGTACAAACAATAGTAATTGGGGCCTAGTGTGGTTGTGTACGTGTGATATACATACACTTTTTTGGGATCATATTTTCTATTCCGCTATTTAATCAAAAACCTTTGGGGATCAGTTAAATTGGGGGATAGTCTGTGTTGGTACGTGTGAGAGAGATCCACCTTTCCAAGTTGTTGGGGTTCATCTCATACTTCTGAAGGTTTGAGGGTGCTGCCTGTTCCATACTCCCCCTACTCCTAGCCTTTTAGGGGTACAAACAATAGTAATTGGGGCCTAGTGTGGTTGTGTACGTGTGATATACATACACTTTTTTTGGATCATATTTTCTATTCCGCTATTTAATTAAAAACCTTTGGGGATCAGTTAAATTGGGGGATAGTCTGTGTTGGTACGTGTGAGAGAGATCCACCTTTCCAAGTTGTTGGGGTTCATCTCATACTTCTGAAGGTTTGAGGGTGCTGCCTGTTCCATACTCCCCCTACTCCTAGCCTTTTAGGGGTACAAACAATAGTAATTGGGGCCTAGTGTGGTTGTGTACGTGTGATATACATACACTTTTTTGGGATCATATTTTCTATTCCGCTATTTAATCAAAAACCTTTGGGGATCAGTTAAATTGGGGGATAGTCTGTGTTGGTACGTGTGAGAGAGATCCACCTTTCCAAGTTGTTGGGGTTCATCTCATACTTCTGAAGGTTTGAGGGTGCTGCCTGTTCCATACTCCCCCTACTCCTAGCCTTTTAGGGGTACAAACAATAGTAATTGGGGCCTAGTGTGGTTGTGTACGTGTGATATACATACACTTTTTTGGGATCATATTTTCTATTCCGCTATTTAATCAAAAACCTCTGGGGATCAGTTAAATTGGGGGATAGTCTGTGTTGGTACGTGTGAGAGAGATCCACCTTTCCAAGTTGTTGGGGTTCATCTCATACTTCTGAAGGTTTGAGGGTGCTGCCTGTTCCATACTCCCCCTACTCCTAGCCTTTTAGGGGTACAAACAATAGTAATTGGGGCCTAGTGTGGTTGTGTACGTGTGATATACATACACTTTTTTGGGATCATATTTTCTATTCCGCTATTTAATCAAAAACCTTTGGGGATCAGTTAAATTGGGGGATAGTCTGTGTTGGTACGTGTGAGAGAGATCCACCTTTCCAAGTTGTTGGGGTTCATCTCATACTTCTGAAGGTTTGAGGGTGCTGCCTGTTCCATACTCCCCCTACTCCTCATCTAGCCTTTTAGGGGTACAAACAATAGTAATTGGGGCCTAGTGTGGTTGTGTACGTGCGAGATACATACACTTTTTTTGATCATATTTCCTATTCCGCTATTCAATAAAAACCTTTGAGGATCAATTGAATTGCGGGATAGTCTGTGTCGGTACGTGTGAGAGAGATCCACCTTTCCAAGTTGTTGGGGTTCATCTCATACTTCTGAAGGTTTGAGGGTGCTGCCTGTTCCATACTCCCCCTACTCCTCATCTAGCCTTTTAGGGGTACAAACAATAGTAATTGGGGCCTAGTGTGGTTGTGTACGTGTGATATACATACACTTTTTTTGGATCATATTTTCTATTCCGCTATTTAATCAAAAACCTTTGGGGATCAGTTAAATTGGGGGATAGTCTGTGTTGGTACGTGTGAGAGAGATCCACCTTTCCAAGTTGTTGGGGTTCATCTCATACTTCTGAAGGTTTGAGGGTGCTGCCTGTTCCATACTCCCCCTACTCCTCATCTAGCCTTTTAGGGGTACAAACAATAGTAATTGGGGCCTAGTGTGGTTGTGTACGTGCGAGATACATACACTTTTTTTGATCATATTTCCTATTCCGCTATTCAATAAAAACCTTTGAGGATCAATTGAATTGCGGGATAGTCTGTGTCGGTACGTGTGAGAGAGATCCACCTTGCCAAGTTGTTGGGGTTCATCTCATACTTCTGAAGGTTTGAGGGTGCTGCCTGTTCCATACCCCCCCTACTCCTCATCTAGCCTTTTAGGGGGACAAACAATAGTAATTGGGGCCTAGTGTGGTTGTGTACGTGCGAGATACATACACTTTTTTTGATCATATTTCCTATTCCGCTATTCAATTAAAACCTTTGAGGATCAATTGAATTGCGGGATAGTCTGTGTCGGTACGTGTGAGAGAGATCCACCTTTCCAAGTTGTTGGGGTTCATCTCATACTTCTGAAGGTTTGAGGGTGCTGCCTGTTCCATACCCCCCCTACTCCTCATCTAGCCTTTTAGGGGTACAAACAATAGTAATTGGGGCCTAGTGTGGTTGTGTACGTGCGAGATACATACACTTTTTTTGATCATATTTCCTATTCCGCTATTCAATAAAAACCTTTGAGGATCAATTGAATTGCGGGATAGTCTGTGTCGGTACGTGTGAGAGAGATCCACCTTTCCAAGTTGTTGGGGTTCATCTCATACTTCTGAAGGTTTGAGGGTGCTGCCTGTTCCATACTCCCCCTACTCCTCATCTAGCCTTTTAGGGGTACAAACAATAGTAATTGGGGCCTAGTGTGGTTGTGTACGTGTGATATACATACACTTTTTTTGGATCATATTTTCTATTCCGCTATTCAATAAAAACCTTTCTAGGGCAAGATCTTAAATTACAGAAATATGAGGAGACCGTCAAATAAGGGCCGTGGCCTGGGTCGTGGTGCTGCTGGTAGAGCTCCTGTTGCAAGGAGAGGACATGGTCGATCTGTGCCAGCTACACGCACAAGTGAAACACCTTCCTCAAGTGTGAGTAGGCGACAGAACCTGCATCAGTATTTGGTAGGGCATCAAACGCCCCTAGAAGTGATGAGGCCAGAACAAGTTGAGGCGATAGTAGATTGGTTTGCTGCTGACAGTGCCTCCAGTTCCTTCACATTGTCTCCCACCCAGTCTACTGCAGAAAGGTCAGAGTTGGCACCTGCAGCCAATGTCCAACCGTCTTTCACCTCACCCCCTTGCAAATCAGGCCAGCAGTCTGAGCCCCAAGCCATACAGCAGTCTCTTATTCTTTTTGAGGACTCTGTCAGCAGGGTTTCCCAGGGCCATCCACCTAGCCCTGCCCCAGAAGTGGAAGAGATTGAGTGCAGCGATGCCCAACCACTTATTTCTCAAGATGAGTACATGCAAGGATCATCGCAGCACGTCTCCGATGATGACGAAACGCAGGTGCCAACTGCTGCGGCGTTCAGCATTGTGGAGACCGACAAGGAGGGCAGGGGTGAAGACTGGGTGGAAGATGATGTGGAGGACGATGAGGTCCTCGACCCCACATGGAATGAACGTCATGCAGGTGACCTGAGTAGTTTGGAGGAAGAGGCGGTGGTCGCACAGAGCCACCAGCACAGCAGAAGAGGGAGCAGGGTGCAGAAGCGGAGCGGCCGTGCCCTAGACACTACGCCCGCTACTGCCCAACGCAGCAAGGGAACGAGCGCACCAAAGTCAGCTCAAAGGAGTTCTCTAGCGTGGAAGTTCTTTAGAAAATGTGCTGATGACAGGACACGAGTGGTTTGCACCCTGTGCAATCAGAGCTTGAAGCGAGGCATGAACCTTCTCAACCTGAGCACAACCTGCATGATCAGGCATCTAAGTGCAAAGCACGAGCTGCAGTGGAGTACACACCTTCAAAACCAAGAAACGTCTCTGGCTCATCCTGCTTCCTCTTCTGCTGCAGTCTCGGCCGCTCCAGCCACATCTGTAGTGATACCGGCACCTGCCACCCCGCAAACAGACGATCTGTCAGCAACACCACCACCTGGGTCACCAACAACCATCTCCACAATGTCCCGTGGAAGCGTTCAGCTTTCCATCTCCCAAACACTTGAGAGGAAGAGGAAGTACCCCCCTACCCACCCGCGATCCCTGGCCCTGAATGCCAGCATTTCAAAATTATTGGCCTTTGAAATGCTGTCATTCCGTCTGGTGGAGACGCACAGTTTTAAAAACCTTATGTCGGTGGCTGTCCCACAGTACGTCGTGCCCAGCCGCCACTACTTTTCCAGGCAAGCCATCCCTTCCCTGCACAACCAAGTGGGGGAAAATATCAGGTGTGCACTGCGCAACGCCATCTGTGCCAAGGTCCACCTAACTACGGATACGTGGACCAGTAAGCACGGTCAGGGGCGTTATATCTCCCTAACGGCACACTGGGTAAATGCAGTGGCGGATGGGCCTGAGGCGGATAGCAATTTGGCGCATGTCCTTCCACCACCGAGGATTGCAGGGCGCTTCAGTTTGCCTCCTGTTCGTAACTCCTCCTACTCCGCTTCCTCATCCTCTACCGCCTCCTCATCCGGACAGCGTAACACCTTCACCACCAACTTCAGCACGGCCAGGGGTAAACGACAACAGGCAGTTTTACAACTTGCCTGTTTGGGGGACAAACCACACACCGCGCAGGAGTTGTGGAGGAGCATGGAACAGCAGACAAATGAGTGGTTGCTGCCAGCGAGCCTCAAGCCCGGCCTGGTGGTGTGTGATAACGGGCGAAATCTCATAGCAGCTCTGGGCCTAGCCGGTTTGACGCACATCCCTTGCCTGGCGCATGTGCTGAATTTGGTGGTGCAGAGGTTCCTTAAAAACTACCCCGATATGTCAGAGCTGCTGCAGAAAGTGCGGGCCATTTGTGCGCACTTTCGGCGTTCTCACCCTGCTGCTGCTCGCCTGGCAGCGCTGCAGCGTAACTTCGGCCTTCCCGCTCACCGCCTCATATGTGACGTGCCCACAAGGTGGAACTCCACCTTGCACATGCTGGAAAGACTGTGCGAGCAGCAGCAGGCCATAGTGGAGTTTCAGCTGCAGCACGCACGCGTGAGTCGCTCTGCGGAACAGCACCACTTCACCACCAATAACTGGGCCTCCATGCGAGACCTGTGTGCCTTGTTGCGCTGTTTTGAGTACTCCACCAACATGGCCAGTGGCAATGACGCCGTTCTCAGCTTAACTATCCCACTTCTATGCCTCCTTGAAAAAACAATTCGGGCGATGATGGAAGAGGATGTGGCACAGGATGAGGAGGAGGAGGAGGATGAAGAGGTAACATTTCCAAGGCTTTCAGGGCAGTCATTCGCAAGGGGCTCCGAGGGTGGGTTCCTGCACACGCAAACGCCAGGGACGCAATTGTCCAGCAGGGGCACAGTTCTGGAGGATGAGGAGGATGAGGAGGAGGAGGAGCTGGAGGAGGAGATGGAACCATGTTCACAGCAGGGTGGCACCCAGGCCAGCTCATGGCCATCACTGGTGCGTGGCTGGGGGGATACAGAGGACACGGACGATACACCTCCCACAGAGGACAGCCTTTCGTCGCCTCTGGGCAGCCTGGCACACATGAGCGATTACATGCTGCAGTGTCTCCACAACGACCGCCGAGTTGCCCACATTCTAACTTGTGCTGATTACTGGGTGGCCACGCTGCTGGATCCCCGTTACAAGGACAACGTACCGTCCTTAATTCACTCACTGGAGCGCGATCGCAAGATGCGCGAGTACAAGCGCACGCTGGTAGACGCCATGCTGCTGGCATTCCCATCTGACAGCGGGGCCACAGTGGAAGCACAAGGCAGAGGAGGAGGAGGAGGAGGTCGCCAACGCAACCAGGGCACCGCCAGCACCTCAGAAGGCAGGGTTAGCATGGCCGAAATGTGGAAAAGCTTTGTCAGCACGCCACAACAAACAGCAGCACCAGCAGCTCAGATGGAACGTCTTAGCAGGAGGCAGCATTTTACCAACATGGTGGAGCAGTATGTGTGCACACGCCTACATGTAGTGAATGACGGGTCTGCCCCCTTCAACTTCTGGGTCTCCAAATTGGGCACATGGCCTGAGCTTGCCCTTTACGCCTTGGAGGTGCTGGCGTGCCCTGCAGCCAGTGTATTATCTGAACGGATATTTAGCACGGCTGGGGGCGTTATAACAGACAAGCGCAGCCGCCTGTCCAGAGACAATGTGGACAAGCTCACGTTCATTAAAATGAACCAGGCATGGATCCCACGGGACTTTTCCGTACCTTATGCAGAATAGCAATGGATACCGACCTTACCCACCCATTGTTCCATTTTTGCTCTTTCTCACTCTTTTGGGGTGTACCCTCATTTAAAATTTTTGAAAAGAAGCAGTGTTGGCTACCTCGTCCTCCTCCTCAGGGCCAGATTAATGTAGGGGCTATTGGAGCTGCAGCTCCAGGCCCCTACCTTTTATATAGGCCCCGGGTTGGCCATATTCACTGTTACCGCTCTTCTGTCACTTGTAAACACAGAAGTCTGGCTTCTATGCTCGCTTCCCCAGGCAGCACCCTCAGAACCTCCCCACACAGCGTGAAGGCCGGACAAGGAGGGACAGTTGGCGATGCATGGATGTGTTTATGGGCTTCAGAGACAGCATCCCATGTTGAATTAGGCATGCATGGCTGCACCCTTCCTCCTCTGGGTGCATGGCAAGGCACGGCCCTTAAGGCCCTTCAAAATCCTCAGCACCAAGCCCATGATGCTGTTAATC
This sequence comes from Pelophylax lessonae, assembly GCF_965119305.1. Taxonomy (NCBI): domain Eukaryota; kingdom Metazoa; phylum Chordata; class Amphibia; order Anura; family Ranidae; genus Pelophylax; species Pelophylax lessonae. The sequence goes on along the minus strand of NC_138776.1, from coordinate 190,561,895 downwards.
CGGCCCTGGTCCTCCTCCACCGCCGCTTCCACCTACACCGCCCATAGGTGTGCGCAGCCTATTGCATTAAGGTGTGCACCCCAAAGTTGAAATACACATGCATGTGTTTGCCAGCAGGGAGAGTAATGTATCGGGGCCATGTACCTGTAGGCAAGGAGAAATAGAGCAGAGCAGGTCCCAGGGAGATCTTTCCCATCTCCTCACTGGCAATGCTATGTGCCCTAGGTGATTAGGGTGTGCCCAGGCACACCCAGCACACCCTGTGCGCACGCCTATGTCACCGCCACATCCACCACCACCTCAACCTCCCTCCTACTCCATATGGGCCTCGTCCTTCAGAGATGAAGAAGAACATTGTTTTATTTTTCTGTTTTTTTTTTGTTGTTTTAAGTTATTTCCCTATCCACATTTGTTTGCAGAGCACTTGCCATGCTCTTAATTACGTTTTGCTGCCATTTGCAGCACTCTAGCCCTTTCCTTTGGTGTTTTAGAGCCATTTTAGTGCCTTAAAGTTCGGGTCCCCATTGACTTCAATGGGGTTCGGTGTCCGGGAAAAGTTCGGTAAAAGTCCGGGACACGGACCCGGACTTTTTTTTAAAGTTCGGCCGAACCCGTCGAACACGGACATCTAGGTGTTCGCTCAACCCTAGTTAGGATTAGAGTTAGGGTTAGCGATAGGGTTAGGGATAGGGTTGGGGTTAGAGGTTATAGTTAGGTTAGGTTTAGGGTTAGGGATAGGGTAGGGGTTAGGGTTAGGGATAGGGTTAGAGTTAGGGTTAGGGTTAGGGTAAGGATTAGGGATAGGTTTAGGATTAGGGATAGGGTTGGGGTTAAGGTTAGGGATAGGGTTAGGGTTAAGGATAGGGTTAGGGTTTAGGTTAAAGATAGGGTTAGGATTAGGGATAGGGTAAGGGATAGGGTTAGCGTTAGGGATAGGGTTAGGGATAGGGTTGGGGTTAGGGATAGGGTTAGGGTTAGGGATAGGGTTAGGGTTAGGGTTAGGGATAGGGTTAGGGTTAGGATTAGGGATAGGGTTGGGGTTAGGGATAGGATTAGGGATAGGGTTTGGGATAGGGTTAGGGATAGGGTTGGGGTTGGGGTTTGGGTTGGGGTTTGGGTTGGGGTTAGGGATAGGGTTGGGGTTAGGGATAGGGTTAGGGTTAGGGATAGGGTTAGGATTAGGTTTAGGGATAGGGTTAGGGATAGGGTTTAGAAAAAGGGATGGGGTTGAGATTGGGGTTAGGGATAGGTTTAGGGTTGGGGTTAGGGTTAGGGTAAGGCTTAGGGATATGGTTAGGATTAGGTTTATTGATAGGGTTGCGGTTAGGGTTAGGGTTTGGGATAGGGTTAGGGTTAAGGTTATTGATAGGGTTTAGGGTTAGGGATAGTGTTAGGGTTGGGGGTTGGGGTTAGGGTTAGGGATGGGGTTAGGGATAGGGTTAGGGATAGGGTAAGAGTTAGGGATAGGGAACGGGTTGGGGTTAGGGTTAGGGATAGGGTTTGGATTAGGGATAGGGATAGGATAAGGGATAATGTTAGGGTTAGGGTTAGGGATAGGGTTGGGGTTAGGGTTAGGGATAGGGTTGGTGTTAGGGTTAGGGTTAGGGATAGGGTTGGGGTTAGGGTTAGTGATAGGGTTAGGGTTAGGGTTGTACTCCTCTGTATACCACCGCATGTCTGACCCCCTGTACTCCTCTCCATACCACCTCATGTCTGACCCCCCTGCTCCTCTCCATAACACCCCCTGTCTGACCCCCTGTACTTCTCTCCATAGCACCCCATGTCTGACCCCCTGTACTCCTTTCCTCTCCCTACCACCTCATGTCTGACCCACCCACTCCTCTCCATACCACCCCATGTCTGACCCCCCCTGTACTTCTCTCTATACCACCTCATGTCTGACCCCCTGTACTCCTCTCCTCTCAATACCAACCCATGTCTGACCCCCTGTACTTCTCTCCTCTCCATAGCACCCCATATCTGACACCTTTTGCTCCTCTCCATACCACCCCCTGTCTGACCCCCTGTACTCCTCTCCTCTCCATACCACCCCATGTCTGACCCCTTGTACTCCTCTCTATACCACCCATGTCTGACCCCCTGTACTCCTCTCCTCTCCATACCACCCCCACCCCGTCCCTAACCCTCTGTACTCCTCTCCTCTCCATACCACCCCATGTCTGACCACTGTACTCCTCTCCATACCACCCCATGTCTGACGCCCTGTACTTCTCTCCTTACCACCCCATATCTGACCCCCTGTACTCCTCTCCATAACCACCCCATGTCTGACCCCCTGTTCTTCCCTCCGTACCACCCCATGTCTGACCCCCTTGTACTCCTCTCCATACAACTCCATGTCTGATAGTGATGTCGCGAACCTAAAATTCGCTGTTCGCGAACGGCGAACGCGAACATCGGCAAATGTTCGCGAACCGGCGAACCGGGCGAACCGCCATAGAGTTCAATAGGCAGGCGAATTTTAAAACACACAGGGACTCTTTCTGGCCACAATAGTGATGGAAAAGTTGTTTCAAGGGGACTAACACCTGGACTGTGGCATGCAGGAGGGGGATCCATGGCAAAACTCCCAAGGAAAATTACGTAGTTGATGCAGAGTCGGGTTTTGATCCATAAAGGGCATAAATCACCTAACATTCCTAAATTGCTTGGAATAACGTACTTTAAAACATCCAGTGTGTGAATACGATCAGGTATAATGTTTTATCGGTCAAGTAGTGTAAGGGTTACGCCCGCTTCACAGTGACAGACCAAACTCTGACAGACCAAACTCCCCGTTTAACAACAGTCAGTCAGTCCATTTGCACAACCGCAAACTCCCCATTTGCACAAGGTTGGATACCAAGCTAGCCATGTCCCGTTCCTTGTCCTCACTGACATCATTGAAGGTCTCTTCCTCCACCCAGCCACGTACAACACCAAGGGTCCCCGAAAGGTGATAACAAGCCCCCTGGGACGCCTGCTGTGGCTGGTATTCCACCTCCTCAAAGCCACCTTCCTCCTCTGACTTCTCTTCTTCAGACTCCTCTCTCTGCGTTGCCACAGGTCCAGCAATTGACAACGACAAGGCTGCTTCTGGTGGTGATGGGGAGTGGACCACAACTCTTCCTCTTCATGCTCATCTACAGCCTGATCCAGTACTCTTCGCAGGGCACGGTCCAGAAAAAACGCATATGGGATGAGGTCGATGATGTTGCCTTGGGTTCGACTGACCACCAGGGTTGTCACCTCCGCAAAAGGTGGCATGAGCCTACAGCCATTGTTCATGAGCATTCAGTAACGCGGCCAAAAAATACCCAGCTCCGCAGAAAGAATGAAAGAAAATGAATGTTTTTTCTATGAAAAATTATCCTGCGGATCGCTTTTGGTCTGTTCACAATGAAGCAACGACCTTATCATCTGGGGTGTGCCAACACACTCCTAGAGGTGATCGCTTCATTGTGATACGCAAGTCCCTTCACCACGACAAGGTAACGATCACGAAGGGGAATTGACACATGTATGTGCCTTTTTTTTTTGTTTTTTTGCAGCCACAGAGGCCAGAAAAATTAGGCATGTACACATGCATGAAAATGCAGGTATTGTTGCAGCCGCTGCTGTAGCAGCGGCCTGAAAAATTGAGGTTTTCAAGGCAGAAAGTGCACTAAAACATTGCGGCTTGAACCGTAGTTGGTGGCGGAGACGTCACGTAAGTCATCCGGCATGCAGAGAATTATTAAAGACAGCAGCGTGTGGACCATTTTTAGGCCAAGGCATCTCAGTCATCACCAGGCCTTTTTTAGTCAAATGCATCCCCCACTGTCAGTCCCTTCGGGATCCATGCCTCATTCATCTTAATAAACGTGAGGTAATCAAGACTTTTTTGACCTAGGCGACTTCTCTTCTCAGTGACAATACCTCCTGCTGCGCTGAAGGTCCTTTCTGATAGCACACTTGAAGCGGGGCAGGCCAGAAGTTCAATGGCAAATTGGGATAGCTCAGGCCACAGGTCAAGCCTGCACACCCAGTAGTCAAGGGGTTCATCGCTCCTCAGAGTGTCAATATCTGCAGTTAAGGCAAGGTAGTCTGCTACCTGTCGGTCGAGTCGTTCTCTGAGGGTGGACCCCGAAGGGCTGTGGCGATGCATAGGACTAAAAAAACTCTGCATGTCCTCCATCAACAAGACGTCTGTAAAGCATCCTGTCCTTGCCGGCGTGGTTGTGGTGGTAGGAGGAGGATTACTTTCACCTCTTCCCCTGTTGGATTCCCGTTGTGCTGTGACATCACCCTTATATGCTGTGTAAAGCATACTTTTCAACTTATTTTGTAGCTGCTGCATCCTTTGAGACTGCCGGTAATTGGGTAACATATCAGAGACTTTCTGCTTATACCGGGGGTCTAGTAGCGTGGCCACCCAGTACAGGTCGTTCTCCTTCAGCCTTTTTATACGAGGGTCCCTCAACAGGCATGACAGCATGAAAGACCCCATTTGCACAAGGTTGGATGCCGAGCTACTCATGTCCAATTCCTCGTCCTCACTGATGTCATTGAAGGTGTGTTCTTCCCCCCAGCCACGTACAACACCACGGGTACCAGATAGGTGACAACGAGCACCCTGGGATGCCTGCTGTGGTTGGTGTTCCTCCTCCTCAAAGCAACATTCCTCCTCTGACTCCTCTTCCTCACACTCCTCTTCCAGTGTTGCCGCAGGTCCAGCAAGCGATGGTAAGGCTGTTTCTGGTGGTGGTGATGGTGACCACAACTCTTCCTCTTCATGCTCATCTACGGCCTGATCCAGCACTCTTCGCAGGGCAAGCTCCAGGAAAAAAAAAATATGGAATGATGTCGCTGATGGTGCCTTCGGTGCGACTCACTAGGTTTGTCACCTCCTCAAAAGGACACATGAGCCTACAGGCATTGCGCATGAGCGTCCAGTAACGTGGCAAAAATTACCCAGCTCCGCAGAGGCTGTCCTAGCACCCCGGTCATACAAATACTCGTTGACCGCTTTTTCTTGTTGGAGCAGGCGGTCGAACATTAGCAGTGTTGAATTCCAACGTGTCGGGCTGTCGCAAATCAAGCGCCTCACTGCCATGTTGTTTCGCCGCTGAATATCTGCAAAGTGCGCCATGGCCGTGTAGGAACGCCTGAAATGGCCACAAACCTTCCTGGCCTGCTTGAGGACGTCCTGTAAGCCTGGGTACTTCTGCTCAAAACGTTGCACAATCAGATTCAACACATGTGCCATGCACGGCACATGTGCCAACTTGCCCAAATTCAATGCCGCCAACAAATTGCTGCCGTTGTCACACACCACTTTGCCGATCTCCAGTTGGTGCGGGGTCAGCCACTGATCCACCTGTGCGTTCAGGGCGGACAGTAGTGCTGGTCCGGTGTGACTCTCTGCTTTCAGGCAAGTCAACCCCAAGACAGCGTGACACTGTCGTATCCGGCATGTGGAATAGCCCCTGGGGAGCTGGGGGGGTGCAGTTGGTGTGGAGCAAGACGCAACAGCAGAAGAGGACTCAGCCGAGGAGGTTAGCAAAGAGGATGGAGTAGGAGGAGTAGAGGAGGTGGCAGCAGGCCTGCCTGCAAGTCGTGGCGGTGTCACCAACTCCTCTGCAGCAGAGCCACGCATTCCATGCTTGGCAGCCGCCAGCAGGTTTACCCAATGCGCAGTGTAAGTTATATACCTGCCCTGACCGTGCTTTGCAGACCAGCTATCAGTGGTCAGATGGACCCTTGCCCCAACACTGTGTGCCAGACGTGACATGATTTCCTTTTCCACAATAGAGTACAGGTTGGGGATTGCCTTTTGTGAAAAATAATTTCGGCCGGGTACCTTCCACTGCGGTGTCCCAATAGCGACAAATTTTTTGAAGGCCTCAGACTCCACCTGCTTGTATGGTAAAAGCTGGCGGGCTAAGAGTTCCGACAAGCCAGCTGTCAGACGCCGGGCAAGGGGGTGACTCTGTGAGATTGGCTTCTTACGCTCAAACATTTCCTTGACAGACACCTGACTGTGGGCAGGTGAGCAGGAACTGCTGAAGGTGAGAGGCGGAGGGGTGGGTTGTTGATAGGGGGCATGGAGGACAGCAGTGGTTGACGTGGCTGAAGATGCTGGACCAGGAGGAGGATGGTGGCTCTCAGTTTGTGTGCTGCTTTTACTCATGTGTTGATCCCATAGGCGTTTGTGATGTGAGATCATGTGCCTTCGCAAAGCAGTTGTACCTAGGTGTTGGACTTCCCACGACTCAGTTTCTTTTGGCACAGGTTACAAATGGCATCGCTGATATCAGAGGCAGACACACAAAAAAAATGCCACACTGCTGAGCTTTGCAAGGACGGCATTCTGGTGGTGGCAACAGCTTGCGTTGATTGGCGTGCTGTCTGGCTGACCCCGGGTGCCGAATCTACATGCTGTCTGACTGCGCCACTAGCTCCTTGCGATGACCTCCTCCCCCTGCTTCCAACTCGTCTCCTCCTCCTCTCTGTCTCCCCATCTGAACTTTCCCCCTCTTCTTCTGCTCTTCGAGCAGGCACCCAGGTGACATCCACAGACACATCGTCATCATCAGCCGCTTCACTTGACAACTCAGCAAAGGCAGCAGCAGCAGGTACAACATCATCATCATCATCACAATGTACGTCCATGTGTATAATGCTGCCTGACTGAGACATATCCCCGTTATCTACATCCTCTGGCACTAATAGTTGCGCATCACTTATTTCTTCCAACTGATGTGAAAATAACTCCTCTGACGGATCAATTGAAGCGGCTGTGGTGCTAGTGTTGGTGGTGGTGCCGGCGGGCTGGCGAGTGGTAAATTGAGAGGTGCCCGAATCTGAGCTGGAGGAGGATGGTGCATTAAGGTTCCGAGCGGAAGCTGTAGACGATTGGGTGTCCTGTGTAAGCCAGTCAACTATGGCCTCAGAATTTTTTCAATTCAGGGTCTGTGGTGGCCTCTGAACACTGGGCATTATTCTAGGGCCTAAGGAAATCACAGCACCACGACCACGACGGCCCTTGCGGGGTGGCCTGCCTCTGCCTGTCATTTTTTTTTTTTTTAATGTGTTGTGTACTATGAGTGCAAGGTGCTGTGCCACCCTATAGGAGTGTTGGGCAGTGGGTACAGTACACTCTGTGGACCTGACAGTCACTGGCACCCAGGCAACTGCAATTAAAAAATATATATATATTTTTTTACTTTGCAAGCTGCTGTGCCACCTTATATATCAGTGGTGGGTGGGCAGTGGCACAGTACACTCTCTGTGGACCTGACAGCAGTCACTGGCACCCAGGCAACTGCAATTAAAAAATATATATATATTTTTTTACTTTGCAAGCTGCTGTGCCACCTTATATATCAGTGGTGGGTGGGCACACAGTGGCACTGCAGTGGGCACAGTACACTCTGTGGACCTGACAGTCACTGGCAGCCCAGGCAACTGCAATAATAAAAAATATTTTTTTTTTTCAATTTGCAACAAGATGCTGTGCCACCGTATATATATCAGTGGTGGGCAGTGCACTGCAGTGGGTACAGTGCACTCTGTGGACCTGACACAGCACTCACTGCAATTATGACAGAGGAAAAAAAAAATATTTTTAAAATGCAAGGTACTGTGCCTGTGCCACCCGAAATGAGTGTGGTGTGCACACAGTACAGTCTGTGGTAGGTCTGTGGCCTCTCACACACAGCGGGCAGGCAACTGCAGTGTACAATAGATATATATATATATATATATATATATATATATATATATATATATATATATATATATAAAGAAAAAACTCTATTACCTTACCTTAAAAGGGCTTTTGGGGACACTAGATATATATATATATGTATGTATATATATAAATAAAAAAAAATCCTCAATTACCAGCCCTTAAAAGGGCTTTTGGGGACACTAGATATATATATATATATATATATATATATATATATATATATATAAAATTACACAAATACCAGCCCTTAGAAGGGCTTTTTGGGGTGCTGTCCTTACAGCAGTAGTGGACCAAGAACACTGCAAGACCAGGAACACTGACTAACTGTCCCTAGCTTAACAGCAACAGCAGCAGCAGCAGCAGCAGCAGCTCTCCCTACTCTCACTACACACACTGCTTCAGAATGATCTAAGATGGATGCTGCCCTTGCTTATTTATAGGAGGTGGGAGGGTGTGGGAGGGAGGTATGCTGATTGGCTGGAAATGTACCTGCTGACTGTAAAGTTCAGGGTCAAAGTTTGCCTCAATGATGTATTATGGGGGGCGGACCGAACATCGCATATGTTCGCCCGCATCGGCGAACGCGAACATGCTAAGTTCGCCGGGAACTGTCCGCCGGCGAACAGTTCTTTACATCTCTAATGTCTGACCCCCTGTACTCCTCTCCATACAACTCCATGTCTGACCCCCTGTACTCCTCTCCATACCACCCCATGTCTGACGCCCTGTACTTCTCTCCTTACCACCCCATGTCTGACCCCCTGTACTCCTCTCCTTACCACCCCATGTCTGACCCCCTGTACTCCTCTCCATACCACCCCATGTCTGACCCCCTGTACTCCTCTCCATACCACCTCATGTCTGATCCCCTGTACTTCTCTCCATAACACCCCTTGTCCGACCCCCTGTACTCCTCTTTAAACCACCCCTTGTCTGACCTCCTGTTCTCCTCTCCTTACCACCCCATATTTGACACCCTGGACTCCTCTCCATACCACCCCATGTCGGACCCCCCGTGAACTCCTCTCCTCTCCTTACCACCCCATGTCTGTCCCCCTGTACTCCTCTCCATAACACCCCTGGTCTGACCCCCTGTACTCCTCTCCATAACACCCTATGTCTGACCCCCTGCACTCCACTCCATACAACCACATGTCTGACCCCCTGCACTCCTCTCCATACCACCCCATGTCTGACCCCCTGTGCTCCTCTTCATAACACCCCATGTCTGACCCCTGTACTCCTCTCCATACCACCCCATGTCTGATCCCCTGTACTCCTCTCCATACCACCCCGTGTCTGACCCCCTGTTCTCCTCTCCTTTCCATACCCCCCCATGTCTGACCCCCCTACTCCTCTCCATACCACCCCATGTCTGACCCCTTGTACTCCTCTCCATACCACCCCATATCTGACCCTCTGTACTCTTCTCCTCTCCATACCACCCCATGTCTGACCCCCTATACTCCTCTCCATACCACCCCATATCTGACCCTCTGTACCCTTCTCCTCTCCATACCACCCCATGTCTGACCCCCTATACTCCTCACCATTCTACCCCATGTCTGACCCCCTATACTCCTCTAAACCCCACCCCATGTCTGACTATCTGTTCTCCTCTTCATACCATCCCATGTCTGACGCCCTGTACTCCTCCCCATAACACCCTATGTCTGACCCCCTGCACTCCTCTCCATACAACCCCATGTCTGACCCCTTGCACTCCTCTCCATACCACCCCATGTCTGACCCCTGTGTTCATCTCCTCTCCATAACACCCCATGTCTGACCCCATGTACTCCTCTCCTCTTCATATCACCCCATGTCTGACCCCCTGTACTCCTCTCCATATGACCCCATGTCTAACCCTCTGTGCTCCTCTCCATAACACCCCATGTCTGACCCCATGTACTCCTCTCCTCTTCATACCACCCCATGTCTGACCCCTTGTACTCCTCTCCATACAACCCCATTTTTGACCCCTGTACCCTCTCAATACCACCCAATGTCTAAACCCCTGTACTCCTTTCCATACCACCCCATGTCAGACTCCCTGTACTCTTCTCCTCTCCATACCACCCCATGTCTGACCCCCAATACTCCTCACCAATCTACCCCATGTCTGACCCCCTATACTCCTCTCCTCACCACCCCATGTCAGACCCCCTATACTCCTCTCCATACCAACCCATGTCTGACCCCCTGTACTCCTCTTCATACCACCCATGTCTGACCCCCTGTTCTTCTCTCCTCTCCATTCCACTCCAAGTCTGCCCCCCTTTACTTCTCTCCATACCACCCCATGTCTGACCCCCTGTACTCCTCTCCTCTCCATACCACCTCATGTCTGACCCCTGTACTCCTCTCCTCTCCATACCACCCGATGACTGACCCCCTCTGCTCCTCTTCATACCAAACCATGTCTGACCCCCTGTACTCTTCTCCATACAACCCCATGTCTGACCCCCTGTGCTCCTCTCCTCTCCTTTCCATACCACCCCATGTCTGACCCCCCTACTCCTCTCCATACCAACCCATGTCTGACCCCCTGTACTCTTCTCCTGTCCATACCACCCCATGTCTGACCCCCTGTACTCCTCTTCATAACACCCCATGTCTGACCCCCTGTACTCCTCTCCATACGACCCCATGTCAGACCCCCTGTGCTCCTCTCCTCTCCATACCACCCATTGTCTGACCCCCCTACTCCTCTCCATACCAGCCCTTGTCTGACCCCCTGTACTCTTCTCCTGTCCATACCACCCCATGTCTGTCCCCCTATACTCCTCTCAATACCACCCCATGTCTAACCCCCTGTACTCCTCTCAATACCACCCCATGTCTAACCTCCTTTACTCCTCTTCTCTCCATACCACCCCATGTCTGACCCCCTGTACTCCTCTCAATACCACCCCATGTCTAACCCCCTTTACTCCTCTTCTCTCCATACCACCCCATGTCTGACCCCCTGTACTCCTCTCCTCTCCATTCCACCCCATGTCTGACCCCCTGTACTCCTCTCCCTTCCATACCAATGAATGTCTGACCCCCTGTATTCCTCTCCTCTACATACCACCCCATGTCTGACCTCCTGTACTCCTCTCCATAACACCCCTTGTCTGACCCCCGTACTCCTCTTCATAACAACCTTTGTCTAACCCCTTGTACTCCTCTCCATAACACCCCATGTCTGACCCCCTGCACTCCTCTCCTCTTCTTACCACCCCATGTCTGACCCCCTGTACTCCTCTCCTCTCCATACCATCCCATATCTACCCCCCTGCTCTCCTATCCATATCACCCCATGTCTAACCCTCTGTTCTCCTCTCCATACCACCCCATGTCTGACCCCCTGTATTCCTCTCCACACCTCCCCATTTCTGACCCCTGTACCCTCTCCATACCATCCCATGTCTGACCCCCTGTACTCCTCTCCATACCACCCATGTCTGACCCCCTGTTCTTCTCTCCTCTCCATTCCACCCCATGTCTGACCCCCTGTACTCCTCTCCATACCACCCATGTCTGACCACCTGTTCTTCTCTCCTCTCCATTCCACCCCATGTCTTTCCCCCTGTACTCCTCTCCATACCACCCCATGTCTGATCCCCTTTACTCCACTCCATACCACTCCATATCTGACCCCCAGTCCTCCTCTCCTCTCCATATCACCCCATGTCAGACCCCCCTACTTCTCTCCATACCATCCCATGTCTTACCCCCTGTACTCCTCTCCATACCTCCCCATTTCTGACCCCTGTACCCTCTACATACCATCCCATGTCTGACCCCCTGTACTCCTCTCCATACCTCCCCATTTCTGACCCCTGTACCCTCTCCATACTATCCCATGTCTGACCCCCTGTACTCTTCTCCTCTCCATACCTCTCCATGTCTTACCCCCTATACTCCTCACCATTCTACCCCATGTCTGACCCCCCTATACTTCTCTCCACACCACCCCATGTCTGACCCCTTTACTCCTCTCCATATCACTTCATGTCTGATCTCCTGTACTCCTCTCCATATCACTCCATGTCTGATCTCCTGTACTCCTCTCCATACCACTCCATGTCTGATTCCCTGTACTCTTCTCCTCTCCATACCACCCCATGTCTGACCCCCTATACTCTTCACCTTTCTACCCCATGTCTGATCCCCTATACTCCTCTTCATACCACCCCATGTCTGACCAACTGTACTCCTCTCCATACCACCCATGTCTGACCCCCTGTTCTTCTCTCCTCTCCATTCCACCCCAAGTCTTTCCCCCTGTACTCCTCTCCATACCACCCCATGTCTGACCCCCTGTACTCCTCTCCTCTCCATACCACCCCATGTCTGACCCCCTGTACTCCTCTCCTCTCCATACCACCCCATGTCTGACACCTTGTACTTCTCTCCATACCACCCCATGTCTGACCCTCTGTACGCCTCTCCATACCACCCCATATAAGACCCCCTGTACTCCTTTCCATGCCACCCCATGTCTGACCCCCTTTACTCCACTCCATACCACCCCATATCTGACCCCCAGTCCTCCTCTCCATATCACCCCATGTCCAACCCCCCCTACTTCTCTCCATACCATCCCATGTCTTACCCCCTGTACTCCTCTCCAAACCACCCCATGTCTGACCCCTTGTACTCCTCTCCATACCACCTCATGTCTGACCCCCTGTACTCCTTTGCTCTCCATACCACCCCATGACTGACCCCCTCTGCTCCTCTCCATACCACCCCATGTCTGACCCCCTGTACTCCTCTTCATACCACCCCATGTCTTACTCCCCCTACTCCTCTCCATACCAAACCATGTCTGACCCCCTGTACTCCTCTCCATACCACCCCATGTCTGACCCCCTGTACTCTTCTCCATACAACCCCATGTCTGAGCCCCTGTGATCCTCTCCTTTCCATACCACCCCATGTCTGACCCCCTGTATGCCTCTCCATACCACCCCATGTCTGACCCCCCTACTCCTCTCCATACCAACCCATGTCTGACCCCCTGTACTCTTCTCCTCTCCATACCACCCCATGTCTGACCCCCTGTACTCCTCTTCATAACACCCCCTGTCTGACCCCCTATACTCCTCTCAATACCACCCCATGTCTGACCCCCTGTACTCCTCTCCATTCCACCCCATGTCTGACCCCCTGTGCTCCTCTCCTCTCCATACCACCCCATTTCTGACCCCTGTACCCTCTCCATACCATCCCATGTCTGACCCCCTGTACTCTTCTCCTCTCTATACCACCCCATGTCTGTCCCCCTATACTCCTCTCAATACCACCCCATGTCTAACCCCCTGTACTCCTCTCAATACCACCCCATGTCTAACCTCCTTTACTCCTCTTCTCTCCATACCACCCCATGTCTGACCCCTTTACTCCTCTCCATTCCACCCCAAGTCTGTCCCCCTTTACTCCTCTCCATACCACCCCATGTCTTACCCCCTGTACTCCTCTCCTCTCCATTCCACCCCATGTCTGACAGTAGACATTCCGTCTCTAGGCTGGCCATACCTTGACTTCATGGAATATCCATATAAGGAGTTACTTCCTGGGGCTCACAGTGCAAAGAGAGATATGATAGCAGGGAGTGTAAATAACCGAATGGTTGCTGGGAAATCCTTCACACACATGAACCAGGTAAGCACAAATATTCTCTGTCAAAGGTAAGGGTCTGTTACAGCCCCTTTCACACTTTTGTGACCTCAAAGTCACACAATTTTTTACAGCATTTTTTGCCACAAAGCAATGCCTATTACATTTTTCTGTTTGTGCCCTCCCCCCCCCCCCAAAAATTTTGAGCACCAGCCGCCACTGATAGTGGTTAGACAAATCTACCCCTATGCAGGTCCCTGAAACAATTAAGTGTAGCACTGCCCTTAGGGAGCTGATGAGATTGGATTCCCCTGGGTTACCCATAGCAACAGTCTGTAAAACTTATCACTTTAAGTCCTTGGCTCAGTCAGTGAACAGTCCAGGGGAGTTGCTTTTTTTGTGTTATATTTGGAACTGGGATTGGAGAAGGGATGAGTGGGATACTCTAACTTAGAAACTATGTACAATCCTGAGGACAACTAACTGTAGTGTGTGCGGCAAAGCCGCTGCTTCACCTTGCCACTGTAGTGAAGATAAAGAAAGTGAACTCTGTTTTAGGTTACTCTTCAGGGTCTAACTTGGCACTCCCTTTCTTACTTGCTGCGTGTGCTAGCTCCTGTCCACTGAAAATTCCCTACTGCGCCATATATTAACATAGATAGACCAAGCTAGCCTAAATGTAGGGCCCCGCGGTTTTGGAATGATGCGGCCCAGGGGCACCAAACTTAGTTCAGGGTTACTAGAGGTCCCCCAATGGCCACAAAACGTTTTTGGGGCCAATGCTTCATTTTCATGGGGACCTGTATGGGGGTGTAATTTTTCCTACCACCGCAGGACACAGGAACTGCGGAGCCCCGCTCTGCAAATACTGTTAAAAAGCTAAGAGACCAGAGATTCCTGCAGTACTTACCAATCCTTGTTGTGCAGTAGCGCCCGAGGGCCACACACTCCCAAGGGGCCCCTTAAAAACTTGACCATAAAATTTCAGGCTAGCGATCTCAAAATTGTAGGGTGGTAAAGGAAGACGTTCCCTACCTCTGTGCCAAATTTGGGCCCCTGGACTCATTCGGAGGCCTGAAATGTGGCCCCTCAAATTCCCAATTGCAACTGCACCATAGATTAACATAGCGGGCCAGGCTACTCTAAATGTAGGGCCCTGTGGTAGCCAAACCAGGGTACCCAGGGGCAACAAGTTTGGCACAGGGTCACTATATGATCCCCAGGGGCCACATACATTTGTTTGGAGCCAATGCCTAATTTTCACAGGGACCTGCATTGGGGTAGATTTTAGCTGACCACCACAGAACATGGGAACTATGGAGCACCGCTCTGCAGGTATAGTTGAGTAGCTAAGAGTCAAGGTATCCTGGGGTATCCAGCGCTCCCTGCTGCACCATACAGCCCGGGGGCCACATTTTCTCAAGGGGCCCTAGAAAAAGTTGACCAGGACATTTTTGGCTTCCAACCCCAAAATGTTTTGGGTGGTAAAGGAAGGCCTCCCCTACCTCTATGCCAAATATGGGCCCCCCGGACTCATTTGGTGTCCAAGCTGTAGCCCCTCAAATTTCCAGACTACGACCCTGCCATAGATTAACATAGCAGACCAAGCTTCTATAAATATAGGGCCCAAACCACTGGGGTTCAGGGCACCATACTTGGCAAACTTATACTAGAAGACCTCCAGTAGCCACACAAATCTTTTGGGGGCAATGCCTAATTTTTACAGGGACTGGTATGGTGATAGTCTTTGGCCAAATACTGCAGAATATAGGTAATGCAAAGCCCCAGTTCAAGGGTACTATCGGATAGCTAAAACTATAGGGATTAACTACTTGCCAAACAGGACATAGCCCAATGAGGGCTACAGCGTGGTCAGCTTATTCTGGGAGGGCGTACAGGGACGTCTTCACAGAATTGCACTTCCTGCAGATTCTGGTAAAGGGCCAATGACAGGGGCCCTTTACCATATGATCGCTTCATCCAATGACGGAGCAATCATTTGTCAACAAAGCGCTGCATGTCCGGTTCAGCTCTCTCCTCGCACCCTGTACACACTGATCGGCACCATCTCTGCCTCATTCACGCCCACCGGTGCCTCATTCACGCCCACCTGTGCCTCATTCATGCCCACCTGTGCTGCATTCATCATTCAGCCTGTGTCCCCTCCCCCATCACGCAGCCTGTGTCCCTTGTCCCTGCCATAATGTAGTCTGTGTCCCCCGTCATTCATGTAACGTGTCCCCCATCGCTCATGTAACCTGTGTCCCCCATCATGCAGACACATCACGAGAGAGCTGCCACTCCTCTCAGTGCCGGTTCACATTTCTGCGATCACAGAGATCGCATGTAATTTGGAGCGCACTGCTCCTAAAATTACATGCGATCTCTGTGCGGTGCAAATTCAGCCATACAGTTTGTATAGCTGAATTCACACCGCAATCGCACCCAACAAACACAGGACCCTTTTTTTGGTCCGCAGCAGAATCGGATGGCATGGTGGTTCACACTAGTGTGATCTGATTCTGTGCAAACTTGCAGATCGCACTGCGATATGCGATCTGATCTGGGGGTGTCATTAACTTTTAATTGACACCCCCAGCGTATCGCATATGGCAGTGTGAACTGCCAGGGGTGCGGATGCAATGCAGGAACAGGCTGCATATTCGGAGCATTCCCACATCGCAGAAATGTGAACCGGCACTCACTCAGTTAAATCAATGGAGGGCTGTTCTCCTGATCAAATTATATATATATATATATATATATATATATATATATATATATATATAATTTTTTATATATATATATATATATATACAGTGCCTTGCGAAAATATTCGGCCCCCTTGAACTTTGCAACCTTTTTCCACATTTCAGGCTTCAAACATAAAGATATAAAACTGTAATTTTTTGAAATTTTTTGTGAAGAATCAACAACAAATGAGACACAATCATGAAGTGGAACGAAATTTATTGGATATTTCAAACTTTTTTAACAAATAAAAAACTGAAAAATTGGGCGTGCAAAATTATTCAGCCCCCTTAAGTTAATACTTTATAGCGCCACATTTTGCTGCGAATACAGCTGTAAGTTGCTTGGGGTATGTCTCTATCAGTTTTACACATCGAGAGACTGGAATTTTTGCCCATTCCTCCTTGCAAAATAGCTCAAGCTCAGTGAGGTTGGATGGAGAGCGTTTGTGAACAGCAGTTTTCAGTTCTTTCCACAGATCCTCAATTGGATTCAGGTCTGGACTTTGACTTGGCCATTCTAACACCTGGATATGTTTATTTGTGAACCATTCCATTGTAGATTTTGCTTTATGTTTTGGATCATTGTCTTGTTGGAAGACAAATCTCCGTCCCAGTCTCAGGTCTTTTGCAGACTCCATCAGGTTTTCTTCCAGAATGGTCCTGTATTTGGCTCCATCCATCTTCCCATTAATTTTAACCATCTTCCCTGTCCCTGCGAAGAGAAGCAGGCCCAAACCATGATGCTGCCACCACCATGTTTGACAGTGGGGATGGTGTGTTCAGGGTGATGAGCTGTGTTGCTTTTACGCCAAACATAACGTTTTGCATTGTTGCCAAAAAGTTTGATTTTGGTTTCATCTGACCAGAGCACCTTCTTCCACATGTTTGGTGTGCCTCCCAGGTGGCTTGTGGCAAACTTTAAACAACACTTTTTATGGATATCTTTAAGAAATGGCTTTCTTCTTGCCACTCTTCCATAAAGGCCAAATTTGTGCAGTATACGACTGATTGTTGTCCTATAGACAGAGTCTCCCACCTCAGCTGTAGATCTCTGCAGTTCATCCAGAGTGATCATGGGCCTCTTGGCTGCATCTCTGATCAGTCTTCTCCTTGTATGAGCTGAAAGTTTAGAGGGACTGCCAGGTCTTCGTAGATTTGCAGTGGTCTGATACTCCTTCCATTTCAATATTATCGCTTGCACCGTGCTCCTTGGGATGTTTAAAGCCTGGGAAATCTTTTTGTATCCAAATCCGGCTTTAAACTTCTCCACAACAGTATCTCCGACCTGCCTGGTGTGTTCCTTGTTCTTCATGATGCTCTCTGCGCTTTAAACGGACCTCTGAGACTATCACAGTGCAGGTGCATTTATACGGAGACTTGATTACACACAGGTTGATTCTATTTATCATCATGTCATTTAGGACAACATTGGATCATTCAGAGATCCTCACTGAACTTCTGGAGAGAGTTTGCTGCACTGAGAGTAAAGGTGCTGAATTATTTTGCACGCCCAATTTTTCAGTTTTTTATTTGTTAACAAAGTTTGAAATATCCAATAAATTTCCTTCCACTTCATGATTGTGTCCCACTTTTTGTTGATTCTTCACAAAAAATTACAGTTTTATATCTTTATGTTTGAAGCCTGAAATGTGGCAAAAGATCGCAAGGTTCAAGGGGGCTGAATACTTTCGCAAGGCACTGTATATATACATATATATAAATGGAAGAATTAAAAAAAAAAAAAATATATATATATATATATATATATATATA
This sequence comes from Pelophylax lessonae, assembly GCF_965119305.1. NCBI lineage: Eukaryota > Metazoa > Chordata > Amphibia > Anura > Ranidae > Pelophylax > Pelophylax lessonae. The sequence continues at coordinate 190,544,024 of NC_138776.1, read as the reverse complement.
AAAATAATTGTTTTTTAATACTAATATTTCATATTTGGTTTTTAATATTTATCTTCAGTATTTCGTTATATTTAGTATCTCAAATAATATATATATATATATATATATATATAAAATGGAAGAATTAAAAAAATATATATATATGTATATATAATTTTTTTATACTGATATTTCATATTTGGTTTTTAATATTTATCTTTAGTATATATATATATATATATATATATATATATATATATATATATATATATATACATATATATTTTTTTAATTCTTCCATTTATATATAAGAAAAAAAAAAAAAATATATATATATATATATATATATATATATATAATTGTTTTTTAATATTTATCTTCAGTATTTCATTATATTTAGTATCTTATTTTTTATTATAATTATTTAGCATACTTAGAACAGAAGGAGCCTTTTTTTAATGCATTCATTACGCACCGCGTCCCGCCCCCTCTAAGTCAGCTCTACAGTTCCATACCGCTTCCCTGTAAGAACTCGATGACGCGGCGGCAACTCCGTCCCAACTCAACCCCACCTCCTCTCAGTCAGCTGTTCGCTAAGTCTTATCATTTCATCGGACCTCAAAAATGTCTTGTGCGCATGCGCACCGGGGCTCGCACCAGCTGTCGCACCAGCTGGGTTCTGACGTAGCATCACCGGAAGTGACGAGGGTCCGCAATTTTCATGGGTCCGATGAAATTTTAGAACACCGGTACAAGGGGTGGGCAGGAGGGTCTCTTGCCCTGGGCGGTGTCTTAATCTGGGGTGAGGGGGGGCGTACTGGGAGCTTTGGTTGCTGCTCCTGCCTCACTGACATGCAGTGAATGTAAGCCACAGTGTCCTATCTACTGATTCCCTGACTCCTCCGTTCATCCGAAATCTGCCTTATCTGTTTACTGTAGCTACTAATCAAACTCCCCTCCCACACTCCCACCCTCACCTTGCTCTCCTTCCCAGGACACCTCACTAAGGCCCCTTTCACTCTAGTTCAGGTCTGCCTGTCCGTTTTTTTTTTTTTTGGTGGATCTGAACGGATGCCCCATGCATCTCTATAAGCAATCGGATGTCAGCGGAGACATGTCCGCTGACATCCAATCCGTCAGATCCGGACGGATGGAAACCCTATTTTCCATCTGTCCAGCAGATCGGATCAGATGGGCTCAGATGAGAACAGACAGTCCGTTCCCATCCAATTCCCCCATAGAGAACAGCGGGGACCTGACAGCTCTGTGTCCACACACAGCGCGGAGACACAGCTGCCATCCGCCTGCTCAGCGAGGGATCGGCGGATCGATCCCCCGCTGAGAGAAATGGAGTCCATCGATGGACTCCCATGTGTGAAAGGGGCCTTACACTCAGTTGTCCGTTCCATCTCCGCTCCGCCCCCCTACACCTCTCTCTACCTTTCCTGCACGATCACACAGTAAGTCAGCACCGATCCTCCCGGTGGCAGCTGGTGCTCAAAAATTGGGGGGGGGGGGGGGCTCAAACAGAAAAATGTAATAGGCATTGCTTTGCGGCAAAAAACGCTGTAAAAAATTGCGTGACTTTGAGGTCACAAAAGTGTGAAAGGGGCCTTCAGTAATTAAGGTATAGTGTGCCCCCTTTCAATGCACAGAGACCAGTGTGCCCCCTTTCAATGCACAGAGACCAGCGTGCTCCCTTTTAATGCACAAAGACCAGCGTGCCCCCTTTCAATGCACAGAGACCAGCGTGCCCCCTTTCAATGCACAGAGACCAGCCAGAGACCAGCGTGCCTCCTTTCACTGCAGTGACCAGCGTGCCCCCTTTCAATGCAGTGACCAGCGTGCCCCCTTCCAATGCAGAGATGCCAGCGTGCCCCCTTTCAATGCAGAGATGCCACCATGCCCCCTTTCAATGCAGAGATGCCACCATGCCCCCTTTCAATGCAGAGATGCCACCATGCCCCCTTTCAATGCAGAGATACCACCATGCCCCCTTTCAATGCAGAGATGCCATCATGCCCGCTTTTAATGCAGAGATGCCATCATGCCCCCTTTCAATGCAGAGATGCCACCATGCCCCCTTTCAATGCAGAGATGCCACCAAAAAAGACCCATTGAACTCCATGCGTCCGACGCCCCGCATGTAGATTAGGGGGCCGGATGCATGGATAGGGGGGGGGGGGGCGCCACTGGATCCTTCTTACTTCTCTGCCCTGTTGATTTTTTCCCCTTCTCCTTCTCTTATCTGTTCTGTCTATAAATATCTACAACACTTGTCCTGCAGCCTCTGCTCTTAGCACACCATTCCACACACTGATTTTGCACCCTTTCCATCCCAGTTTGCTTTTAGCTCTTCTGTTCTGTCCCCACACAACCTAGAACATTCAAATTTCCTCTACACCCCATTACTTTGCTCTTCTCAGGCACACATACCTCCCGACTTTCAGGGATGAGAATGAGGGACACCTATTATCAAAAATATGTAGGCATAGGACACACCCCTGCCACGCCCCCTTAAAAGAGAATTGTACAAAAAAAATCATTGGGTAAACCCACAAGTGCTTTTTTACCACTACTATTCCTTTATACTGGCTTTTGGAGTTTAGAAATTGGATGAAAGGTTTAGCACTGGGAAACACTTTTTGAAAGATAAATGGTGCATTTTATATACAACTATATAGATCAGATCAAAATGAGGGACAAATGTGGAGGAAAGAGGGACAGAGGGACTTTGTTCCAAATCAGGGACAGTCCCTCGAAATCAGGGACCGTTGGGAGCTATGAGCACATACCACCCCAACCTCCTCATTAATTCACTATTTTCTGATCCCTAATAGTGGGTTCACATAGGGGAGCGACAGGATGGCCGCAGGATGATTGTATGTGCAGTTTACCCACAATTGTAGGTGCGCTTCTATTAACCACTTGCCGTCTGCTCACATTGAGCCTACTGTGGCAAATTGGCTCTCCTGGGTCCAGCGACGTAGACCTACATCAATGGATCCCGCCCCCTCTCAGCGGCATGCGCGCACCGCCGGAGGCTCGCTCCCGCTGTATTCAGACACAGCGGGAGTCGGGCCAGGGGAGGAGAGGCGGTGATCACCGCTGCTCTTCCCCGATTGTCGGGATCGAGTGAGGATCTCCTATGTGACAGACAGGGACATATTACAGGATTCAGCATAGCTGAACCTGCGATCTGTGTCTCTGTCACACAACCCCCTCCCCCCACACATGTCAGTAAGCATGAGGCATACATTTAACCCCTTGATCACCAACAGTGTTAAGCCCTTCCCTGCCAGTGTCATTATTACAGTAACAGTGCATATTTATAGCACTGATTACTGTAGTAATGTCACTGGTCCCCCTAAAAGTGTCAAAATGTCAGTCAGGGGTCCGATCTGTCCGCCGCAATGTCGCAGTCCCGCAAAAAAAAAATCGCAGATTGCCGCCATTACTAGTAAAAAAAAATAAACAATAAAAATGACAAATCTTTCCCGTAGTTAGTAAACACGATAACTTTTGCGCAAACCAATCAAAATATGCTTATTGTGATTTTTTTTACCAAAAATATGTAGCAGAAAACAAATTGGCCTAAAATGTTAAAAAAATTTGATTTGTAAATTTTTTTGGGGGAATGTTATTTATATATATATCAAAATGTAAACAATATTGTTTTTTTTTTTCAAAATTGTCGCTCTTTTTCTTAAAAATTCAAAATTGCACAGGTGATCAAACACCACCAAAAGAAAGCTCTATTAGTGGGGGAAAAAAAGACATAAATTTAATTTGGGTACAGCGCCGCACGACCGTGCAATTGTCTGTTAACGTAACGCTGTGCCGAATCGCAAAATATAGCCTGGTCAGGAATGGGGAAAAATCTCCTGGTCTTTTTTGATTATAAACTTTTATTGAAAAATATATTCAATACAAATAGTATAGTAAATGTAAAATTTACATAAAGGTGTTTCATCAATAAAACATTTTAAGTAATAGGCATGTGAAAAAAAAAATCTCCTGGTCTTAAAGTGGTTAAAAATACGCTCATTTAGAATTTTTTTGTCAAAGACATTTAGCTAAATACATTTTGGCCTAAATATATGACAAAAATTGAATATATTGGATATTTTTTAACTGTCAAATTAGAAAATGTCAATTTTTTTGCAAAATTTTCGCTCTTTTTTTATTAATATGGCAAAAAATGAAAAGTGCAGAGGTAATCAAATACCACCAAAAGAAAGCTCTGTTTGTGGGAAAAAAGGACGTAAATTTAGTTTGGGTACGGAGTTGCATGACCGCGCAATTGTCAGTTAAATTCACGCAGTGCCAAGTTGCAAAAGGTGGCCTGAACGTTAAGCAGGAAAATCTTCCGGTCCTAAAGTGGTTAAATTCTCTCAAACCGCGTGTTTTCATGAAAACAAATCACAGTCTTGCATGCTGCATATTGATGGACGTTCAGAAAATGCACAGTCCATGAGAAATCAATGGGAGCGCACCTAAATCTGCAGGTAAATTGCACATACAATCGCACTGTGGCTAAACCCAAAGCACCGCACGTCAGGATTGTGCACTAAAATGTGGCTTTCCTGACAAACACAGAAGTGTCCTGTCCTTTAGAAAGTGTTCAGCAGTGCCATTGATGGGTTAAGGGCACCCCGCACATCTGCTAATGCACACATTTTTACACATACCAAACCACATGGTGCCGCAGCACTGTGTGATGTGACACATTTTTACACAGACCAAACCACATGGTGCCGCAGCACTGTGTGATGTGACATATTTTCACACACACACCAAACCACATGGTGCCGCAGCACTGTGTGATGTGACACATTTTTACACACACCAAACCACATGGTGCCGCAGCACTGTGTGATGTGACATATTTTCACACACGCCAAACCACGTGGTGCCACAGCACTGTGTGATGTGACACATTTTTACACATACCAAACCACATGGTGCCGCAGCACTGTGCGATGTGACACATTTTTACACATACCAAACCACATGGTGCCGCAGCACTGTGCGATGTGACACATTTTTACACATACCAAACCACATGGTGCCGCAGCGCTGTGTGATGTGACACATTTTTACACACACCAAACCACATGGTGCCGCAGCACTGTGTGATGTGACACATTTTTACACATACCAAACCACATGGTGCCGCAGCACTGTGTGATGTGACACATTTTTAAACATACCAAACCACATGGTGCCGCAGCACTGTGTGATGTGACACATTTTTACACATACCAAACCACATGGTGCCGCAGCACTGTGTGATGTGACACATTTTTACACATACCAAACCACATGGTGCCGCAGCACTGTGTGATGTGACACATTTTCACACACACCAAACCACATGGTGCTGCAGCACTGTGTGATGTGACATATTTTTACACACACACCAAACCACATGGTGCCACAGCACTGTGTGATGTGACGCATTTTTACACACACCAAATCACATGGTGCTGCAGCACTGTGTGATGTGACATTTTTAGAAAAGGGTCATGGATTATTTTCCAAATTTCTCACCTGTAGGGCAGTCTATCAATCAAAACATTTTGGGATGCATAACATCACAGCTGCCCCCATACGGCTGCCTTTGAAGCTAAAAGGGGTGTCGACTGTAAAACTGCAACTCAACCCCCTTATTTTATGACCCTCCCCCCACCAGCACAAGTGTAAGCAAGGCCATAGGGCTTATTTACACAGGTTAGAGGGAGGTAAAAATAGGCAGTTGAGCTGCATTTTTAGTGCCACAAACCACCCACCTGAACAAGGAGATGGTGCCAGACAGGGCTCTGCACATGGCAAAAGTGAAATGGCATGTACTGCACACTATAGAAGCCCAGTAGGTCAGCATTTTTAGGGATAAAACAGATGGTAGCAACTTATGACAAAACAAACACAAGGGCGCACCGGCCTAGTGCATTATCCTCTAAAAATAGTTTATTTAAAATAAAGGTATAAAAATACTCACAAACAAGATCTTGTTAAAATCACATTAAAATGTGGTACACAGTCTTCAGCATCGAGATCCAAGGGCATACCATCCCTTGAAGCTGTACAGGCTTATGCATTTCGAGGCTTAGCCTCCTACTCAGAGCCTCTGAGGAAGAGGCTAAGCCTCGAAACGCGTAAGCTTTTAGCAAGAACTCATTTGTGAGTATTTTTATACCTTTATTTTAAATAAACCATTTTTAGAGGATAATGCACTATGCCGGCGCGCCCTTGTGTTTGTTTTGTCATTTTTAGTGGTCTCAGACTACCCTGGTCTCGTAAGGGGCTGTAAGGCCGAAGCTATCCGGTGTTGCCGAGTCACAAGTTCTCAACAGCTGCAAGATTGTAGCTGAGGTGGACAGAGGATTGCACCACTCAAAGCGCAGGAGATTGGTGCTGTGCACCGACGGTTTGTTGGTAGCAACTTATTGCAACTTATTGCCCCCTCACCACCTGTCAAAAACCAGCAATGATAGCAGCATGTTTGAATGAGCCCTTAGAGACCTTTCACCCCCCTTCCTCCTTCAGAGCCCCCCTAGAGCCCTTTAGGTCTATGCACCCTTCAAAGTCCACCTACCCTCCCTCATCCCACTGACATAGAGGCCAATCAGTCCTCCTCAGATTGACACAAACAACATACTGTAGCAGTATCATTTCCTCCCAGTCATATCGTCACCACAGGGACATTTTTTCCTACTGGTGACACCACAGACCACTCCCCTATATGTGTGCACCAATTGTAAACTCTCCGGGTCGCTGCAGTGTAACACTAAGTACTATTTCAGTGCATGTCACAAACATTACAGACCTTCCACCACTATTAGTCCGATCCTGGGGGAGGGGGCACAGTTTACTGTTAAATGACTTTAATATCAGGGATAATGTGATTTATAGGGACAGTATAGCCTTCAACATCAGTTTCCCATGGCTGCAGGACTACAAGTCCCAGCATGTTCTCTTGTGTCACTGGTGGCTTGTTTTTTCTGGATATCAATGAGCCACATCTACATTATCCACTATTCTCTCTCTCTCTCTCTCGTGGGTGATTGTGTACGCGGGGCCCCAGTGCACTGCATTGCCCGGGGGCCTATAAGGCTCTTAAGATGGCACTGGTGGGGGAGGGGTATGAAAAAGAGGATTTCCCCTCTACATATAGGAATCGGTTCACAGCAGAGGGAGCGGGGGAGGGGTGTGCCAACATTTCTACATACAGAGGATTTGGCTCAGTGCAAAGGGGAGGTGTAAGGGGAGGGGTCATGTCAGCATTTCTCTACAGTTTTTACATTGAGGACACAGATTACAGCAGAGAAGATGGGGGAGGGGCCATGGTAACACTTTTCCTATAAACAATGAAGTCAGCTTGAAGCAATGGGAGTGGGGGAGGGGTTTTCCTACAGAGGAGTCAGCTCACAGCAGACGGGGTGGGGCAGGGGGAGGGGCATGTCAGCTGTTTTCCACATGGAGGATTAAACTTACAGCAGAGTGAATGGGGGAGGGGACATGCCAATCTTTCTTTCTAAACTGGGGAGTGAAGTGGAAGCAATGGAGTGGGGGAGGGGAAGAAAGAAAGCATTTCCCCTCTACATATAGGGATCAGGTGACAGGAGAGGGAGTGGGGGAGGGGTGTGAAGAAGAGGGAGTGGGGGAGGGGTGTGAAGAAGAGGGAGTGGGGGAGGGGTGTGAAGAAGAGGGAGTGGGGGGAGGGGTGTGAAGAATGATTAGATACTATAAAGAACAGACGTCTGTCCTCTATACTGCATTTCCCATTTCTCCATATTATACTTCCCCTCTACATATAGGGATCAGGTGACAGGAGAGGAGTGGGGGAGGGGTGTGAAGTAGAGGGAGTGGGGGAGGGGTGTGAAGAAGAGGGAGTGGGGGAGGGGTGTGAAGAAGAGGGAGTGGGGGGAGGGGTGTGAAGAAGAGGGAGTGGGGGAGGGGTGTGAAGAAGAGGGAGTGGGGGGAGGGGTGTGAAGAATGATTTGATACTATAAAGAACAGACATCTGTCCTCTATACTGCATTTCCCATTTCTCCATATTATACTTCCCCTCTACATATAGGGATCAGGTGACAGGAGAGGAGTGGGGGAGGGGTGTGAAGTAGAGGGAGTGGGGGAGGGGTGTGAAGAAGAGGGAGCGGAGAGAGGTGTGAGGAAGAGGGAGCGGGGGAGGGGTGTGAAGAAGAGGGAGTGGGGGAGGGGTGTGAAGAAGAGGGAGTGGGGGGAGGGGTGTGAAGAATGATTTGATACTATAAAGAACAGACGTCTGTCCTCTATACTGCATTTCCCATTTCTCCATATTATACTTCCCCTCTACATATAGGGATCAGGTGACAGGAGAGGAGTGGGGGAGGGGTGTGAAGAAGAGGGAGTGGGGGAGGGGTGTGAAGAATGATTTGATTATATAAAGAACAGACGTCTGTCCTCTATACTGCATTTCCCATTTCTCCATATTACTCTTTAGGCTGTGACATTGAAGTGCTCAGCAGAGGCGTAACTAGAACCTTCAGGGCCCCGGTGCAAGAAACCATGAAGGGCCCCCTGGACCCCTGGGGCCCTTTACTCTAGTTGCGGGGTCCTTTATTACGGTCCCGCAGCGGGACCCTTTCACAAGTTCTGTAGTGGGACCCTTCCTGCCATCTTGGGGCCTACCCACGGTGGTGGAATGCCAGGGCCCTGTCCCAAGTGTGACCTTTGTGATCCTGGAAGTTCACCCACTGGTGTCAGTAGTTTTTTTTTTGGTATTTTAATTTTATTATTTTTATCATTTTATTTAATTTTTTTACAATGTCACTGACTAGGACTCTGCCCATTCAGAAAAGGAAGGAGCTTGTAAATTACATATTTACCGACCCCTTCCTGGTTCTCTATTGTGACACATCTCCTGCAGCAGCCGGCAGGAGAGGGAAGGGAGCATTCTGAAGGGGGGGGGGCAGCACAGAAGGGGGGGGGGACCAGGGGAGCACACAGGGGCCCAGAGACAGCAGAACACAAGTATACTGGATAGGAGAAGTGGCGGGGGCAGCATACAGAGGGACCAATCTCCTCCATTTTCCTCCTACAGCTACAGAAGGAAAAAAGGAGGGCAGTGATTTCTCTACATGCTGCCCCCGCCACCCCTCCTATTCAGGTGTACAGGGGAGCCACATGGGCCCCCTTGAGCATGGGGCCCGGTTGCGATTGCAACCCCTGCAACCCCTGTAGTTACGCCCCTGGTGCTCAGCAAAGTCAGGATTAGAAATAGTGTGATGTCAGCTCTGGGTGGAGTCTCCCCGCCTCCAGTGTTTATTGGGGAAGCTGATTGGCTCAGGAGGTTCTCACACTAAAATACTGACATCTCTATGTACAGCAAAGACTCAACAAGAGATAGAAAATATATTTTATAAAGAGAATGATTTGTAATGAATAATACAGTCAGTCAGGTCATTATTTAGTATAGTTAGATAATTAGTGAATTAGATAGGAGAAGTGTGATTGGATATTCCAAATTATAGGTGATTATCTCTATGCATTTACTGGATGTGTTTTCTGCACATGGTTCTATTCCCTGACTCAGGGCGTACCATGAAATCAGAGGGCTGTGTGCAAGATTAAAACTGGGCCCTAGACGTTGATTTAAAAAAAAATGCAAAAAGTGGCCTTGGTGTAAAGTGTGCTAAATATTTGACGTGGCTTAAAGGGGGCATGGTTAAAGGGGGCGTGGTTAAATAGAGTTGGAGATGACTTGCATAGTGCAGAATGTGGTAATGGTAAATAGAAGATGTACAGTGCGGAGTGAATGGCGGGGAGTAGAATGTGCGATGGTAAGACAGTAGAAGTTGTCAGCAGTTCTTCTAATTCTTACAACTTATTTTTTATTATTTTTTTTTTAATTATTTAAACAAAAAGGTTTTTTTGGGGGGGTGGGGGCACAATGGACAGTTTCAGTAGAGCAGTGTACAGTGTCAGAATTGTATTATTTAATTTTTTTATTATTTAACAATTCTATAATTTACACTATATATATGCTTTAAAGATTTTATTTTCTTCGGGGGGGGGGGGAGCATTGGACATTATCAGTAGAGCAGTGGATGGTATCAGTAGTTTTTTATTTTTATTATATTATTTTTATATTTATTTACACTTTTACATTTTTATAACTTTATTACAATTTGTTTTTAATATTACTTTTACAATGCTATGGGGGGGGGGGGGCGAACATTGTCCATAGGGCAGTGGACAGTGTCAGTATATATATATATTTTATTTTATCTTCTAATATGTTTTACAGTTTTATTTTTTTAATATATTTTCAAAAAATAATGTCATTTCATTTTTTAAAGTGCCCCTGGGAGGGGGGCAGTGGATGGTCTCAGTAGGCACTGAACAGTGGTGTCAGTAGTTTTTATTTATTCATTTTTTTTACAATTATATTTTTTATTTAATTTATGTTGAAACACTTTTTTCACAGTGCTCCTGGGGGGCAGTGGATTATGTCAGTAGGGCAGTGAACAGCGTCAGTAGAGGAGTGAATTGTGTCAGTAGTTTTTTATTATCTTTTTTTTGTTTTGTTTTGTTTTTTTTACACATGTATTTTTTTTTTACATCCCAATTCATGTTATTTTTTTTTGTCATAGCTATGGATCATGTCATTAGGGCAGTGGACATTAAACGTAGTTCTTTATTTTATTATTTTTTTTTTTTATTTTCTTAAATTTAATTGTTTCAACATTTTTTAAAGTTTCATTTTTTTTTTTTTTTTTTTTTTTTTTAGAATTTAATTATTTTTTTATTCTTTTCATTCTTAAAAAATGCTTTTGGGGAGGCCAGTGGATAATACCAGAAGGGTAATAGGCAGTTTTAGTAGAACAAAGGACAGTGTCAAAATGGTATTATTTTATTTTTAATATTTTTTTTACAATTTTCTTATTTTTTACTATTTATTATGTTTTTCACAGAAAATATGCACCCCCCTAATCGATCAGGGAAACGTGCTGTATCTCCACATGAAATTACTCCAAAAATCAAAACAGTCTAATATCTTTAGAGGCGTAAACATTGGTCATGGTCAACATGGGGAGCCTCCCCGAACACCTATGTTTGGGGCAGCTGCTGGCCCTTTGCACCCTAGTAAAGGTGCTGTAACCAAAGCCCATAGGGATATGTCAACACTAGAGACTGATAGCAATCCCCTTTGGCATGTACCCCAGTGCTGGCTGCGTCAGCAACGCAGCCGGTGCTGGGAGACAAGAGAATGGGGACGTTAGACTCCCATGTGGTCAAACTCAATTAGAACCAGACACACTTGATGTAGTTAACCTCTCCTCCTATCCGCTATCCCCTGTAGAAAAAGAGGTACTAGCACTAGGATTAAGTTTTTGCCCTTTGGACAAATTAGATAAGTTTGAGGTCGTGAAAGACTTGCATTTATTTGCAAGGAATCTGACTTTCAGATTTATATATGATAAAGAACGAGGCACCACGGAAGCAGGGTCAGATGAAACTTACAAGGACTTCAAGGTCCAGGACTTCAAGATGCTGAAAATCCTCATGCAGTTATTAGACGAAAATGAACAATATCAGGGAGGTGTGTAACGCTCCTGCGTTTTTGTTATAGGCTGGATTTTCAGCTGCAAAATCTCCACTCAGTAGTCATGTAGAGATGTGTTGAATACCAGATCCAACTCTCCAGGACTTATCACCGTGGGCCTGTCAGCTTCAACATACAGATATATACACACTCAATGAGATGTTCCTGGAGTGATAGGATGTATATGATAGTATGAAGGTGATGTGCTGAAGGGACAGGTGTGAACAGTGACAAGGATGGTAAGCACTTGATAGGTTTGTACAGGAGAGTTCAAGATGGTATTTATGAATGCAGATAAGTTAGTATCGAGTATGCTAACAGGTGGTGAGGACAGCAGATGACAAATACAGGATAGACTAACCCAGTGCAAGGATAGATAGTAGTAGACAGGAGAGCTAGCAATCTATGCAGCAGTGCAGATGATAGATGGTAGTAGACAGGAGAGCTAGCAATCTATGCAGCAGTGCAGATGATAGATGGTAGTAGTCTCAAGAGCTAGCAATCTATGTAACAGTGCAGATGATAGGATAGTATGGATAGGTAGTAACAGTCCTTAATGCAATAGTAGTAGTGTACGTTATGGAGGTTTCCCCTGCGGGGTACTTATCACTATAGTATAGTAGTAGAAGGGTCCGGTGATGAGGAAGTGATCCAGTAGCGAGATACAGGGATCAGTAGCGAGGTTCGGGTCTGAGGAAGTGATCCTGGTAGCGAGATACAGGGATCTGTAGCGAGGTTCCACAGCGAGACACGCTTGTAAGCATAGATGCAAGGCAGGTTGAACGAACATGTGAGTGAGAACGCCGGCGGTTGAAATAGCCGCTCTGCGGCGCTCAGTGATGACAGCATCGGTCTTAAAGGTGTATGCGCACCTACCAGAAGAGAATGGTGGGACGCATACACGGAATGGAAAGTGGAATAAGGGTACCAGAGGTACCAGAACATTACAGTACCCCCCCCCCTTAAGGCCGGCTCCGGAAGGCCTCTAGAACTGTTTTTTCCGGGTATTTCGAGTGAAAATTGCGAATCAGTCTAGGGGCATGTATATCAGAGGTATCCAGCCAGGTGTCGTCTTGGGGCCCATAGTTCTTCCATCATACTAGATATTGGAGTCTTCTTCTGTGGATACGAGAATCCAGAATCTCCTTTATCTCATATTCTTCTCCGCCTTCAACTTGTACAGGAGGTGGAGGTGGGATGGTAGGCCTTATTCCTTGGTTAGGAACATGTGGCTTCAATAGCGACACATGGAAGATGGGATGGATCTTGAGATCTGCCGGTAAGGTGAGCTGTACTGCAGCTTTTCCAATTAGTTTCCTGATTGGGAAGGGTCCCAAGAATAAAGGCCCAAGCTTTTTGCTAGGGATCTTTAATCTTAAATTTTTTGTTGATAGCCAAACGAGGTCCCCAATAACATACTGAGGAGAAGGTCTTCTACGAAGGTCGTAGTACCTTTTTTGTTGACTATGAGCGTGTGATATGGTAGTATTGAGTAAACCCAAAGAGTCTTTTATTTGGGTAAGGTAATCCGAGGCTACTGGGTTACTCGATGGCAGGATGCGTGGTGGAAGAAGAGTGGGATGAAACCCATAGTTCAAGTAGAACGGACTTTGCTTCGTAGTACTGTGGGTTGCGTTGTTGTAAGCAAATTCCGCTAGAGGAAGGAGATCCACACAATCATCCTGCAGGTATGATGTGTAGCAGCGTAGATATTGCTCAATGCACTGGTTGACTCTTTCAGTCTGTCCGTTGGTCTGAGGATGGTAGGGAGAAGTGAGCTTTCGCTCAATGCATAAAATTTGACAAAGTGCTTGCCAAAATTTAGAGATAAATTGTGAACCACGGTCGGACAAAAGAGTCTTTGGAATTCCATGCAACTTGAACACATGTTTCATCAGTAGTTCCGCTGTTTGTTTGGATGAAGGTAGTCTACGGATAGCGATGAAATGTGCCATCTTTGTCAAGTGGTCCACTGACACTAGGATGGTATTAAATCCTTTGGAAGGTGGTAGTTCTACTATGAAATCTAAGGACACAACTTCCCATGGAACCTGGGGTATTGGTAGACTACAAAGTAGTCCAGATGGTTTTGTAGTGTCAATTTTGGACCTTGCACAGATGTCACATGAAGAAACAAATTTTTGTACAGACGTCTTCATATCAGGCCACCAAAACTGCCTGGTGAGTAAATTAAAGGTTTTCGTCATACCCATATGTCCTGCCATGGGTACATCATGCGATAACTCCAAGATCTTGGTGCGCATAGTAGGGGGTATGTAAAGTTTGTCATTGTAATAGAGGAAGCCTTCTGCATCAGTACTTAGTTGTGGTGGAGGTGAATCCATTCCTATACTGTGCAAAATCTCTTCCTTCAAGGATCGGACAACACCAATAATGCGTTCATAGGGTATTATGGGAATGGAAGGGATTTCGGCGCAGTTATCTTCGGTTAGTCGTGATAGCGCATCCGCTTTTTTATTTTTGTCTGCAGGCGTATAGGTCACTAAGAAATTAAATCTTAAAAAGAATAATGACCATTGTACCTGCCGGTGGGATAGAGTCTTGTTAGTCTGGAGGTATTGAAGGTTTTTATGATCTGTATATATGAGTATTGGTAACTGGGTACCTTCGAGCAGATGTCGCCAATTCTCCAGTGCCAATTTTATGGCAAGCAACTCCTTTTCACCCACTGGGTAATTCACCTCTGGGCTGCTTAGTGATTTTGAAAAGAAAGCAACTGGGTGGAGTGATGAAGTGTTTGTTGGTCGTTGGGAGAGAACTGCTCCTACTGCCATATTTGACGCATCTACCTCTAGAATATATTGGAGGGATGGGTCTGGATGGCGTAGTATGGGAGCAGAAGTGAAGCTTGATTTTAACAAGCAGAAAGCTTGATTTGCTTCTTCTGACCATTTGAATGGTTTTTTTATACTTGTCAGTTGTGTGAGAGGTCTCACAATGGCGGAAAAGTTCTTGATGAACTTCCTATAGAAGTTCGAGAATCCTAGGAATCGCTGTAGGGCCTTACGAGTTGTTGGTATAGGCCAGTCTAGATTACAGGATATCTTACTCATATCCATCTTAATTCCAGTTTTGGATATGAAGTATCCTAGAAATAATATTTCTTCTTTATGAAATAGGCATTTTTTTAATTTCACGTATAGACTGTGTGAGAGCAGTCTGGACAACACAAGTCTTACATGTTTTATGTGTTCAGGCATAGATCGAGAATAGATAAGTATATCGTCTAGGTATACTACAACACAGACATCAAGTAAGTCTCTAAAGATGTCGTTTATGAATCTTTGGAAAGCTGCGGGAGCATTACATAGCCCGAATGGCATCACAAGGTATTCGAATAGTCCGTATCTGGTTCTGAATGCTGTTTTCCACTCATCCCCGTCACGGATTCGGATTAGGTTGTATGCCCCTTTCAGGTCTAATTTGGTGAAATAAGTAGCCCCACGCACTTGTTCAATAAGTTCAGGGATAAGCGGCAAAGGATAGCGATCCTTTATTGTAATCGTGTTTAATTGCCTATAATCGATAATAGGCCTGAGACTGGAATCCTTATTGCGGACAAAGAAAAGTCCTGCAGCAGTGGAAGAAGTAGAGGGTCTAATGAACCCTTTTGTCAAATTCTCATCCAAGTATTCCTTGAGGTGAGAAAGTTCATCCTGTGAAAGAGGATAAACATGACCGAAAGGCAATTTGCTGTTAGGGAGTAGATCGATAGTGCAATCGTAATCCCTATGGGGAGGAAACACTTGAGCATTTTTCTCAAGGAACACTTCGGACAGATCCTGATAGCATAGTGGTGCAATTTCATCTGACACCACAGACAGAATCTTCCCATAAGATGGGAGTTTACACGTATTCTCACAATAGTGAGAAGGGAAAACCAAAGTCCGTTTTTTCCAATCTATGATTGGTTGGTGTGTGTGTAACCAGGGAAGTCCCAAAATAATAGGAAAATGGGGTGAGGATAGTATATCAAAAGTGATGGTCTCCACATGTGACTCGTTGGTAGTGGCAAGGAGTGCCTGTGTCTGGTTGGTGATTGGACCAGAAGACAGTGGAATACCATTAATGAAACTAACAGAAACAGGCTTAGATTTTGAAATAATAGGTATTTTATTTAAGGTAACAAAGCGTGTATCAATATAGTTTCCACACGATCCAGTGTCGACCATAGCCTTGGTGGTGATCCTAGTTTGGTCCCACTGTAATATTAAATGAAAAAAAAGATAGGGGTTAGAAAAGGAAGTCGTTAATCCTCCCAGCAAGACATGTGAACACCCACCCTCTTTTTTGCGAACAAGGGGACAGGTGCTTATCAAATGATCCGGGGATGCGCAATACATGCAGAGATTTCTGGATGTTCTTCTAGCTCGTTCAGTAGTCGTTAAAGGTGGGCGTATGGTTCCTACATCCATGGGAGTAGGGTCAACGGCCGAAATCCGAGAAGGACTAGACAATGGCATTCCCATCTTTTCAGCCCTTCTTTCTCGCAGTCGTCTGTCGATGTTGATACTAAGTTGTATCAAGGCCTCCAAGGTGCCAGGTAAATCCGCTCGGGCGTGCTCGTCTTTAACAGCTTCCGATAACCCGAGTCTGAATTGAGTTCGCAAAGATGTGTCATTCCACCCTGAATCAAGGGTCCATCTTTTGAACTCAGATACAAAGTCTTCTACAGGTCTCCTTCCTTGTTTCAAGGCCCTCAACTGCATGTCAGCAGTACTCTGCCTATTGGGGTCATCGTATAAGCTGGTGAGTTCCGCTAGGAATAAAGAATAGATGTTGAGAATCTGATCATTATTCTCAAAGAGAGAATCTGCCCAGGCCCGTGGATCACCCGTCAAGTATGAAATAACGGTACAGACTTTTAATTGATCAGTGGGGTATGTACGAGGCTT
Source organism: Pelophylax lessonae (assembly GCF_965119305.1). Classification (NCBI taxonomy): domain Eukaryota; kingdom Metazoa; phylum Chordata; class Amphibia; order Anura; family Ranidae; genus Pelophylax; species Pelophylax lessonae. The sequence continues at coordinate 190,527,539 of NC_138776.1, read as the reverse complement.
TAACAAAAAAAGCAATTGACATGTGTTTTTGAATTCCCGAAATTTTTTCCGGTCACCTGTAAACACTAGAGGGGGGTTTATTTTAGGTTCAGGAGGCTGAACAGCAGTAAGTCGTGAGAGCTGGGTTACCTGCTGTGTTAAAGTCTGATTCTTTTCTTGTACGTCAGTCAGAGCAAGTATTAACGCTTTTACTTGTTGTGTTAATTGTGTCACTTGAGTGGGTAATTCTGCTGAATCCATTTTTAAGGTTCGTTCAATCTGTAACGCTCCTGCGTTTTTGTTATAGGCTGGATTTGCAGCTGCAAAATCTCCACTCAGTAGTCATGTAGAGATGTGTTGAATACCAGATCCAACTCTCCAGGACTCATCACTGTGGGCCTGTCAGCTTCAACATACAGATATATACACACTCAATGAGATGTTCCTGGAGTGATAGGATGTATATGATAGTATGAAGGTGATGTGCTGAAGGGACAGGTGTGAACAGTGACAAGGATGGTAAGCACTTGATAGGTTTGTACAGGAGAGTTCAAGATGGTATTTATGAATGCAGATAAGTTAGTATCGTGTATGCTAACAGGTGGTGAGGACAGCAGATGACAAATACAGGATAGACTAACCCAGTGCAAGGATAGATAGTAGTAGACAGGAGAGCTAGCAATCTATGCAGCAGTGCAGATGATAGATGGTAGTAGACAGGAGAGCTAGCAATCTATGCAGCAGTGCAGATGATAGATGGTAGTAGTCTCAAGAGCTAGCAATCTATGTAACAGTGCAGATGATAGGATAGTATGGATAGGTAGTAACAGTCCTTAATGCAATAGTAGTAGTGTACGTTATGGAGGTTTCCCCTGCGGGGTACTTATCACTATAGTATAGTAGTCCGGTGATGAGGAAGTGATCCAGTAGCGAGATACAGGGATCAGTAGCGAGGTTCGGGTCTGAGGAAGTGATCCTGGTAGCGAGATACAGGGATCTGTAGCGAGGTTCCACAGCGAGACACGCTTGTAAGCATAGATGCAAGGCAGGTTGTACGAACATGTGAGTGAGAACGCCGGCGGTTGAAATAGCCGCTCTGCGGCGCTCAGTGATGACAGCATCGGTCTTAAAGGTGTATGCGCACCTACCAGAAGAGAATGGTGGGACGCATACACGGAATGGAAAGTGGAATAAGGGTACCAGAGGTACCAGAACATTACAAGGTGATAGTATGGATTCCTCCTCTTCCAGTGAGGAGGAAGAAAAATCCACCCGAGTCCCCCTAAATTGAAGGCTAAATCTAAGGTGTTTCCAAAGTTGCAGACATGCCCAGCTATCTGGGCTTTTTTGAAACAATCAATTAAAGATATCGAAAACCTGCCAACTACAATGCCATATGCCCCAAATATAAGTAGTGAGCAGAAAAGGGCTCTTGACTGCTTGATCCGTAACAACCACATTGTCGTCAAGCCCTCTGGCAAGGGCGGCAATGTGGCCGTTATGGATCGCAGCCAATACGAGGATATGTGCCTCACCATCTTATCCAATCAGGACTGGTACTTACGTGTCTCATCTGACTTAGTTCAGGAGAAAACTGCCGCATTTGGGGATCTCCTACGAGAGGCACTAGCAAAGGGCACTATTGATCAAGACTAGGGTTGAGCGAACACGGACTGTATTATTCGTGTTCGTACCGAATAATTGGATTTTTGTTACCCGAACACGGACACGGACACTTTACTGTATATTCGGGTAAAAATCCGTGTTCGGTCGTTTTATTTCCGGGTTTTGCATGCTTTGGCGCGCTTTTCATGGTGGGCTTTCAACAGCCAATCAACAAGCGTTTAACTGGTGTGCATTAAGCCATCCCAGCCATACCTACAAATGTATCAGTAGCTGTGATTGGCCGTCTGAAGCATGTGACCAAGTCTTTATAAGTTCGAGGCAGCGCCGCTATGGCGTCATTCTGCTGCTTAGATCAGGGAGAGAGCACACATCAACGTGCTGGCTGCTGATTTTAGGGACAGACAGGAAAAAAAAACATTTGTGTCCGGATAGAATTGAGGGACAGGTCGGAGTGTGTTAGGCAGGGCGAGTTGTAGGCATTTTAGGGAGAGAGTCTGCTGTTTTTTAGGGAAAGTGTGTTCTACAAACTACAATCGACATTGCTGTGTGGGGTGGGGTTTGCACTCAGTCCCGATCTACGATCTCTTATCAATCCTGTTAGGGATAGAGTCTGCAGATTTTTAGGGAAAGTGTGTTCTACAAACTACAATCGATATTGCTGTGTGGGGTGGGGTCTGCACTCAGTCCCGATCTATGATCTCTTATCAATCCTGTTAGGGATACAGTCTGCTGATGTTTAGGGAAAGTGTGTTCTACAAACTACAATCGATATTGCTGTGTGGGGTGGGGTCTGCACTCAGTCCCGATCTACGATCTCTTATCAATCCTGTTAGGGATAGAGTCTGCAGTGCTGATTTTTAGGGAAAGTGTGTTCTACAAACTACAATCGATATTGCTGTGTGGTGTGGGATAGGAGATAGGCAGGTGTCAGTGATCCACATCCATTTTGCTGTGTGTGGGCTGCAGTGAACACAATCTTTTTGGGGTGCAGTGAACACAATCTTTGTGGGGTACCGTGAACACAATCTTTGTGGGGTGCAGTGAACACAATCTTGGTGAAGTGAACACAATCTTTTTGGGGTGCAGTGAACCTAATCCTTTTGGGGTGCAGTGAACACAATCTTTGTGGGGTGCAGTGAACAAAATTTTTTGGGGTGCAGTGAACACAATCTTTTAGGGGTGCAGTGAACACAATCCTTTTGGGGTGCAGTGAACACAATCTTTGTGGGGTGCAGTGAACACAATCTTTGTGGGGTACAGTGAACACAATCTCATACTTCTGAAGATTTGAGGGTGCTACCTGTTCCATACTCCCCCTACTCCTCATCCATCCTTTTAGGGGTACAAACAATAGTAATTGGGGCCTAGTGTGGTTGTGTATGTGTGAGATACATACACTTTTTTGGATCATATTTTCTATTTCGCTATTTAATCAAAAACCTTTGGGGATCAGTTAAATTGCGAGATAGTCTGTGTTGGTACGTGTGAGATCCACCTTTCCAAGTTTTTGAGGTTCATCTCATACTTCTGAAGATTTGAGGGTGCTGCCTGTTCCATACTCCCCCTACTCCTCATCCATCCTTTTAGGGGTACAAACAATAGTAATTGGGGCCTAGTGTGGTTGTGTACGTGTGAGATACATACACTTTTTTTGATCATATTTCCTATTCCGCTATTCAATAAAAACCTTTGGGGATCAATTAAATTGCGGGATAGTCTGTGTTGGTACGTGTGAGATCCACCTTTCCAAGTTTTTGAGGTTCATCTCATACTTCTGAAGATTTGAGGGTGCTGCCTGTTCCATACTCCCCCTACTTCTCATCCATCCTTTTAGGGGTACAAACAATAGTAATTGGGGCCTAGTGTGGTTGTGTACGTGTGAGATACATACACTTTTTTTGATCATATTTCCTATTCCGCTATTCAATAAAAACCTTTGGGGATCAATTAAATTGCGGGATAGTCTGTGTTGGTATGTGTGAGATCCACCTTTCCAAGTTTTTGAGGTTCATCTCATACTTCTGAAGATTTGAGGGTGCTGCCTGTTCCATACTCCCCCTACTCCTCATCCATCCTTTTAGGGGTACAAACAATAGTAATTGGGGCCTAGTGTGGTTGTGTACGTGTGAGATACATACACTTTTTTGGATCATATTTTCTATTTCGCTATTTAATCAAAAACCTTTGGGGATCAGTTAAATTGCGAGATAGTCTGTGTTGGTACGTGTGAGATCCACCTTTCCAAGTTTTTGAGGTTCATCTCATACTTCTGAAGATTTGAGGGTGCTGCCTGTTCCATACTCCCCCTACTCCTCATCCATCCGTTTAGGGGTACAAACAATAGTAATTGGGGCCTAGTGTGGTTGTGTACGTGTGAGATACATACACTTTTTTGGATCATATTTTCTATTCCGCTATTTAATCAAAAACCTTTGGGGATCAGTTAAATTGGGGGATAGTCTGTGTTGGTACGTGTGAGATCCACCTTTCCAAGTTTTTGCGGTTTATCTCATACTTCTGAAGATTTGAGGGTGCTGCCTGTTCCATACTCCCCCTACTCCTCATCCATCCTTTTAGGGGTACAAACAATAGTAATTGGGGCCTAGTGTGGTTGTGTACGTGTGAGATACATACACTTTTTTGGATCATATTTTCTATTCCGCTATTTAATCAAAAACCTTTGGGGATCAGTTAAATTGGGGGATAGTCTGTGTTGGTACGTGTGAGATCCACCTTTCCAAATTTTTGGGGTTCATCTCATACTTCTGAAGATTTGAGGGTGCTGCCTGTTCCATACTCCCCCTACTCCTCATCCATCCTTTTAGGGGTACAAACAATAGTAATTGGGGCCTAGTGTGGTTGTGTACGTGTGAGATACATACATTTTTTTGATCATATTTTCTATTCCGCTATTTAATCAAAAACCTTTAGGGGTCAGTTAAATTGGGGGATAGTCTGTGTTGGTACGTGTGAGATCCACCTTTCCAAGTTTTTGGGGTTCATCTCATGCTTCTGAAGATTTGAGGGTGCTGCCTGATCCATACTCCCCCTACTCCTCATCCAGCCTTTTAGGGGTACAAACAATAGTAATTGGGGCCTAGTGTGGTTGTGTACGTGTGAGATACATACACTTTTTTTGATCATATTTCCTATTCCGCTATTCAATAAAAACCTTTGGGGATCAATTAAATTGCGGGATAGTCTGTGTTGGTACGTGTGAGATCCACCTTTCCAAGTTTTTGAGGTTCATCTCATACTTCTGAAGATTTGAGGGTGCTGCCTGTTCCATACTCCTCCTACTCCTCATCCTGCCTTTAGGGGTACAAACAATAGTAATTGGGGCCTAGTGTGGTTGTGTACGTGTGAGATACATACACTTTTTTTGATCATATTTCCTATTCCGCTATTCAATAAAAACCTTTGGGGATCAATTAAATTGCGGGATAGTCTGTGTTGGTACGTGTGAGATCCACCTTTCCAAGTTTTTGAGGTTCATCTCATACTTCTGAAGATTTGAGGGTGCTGCCTGTTCCATACTCCCCCTACTCCTAATCCAGCATTTAGGGGTACAAACAATAGTAATTGGGGCCTAGTGTGGTTGTGTTCGTGTGAGATACATACACTTTTTTTGATCATATTTCCTATTCTGCTATTCAATAAAAACCTTTGGGGATCAATTAAATTGCGGGATAGTCTGTGTTGGTACGTGTGAGATCCACCTTTCCAAGTTTTTGGGGTTAATCTCATACTTCTGAAGATATGAGGGTGCTGCCTGTTCCAAACTCCTCCTACTCCTCATCCAGCCTTTTAGGGGTACAAACAATAGTAATTGGGGCCTAGTGTGGTTGTGTACGTGTGAGATACATACACTTTTTTGGATCATATTTTCTATTCCGCTATTTAGTCAAAAACCTTTGGGGATCAGTTAAATTGGGGGATAGCCTGTGTTGGTACGTGTGAGATCCACCTTTCCAAGTTTTTGGGGTTCATCTCATACTTCTGAAGATTTGAGGGTGCTGCCTGTTCCATACTCCCCCTACTCCTCATCCATCCTTTTAGGGGTACAAACAATAGTAATTGGGGCCTAGTGTGGTTGTGTACGTGTGAGATACATACACTTTTTTTGATCATATTTCCTATTCCGCTATTCAATAAAAACCTTTGGGGATCAATTAAATTACGGGATAGTCTGTGTTGGTATGTGTGAGATCCACCTTTCCAAGTTTTTGAGGTTCATCTCATACTTCTGAAGATTTGAGGGTGCTGCCTGTTCCATACTCCCCCTACTCCTCATCCATCCTTTTAGGGGTACAAACAATAGTAATTGGGGCCTAGTGTGGTTGTGTACGTGTGAGATACATACACTTTTTTGGATCATATTTTCTATTCCGCTATTTAATCAAAAACCTTTGGGGATCAGTTAAATTGGGGGATAGTCTGTGTTGGTACGTGTGAGATCCACCTTTCCAAGTTTTTGGGGTTCATCTCATACTTCTGAAGATTTGAGGGTGCTGCCTGTTCCATACTCCTCCTACTCCTCATCCAGCCTTTTAGGGGTACAAACAATAGTAATTGGGGCCTAGTGTGGTTGTGTACGTGTGAGATACATACACTTTTTTGGATCATATTTTCTATTCCGCTATTTAATCAAAAACCTTTGGGGATCAGTTAAATTCGGGGATAGTCTGTGTTGGTACGTGTGAGATCCACCTTTCAGGGTTTTTGGGGTTCATCTCATACTTCTGAAGATTTGAGGGTGCTGCCTGTTCCATACTCCCCCTACTCCTCATCCATTCTTTTAGGGGTACAAACAATAGTAATTGGGGCCTAGTGTGGTTGTGTACGTGTGAGATGCATACACTTTTTTTGATCATATTTCCTATTCCGCTATTCAATAAAAACCTTTGGGGATCAATTAAATTGCGGGATAGTTTGTGTTGGTACGTGTGAGATCCACCTTTCCAAGTTTTTGAGGTTCATCTCATACTTCTGAAGATTTGAGGGTGCTGCCTGTTCCATACTCCCCCTACTCCTCATCCATCCTTTTAGGGGTACAAACAATAGTAATTGGGGCCTAGTGTGGTTGTGTACGTGTGAGATACATACAATTTTTTGGATCATATTTTCTATTCCGCTATTTAATCAAAAACCTTTGGGGATCAGTTAAATTGGTGGATAGTCTGTGTTGGTACGTGTAAGATCCACCTTTCCAAGTTTTTGGGGTTCATCTCATACTTCTGAAGATTTGAGGGTGCTGCCTGTTCCATACTCCCCCTACTCCTCATCCATCCATTTAGGGGTACAAACAATAGTAATTGGGGCCTAGTGTGGTTGTGTACGTGTGAGATACATACACTTTTTTTGATCATATTTCCTATTCCGCTATTCAATAAAAACCATTGGGGATCAAATAAATTGCGTGGATAGTCTGTGTTGGTACGTGTGAGATCCACCTTTCCAAGTTTTTGAGGTTCATCTCATACTTCTGAAGATTTGAGGGTGCTGACTGTTCCATACTCCCCCTACTCCTCATCCATCCTTTTAGGGGTACGAACAATAGTAATTGGGGCCTAGTGTGGTTGTGTACGTGTGAGATACATACACTTTTTTGGATCATATTTTCTATTCCGCTATTTAATCAAAAACCTTTGGGGATCAGTTAAATTGGGGGATAGTCTGTGTTGGTATGTGTGAGATCCACCTTTCCAAGTTTTTGGGGTTCATCTCATACTTCTGAAGATTTGAGGGTGCTGCCTGTTCCATACTCCCCCTACTCCTCATTTATCCTTTTAGGGGTACAAACAATAGTAATTGGGGCCTAGTGTGGTTGTGTACGTGTGAGATACATACACTTTTTTGGATCATATTTTCTATTCCGCTATTTAATCAAAAACCTTTGGGGATCACTTAAATTGGGGGATAGTCTGTGTTGGTACGTGTGAGATCCACCTTTCCAAGTTTTTGGGGTTCATCTCATACTTCTGAAGATTTGAGGGTGCTGCCTTTTCCATACTCCTCCTACTCCTCATCCAGCCTTTTAGGGGTACAAACAATAGTAATTGGGGCCTAGTGTGGTTGTGTACGTGTGAGATACATACACTTTTTTGGATCATATTTTCTATTCCGCTATTTAATCAAAAACCTTTGGGGATCAGTTAAATTGGGGGATAGTCTGTGTTGGTACGTGTGAGATCCACCTTTCCAAGTTTTTGGGGTTCATCTCATACTTCTGAAGATTTGAGGGTGCTGCCTCTTCCATACTCCCCCTACTCCTCATCCATCCTTTTAGGGGTACAAACAATAGTAATTGGGGCCTAGTGTGGTTGTGTACGTGTGAGATACATACACTTTTTTTGATCATATTTTCTATTCCGCTATTTAATCAAAAACCTTTAGGGGTCAGTTAAATTGGGCGATAGTCTGTGTTGGTACGTGTGAGATCCACCTTTCCAAGTTTTTGGGGTTCATCTCATACTTCTGAAGATTTGAGGGTGCTGCCTGTTCCATACTCCCCCTACTCCTCATCCATCCATTTAGGGGTACAAACAATAGTAATTGGGGCCTAGTGTGGTTGTGTACGTGTGAGATACATACACTTTTTTTGATCATATTTCCTATTCCGCTATTCAATAAAAAACCTTTGGGGATCAATTAAATTGCGGGATAGTCTGTGTTGGTACGTGTGAGATCCACCTTTCCAAGTTTTTGGGGTTCATCTCATACTTCTGAAGATTTGAGGGTGCTGCCTGTTCCAAACTCCTCCTACTCCTCATCCAGCCTTTTAGGGGTACAAACAATAGTAATTGAGGCCTAGTGTGGTTGTGTACATGTGAGATACATACACTTTTTTGGATCATATTTTCTATTCCGCTATTTAGTCAAAAACCTTTGGGGATCAGTTAAATTGGGGGATAGTCTGTGTTGGTACGTGTGAGATCCACCTTTCCAAGTTTTTGGGGTTCATCTCATACTTCTGAAGATTTGAGGGTGCTGCCTGTTCCATACTCCCCCTACTCCTCATCCATCCTTTTAGGGGTACAAACAAAAGTAATTGGGGCCTAGTGTGGTTGTGTACGTGTGAGATACATACACTTTTTTTGATCATATTTCCTATTCCGCTATTCAATAAAAACCATTGGGGATCAAATAAATTGCGGGATAGTCTGTGTTGGTACGTGTGAGATCCACCTTTCCAAGTTTTTGAGGTTCATCTCATACTTCTGAAGATTTGAGGGTGCTGACTGTTCCATACTCCCCCTACTCCTCATCCATCCTTTTAGGGGTACGAACAATAGTAATTGGGGCCTAGTGTGGTTGTGTACGTGTGAGATACATACACTTTTTTGGATCATATTTTCTATTCCGCTATTTAATCAAAAACCTTTGGGGATCAGTTAAATTGGGGGATAGTCTGTGTTGGTATGTGTGAGATCCACCTTTCCAAGTTTTTGGGGTTCATCTCATACTTCTGAAGATTTGAGGGTGCTGCCTGTTCCATACTCCCCCTACTCCTCATCCATCCTTTTAGGGGTACAAACAATAGTAATTGGGGCCTAGTGTGGTTGTGTACGTGTGAGATACATACACTTTTTTTGATCATATTTTCTATTCCGCTATTTAATCAAAAACCTTTAGGGGTCAGTTAAATTGGGCGATAGTCTGTGTTGGTACGTGTGAGATCCACCTTTCCAAGTTTTTGGGGTTCATCTCATACTTCTGAAGATTTGAGGGTGCTGCCTGTTCCATACTCCCCCTACTCCTCATCCATCCATTTAGGGGTACAAACAATAGTAATTGGGGCCTAGTGTGGTTGTGTACGTGTGAGATACATACACTTTTTTTGATCATATTTCCTATTCCGCTATTCAATAAAAAACCTTTGGGGATCAATTAAATTGCGGGATAGTCTGTGTTGGTACGTGTGAGATCCACCTTTCCAAGTTTTTGGGGTTCATCTCATACTTCTGAAGATTTGAGGGTGCTGCCTGTTCCAAACTCCTCCTACTCCTCATCCAGCCTTTTAGGGGTACAAACAATAGTAATTGAGGCCTAGTGTGGTTGTGTACATGTGAGATACATACACTTTTTTGGATCATATTTTCTATTCCGCTATTTAGTCAAAAACCTTTGGGGATCAGTTAAATTGGGGGATAGTCTGTGTTGGTACGTGTGAGATCCACCTTTCCAAGTTTTTGGGGTTCATCTCATACTTCTGAAGATTTGAGGGTGCTGCCTGTTCCATACTCCCCCTACTCCTCATCCATCCTTTTAGGGGTACAAACAAAAGTAATTGGGGCCTAGTGTGGTTGTGTACGTGTGAGATACATACACTTTTTTTGATCATATTTCCTATTCCGCTATTCAATAAAAACCATTGGGGATCAAATAAATTGCGGGATAGTCTGTGTTGGTACGTGTGAGATCCACCTTTCCAAGTTTTTGAGGTTCATCTCATACTTCTGAAGATTTGAGGGTGCTGACTGTTCCATACTCCCCCTACTCCTCATCCATCCTTTTAGGGGTACGAACAATAGTAATTGGGGCCTAGTGTGGTTGTGTACGTGTGAGATACATACACTTTTTTGGATCATATTTTCTATTCCGCTATTTAATCAAAAACCTTTGGGGATCAGTTAAATTGGGGGATAGTCTGTGTTGGTATGTGTGAGATCCACCTTTCCAAGTTTTTGGGGTTCATCTCATACTTCTGAAGATTTGAGGGTGCTGCCTTTTCCATACTCCTCCTACTCCTCATCCAGCCTTTTAGGGGTACAAACAATAGTAATTGGGGCCTAGTGTGGTTGTGTACGTGTGAGATACATACACTTTTTTGGATCATATTTTCTATTCCGCTATTTAATCAAAAACCTTTGGGGATCAGTTAAATTGGGGGATAGTCTGTGTTGGTACGTGTGAGATCCACCTTTCCAAGTTTTTGGGGTTCATCTCATACTTCTGAAGATTTGAGGGTGCTGCCTCTTCCATACTCCCCCTACTCCTCATCCATCCTTTTAGGGGTACAAACAATAGTAATTGGGGCCTAGTGTGGTTGTGTACGTGTGAGATACATACACTTTTTTTGATCATATTTTCTATTCCGCTATTTAATTAAAAACCTTTAGGGGTCAGTTAAATTGGGCGATAGTCTGTGTTGGTACGTGTGAGATCCACCTTTCCAAGTTTTTGGGGTTCATCTCATACTTCTGAAGATTTGAGGGTGCTGCCTGTTCCATACTCCCCCTACTCCTCATCCATCCATTTAGGGGTACAAACAATAGTAATTGGGGCCTAGTGTGGTTGTGTACGTGTGAGATACATACACTTTTTTTGATCATATTTCCTATTCCGCTATTCAATAAAAACCTTTGGGGATCAATTAAATTGCGGGATAGTCTGTGTTGGTACGTGTGAGATCCACCTTTCCAAGTTTTTGGGGTTCATCTCATACTTCTGAAGATTTGAGGGTGCTGCCTGTTCCAAACTCCTCCTACTCCTCATCCAGCCTTTTAGGGGTACAAACAATAGTAATTGAGGCCTAGTGTGGTTGTGTACGTGTGAGATACATACACTTTTTTGGATCATATTTTCTATTCCGCTATTTAGTCAAAAACCTTTGGGGATCAGTTAAATTGGGGGATAGTCTGTGTTGGTACGTGTGAGATCCACCTTTCCAAGTTTTTGGGGTTCATCTCATACTTCTGAAGATTTGAGGGTGCTGCCTGTTCCATACTCCCCCTACTCCTCATCCATCCTTTTAGGGGTACAAACAAAAGTAATTGGGGCCTAGTGGGGTTGTGTACGTGTGAGATACATACACTTTTTTTGATCATATTTCCTATTCCGCTATTCAATAAAAACCATTGGGGATCAAATAAATTGCGGGATAGTCTGTGTTGGTACGTGTGAGATCCACCTTTCCAAGTTTTTGAGGTTCATCTCATACTTCTGAAGATTTGAGGGTGCTGCCTTTTCCATACTCCCCCTACTCCTCATCCATCCTTTTAGGGGTACGAACAATAGTAATTGGGGCCTAGTGTGGTTGTGTACGTGTGAGATACATACACTTTTTTGGATCATATTTTCTATTCCGCTATTTAATCAAAAACCTTTGGGGATCAGTTAAATTGGGGGATAGTCTGTGTTGGTATGTGTGAGATCCACCTTTCCAAGTTTTTGGGGTTCATCTCATACTTCTGAAGATTTGAGGGTGCTGCCTGTTCCATACTCCCCCTACTCCTCATTTATCCTTTTAGGGGTACAAACAATAGTAATTGGGGCCTAGTGTGGTTGTGTACGTGTGAGATACATACACTTTTTTGGATCATATTTTCTATTCCGCTATTTAATCAAAAACCTTTGGGGATCACTTAAATTGGGGGATAGTCTGTGTTGGTACGTGTGAGATCCACCTTTCTAAGTTTTTGGGGTTCATCTCATACTTCTGAAGATTTGAGGGTGCTGCCTTTTCCATACTCCTCCTACTCCTCATCCAGCCTTTTAGGGGTACAAACAATAGTAATTGGGGCCTAGTGTGGTTGTGTACGTGTGAGATACATACACTTTTTTGGATCATATTTTCTATTCCGCTATTTAATCAAAAACCTTTGGGGATCAGTTAAATTGGGGGATAGTCTGTGTTGGTACGTGTGAGATCCACCTTTCCAAGTTTTTGGGGTTCATCTCATACTTCTGAAGATTTGAGGGTGCTGCCTCTTCCATACTCCCCCTACTCCTCATCCATCCTTTTAGGGGTACAAACAATAGTAATTGGGGCCTAGTGTGGTTGTGTACGTGTGAGATACATACACTTTTTTTGATCATATTTTCTATTCCGCTATTTAATCAAAAACCTTTAGGGGTCAGTTAAATTGGGCGATAGTCTGTGTTGGTACGTGTGAGATCCACCTTTCCAAGTTTTTGGGGTTCATCTCATACTTCTGAAGATTTGAGGGTGCTGCCTGTTCCATACTCCCCCTACTCCTCATCCATCCATTTAGGGGTACAAACAATAGTAATTGGGGCCTAGTGTGGTTGTGTACGTGTGAGATACATACACTTTTTTTGATCATATTTCCTATTCCGCTATTCAATAAAAAACCTTTGGGGATCAATTAAATTGCGGGATAGTCTGTGTTGGTACGTGTGAGATCCACCTTTCCAAGTTTTTGGGGTTCATCTCATACTTCTGAAGATTTGAGGGTGCTGCCTGTTCCAAACTCCTCCTACTCCTCATCCAGCCTTTTAGGGGTACAAACAATAGTAATTGAGGCCTAGTGTGGTTGTGTACGTGTGAGATACATACACTTTTTTGGATCATATTTTCTATTCCGCTATTTAGTCAAAAACCTTTGGGGATCAGTTAAATTGGGGGATAGTCTGTGTTGGTACGTGTGAGATCCACCTTTCCAAGTTTTTGGGGTTCATCTCATACTTCTGAAGATTTGAGGGTGCTGCCTGTTCCATACTCCCCCTACTCCTCATCCATCCTTTTAGGGGTACAAACAAAAGTAATTGGGGCCTAGTGTGGTTGTGTACGTGTGAGATACATACACTTTTTTGATCATATTTCCTATTCCGCTATTCAATAAAAACCATTGGGGATCAAATAAATTGCGGGATAGTCTGTGTTGGTACGTGTGAGATCCACCTTTCCAAGTTTTTGAGGTTCATCTCATACTTCTGAAGATTTGAGGGTGCTGACTGTTCCATACTCCCCCTACTCCTCATCCATCCTTTTAGGGGTACGAACAATAGTAATTGGGGCCTAGTGTGGTTGTGTACGTGTGAGATACATACACTTTTTTGGATCATATTTTCTATTCCGCTATTTAATCAAAAACCTTTGGGGATCAGTTAAATTGGGGGATAGTCTGTGTTGGTATGTGTGAGATCCACCTTTCCAAGTTTTTGGGGTTCATCTCATACTTCTGAAGATTTGAGGGTGCTGCCTTTTCCATACTCCTCCTACTCCTCATCCAGCCTTTTAGGGGTACAAACAATAGTAATTGGGGCCTAGTGTGGTTGTGTACGTGTGAGATACATACACTTTTTTGGATCATATTTTCTATTCCGCTATTTAATCAAAAACCTTTGGGGATCAGTTAAATTGGGGGATAGTCTGTGTTGGTACGTGTGAGATCCACCTTTCCAAGTTTTTGGGGTTCATCTCATACTTCTGAAGATTTGAGGGTGCTGCCTCTTCCATACTCCCCCTACTCCTCATCCATCCTTTTAGGGGTACAAACAATAGTAATTGGGGCCTAGTGTGGTTGTGTACGTGTGAGATACATACACTTTTTTTGATCATATTTTCTATTCCGCTATTTAATTAAAAACCTTTAGGGGTCAGTTAAATTGGGCGATAGTCTGTGTTGGTACGTGTGAGATCCACCTTTCCAAGTTTTTGGGGTTCATCTCATACTTCTGAAGATTTGAGGGTGCTGCCTGTTCCATACTCCCCCTACTCCTCATCCATCCATTTAGGGGTACAAACAATAGTAATTGGGGCCTAGTGTGGTTGTGTACGTGTGAGATACATACACTTTTTTTGATCATATTTCCTATTCCGCTATTCAATAAAAACCTTTGGGGATCAATTAAATTGCGGGATAGTCTGTGTTGGTACGTGTGAGATCCACCTTTCCAAGTTTTTGGGGTTCATCTCATACTTCTGAAGATTTGAGGGTGCTGCCTTTTCCATACTCCTCCTACTCCTCATCCAGCCTTTTAGGGGTACAAACAAAAGTAATTGGGGCCTAGTGGGGTTGTGTACGTGTGAGATACATACACTTTTTTTGATCATATTTCCTATTCCGCTATTCAATAAAAACCATTGGGGATCAAATAAATTGCGGGATAGTCTGTGTTGGTACGTGTGAGATCCACCTTTCCAAGTTTTTGAGGTTCATCTCATACTTCTGAAGATTTGAGGGTGCTGACTGTTCCATACTCCCCCTACTCCTCATCCATCCTTTTAGGGGTACGAACAATAGTAATTGGGGCCTTGTGTGGTTGTGTACGTGTGAGATACATACACTTTTTTGGATCATATTTTCTATTCCGCTATTTAATCAAAAACCTTTGGGGATCAGTTAAATTGGGGGATAGTCTGTGTTGGTATGTGTGAGATCCACCTTTCCAAGTTTTTGGGGTTCATCTCATACTTCTGAAGATTTGAGGGTGCTGCCTGTTCCATACTCCCCCTACTCCTCATTTATCCTTTTAGGGGTACAAACAATAGTAATTGGGGCCTAGTGTGGTTGTGTACGTGTGAGATACACACACTTTTTTGGATCATATTTTCTATTCCGCTATTTAATCAAAAACCTTTGGGGATCAGTTAAATTGGGGGATAGTCTGTGTTGGTACGTGTGAGATCCACCTTTCCAAGTTTTTGGGGTTCATCTCATACTTCTGAAGATTTGAGGGTGCTGCCTCTTCCATACTCCCCCTACTCCTCATCCATCCTTTTAGGGGTACAAACAATAGTAATTGGGGCCTAGTGTGGTTGTGTACGTGTGAGATATATACACTTTTTTTGATCATATTTTCTATTCCGCTATTTAATCAAAAACCTTTAGGGGTCAGTTAAATTGGGCGATAGTCTGTGTTGGTACGTGTGAGATCCACCTTTCCAAGTTTTTGGGGTTCATCTCATACTTCTGAAGATTTGAGGGTGCTGCCTGTTCCATACTCCCCCTACTCCTCATTCAGCCTTTTAGGGGTACAAACAATAGTAATTGGGGCCTAGTGTAGTTGTGTACGTGTGAGATACATACACTTTTTTTGATCATATTTCCTATTCCGCTATTCAATTAAAACCTTTGGGGATCAATTAAATTGCGGGATAGTCTGTGTTGGTATGTGTGAGATCCACCTTTCCAAGTTTTTGAGGTTCATCTCATACTTCTGAAGATTTGAGGGTGCTGCCTGTTCCATACTCCCCCTACTCCTCATCCATCCTTTTAGGGGTACAAACAATAGTAATTGGGGCCTAGTGTGGTTGTGTACGTGTGAGATACATACACTTTTTTTGATCATATTTTCTATTCCGCTATTTAATCAAAAACCTTTAGGGGTCAGTTAAATTGGGCGATAGTCTGTGTTGGTACGTGTGAGATCCACCTTTCCAAGTTTTTGGGGTTCATCTCATACTTCTGAAGATTTGAGGGTGCTGCCTGTTCCATACTCCCCCTACTCCTCATTCAGCCTTTTAGGGGTACAAACAATAGTAATTGGGGCCTAGTGTAGTTGTGTACGTGTGAGATACATACACTTTTTTTGATCATATTTCCTATTCCGCTATTCAATAAAAACCTTTGGGGATCAATTAAATTGCGGGATAGTCTGTGTTGGTACGTGTGAGATCCACCTTTCCAAGTTTTTGGGGTTCATCTCATACTTCTGAAGATTTGAGGGTGCTGCCTGTTCCATACTCCTCCTACTCCTCATCCAGCCTTTTAGGGGTACAAACAATAGTAATTGGGGCCTAGTGTGGTTGTGTACGTGTGAGATACATACACTTTTTTGGATCATATTTTCTATTCCGCTATTTAATCCAAAACCTTTGGGGATCAGTTAAATTAGGGGATAGTCTGTGTTGGTACGTGTGAGATCCACCTTTCCAAGTTTTTGGGGTTCATCTCATACTTCTGAAGATTTGAGGGTGCTGCCTGTTCCATACTCCCCCTACTCCTCATCCATCCTTTTAGGGGTACAAACAATAGTAATTGGGGCCTAGTGTGGTTGTTTACGTGTGAGATACATACAATTTTTTGGATCATATTTTCTATTCCGCTATTTAATCAAAAACCTTTGGGGATCAGTTAAATTGGGGGATAGTCTGTGTTGGTACGTGTGAGATCCACCTTTCCAAGTTTTTGGGGTTCATCTCATACTTCTGAAGATTTGAGGGTGCTGCCTGTTCCATACTCCCCCTACTCCTCATCCAGCCTTTTAGGGGTACAAACAATAGTAATTGGGGCCTAGTGTGGTTGTGTACGTGTGAGATACATACACTTTTTTTGATCATATTTCCTATTCCGCTATTCAATAAAAACCTTTGGGGATCAATTAAATTGGGGGATAGTCTGTGTTGGTACGTGTGAGATCCACCTTTCCAAGTTTTTGGGGTTCATCTCATACTTCTGAAGATTTGAGGGTGCTGCCTGTTCCATACTCCCCCTACTCCTCATCCATCCTTTTAGGGGTACAAACAATAGTAATTGAGGCCTAGTGTGGTTGTGTACGTGTGAGATACATACACTTTTTGGATCATATTTTCTATTCCGCTATTTAGTCAAAAACCTTTGGGGATCAGTTTAATTGGGGGATAGTCTGTGTTGGTACGTGTGAGATCCACCTTTCCAAGTTTTTGGGGTTCATCTCATACTTCTGAAGATTTGAGGGTGCTGCCTCTTCCATACTCCCCCTACTCCTCATCCATCCTTTTAGGGGTACAAACAATAGTAATTGGGGCCTAGTGTGGTTGTGTACGTGTGAGATACATACACTTTTTGTGATCATATGTTCTATTCCGCTATTTAATCAAAAACCTTTAGGGGTCAGTTAAATTGGGCGATAGTCTGTGTTGGTACGTGTGAGATCCACTTTTCCAAGTTTTTGGGGTTCATCTCATACTTCTGAAGATTTGAGGGTGCTGCCTGTTCCATACTCCCCCTACTCCTCATTCAGCCTTTTAGGGGTACAAACAATAGTAATTGGGGCCTAGTGTGGTTGTGTACGTGTGAGATACATACACTTTTTTTGATCATATTTCCTATTCCGCTATTCAATTAAAACCTTTGGGGATCAATTAGATTGCGGGATAGTCTGTGTTGGCATGTGTGAGATCCACCTTTCTAAGTTTTTGAGGTTCATCTCATACTTCTGAAGATTTGAGGGTGCTGCCTGTTCCATACTCCCCCTACTCCTCATCCATCCTTTTAGGGGTACAAACAATAGTAATTGGGACCTAGTGTGGTTGTGTAGGTGTGAGATACATACACTTTTTTTATCATATTTTCTATTCCGCTATTTAATCAAAAACCTTTAGGGGTCAGTTAAATTTGGCGATAGTCTGTGTTGGTACGTGTGAGATCCACCTTTCCAAGTTTTTGAGGTTCATCTCATACTTCTGAAGATTTGAGGGTGCTGCCTGTTCCATACTCCCCCTACTCCTCATCCAGCCTTTTAGGGGTACAAACAATAGTAATTGGGGCCTAGTGTGCTTGTGTACGTGTGAGATACATACACTTTTTTTGATCATATTTCCTATTCCGCTATTCAATAAAAACCTTTGGGGATCAATTAAATTGCGGGATAGTCTGTGTTGGTACGTGTGAGATCCACCTTTCCAAGTTTTTGAGGTTCATCTCATACTTCTGAAGATTTGAGGGTGCTGCCTGTTCCATACTCCTCCTACTCCTCATCCTGCCTTTAGGGGTACAAACAATAGTAATTGGGGCCTAGTGTGGTTGTGTACGTGTGAGATACATACACTTTTTTTGATCATATTTCCTATTCCGCTATTCAATAAAAACCTTTGGGGATCAATTAAATTGCGGGATAGTCTGTGTTGGTACGTGTGAGATCCACCTTTCCAAGTTTTTGAGGTTCATCTCATACTTCTGAAGATTTGAGGGTGCTGCCTGTTCCATACTCCCCCTACTCCTCATCCAGCCTTTTAGGGGTACAAACAATAGTAATTGGGGCCTAGTGTGGTTGTGTACTTGTGAGATACATACACTTTTTTGGATCATATTTCCTATTCCGCTATTCAATAAAAACCTTTGGGGATCAATTAAATTGTGGGATAGTGTAATGTTCTGGTACCTTTGGTACCCTAATTCCACTTTTCCTAAGTGTATGCGCCCCACCATTCTCTTTTGGTAAGGTGCGCATACACCTTTAAGACCGATGCTGTCATCACTGAGCGCCGCTGGAGCGGCTATTTCAACCTCCGGCGGTCTCACTCACATGTTCGTTCAACGCCTCATAATCTGCCTTGAAGCTCTCATGCTTGCAAGCATACCTCGCTATCGGAACCACGCTGCTGATCCCTGTATCCCGTTACCGGATCATCCGCTCTTGCCGAACCTCTCCTCTACTACATTGCTACTAGTGATAAGTACCCCACAGGGGAAACCTCTATAACCTTCATACTAAAGCTTACACAATCTAGCTCTGCATACTAAGGACTATTACTACATCTGCACTAACTAAGATTGCTAGCTCTTGAGCCTAATACCATCTGCTCTTGCACTGGGTTGGTCTATCCTGTATGTTCACCTGCTACTCTATCATCTGCTACCATACATGATTGCTAAACCTATCTGCATCCCATCTGCTACTATCTTACTTTCAAGAACATTCCTTTCAAGTGTCTGTCATCTACCATCTCTACCCAACCTGTCTCTTCATCCTATCATCACTATATTACTATACATATAAGTCACTCTAGGAACATCTTATTGAGTGTGTGTATTTACTTGCTGAATTGAGACTATCCACACATGATGAGTCTTGGGAGTTGGGATTGGTGTCTCAGCGTTTCTCTACATGACTACTGAAGTGGAATATTTCTGCAGCTGTAAATCCACATTATACATAAAACGCAGGAGCGTTACAGATTGAACGAACCTCAAATGGATTCAGCAGAAATAACCACTCAGGTGACACAATTAAAACAGCAAGTAACTGCGTTAATACACGCACTTGCTGAATTAAGAGAAGAAAATCAGGCTCTGACGCAGCAGGTAACCAGACTGACACAACTTACCACTGCTCAGTCCCCTGAACCCAAAATAAATCCTCCTTTGGTATTTACAGGCGATCGCAAAAAATTTCGCGAATTTAAAAACGCATGTGAGTTACTTTTCTTGCTAAAACCCCATACCTACCTTACTGATCACATTAACCACTTGCCGACTGCCTAACGCCGATCTACGTCGGCAGTCAGCCCCTCACAGGCAAAGTGACGTAGGGCTACGTCACTAGCTTGTGAGGGCCTAGGGAGCGAGCGCGCGCCCCCGGAGGCGCGCTCCCGATCCCGCGTGGTCACGGACCCCCCCGCGCGTGTGACCGGCGGACCCGATGTCCGCCGGTCACTCGGCGATCGGCGGGGGAGAGGGAGAATGTCAGGCAGCTTGTGTAAACAAGCCACCTGTCATTCTCCTTGCTGTTAGGATACTGATCACTCGGATCTAGTATGTAGATCCGTTGATCAGTGTCCATACAGCTCAAGCCCCAGCCAATCACAGTAGAAAGCACGCCCCTAGGGATACACACAGCCCCTCCCTCCCAAATAAGGTTAACCCCTTCACTACCAGTGTATTTTTACAGTAACAGTGCATATATATAGCACTGATTACTGTAGAAATGTCACTGGTAACCCCAAAAGTGTCAAAAATGTCAGTCAAGGGTCCGATCTGTCCGCCCCAATGTCGCAGTACCGCAAAAAAAATCGCAGATCGCCGCCATTACACGTTAAAAAAAAAAAACAACAAAAATGACAGAAATCTTTCCCTTTGTTAGTAAACGCGATAACTTTTGCGCAAACCAATCAAAATATGCTTTTTGCGATTTTTTTTACCAAACATAGGTAGCATAAAACAAATTGGCCGAAAAAGTAAAAAAATTTTGATTTTTAAATTTTTCTTTTGGGGAATTTCATATAAAAAAATGTGAAAAATATTGCTATTTTTGCAAAATTGACGCTCTTTTTTTGTTTATAGCGCGTGATCAAAAAATCGCACAGGTGATCAAATACCACCAAAAGAAAGCTCTGTTTGTGGGAAAAAAAGGACGCCAAATTCATTTAGGTACAGCGTCGCACGACCGCGCAATTGTCCGTTAAAATCACGCAGTGCCGAATCGCAAAATACCCCCTGGTCGGAATGGGGGTAAAATCTTCCGGGGCTTAAGTGGTTAAGGTTTGTACTATTATTTCTTACCTAACAGGCGATCCTCGGGCCTGGGCAGACTCTCTTTTTGAGAAAAACGATCAGCTTCTCAAATCCTATGCCTTATTTCTAGCAGAACTTACTAGCCTATATGATGATCCCAATAGGCACAGTACTGCCGATCTTCAATTAAGGTCCTTGAAACAAGGTAGGAGACCTGTGGAAGACTTTGTCGCAGAATTCAAGAGATGGACCCTTGATTCAGAATGGAATGATGCATCTCTGAAAACTCAATTTAGGCTTGGCCTATCAGAGGCCGTTAAAGACGAGCTCGCCCGAGCGGATCTGCCAAAAACCCTGGATGCATTGATACAACTCAGTATCACCATAGATAGAAGACTACGAGAAAGAAAGGCTGAAAAAATGGGAATGCCATTATCCAGTTCTTCTCGGATTTTGGCCGATGACCCCACTCCTATGGAGGTAGGAACCATACGCCCACCTTTATCAACAGTGGAAAGAGCCAGAAGACGATCTGGTAAGCTCTGCTTGTACTGTGCATCCCCGGATCACAAGATAAACATCTGTCCCCTAGTCTACAAAAAGAAGGGTGAGTGTTTACATGTCCTCCTAGGGGGATTGACAACTTCAATTACTAACCCTTACCTTTTTGTTTGCTTAACATTACAGTGGGACCAGAACAGGATTACTACTAAGGCCATGATTGACACAGGATCTTGTGGAAATTATATTGACATACGTTTTGCTGCTTTAAATAAAGTCCCTATTATTTCTAAACCTAAACCTGTCTCAGTGAGTCTTATTAACGGTGTTCCTTTATCCTCTGGTCCGATCACTGATCAGACACAGGCACTCCTAGTCACTACTAACGGGTCTCATATGGAGACCACAACCTTCGACCTAATACCTTCACCCCACTTTCCCATTGTTTTGGGACTTCCCTGGTTACACACACATCAACCAACCATAGATTGGAAGGAACGGACCCTGGCCTTCCTCTCTTGCTATTGCGAGGGTACGTGTAACTTCCCGTCTTCCGGGAAGATCCTGTCTGTGGTGACAGATGAGATTGCACCACTATGTTATCAGGATCTCTCTGAGGTTTTTCTTGAGAAAAATGCTCAAGCACTACCTCCCCATCGAGACTATGATTGTAGTATTGATCTACTCCCAAATAGCAAATTGCCGTTCGGTCATGTTTATCCTCTTTCACAGGATGAACTTTCCCATCTCAAAGAATATTTGGATGAGAATTTGAAAAAAGGTTTTATTAGACCTTCCACTTCTTCCACAGCAGCAGGACTCTTTTTTGTCCGCAATAGGGACTCGAGTCTCAGCCCTTAATCGACTATAAGCAATTGAATGCTATTACAATAAAAGATCGCTATCCTCTACCGCTTATCCCTGAGCTCATTGAGCAGGTGCGTGGAGCTACCAATTTTTCAAAATTGGACCTGAAAGGGGCATACAATCTCATTCGAATCCGTGATGGACACGAGTGGAAGACTGCATTCAGAACCAGATACGGATTGTTCGAATATCTTGTAATGCCCTTCGGGCTATGCAACGCCCCTGCAGCCTTTCAACGATTTATAAATGATATTTTCAGAGACTTACTAGATGTCTGTGTTGTGGTATATCTGGACGATATACTTATATATTCACGATCCCTGTCTGAACACATAAGACATGTAAGACTAGTATTATCGAGATTGCTTGCACACAACCTATACGTGAAACTGAAAAAATGCTTGTTTCATAAAGAAGAGGTACTGTTTCTAGGCTACATCATATCCAAAACAGGAATCAAGATGGACATGAGTAAGATATCCTGCATTCAGGATTGGCCTACACCAAACACCCGCAAGGCGCTACAGCGATTCCTTGGATTTTCTAATTTCTACAGGAAATTCATCAGGAACTTCTCTGCCATTGTGAGACCCCTCACACAGCTCACTAGCATTAAGAGACCATTCAAATGGTCAGATGAAGCAAATAAAGCTTTTCACCTGTTAAAGACAAGGTTTACTTCTGCTCCCATACTACGCCATCCAGACCCATCCCTCCAATACATTCTGGAAGTAGATGCGTCAAACATGGCAGTAGGAGCAATACTCTCCCAACGACCAACTAACACTTCACCACTCCATCCAGTCACCTTCTTTTCTAAATCCTTAAGCAGTCCAGAGGTAAATTACCCCGTGGGTGAAAAGGAACTGCTTGCTATAAAATTGGCTCTGGAGAATTGGCGACATCTACTCGAAGGCACCCGATTACCAATACTTATATACACGGACCATAAAAATCTTCAATATCTTCAGACTAACAAAACTCTCTCTCACCGACAGGTACGATGGTCACTATTCTTTCTAAGGTTTAACTTCCTAGTGACCTACACACCTGCAGATAAGAACAAAAAGGCGGATGCACTATCACGACTAACTGAAGAAAACTACTTTGAAATCCCTTCCGTTCCTATAATACCTCACAAGCGTATTATTGGAGTTGTCCGTTCTTTGAAGGAAGAGGTTTTGCATGGTATAAGTTTGGATTCACCCCCACCACAACTAAATACCGATGCAGAAGGCTTCCTCTACTACAACGACAAACTTTACATACCACCTACCATGCGCACCAAGATCTTGGAATTATCGCATGATGTGCCTATGGCAGGACATATGGGTATGACAAAGACTCTTAATCTGATTACCAGACAATTCTGGTGGCCTGACATGAAAACATCTATACAAAAATTCGTCTCTTCATGCAATGTCTGTGCCAGGTCCAAAATTGACACTACGAGACCATCCGGTCTACTATGCAGTCTACCAATACCCCAAACTCCATGGGAAGTTGTGTCCTTGGACTTTATAGTAGAACTACCTCCTTCCAAAGGATTTAATACCATCTTGGTGTCAGTGGACCATCTGACAAAGATGGCACATTTCATTGCTATTCGCAGACTACCTTCGTCCAAACAAACGGCAGAACTCCTGATGAAACATGTCTTTAAGTTACATGGTATCCCAAAAACTCTTCTGTCTGACCGTGAATCACAATTTATTTCCAAGTTCTGGCAAGAACTATGTCACATACTACGAATTGAGCGGAAGCTCACTTCTCCTTACCATCCGCAGACCAACGGACAGACTGAAAGAGTCAACCAATGCATTGAGCAATATTTACGTTGTTACACTTCTTACCAACAGGATGATTGGGTGGATCTTCTCCCTCTGGCAGAATTTGCCTACAACAACGCAACCCACAGTACGACCAAGCAGAGTCCGTTCTACTTGAACTATGGGTTTCATCCCTCTATTCTTCCACCACGCATCCTTCCTTCAAATAACCCAGTAGCCT
Source organism: Pelophylax lessonae (assembly GCF_965119305.1). Lineage (NCBI taxonomy): Eukaryota > Metazoa > Chordata > Amphibia > Anura > Ranidae > Pelophylax > Pelophylax lessonae. The sequence goes on along the minus strand of NC_138776.1, from coordinate 190,503,651 downwards.
CAGACTATCTTACCCAAATAAAGGACTCTCTGGGTTTGCTTAATACTACCATTGCACACGCTCACAGTCAACAAAAGAAGTACTATGATCTTCGCAGAAGACCTTCTCCTCAGTATGCTATTGGGGACCTCAATTGGCTCTCAACAAAAAATTTAAGACTGAAAATCCCTAGCAAAAAGCTTGGACCTCTCTTCTTGGGACCTTTCCCAATCAAGAAACTTATTGGAAAAGCTGCAGTGCAGCTTACATTGCCAATAGACCTCAAAATACATCCCATTTTCCATGTGTCGCTACTGAAGCCCCATGTTCCTGACCAAGGAATAAGGCCTACTATCCCACTTCCTCCTCCTGTACAAGTTGAAGGTGGAGAAGAATATGAGATAAAAGAGATTCTGGATTCTCGTATCCACAGAAGAAAACTTCAATACTTAGTTCGATGGAAGAACTATGGGCCCCAAGACGACACCTGGCTAAACACCTCTGACATACATGCCCCTAGATTAATCCGCAACTTTCATGCAAAGTACCCAGACAAACCAGCTCCAGAGGCCTTCAGGAGCCGGCCTTAAGGGGGGGTACTGTAATGTTCTGGTACCTTTGGTACCCTAATTCCACTTTTCCTAAGTGTATGCGCCCCACCATTCTCTTTTGGTAAGGTGCGCATACACCTTTAAGACCGATTCTGTCATCACTGAGCGCCGCTGGAGCGACTATTTCAACCTCCGGCGGTCTCACTCACATGTTCGTTCAACGCCGCATAATCTGCCTTGAAGCTCTCATGCTTGCAAGCATACCTCGCTATCGGAACCACGCTGCTGATCCCTGTATCCCGTTACCGGATCATCCGCTCTTGCCGAACCTCTCCTCTACTACATTGCTACTAGTGATAAGTAACCCACAGGGGAAACCTCTATAACCTTCATACTAAAGCTTACACTATCTAGCTCTGCATACTAAGGACTATTACTACATCTGCACTAACTAAGATTGCTAGCTCTTGAGCCTAATACCATCTGCTCTTGCACTGGGTTGGTCTATCCTGTATGTTCACCTGCTACTCTATCATCTGCTACCATACATGATTGCTAAACTTATCTGCATCCCATCTGCTACTATCTTACTTTCAAGAACATTCCTTTCAAGTGTCTGTCATCTACCATCTCTACCCAACCTGTCTCTTCAGCCTATCATCACTATATTACTATACATATAAGTCACTCTAGGAACATCTTATTGAGTGTGTGTATTTACTTGCTGAATTGAGACTATCCACACATGATGAGTCTTGGGAGTTGGGATTGGTGTCTCAGCGTTTCTCTACATGACTACTGAAGTGGAATATTTCTGCAGCTGTAAATCCACATTATACATAAAACGCAGGAGCGTTACAGATAGTCTGTGTTGGTACGTGTGAGATCCACCTTTCAAAGTTTTTGAGGTTCATCTCATACTTCTGAAGATTTGAGGGTGCTGCCTGTTCCATACTCCTCCTACTCCTCATCCTGCCTTTAGGGGTACAAACAATAGTAATTGGGGCCTAGTGTGGTTGTGTACGTGTGAGATACATACACTTTTTTTGATCATATTTCCTATTCCGCTATTCAATAAAAACCTTTGGGGATCAATTAAATTGCGGGATAGTCTGTGTTGGTACGTGTGAGATCCACCTTTCCAAGTTTTTGAGGTTCATCTCATACTTCTGAAGATTTGAGGGTGCTGCCTGTTCCATACTCCCCCTACTCCTCATCCAGCCTTTTAGGGGTACAAACAATAGTAATTGGGGCCTAGTGTGGTTGTGTACGTGTGAGATACATACACTTTTTTTGATCATATTTCCTATTCCGCTATTCAATAAAAACCTTTGGGGATCAATTAAATTGCGGGATAGTCTGTGTTGGTATGTGTGAGATCCACCTTTCCAAGTTTTTGGGGTTCATCTCATACTTCTGAAGATTTGAGGGTGCTGCCTGTTCCATACTCCTCCTACTCCTCATCCTGCCTTTAGGGGTACAAACGATAGTAATTGGGGCCTAGTGTGGTTGTGTACGTGTGAGATACATACACTTTTTTTGATCATATTTCCTATTCCGCTATTCAATAAAAACCTTTGGGGATGTAACGCTCCTGCGTTTTTAGTATAGGCTGGATTTGCAGCTGCAAAATCTCCACTCAGTAGTCATGTAGAGATGTGTTGAATACCAGATCCAACTCTCCAGGACTCATCACCGTGGGCCTGTCAGCTTCAACATACAGATATATACACACTCAATGAGATGTTCCTGGAGTGATAGTATGTATATGATAGTATGAAGGTGATGTGCTGAAGGGACAGGTGTGAACAGTGACAAGGATGGTAATCACTTGATAGGGTTTGTATAGGAGAGTTCAAGATGGTATTAGGAATGCAGATAGGTTAGTATCGAGTATGCTAACAGGTGGTGAGGACAGCAGATGACAAATACAGGATAGGCTAACCCAGTGCAAGGATAGATAGTAGTAGACAGGAGAGCCAGCAATCTATGCAGCAGTGCAGATGATAGATGGTAGTAGGCTGAAGAGCTAGCAATCTATGTAACAGTGCAGATGATAGGATAGTATAGATAGGTAGTAACAGTCCTTAATGTGCATAGGTAGATAGTGCAATAAGGTTATGGAGGGTTCCCCTGTGGGGTACTTATCACTTGTAATGTTAGTAGTTTAGAGAGGTCCAGTAGATGAGGAATGATCCGGTAGCGAGATACAGGGATCAGTAGCGAGGTTCCGGTCTGCTCCAGGTAAAGGGAATGGCTGGAGGTTCCGATCGAGAGACAGGCTTGAAAGCATGTGGGTAACAAGGCAGGTTGAACGAACAATGTGAGTGAGACCGCCGGCGGTTGAAATAGCCGCTCTGCGGCGCTCAGCAGTGACATCATCGTTCTTAAAGGTATATGCGTACCACCTGAAGAGAAAGGTGGGAGGCATTACAGAGGAAAGTGGTGATTAAGGGTACCGGAGGTACCAGAATCTTACAGGGGATCAATTAAATTGGGGGATAGTCTGTGTTGGTACGTGTGAGATCCACCTTTCCAAGTTTTTGAGGTTCATCTCATACTTCTGAAGATTTGAGGGTGCTGCCTGTTCCATACTCCCCCTACTCCTCATCCATCCTTTTAGGGGTACAAACAATAGTAATTGGGGCCTAGTGTGGTTGTGTACGTGTGAGATACATACACTTTTTTGGATCATATTTTCTATTCCGTTATTTAATCAAAAACCTTTGGGGATCAGTTAAATTGGGGGATAGTCTGTGTTGGTACGTGTGAGATCCACCTTTCCAAGTTTTTGGGGTTCATCTCATACTTCTGAAGATTTGAGGGTGCTGCCTGTTCCATACTCCCCCTACTCCTCATCCATCCTTTTAGGGGTACAAACAATAGTAATTGGGGCCTAGTCTGGTTGTGTACGTGTGAGATACATACACTTTTTTTGATCATATTTCCTATTCCGCTATTCAATAAAAACCTTTGGGGATCAATTAAATTGCGGGATAGTCTGTGTTGGTACGTGTGAGATCCACCTTTCCAAGTTTTTGAGGTTCATCTCATACTTCTGAAGATTTGAGGGTGCTGCCTGTTCCATACTCCTCCTACTCCTCATCCTGCCTTTAGGGGTACAAACAATAGTAATTGGGGCCTAGTGTGCTTCTGTACGTGTGAGATACATACACTTTTTTTGATCATATTTCCTATTCCGCTATTCAATAAAAACCTTTGGGGATCAATTAAATTGCGGGATAGTCTGTGTTGGTACGTGTGAGATCCACCTTTCCAAGTTTTTGAGGTTCATCTCATACTTCTGAAGATTTGAGGGTACTGCCTGTTCCATACTCCTCCTACTCCTCATCCTGCCTTTAGGGGTACAAACAATAGTAATTGGGGCCTAGTGTGGTTGTGTACATGTGAGATACATACACTTTTTTTGATCATATTTCCTATTCCGCTACTCAATAAAAACCTTTGGGAATCAATTAAATTGCGGGATAGTCTGTGTTGGTACGTGTGAGATCCACCTTTCCAAGTTTTTGAGGTTCATCTCATACTTCTGAAGATTTGAGGGTGCTGCCTGTTCCATACTCCTCCTACTCCTCATCCTGCCTTTAGGGGTACAAACAATAGTAATTGGGGCCTAATGTGCTTCTGTACGTGTGAGATACATACACTTTTTTTGATCATATTTCCTATTCCGCTATTCAATAAAAAGCTTTGGGGATCAATTAAATTGCGGGATAGTCTGTGTTGGTACGTGTGAGATCCACCTTTCCAAGTTTTTGGGGTTCATCTCATACTTCTGAAGATTTGAGGGTGCTGCCTGTTCCATACTCCTCCTACTCATCATCCTGCCTTTAGGGGTACAAACAATAGTAATTGGGGCCTAGTGTGGTTGTGTACGTGTGATATACATACACCTTTTTTTTGATCATATTTTCTATTCCGCTATTTAATCATAACCTTTGGGTATAAACAATTAAATTGCGTGATAGTCTGTGTCGGTACGTGTGAAATACACCTTTCCAATTTTTGGGGCGCATCTCATACTGCCGAGGATTTGAGGGTGCTTCAGTCTGCCTCCTGCCTGTTCCTCCTACTCATCTTCCTCATCCTGCCTTTAGGGTAGAAAAAATTGTAATCGGGGCCTAGTTTGTGTTTGTACGTGTGAGATACACCGTTTTGTAAAATTTGTCCTATTCCGCTATTCAATATACACCCTCTTTGAGTGTAAAAAATTAAATTGCGGGATAGTCTGTATCGGTACATGTGAGATACACCTTTTTAAATTTGTTTGGCGCATCTCCTTCTACCGCCGAGGATTGCAGGGCGCTTCAGTTTGCCTCCTGTTCCCAACTTCTCCTACTCCTCTTCCTCATCCTGCCTTTAGGGTACAAAAAATTGTAATCGGGGCCTAGTCTGTGTTTGTACGTGTGAGATACACCGGATTATAAAAGTTTTCCTATTCCGCTATTCAATATACACCCTTTTGGAGTGTAAAAAATTAAATTACGGCATAGTCTGTATCGGTACGTGTGAGATACACCTTTTAAATTAGTTTGGCGCATCTCCTTCCCCCGCCAAGGATTGCAGGGCGCTTCAGTTTGCCTCCTGTTCCCAACTCCTCCTACTCCTCTTCCTCATCCTCCCTTTAGGGTACAAAAAAATTTAATTGGGCCTAGTCTGTGTTTGTACGTGTGAGATACACAGTTTTTTATCCTATTCCGCTATTCAATATACACCCTTTTGGTGTAAAAAACATTAAATTGCGGCATAGTTTGCATATTTGACTGTGAGATACACCCGTGCGATACTGTTGTTCTTTTATTCCGCTATTCAATAAACACCTTTCTAGGGCAAGATCTTAAATTACAGAAATATGAGGAGACCGTCAAATAAGGGCCGTGGCCTGGGTCGTGGTGCTGCTGGTAGAGCTCCTGTTGCAAGGAGAGGACGTGGTCGATCTGTGCCAGCTACACGCACAAGTGAAACACCTTCCTCAAGTGTGAGTAGGCGACAGAACCTGCATCAGTATTTGGTAGGGCATCATACGCCTCTAGAAGTGATGAGGCCAGAACACAGAGAGGCAATAGTAGATTGGTTTGCTGCTGACAGTGCCTCCAGTTCCTTCACATTGTCTCCCACCCAGTCTACTGCAGAAAGGTCAGAGTTGGCACCTGCAGCCGATGTCCAACCGTCTTTCACCTCACCCCCTTGCAAATCAGGCAAGCAGTCTGAGCCCCAAGCCATACAGCAGTCTCTTATTCTTTTTGAGGACTCTGTCAGCAGGGTTTCCCAGGGCCCTCCACTTAGCCCTGCCCCAGAAGTGGAAGAGATTGAGTGCAGCGATGCCCAACCACTTATTTCTCAAGATGAGTACATGCAAGGACCATCGCAGCACGTCTCCGATGATGACGAAACGCAGGTGCCAACTGCTGCGGCGTTCAGCATTGTGGAGACCGACAAGGAGGACAGGGGTGAAGACTGGGTGGAAGATGATGTGGAGGACGATGAGGTCCTCGACCGCACATGGAATGAACGTCATGCAGGTGACCTGAGTGGTTTGGAGGAAGAGGCGGTGGTCGCACAGAGCCACCAGCACAGCAGAAGAGGGAGCAGGGTGCAGAAGCGGAGCGGCCGTGCCCTAGACACTACGCCTGCTACTGCCCAACGCAGCAAGGGAACGAGTGCACCAAAGTCAGCTCAAAGGAGTTCTCTAGCGTGGAAGTTCTTTAGAAAATGTGCTGATGACAGGACACGAGTGCTTTGCACCCTGTGCAATCAGAGCCTGAAGTGAGGCATAAACCTTCTCAACCTGAGCACAACCTGCATGATCAGGCATCTAAGTGCAAAGCACGAGCTGCAGTGGAGTACACACCTTCAAAACCAAGAAACGTCTCTGGCTCATCCTGCTTCCTCTTCTGCTGCAGTCTCGGCCGCTCCAGCCACATCTGTAGTGATCTGTCAGCAACACCACCACCTGGGTCACCAACCATCTCCACAATGTCCCGTGGAAGCGTTCAGCTTTCCATCTCCCAAACACTTGAGAGGAAGAGGAAGTACCCCCCTACCCACCCGCGATCCCTGGCCCTGAATGCCAGTATTTCAAAATTCTTGGCCTTTGAAATGCTGTCATTCCGTCTGGTGGAGACGCACAGTTTTAAAAACCTTATGTCGGTGGCTGTCCCACAGTACGTCGTGCCCAGCCGCCACTACTTTTCCAGGCAAGCCATCCCTTCCCTGCACAACGAAGTGGGGGAAAAAATCAGGTGTGCACTGCGCAACGCCATCTGTGCCAAGGTCCACCTAACTACCGATACGTGGACCAGTAAGCACAGTCAGGGGCGTTATATCTCCCTAACGGCACACTGCGTAAATGCAGTGGCGGATGGGCCTGAGGCGGATAGCAATTTGGCGCATGTCCTTCCACCACCGAGGATTGCAGGGCGCTTCAGTTTGCCTCCTGTTCCTAACTCCTCCTACTCCGCTTCCTCATCCTCCACCGCCTCCTCATCCGGACAGCGTAACACCTTCACCACCAACTTCAGCACGGCCAGGGGTAAACAACAGCAGGCAGTTTTACAACTTGCCTGTTTGGGGAACAAACCACACACCGCGCAGGAGTTGTGGAGGAGCATGGAACAGCAGACAAATGAGTGGTTGCTGCCAGCGAGCCTCAAGCCCGGCCTGGTGGTGTGCGATAACGGGCGAAATCTCATAGCAGCACTGGGACTAGCCGGTTTGACGCACATCCCTTGCCTGGCGCATGTGCTGAATTTGGTGGTGCAGAGGTTCCTTAAAAATTACCCCGATATGTCAGAGCTGCTGCAGAAAGTGCGGGCCGTCTGTGCGCACTTTCGGCATTCTCACCCTGCTGCTGCTCGCCTGTCAGCGCTGCAGCATAACTTCGGCCTTCCCGCTCACCGCCTCATATGTGACGTGCCCACAAGGTGGAACTCCACCTTGCACATGCTGCAAAGACTGTGCGAGCAGCAGCAGGCCATAGTGGAGTTTCAGCTGCAGCACGCACGCGTGAGTCGCTCTGCGGAACAGCACCACTTCACCACCAATAACTGGGCCTCCATGCAAGACCTGTGTGCCTTGTTGCGCTGTTTTGAGTACTCCACCAACATGGCCAGTGGCAATGACGCCGTTCTCAGCTTAACTATCCCACTTCTATTCCTCCTTGAAAAAACAATTCGGGCGATGATGGAAGAGGATGTGGCACAGGATGAGGAGGAGGAGGAGGATGAAGAGGTAACATTTCCAAGGCTTTCAGGGCAGTCATTCGCAAGGGGCTCCGGGGGTGGGTTCCTGCACACACAAACGCCAGGGACACAATTGTCCAGCAGGGGCACAGTTCTGGAGGATGAGGAGGATGGGGAGGAGGAGCTGGAGGAGGAGATGGAACCATGTTCACAGCAGGGTGGCACCCAGGCCAGCTCATGGCCATCACTGGTGCGTGGCTGGGGGGATACAGAGGACACGGACGATACACCTCCCACAGAGGACAGCCTTTCGTTGCCTCTCGGCAGCCTGGCACACATGAGCGATTACATGCTGCAGTGTCTCCACAATGACCGCCGAGTTGCCCACATTCTAACTTGTGCTAATTACTGGGTGGTCACGCTGCTGGATCCCCGTTACAAGGACAACGTACCGTCCTTAATTCACTCACTGGAGCGCGATCGCAAGATGCGCGAGTACAAGCGCACGCTGGTAGACGCGATGCTGCTGGCATTCCCACCTGACATCGGGGCCACGGTGGAAGCACAAGGCAGAGGAGGAGGAGGAGGAGGAAGAGGTCGCCAACGCAACCAGGGCACCGCCAGCACCTCAGAAGGCAGGGTTAGCATGGCCGAAATGTGGAATAGCTTTGTCAGCACGCCACAACAAACAGCAGCACCAGCAGCTCAGATGGAACGTCTTAACAGGAGGCAGCATTTTACCAACATGGTGGAGCAGTATGTGTGCACACGCCTACATGTAGTGAATGACAGGTCTGCCCCCTTCAACTTCTGGGTCTCCAAATTGGGCACATGGCCTGAGCTTGCCCTTTACGCCTTGGAGGTGCTGGCGTGCCCTGCAGCCAGTGTATTATCTGAACGGGTATTTAGCACGGCTGGGGGCGTTATAACAGACAAGCGCAGCCGCCTGTCCAGAGACAATGTGGACAAGCTCACGTTCATTAAAATGAACCAGGCATGGATCCCACGGGACTTTTCCGTACCTTGTGCAGAATAGCTATGGATACCGACCTTACCCACCCATTGTTCCATTTTTGCTCTTTCTCACTCTTTGGGGTGTACCCTCATTTAAAATTTGTGAAAAGAAGCAGTGTTGGCTACCTCGTCCTCCTCCTCAGGGCCAGATTAACATAGGGGCTATTGGAGCTGCACCTTTATATAGGCCCCGGGTTGGCCATATTCACTGTTACCGCTCTTCTGTCACTTGTAAACACAGAAGTCTGGCTTCTATGCTCGCTTCCCCAGGCAGCTCCCTCAGAACCTCCCCACACAGCACGAAGGCTGGACAAGGAGAGACAGTTGCCAATGCATGGATGTGTTTATGGGCTTCAGAGACAGCATCCCATGTTGAATTAGGCATGCATGGCTGCACCCTTCCTCCTCTGGGTGCATGCCAAGGCACGGCCCTTAAGGCCCTTCAAAATCCCCAGCACCAAGCCCATGACGCTCTTAATCTGGCCCTGGTCCTCCTCCACCGCCGCTTCCACCTACACCGCCCATAGGTGTGCGCAGCCTATTGCATTAGGGTGTGCACCCCAAAGTTTAAATACACATGCATGTGTTTGCCTACATGTACATGGCCCCGATACATTACTCTCCCTGCTGGCAAAGAGAAATAGAGCAGAGCAGGTCCGAGGGAGATCTTTCCCATCTCCTCACTGGCAAACAGAGTGATAATGCTATGTGCCCTAGGTGATTAGGGTGTGCCCAGGCACACCCGGCACACCCTGTGCGCATGCCTATGACACCGCCACATCCACCACCACCTCAACCTCCCTCCTACTCCATATGGGCCTCGTCCTTCAGAGATGAAGAACATTGTTTTATTTTTCTGTTTTTTTTTGTTGTTTTAAGTTATTTGCCTATCCACATTTGTTTGCAGAGCACTTGCCATGCCCTTAATTACGTTTTGCTGCCATTTGCAGCACTCTAGCCCTTTCCTTTGGTGTTTTAGAGCCATTTTAGTGCCTGAAAGTTCGGGTGCCCATTGACTTCAATGGGGTTCGGTGTCCGGGAAAAGTTCGGCAAAAGTCCGGGACACTTACCCGGACTTTTTTTTAAAGTTCGGCCGAACCCGTCGAACACGGACATCCAGGTGTCCGCTCAACTCTAATCAAGACCTCTATGAGTTCCTGTTCGTCAAATGGCCCATTTTACCCATGTTTTACTCCCTCCCGAAGGTCCACAAGGACCTGAAACGACCTCCAGGATGACCTATTGTGTTGGGAGTGGGGTGTGCAACAGAGATGGCAAGCAAGTATGTTGATAGTCAATTAAGGCCCCATGTTGCGAGATTACCATCTTATCTCAAGGATACCCTCAAATTACTTAAGATTTTAGACGGAATAACGGTACCGGAAAACTCTTTGTTAGTTGCCATAGACATTGAGGCCCTCTACTCAAGCATCCCACATCTCTTGGGACTAGAGGTGGTGGGTACCTACCTCCGCGAACAGGGACGCTCTCATTGGGCACAGGCCGAGTTTGTTCTCGGCCTTTTGCATCATATTTTACATTCCAACTTATTCACCTTCAATGGTGAAACATTCCTCCAGGTACAGGGGGTTGTGATGGGGACCTTTTGTGCCTCATCGTATGAAAACCTGTACCTGGGAGGATGGGAGCGTTCACTGTTCGCGGAGGATATGGCATCGTCGCTACTCCGCCACATTGCCCTTTGGCGTCTATATATCAACGATGTCCTACTAATTTGGACCGGATCTATAGATGAGTTACACCAATTTATGGCCTTTCTAACTACCAACAAATATAATCCTAAATTTACAATGCAGTGGAGTCATACGGTTATACCGTTCCTGGATACTCAAATACAGTAAACCCCCCTCCATTGCGGGGGTTACGTTCCGGACCCAGCCGCGAAAAGTGAAAATCCGCAAAATAGAAAAACCCTATTAAAATGCATTGTAGGCATGTTTTTTTTTACTGTCACTGTACGTGTAAAGCATTTTAAGGTCTTTAAACACACTTTTAAAACAATAGAAACTCATTTAAACACATAAAAGATACTGAGAGACATAGCAAGAGCTATGGAAAACACAAAAATATTTCATTTTTAATGATTTATATAGTAAAATAACATTACAAAAAAAACGCAATATACTGGGACTGCAAAAACGGAACCGCGATGGAGCGGGGGTTTACTGTATTCCTCAATGAGGATGGCTCGATTCATACCTCGCTGTACCGTAAGAGCATGGCAGGAAATACAATTTTACATTTTGATAGCGGACATCCGCGCCCTCTAGTGCAGAGTATAGCATATAGCCAATATATTAGGCTACGCCGTAACTGCACTAGAGAGGCAGACTTTAAAAGAGAGGCAGATGCCCTACGTATTCGCCTACGTGCTCGAGGATACAGCAACAAGGTGTTTAAAAGAGCCTTTTTCAAGGGCAAAAGTGATGGAAAGGGACCAACTGATTTTTGGACCAAAAAAACGTCCACATGAGGGTACCACGAGAGTCATTACGAGGTACAATGCCCACCATCAAGTCATTAGAAAGGTTCTTTCTGATAATTGGCATTTTTTAAGGGATGACCGAGTGATCTCTAAATATGTAAAAACGCAACCTCAAATTACATTTAGAAAATCGAGATCAATCAAGGACTCCCTGGTCCATAGCCATTATCATCCTTCTCGTGAACAGATTGAGGGCTTTGATAATTTAAAGGGTACCTTTAGGTGCGGCAGTTGTGATTTCTGTCCATGGGTTAAAGAGGGCAATATACTTGCCCTACCCCGTGGAGGAATTCTAAAATGCCGCTCCTTTGCAAATTGTACAACCGAAGGAGTAGTCTATATTGCTAATTGCCTCTGTGGGGCATTTTATGTGGGGAAGACGAAAAGGAGATTTGCCAAACGAATACAGGACCATTTATACTATCTAGAGGTGGGGTTGATTTTTACACCCATTTGCAAACACGTGGGCGTACATCATGTATTTAATCCAGACTATATCAGTTTTTCAGTTCTTGAAGTCATACCCAGGAGTGTCCATGGGGGAGACTTTGACAACAAAATCCTGCAAAAAGAGGCTAAATGGATTTTTAATTTACAGGCAACGGTATGGCCGGGTCTCAACACGGCAGTATCGTTTAAGCCTTTTTTGTAACATTTTCCATCATGTAACCCACATGTATATGCATTTAGCTGATTGGATGCCCTTGACAAATGTCTCCCTATATATTTTTATTCTAATTCATTATTTTCCTCTTTTCTCTTTTTCTGTTTCTTCTTTTTTTTTCCTCTCTCTTTTTTCTTTCTTTTTTCCTTTTAATTTAATTTTCTTTTCTTGTATGTGTTTTGTCTTGTTCATTATGTAATGATGTTCATGTGCAGATTTATATCTCATATAACCCGTAGCCACTATGATGCAATGATATGGCAATGCACTTCTGACTGTATGATATTTATATTTTTGATGTAACTAACTATTGTCTGTTTTGTATCCAGTGGATGGCTGCCGGGATGGGACGGATACAGGGTCGACTGTGCAGCCTCGGGCGCAAAGCGGAGGAATGCTCCCTCTAGTGGCGGGCTGTGCCTCCTCCAATCGTTGGTCGGAATCACTGACGGCTGCGAGAGAAGGGGCAGGATCTCCCCTCTTGCGGCGGCCGGATGTGACGTAATGCGCCCGCACCGGAAGTGACGCGGGCGGGCTAGGCGTCACTTCCAGTGGGACTAGCTTAAAGATGGAGCGCACGTGGAGGACGCCGTTAGCGGCTCCTCCTCGCTCTCCATCTTGTATTGCGGCAATCCTTCATTTTTGGTAAGCTCCTTTTGGAACATGGTAGAAAATGGCCTCTGCACCTGGGGATTTTTTACTTGCCCATCGTTGTATACTGACAGAAAATTGGGGATTAGTCTTGGACTCATCTTTTACTCTTATAATACAGGGAAATGGAAACGAATTGTTTGCTGGGGCTCTCTTTCCCTCCCTTTTTCTGGTTTCCCACTATTTTCTGCCCCTATTGTCTTGCCTCTTTAATAAGAGGCTAGGACTATATGGAAGCAGTTTTCTTTGAAACCTTTGAAGTTGTAATTGGTTTATGATATATGAATGCCATATCTTTTCCCCTTTTCATATACAGTATACTGTGTGTGATATATTGGAGATGATTAATGATAACATGATGGGGCACTAAATGGGTGACATCTTGGGGCTGATCCCTTGATTGATTTTATATACATTTGAATTCTTAGAGTTGATCGAGTACCAACTCCCCTACCTGCTGTGGGACAAGTCTGCATCAAGCAAGCTGGTCCAGTCTGCACTATATGGCTGATTCTTTGGGAGATAGATGCTGTCCCCCATGATATACGGCTAAGACTACGATCCACTTATACCGGCGATCCATTTTACTGGAGTTCGATTAAATTGTTAAAATATGTGTGAAGTATGGTAAGTAGGGATGATCGAACTTTTCAAAAGTTTGGTTCGGCCAGAACATCCGAACTTCCTGAAAGTTCGGCCCGGATTTCAGAACCCCATTGAAATCAATGGGACCCGAACTTCGGTAATCAAAAAACACCATTTGAAGCCCTAAAACCCAATAAATGCCCCTAAAAAGTGCCTAGGGTTCTTGGTCATACCCCAGGGACTATTAGTCACACAAAAATATTGTTCTTAAAAATTGTCATTTTTGATAGAGAGCCAATTATTGAAAAAATTTAAAAAAAATTAAAAAAAAAAATAAAAAAAAAAACTATTTGGATTTAGTATCTGGGGGGTCTAAAAGGTGTACCTGTGAATTTTTCAGCTCTGTAGCATGTACAGAACCATAAAAAAAAAGGTTTGTATTAGGTCACTTATAGAACAGGTTAGTGGCTTCTCGCTTTTCACACCTTGCCGGTTTAGTAGCAAGCTTTTTTTTGGGCATTTTTTGGGTTCTTTGGAGGCAGGAAAAACATCTGAACTTGTGTATAGTGGTATATACACACACATACTTATATGTATTTTACACTTAGACATATATAGGTGTTATAGGAGCGTAACTATATTGGTGTTAATTATTTCATTAGCGCAAGTAGTTTTTTCTGCTCCTTTCACACCTATATATGTGCAGGTGTATATATACATACATGGGTGTGTATATATACCCCCTATACACATGTTCAGATGTCATGTCTGACTCCAAACATGTGCTCAAAAGATCCCTATAGACGCCTGCAGCCAAAAAGAATGCTGACGGGGGCAAAGCCATATTACTGCAGCGAAAGTGACTTCAGAGAAACTACCTTTTCTCTATAGCGGTCACCCTGATATGGAAGGGTTTTGTCACCCTGCCATAGCAGTTACTGTCAGTTAACCCTACACTACACTACGGTCCCCTTACACTTAACACTTTCCCTACAGAAACGGAATAAATTAAAGCTAACTAAAGTGTAAAAGAGCACCCTAACTACACTAGATATCCCTTTCCTCACACTAATAAATGCTAAATGACACTTTGTAGCAGAAGTCCACGAACTGCTTCCACTCTCTTCCATGTCCCTGTATAACAATGCTAGGAATTTGGCGGGGGCTATCTTATATACTGGGGGGCGTATTCACTAATGATTGGTCTATGGACCCCCTAGTCACTCCAATCACATTCCTAGCATTCTCCTGCCCTCTCAATTGGCTTTTGCTAATGGTTCTGGTCCAATCATGGGCTCCACTTCCTGTCCCATTGCATTTTGGTCGGTTCTGGTTGCCGAATTCCGAACTTTTTGGGCAAAAAGTTCTAAATTCGGCCGAACCTCGAACAGCCAATGTTCGGGTCGAACCGATGGTCGACCCGAGCCGTTCGATCATCCCTAATGGTAAGCTGTTATAATATTTGAAGAAAAAGAATTGGAATTGTATAAGGCATGTGAGTGCCATTATTTGGTCATTATGTACTGCCTCATAACTTATTGTTGTGTTTCTTTATATTATTAAAGTATTGGAAGATGAATATATTGCTATATTCATTGCCCTCATTCCTGATGAAGCAAGTTCTGTGCAATCAGTCTGAGAAACGCGGTGAATGAACGGGCGTCTGTTTGTTATTCATCCAATTTGATATGTACTGTATTTGTTATCACGCATGTCCTTATCATGTTGAATTTTAATATGTATTTTTTGTAATAAATTTTTGGATTTTATCGCTCTTGCTTACCTCAATTACTTATATGCATCCATTCCTACAAAGTCCCATACTCCAATATGACAATGACTGGGTGCTGGGACCAGTCGGTCTGTCTTTGAAGTTTTTCACAAACATTTTGGGGGAGCAGTGCATATGGAGTAGTAGAAAAAAATATATTTGTCAATAGTTTTAGATTTTTTATAATTATTAACTATTTTAATTTTTATTATTACCTTTTATTTTTATTATTTATTTTCACATTGCTATTGGAGGTTTAAAAAGTGACTGGTGTCCGTAGGGCAGTAGACAGTGTCAGTAGAATTGCTGTTTTTATTTTTTTAAATTTGTTTTTTAATATTTTTTTTTTACAGTGCCTCTAGGAGTGGTGCACTGGATAGCCTTAGCCGGGCACTTAGCAGTGTTAGTAGAGCAGTTAATGGTGTCAGTAAATTAATTTTTTCATTTAAGTTTTTCTACAAATGTATTTTTTATTTTAAATTTCAATTTTATTATTCATTTTTTTAAATGCTTTTTTATAGTGCTTCTTAAAGGCCAGTGGATCGTGTTAGTAGGGCAGTGGACAGTGTAAGTATTTTTTAATTGTTATTTAATTGTTTTATTTATAATACAAATGTATTTTTTTTACATTTCATTTTTTTTGTTAGGGATGTGGATCATGTCATTAGGGCAGTGGACATTGTTAGTTGTTCTTTCATTTTATGTTATTTTTCTATAATTTTTTTTTTCTTACAATCTAATTTATTTTATAGTTACATTTTGTATTTGTTGCATTTTTAACCACTTTACCACCGGAGGATTTTGCTGTCTTACGTCCAGGCCACTTTTTGTGATTCGGCACTGTGTGACTTTAACTGACAATTGCGCGATCATTCAACGCCGTACCCAAACGAAATTTCTTTCTTTTGGTGGTATTTGATCACCTGTGCGATTTTTACTTTTTGCGCTATAAACAAAAAAAGAGCGAAAATTTTGAAAAAATAACAATATTTTTCACATTTTTTTATATGAAATTCCCCCCCCAAAAAATGTAAAAATCTAAATTTTTTATCATTTTTGGCCAATTTGTTTTCTGCTACCTATGTTTGGTAAAAAAAATCACAATAAGAGGATTTTGATTGGTTTGCGCAAAATGTATTGCGTTTACTAACTAAGGGAAAGATTTCTGTCATTTTTGGTGTTTTTTTTTTAACGAGTAATGGCGGCGATCTGCGATTTTTTTTTTTTTTTTGCGGGACTGTGACATTGCGGCGGACAGATCGGACCCTTGACTGACATTTTTGACACTGGGGGTACCAGTGACATTACTACAGTAATCAGTGCTATAAATATGCACTGTTACTGTAAAAATGACACTGGCAGGGAAGGGGTTAATTTTATTGGAGAGGGAGGGGTTAATGTATGCCTGGTGCTTACTAACGTGTGTGGGGGGAGGTGACTGAGTGACACAGGCACAGATCGCAGGTTCAGCTATGCTGAACCCTGCAATCTGACCCTGCCTGTCACTTAGGAGATCCGCCCGCTTTGTTTACACAAGCGGGCGGATCTCCACACTCGATTCCCCGATGATCGGGGAAGAGCGGCGGTGATCACCACCGCTCCTCCCCTGGCCCGACTCCCGCTGTGACTGAACACAAGGGGAGGAGTCCAGCGACGTAGGTCTACGTCGCTGGATGATAACGAGCCACATTGCTGCAGCAGCAGCAATGTGAGCGTACGTAAAGTGGTTAAAAATGCTTTTAGGGGTATTGGATGGTGCCAGTAAGGTAATCATCAGAGTCAGTAGAGTAATGGACAGTGTCAATTTTTTTTTTTAAATAATTGGTCAGTTGAACAATGCTTTTCTCAAAAGTTTTATATTTTTATTTTATTTTTTAAATTTTTTACAATCTTATTTTACATTTTTTTTACAATGTCAGGAAGGGGTTGGTGTCAATTGGGCAGTGGACAGTGTCAGTAGAAATTTGTTATTATTATTTTTTTTTTTTAATATTTTATAAAAAATATGTTGTTTGTTTTTATGATTTTTTTCCCGCAGTGCCTCTGAGAGGGGCACAGGGGATGGTCTCAGTGGAGCAGTGATAGCAAACCAGTTAATTGTGTCAGTGTTTTTTTTTGTTGTTGTTGTTTTTTGTTTTTTTCAATTTATTTTTCTCTATAAATGTATTTTTTTTTAAATTTTATATTTTTAATTATTTTAAAATGTATTTTTTAATTTTTTTTCACAGTCCTTTTTTTCATAATATCTTTTACAAGTCTATTTTGGGAGATTGGACAGTGTCAGTAGTTTTATTTTTTTAATTTTATTATTTTTTACATTTTTATTATTATTTTTTTTTTTTTACATTGATTTTTTTGTATGAACAATGTCAGTATTTTTTTTTCTTGGATTTTTGACAGTTTATTTTTTCAGTGCTTCTGGAAGGAAGTAGTGGACTGTGTCAGTAAGGCAGATGACAGTTTCAGTAGAGCAATGGACAGTGTCAGCATATTTTACAGTTTTGTGTATTTTTTTATTGTTTTCTTTTTTGGAATTTGTTTATTTTTTTTTCACAATGCTTTTTTGGGGAGGGGTTAGGGCGGTGTATCAGTTCATTGGGGTAATGGACAGTGTTGGTATATGTGTGTGTGTGTGTATATATATATATATATTCTTTCAATTTTATTTTTTTATTATTTTTTTCAATTAATTTTTTTATTATTTTTTTCTTAATTATTTGTATTAAGGGTAAAGTGGACAGTGTCCATACTTTTTATTTTACTTTATTATTTTTACAATTTTATTTTATTTTATTTTTTATATTTATTTCATTTTTCAATGTAATATTTTTTATATTTATTTCATTTTTGTAAACCAGCCCTGTTGTGGCCTTGGTGGGATTTTGTTTTCTTAGGCCAAATGACTTCAACAGCTCTTCTCTTTACTCTCTGTAAAGCCCAGAGATAATGGGGGAGGGGTCAGCTCAGCACTTATCCCCATAACAGTGGAGTCAGCTTGAAGCAATGGGAGTGGGGGAGGGGATGAAAGAAAACATTCCCCTCTACATATAGGAATCACAGGAGAGGAGTGGGAGAGGGGAGTGCCAACATTTCTCCATACAGAAGATTCAGCTCAAAAGCAGAGGGGGCAGTGCAGGGGGAGGGGCGGTGCAGTAGGATGGGGCGTGTCATCACTTCTCTACACAGAGGACATATTCAGGTGAAAACATTGGGGGGGGGGGTGAAAGTGAAGGGGGAGTGTCAGCAGTTTTTACATTGAGGACTCAGCTTACAGCAGAGAAGATGGGGGAGGGGCCATGGTAACACTTCTCCTATAAACAATGGAGTCAGCTTGAAGCAATAGGAGCGGGGGAGGGGTGTTCCTACAGAGGAGTCAGCTCACAGCAGAGGGGGCGGGGTAGGGGGAGAGGCATGTCAGCTGTTTTCTACATGGAGAAGGGAAGTTACAGCAGAGTGAATGGGGGAGGGCACTTCTCCTTTGCTGAGATAATCGCTCCCCCTCACAGGTGTGACATATGAAGATGCTGATTGGACAGCATGATTATTGCACAGCTGTGCCTTAGGCTGCCCACAATAAAAGGCCACTCTAAAATGTGCAGTTTTATCACACAGCACAATGGCACAGATGGAATGTCCACCACAGCTCTTACCCGGGAATTGAACGACAGTGGGTGGAGTCAGTAGTTGATTTTTTTTCTCTTTTTTTTTTAAACAATTCCTTTCAGGGAGGAGGGGTTAGTACAATGGATTGTATCAGCAAGGCACTGGGCAGTGTCAGTAGCTTTTTTTTTATTTTTGTTTTATTTTTACATTTTAATTTCTATTATTTATTATTTATTATAGATATTTATTTCACAATGCATGGGGGATGGGCAGTGGATGGTGTCAGAAAATGAAATAAGGAAAATAAATAACTAATAATGCTGTCCACTTTCCTTCTATTATGTTTCACAATTTTATATTTTAATTATTTTTATTATTTTCTTTTTTAAATAATTTTTTAACAGTGTCTCTGGGAGGGTGGCAATGGATGGTGTCAATAGGGCAGTGTGCAGTGTCAGTAGTTTTTTATCTGTATTTAATTTTTTTTTTTTTACAAATGCATTTTTTTTATTCAATGTAATTTTATCTTTTTTATTCATTTTTTTTTTCAAAAAGGTTTTTTGGGGACCAGAGGATGGTGTCAATAGGGCAGTAGACAGTAATTAAAAAAATAAAAATGTTTTATTTTTATAATATTTATTTATTCATCATTGTTTTTACAATATTTTTGGGGGAAGAGGGCGGTGTCAATAGAGCACTGGATGGTGTCAGTAAGACAGTTGAAGGTGTCAATAGTTTTTTTATTATTATTTTATTTATTTTTTATAATTTTATTGTTTAGTTTTTTTAACCGCTTGCCGACAGCCGCACGTCTATTTACTGCGGCAGTCAGCCCCATACAGGCAAAGTGACGTAGGACTAAAAGTGCCAGAGAGAGGTTTGGCCGCCGGGTGCGAAGGCGGTCTCCTCACTAGTGGCAGCGGATGTGTTGACCGTCACGCTGGCATGTAGCGCCAGCAGTAAATAGTCGGTGTCACCCGTCAATCGTGGGAACATGGTGACAATGAACATCAGAGCCCCAATGTCCATACAAAAACAAGGAAGCTATAAAAGTAGCTGCATTTTACCAGAGGACTTTATATGAGGCACCACACTTATCAAGACAAAATAATACATACCATATAGTTCAAGTAATTTTATTAAACAAATGACAAAATTTGTATTGTCCAGTCCAGTACAACAGGATAGACTGATTAATAATAGCATATAATAATAAAATCCCACATAGGTGTAGGGGGTCAGCCCCTTGAATGACTAAACTCCATTACACTGTACTTCTATTGAGAAAGTCCCACAGACTGTCATGCATATTTCAGCCACAAGATGTCACTGTTGTTGTTAATGAGAATAAGCCACAGTTGTTGTTGTTGCTTTAAGTGAGGGAATCTTTCTGGAAAGGAGGAGGAAGCAGGAAGTTCCTGGGACGGTGTGGTGTTGTGTCTCGATGGCTGTGCTGAGCTGAGAAAAGGGACGGTATGCTGTGGCCTTGAGGGGGCATATAGACTGTATAATCCAGGGACAGAGCAACAGGATCTTGCCAGAGGAGACAGAGCTGAACTGTGGTACTACTGACTGCAGCTGAGAACCAGAGAAAGAGAGGAGAGAACATCCCAGAGCACCTCAAGCAAGTTACAGAGCAAGGAGCCAGACTGCAGTGACCTCCAAGTGACAGAACAAGATAAACAACCTTCAAAGAAACCCAGACCAGTGCATAAGAGACTGCAGCTACAGACAGCAAGGAACAGATCCAGAGACCTTACTGCATCCACCATCACGGAGACTGAGATAAAGCAGCTGTACCTACAGAACTGTGAGTGTGCACCGGTGCTAACCTGTGGAAGAGCATAGAGCAGGTTTCTGTAGACAGAGCGTTGCAGCAACGTGTCCCGGTTAGCGGGAATCAGATAGGATCATATAGCAGAGTAGCCTGTATTCCTGTGTGTGCGTTGGCGGGAGCGCCATTTTATGTATCACGTAACTTTGCTGTAAACCTATGTAATCTGTTATTACTGTTAACATCATTCTCCGGCCATTATACTCTGTTGGTTAATAAAGCCGGTTTCTGCTTCAGCCTCATTGTCTGCTGTACCGTACTTGAATTCTGCATTGCGGTCCCCTACTCCTCTGGCCGCTACATAGGCATATACATGAAAACCATGATAAAAGCCCTGCATCATATACAAAGTATAATTCGCTTCCTCAGGGGTGGATGTACATCAAGCATCTATAAAGTAAAATCATAGTGTAAGTAATGTATATATACATATATTGAGTATTTAGACTGTATCAGCTTCCTTGTTTTTGTATAAATGTGGGGGGCGTGGCTTGTGAAATGATTACAGAGACCTGTGATCCTATATAGAAGGATCACAGGAGCTCTGTGATCATTGCAGAGAAAAGAAGGGTCAGCTGTGTTCACAACAGCTGCCAGTCATTCTCTCTCAGCGGGGAGTGATCGCGGGTGTCAGGCGGCAATCGGAGTGCATTGGAGTCCCCGCTGCCGAGTGGGGGGTCGCCCCCTAGCTGCAGGCGTGCGACCGACATATACCTACATGGGTTCGCACAGGAGGACCGTCCTGCCGCACATAGTGGCAGCTTGCCCAGGGAGCTCAATAGCTCAAGTATAAAGAGAACAAATTGTTTTTAAATGTTATTTGATATACTGATTCTGCGGCTGAAATTAACAGCAGATAGCAGTGGCTACAGTGCCTCTACAATGCAATAACATTCTATCGGCAGCCGCAGTTATTTATGCCTGTTTGCACAACCAGTTAGCACCTGTTTTTAACCCTTTCGCTGCCAGGCCCTGTGTTCCACTTTTAAACTCAGCTGGCCAGACCATTTTTGAAAATTTTCCTTTGCTTTTTTTTATTTTTCACTTATAGCGTTTAGAGTTTGTAAAAGATCCCCCAAACCATACATATTTTCTGAAAGCACATGACCAGTAGAATAAAAAGAAGGTGCTACTGATTTTTAAGGACCCAAGATATTTGCTTAAATGTTTATTAAAAACAATATTGTTGCTAAAAATCCACTAAAATCATTATTTGCAGATAAAAACACAGCAAATTTTACAAAATTTCTACTAAACATACAAGTTTAACCGCTTGCCGACTGCGCACAGTATATTTACTGCGGCAGTCAGCCCCTCACAGGCAGAGCGACGTAGGTCTACGTCGCTAGCCTGTGAGGCTCTGGGGAGCGAGCGCGTGCTGCCTGAGGCGCGCTCCCGCGCGGTCACGGACCCCCCCGCGCGTGTGACCGGCGGACCCGATGTCCGCCGGTCACTCGGCGATCGTCGGGGGAGAGGGAGAAAGTCAGGTGGCTTTCCTGACCTGTCATTCTTCTCCCCAGTGTAGAAACACCGATCACACAGTTCTACAATGTAGGACCGTTGATCAGTGTTCCTACACCTCAAGCCACAGCCAATCACAGTAAGAATCACGCCCCTAGGGACACACACAGACCCTCCCTCTCAAATAAAGTTAACCCCTTCACTACCAGTGTATTTTTACAGTATCAGTGCATATGTATAGCACTGATTACTGTAGAAATGTCACTGGTAACCCCAAAAGTGTCAAAAATGTCAGTCAAGGGTCCGCCCCAATGTCGCAGTACCGCAAAAAAAATCGCAGATCGCCGCCATTACGCATTAAAAAAAAAACAACAAAAATGACAAAAATCTTTCCCTTTGTTAGTAAACGCGATAACTTTTGCGCAAACCAATAAAAATACGCTTTTTGCGATTTTTTTTACCAAACATAGGTAGCATAAAACAAATTGGCCGAAAATGTTAAAAAATTTTGATTTTTACATTTTTTGGGGGGGAATTTCATATAAAAAAATGTGAAAAATATTGTTATTTTTGCAAAATTGACGCTCTTTTTTTGTTTCTAGCGCAAAAAATAAAAATCGCACAGGTGATCAAATACCACCAAAAGAAAGCTCTGTTTGTGAGAAAAAAAGGACGCCAAATTTGTTTAGGTACAGCGTCGCACGGCCGCGCAATTGTCCGTTAAAGTCACGCAGTGCCAAATCGCAAAATACCCCCTGGTCTTTTAGCAGCCAAATCCTCCGGGGCTTAAGTGGTTAAACTGTATTAAGGTAATAAATTACAAATATTTGTTACTTTAAATTTGCGTCTTTTGCAAAATATTGAAAATCGAACAGACGCAAAAGTGTAAATATCCAAATTTCTCTAAAAATCTGAAGGTTTTCATTTTTCTCCTAGAGCTTTCAGAATTTGTGAAAGATCTCCAAAACTATACATTTTCTGAAAGCATACGAGGTCTAGAATAAAAAGAAGGTGCTACTGATTTTTTAGGCCACACAAAATTTGCGCAAATGTTTATCAAAGCAATATTTTCGTAAAAAATACACTAAAAGCATTACTGGCAGATAAAAACACAGCTAATTTTACAAAATTCCTGCTGAATTCCTACTAAATATAAAATCTTATCCTGTGTTGAGTTAATAAATAACAAATCTTTGTAAATTTTACATTGCGCCTTTTTTGCAAAATGGTGAAAAATGAACGTACCCAAAAATTTCTCTAAAAATCTGGAGGTTTTCATAGTTACATAGTTAGTGAGGTTGAAAAAAGACACCAGTCCATCCAGTTCAACCTATGATAAGTGTGTGTATAAGTTACTATGTCAATAGTACATTGTATACCCCTGTATGTTTATGGTCGTTAAGGTGCCCATCTAATAGTTTTGCACCGCTTGTGGAAGAGAATTCCACATCCTTACCGCTCTGATGGTATAGAACCCTTTAGGCCACAGGTGGCAAACAAAAGGCCCATGGGCTGAATCCGGCCCGCCGGGTATTGTGATGTTGCCTGCGGAGCGGCCGCCAGCCGCCATCTCCTGTTCTCACCAGCTGCTTTCTGCTGTCACGGAACAAGTCTCCTTGGCAACAGTAGTAAACACACTCTCCTGCACTCTCCTCTTCCTCCTCTCCCTGGCTGTGTGTAGCTGAGCTCATGCGCTGTTGATTCAGCATAGTCTGTCAGTGGCAGAGGTACCTGGCGGCTCCAGTGGCTGTGTGTTCTAATCTGAATCAAGCAGCTGCATCTTGAGGGTGGGATTTCGAGGACTTGTAGCAGTAGTGGCCATGAAAGCATTCTGTAAATGCCATCTTAAATCAGGTAGGAGAGAGTACAGATGTGTGGTTTTCTTTGGAAGGTGGGGGGAGGGAGGAGAGCTAAAGAGGTGTATAGAAAGATGTGTTTATAGGTGGGGGATGGGGCAGAGTGCTGGGTGCAGATGTCCGAACCCAGGATCAGCGGTGGAAATGAGATGTTGCACAGTGGGCACAGCGCACCTCTGAACCCTGCACTCTGTACATAGTAGACCCCTGAACCCTGCTCTCTGTACGCAGCAGACCCCTGAACCCTGCTCTCTGTACGTCGTTACCCCTGAAGCCTGCTCTCTGTACGTAGCACACCCCTGCCCTCTGTACATAACGTGCTGCTGACCCCTGCACTCTGTACATAGTGGACCCCTGAACCCTGCTCTCTGTATATAGCGGACCCCTGAACCCTGCTCTCTGTACATAGCGGACCCCTGAACCCTTCTCTCTGTACGTAGCGGAACCCTGAACCCTGCTCTCTGTACGTAGCGGACCCCTGAACTATGCTCTCTGTACGTAGCGGACCCCTGAACCCTGCTCTCTGTACATAGCGGACCCCTGAACCCTGCTCTCTGTACGTAGCGCACCTCTGAACCCTGCACTCTGTACATGGCGGACCCCTGAACCCTGCTCTCTGTGTGTAGCGCACCCCTGACATCTGTACATAGTGAGCTGCTGAACCCTTCACTCTGTACGTAGAATAATCCTGAGGTAATACTGAACTCTGCACCGTGTACATAGTGCAACCCAGCTACAACTGGCCCTTTGATGGCAAACGCATTGCTGATGCAACCCAGCTACAACCGGCCCTTTGAGGGCAAACGCATTGCTGATGTGGCCCATGATGAAATTGAGTTTGACACCCCTGCTTTAGGCAATTTAGATTAAACTGCTTTTCTTCTCATTTTACCAAATGGCCTTGAGTCCTTTTATATTCCCTTTCACTGAATAGTTTGTCGCCAGTACTGTATTTGTACATTGATATCATATCTCCTCTCAAGTGTCTCTTCTCCAGAGAGAATAAGTTCAATGCTTGTAGTCTTTTCTCAGAGCTGTGATCCTCCAGTCGCTTTATTAGCTTTGTTGCCCTTCTCTGGACTCTCTCCAGTTCCAGCACATCCTTCCTGAGGAGCGGTGCCCAGCATAGATGAAAGTCTAATGGCCTACAAGGGAAGGCTCAGCTGGGTGCAATACATTGCATCAAAGAGGGCACGATTTGGCGTAAAAATCCTCCATGCTATGTGAATCGTCAATGGGCTACATTTGGAATTCAGTGATATACACTGGAAAAGGAACAAAATTTGATGAAAAATACAGCAATTATGGAATGGCAACATCTTCTGTTCTTTCACTAATTGAGCCATTGCTAAATCAGGGCTATTGTGTAACTACAGAAAACTTTTATGCATCTCCTGAACTTTATGAGGCTCTACAGTAGTGATGTCGCGAACCTAAAATTTGCCATTCGCGAACGGCGAACGCAAACCTCCGCGAATGTGCGCGAACCGGCGAACCGGGCGAACCGCCATAGACTTCAATAGGCAGGCGAATTTTAAAACCCACAGGGACTCTTTCTGGCCACAATATGTGATGGAAAAGTTGTTTCAAGGGGACTAACACCTGGACTTTGGCATGCCGGAGGGGGATCAATGGCAAAACTCCCATGGAAAATTAGGTAGTTGACGCAGAGTCGGGTTTTAATCCATAAAGGGCATAAATAACCTAACATTCCTAAATTGTTTGGAATAACATGCTTTAAAACATTCAGTGTGTGTATACGATCAGGTATGATGTTGTATCAATCAGGTAGTGTAAGGGTTACGCCCGCTTCACAGTGACAGACCAAACTCTAACAGACCAAACTCCCCGTTTAACAGTCAGTCAGTCAGTCAGTCCGTCCATTTGCACAACCGCAAACTCCCCATTTGCACAAGGTTGGATACCAAGCTAGCCATGTCCCGTTCCTTGTCCTCACTGACGTCATTGAAGGTCTTTTCCTCCACCCAGCCAGCCACGTACAACACCAAGGGTCCCCGAAAGGTGACAACAAGCCCCCTGGGACGCCTGCTGTGGTTGGTCTTCCACCTCCTCAAAGCCACCTTCCTCCTCTGACTTCTCTTCTTCAGACTCCTCTCTCTGCGTTGCCACAGGTCCAGCAATCGACAACGACAAGGCTGCTTCTGGTGGTGATGGGGACCACAACTCTTCCTCTTCATGCTCATCTACGGCCTGATCCAGTACTCTTCGCAGGGCACGCTCCAGTAAAAACACATATGGGATGAGGTTGATGATGTTGCCTTGGGTTTGACTGACCAGGTTTGTCACCTCCGCAAAAGGACGCATGAGCCTACAGCCATTGTGCATGAGCATTCAGTAACACGGCCAAAAAATACCCAGCTCCGCAGAGGCTGTCCTCTTTTTTTTATAAAATTAAAAAAATCTTTTCTTATCAGTTTAATCCCTGTTACGTCCCCTATCAGGGGACATGTATCGAATAGATTTTAGACAACCGCAAAGAGTTGTCATTAGTTGACACACTCATGACATAAATTTTATTCCTCTATGCGTCAATCTTGCTGTAGTGATGACTGTGCTCATGCGCACGTTTGGGAGATTGCAGGCGATGGCGGTTTTTCAAAGCTTATGGTCGTGCTGAGGTAGTTCAGTGACAATTAAGTGACCCAGAAAACAATGATTCTGCAGTGTGGGCCCATTGTTGGCCTAGTAGGCTTTAATGATCACCCAAGATGATCATAAAGAAAATTAATGTATTTTCTATGAAAAATTATCCAGCGGATCACTTTTGATCTGTTCATAATGAAGCAACGACCTTATCATCTGGGGTGTGCCAACATTGCCAGCACACTCCTAGAGGTGATCGCTTCTTTGTGATACGCAAGCCCCTTCACCACAACAAGGTAACGATCACGAAGGGGAATTGACACATGTATGTGCCTTTTTTTGTTTTTTTGTTTTTTGCAGCCACAGTGTAGCACCAGAGGCCAGAAAAATTAAGCATGTACACATGCCTGAAAAAGTAGGTATTGTTGCAGCTGCTGCTGTAGCAGCGGCCGGAAAAATTGAGGTTTTTCAGGCAGAAAGTTCACTAAAACATTGCGGCTTGAACCGTAGTTGGTGGCGGAGAAGTCATGTAAGTCATCCAGCATGCAGAGATTAAATACAGCAGCATGTGGACCATTTTTAGCTCAAGGCATCTCATCAGGCCTTTTTTAGTCAAATGCATCCCCCACTGTCAGTCCCTTCGGGGTCCATGCCTCATTCATCTTAATAAAGGTGAGGTAATCTAGACTTTTTGACCTAGGCGACTTCTCTTCTCAGTGACAATACCTCCTGCTGCGCTGAAGGTCCTTTCTGACAGGACACTTGAAGCGGGGCAGGACAGAAGTTCTATCGCAAATTGGGATAGCTCAGGCCACAGGTCAAGCCTGCACACCCAGTAGTCAAGGGGTTCATCGCTCCTCAGAGTGTCAATATCTGCAGTTAAGGCAAGGTAGTCTGCTACCTGTCGGTCGAGTCGTTCTCTGAGGGTGGACCCCGAAGGCCTGTGGCGATGCGTAGGACTTAAAAAGCTCCGCATGTCCTCCATCAACAACACGTCTGTAAAGCGCCCTGTCCTTGCCGGCGTGGTTGTGGTAGGAGGAGGATTACTTTCACTTCTTCCCCTGTTAGATTCCCGTTGTGCTGTGACATCACCCTTATACGCTGTGTAAAGCATACTTTTTAACTTGTTTTGTAACTGCTGCATCCTTTGCGACTGCCGGTAATTCGGTAACATTTCAGAGACTTTCTGCTTATACCGGGGGGTCTAGTAGCGTGGCACCCAGTACAGGTCGTTCTCTTTCAGCCTTTTTATACGAGGGTCCCTCAAAAGGCATGACAGCATGAAAGACCCCATTTGCACAAGGTTGGATGCTGCGCTACTCATGTCCAATTCCTTGTCCTCACTGATCTCATTGAAGGTCTGTTCTTCCCCCCAGCCACGTACAACACCACGGGTACCAGATAGGTGACAACGAGCACCCTGGGATGCCTGCTGTGGTTGGTGTTCCTCCTCCTCAAAGCCACATTCCTCCTCTGACTCCTCTTCCTCAGACTCCTCTTCCAGAGTTGCCGCAGGTCCAGCAAGCGATGATGAGGCTGTTTCTGGTGGTGATGGTGACCACAACTCTTCCTCTTCACGCTCATCTACGGCCTGATCCAGCACTCTTCGCAGGGCATGCTCCAGGAAGAAAACATATGGGATGATGTCGCTGATGGTGCCTTCGGTGCCACTGACTAGGTTTGTCACCTCCTCAAAAGGAAGCATGAGCCTACAGGCATTGCGCATGAGCGTCCAGTAACGTGGCAAAAAAATACCCAGCTCCGCAGAGGCTGTCCTAGCACCCCGGCAGAGATGTATAGTAACGAAGTAGAACTACTTAACCACTTGCCGACCAGTATATGTACTTGCGGCGGTCAGCCCCTCACAGGCAGAGTGACGTATCGGTACGTCACTAGCCTGGGGGGGTCTGGGGAGCGAGCGCACGCCGCCGGCGGTGCGGTCACGCACCCCCCGCGCGTGTGACCGTCAGACCCGATGTCCGCCGGTCACTCTGCGATCGTCAGGGGAGAGGGAGAAAGGCAGGCAGCTTGTGTAAACAAGCTGCCTGTCAGTTCTCCCTGTGTAGAGACACTGATCATACGGTTCTACTATGTAGAACTGTTGATCAGTGTAACTACACCTCAAGCCACAGCCAATCACAGTTAGAATCACACCCCTAGGGACACACACAGCCCCTCCCTCTAAAATAAAGTTAACCCTTTCACTGCCAGTGTATTTTTACAGTAACAGTGCATATATATAGCACTGATTACTGTAGAAATGACACCAAAAGTGTCAAAAATGTCAGTCAAGGGTCCGATCTGTCCGCCACAATGTCGCAGTACCGCAAAAAAAAATCGCAAATCGCCGCCATTACGCGTTAAAAAAAAAACAACAAAAATGACAAAAATCTTTCCCTTTGTTAGTAAACGCAATAACTTTTGCGCAAACCAATCAAAATACGCTTTTTGCGATTTTTTTTACCAAACATATGTAGCATAAAACAAATTTTGATTTTTACTTTTTTTTTTGGGGGAATTTCATATAAAAAAATGTGAAAAATATTGTTATTTTTGCAAAATTGACGCTCTTTTTTTGTTTATAGCGCGTGATCAAAAAATCGCACAGGTGATCAAATACCACCAAAAGAAAGCTCTGTTTGTGGGAAAAAAGGACGTCAAATTCGTTTAGGTACAGTGTCGCACGACCGCGCAATTGTCCGTTAAATTCACGCAGTGCCGAATCGCAAAATACCCCCTGGTCTTTTAGCAGCCAAATCCTCCGGGGCTTAAGTGGTTAAGTACTGTACTTAAGTACCGAAATGCGGTATCTGTACTTTCCTAGAGTAGAATTTTTTTCTCCTACTTCTACTTTTACTTCACTACATTTTTTCGATGATTTCGATACTTTTACTCTGATATTTTTTTTTTTTGTGCTGCATCGTTACATCGTTACACTTTTAAAAAAATTACCACTGCCAGAACAGTAGATGGCAGGATGCATAAAGCTCAAAAAAATGTGTATAATGTCATTTGTAAATCAGCGCATACGAAAATAAAGGCTGTGTATAATAAAAGCTGCTATACCAAATCTTTCCAATAAAAAGAAAATATGAAACAAACAATTAAATGGTGCTACAGCACTTAAAGTGCATCAAGAAACTACTAACAAACACAACTTGGCTGTGCGAATAAAGTGCCTGTGCAATCGATATAATATCATCGTTGCCCCCAGTGCCCTGCCCACACTCCACACAGTATCAAAAATAAAGTGACATGAACGTGCTAAAGCCTAAATGCAGTGAAAATAATTATTCCCACAATGTAACAGTAAATTCCATACATATAAAATATGACAATAAATCACAATAAAATAAGTTACGAAATAAGTTAGGTCAGGTGCGTGCAACAAGTTGAAGTGTGTAA
The DNA here is from genome assembly GCF_965119305.1 of Pelophylax lessonae. Taxonomy (NCBI): domain Eukaryota; kingdom Metazoa; phylum Chordata; class Amphibia; order Anura; family Ranidae; genus Pelophylax; species Pelophylax lessonae. The sequence continues at coordinate 190,473,965 of NC_138776.1, read as the reverse complement.
ACCTATCTATAAGGAAAAGTCCATAAATTAATTCCAGTGTGCAAATCTAAAGTGTCACTTCACTTGTCAGATGCTTCCACCTCCTTCAGTGCTCGAGTGACCGACCAACACACTTAATGGTGGTGGCACTGGTGGATCGCGTCTGGGTGGCACTGGCACTGACTGCACTGGTTCAAAAAGCCATATATATTTAATTATTTCAATTCTCAATCTCATAGGTCCTCTCCTCATAAGATATTAATAACTTAAGATTAGGTGATGAACTTCTTGGCGGCCCTGGCAGGATGACGGGGACAACCGCCATTTCTGGAGCCGAGCCGCTGTGATTCCCCAACATGTGACAAAGTGACAGCCAGGAGATCTAGTGGCTAGTAGTGCTCAACAATACCGCTTTTATATATAAAAATGAAATAAAATATACTGACTCACAATTTAGTAGTAGTAGTAGGAAGCGTGTAGCAATAGGCAGCACAACTCAATTCAATCAATCCCACAGCCTCGCTCGCGCCGCGGCCTGCGGAATCACTGTCATGATCATCAAGTTAAGAGACCGCACTGGAGGAGCCGTGCTGCCGTCTTCCCGCTCGATGTCTCCGCCTCTAAACGTGTTGTGTGTCACTCAGACTCCACCCCTTAGGGCCCTTATTGAGAGGAGTTGTGACGCAGGCGGCGGGACGCGGGAGCAGGACTCGGAGCATTTTCTTTATCAATCATCTCATCTTCTTCTCTATGAGGTGAGTGAGGTGGACCGTGGAGAGGGCCTAATCCTTGCCATGGCAAATGTGCCATTTGAGAAACAAATAATCAATATAAAATATTAATATATTATATACACACGGGTCATGGGTGGCTTTTTTGAACCAAGAAGAGTGAGACTGACGGCTATGATGATTATCCGACCATCCATGGTCCATGGACCATAAGTGTTGTGGTGGTGCCTGTGCTTCCTGCGGCCTGCCTCTGCCTGTGCGGCTGTGCCTGCACTGCAGTGGCCACTGGCAGTGACACTTGACTTGAGCAAAGCAAATGAGCACTACTAGTGTGAAGGACAGGTGGTGGAAGCATGTTCTGACAAGTTCTTATAATGAAAATAATATAAACAGCTTTTTGAACCAGTGCAGTGCCAGTGCTACTAAGGTGAGAGGCTATCCAGTCCACCACTTTACTTGAGCAGATCACAGAAGAAAGGTGGAAGCATCTGACAGCAAGTGACAAGCACTTCTTAGATTGCACACTGGAATTCAGTTATGGACTTTTCGTTATAAAGTTTAGTTTACACACTTAAACTTGCACCTAAATTATTCACAATCATAACTTATTTTATTGTGGTATTGTCATATATATTTTATATGAATTAAATTTACATTGTGGGAATAATTTGCACTGCATTTAGCACAGACATGTCACTTTATTTTTGATACTGTGGGCGATGATTTTGAATACACGAAGAATATATATATATATATATATATATATATATATATATATATATATATATATATATATATATATAATTGCAGGCACTTTATTAGCATTTTTAGCACAGCCACTTTGTTAGTAGTTTTTGATGCATTTTTCACTTTAAGCGTTGTAGGTTTGATGAAGCTGGCCTGGCACATCATCATCAATTGAGCAAATCAAATCAAACCGCGATTAAGAAGACTGCGCATGCTCCTGTTCTGCCTTTTGATCAGCTGAAAAGATGGACGAACCAAAAACACTACCTTCCACCCCTGGCCCTTCAACTTCAAGTGATCTGCCTGGCTGTGAGAGTGAGGAAGCTCAGGAAGGAGAACACCCCTGGCTTTAAAAGGTGGATGCTTTAAAAGGGGAAGGGAGGGACATACTTTATCTGTTTTTTGTTTACAAAAAGTTACAGCCTAAGGAATTGTGATTGTCCTTTAGGTTAATCATTTGAATAAATCATTTTAAATAATAAAAAACAATATGATGTTCAAACTTTTGACTTCTTTCTTTAATAACTACATAACACAGTACTTGTACTTCTACTTTCAGTACTTGAGTAGAATTTATTTTTCAAAACTACTGGTACTTTTTACTTTTAGTACTTAAGTAGCAATTTTTTTGAAAAAACTACTTGCAATACTTAATTAAAAAAATGTTGAATACTTTAGTACTTCTACTTAAGTAACTTTTTCTGCGAGCACTTCCACTTCTACTCAAGTCACTTTTTGATCGAGCACTTGTACTTTTACTCAAGTAGAAATTTCGAGTACTTTATACAAGTCTGCACCCCGGTCATACAAATATTCGTTGACGGCTTTTTCTTGTTGGAGCAGGCGGTCGAACATCTGAATATCTGAAAAGTGCGCCATGGCCGTGTAGGAACGCCTGAAATGGCCACACACCTTCCTGGCCTGCTTGAGGACGTCCTGTAAGCCTGGGTACTTATGCACAAAGCGTTGTACAATCAGATTCAACACATGTGCCATGCACGGTACATGTGTCAACTTGCCCAAATTCAATGCCGCCAACAAATTGCTTACGTTGTCACACACCACTTTGCCGATCTCCAGTTGATGCGGGGTCAGCCACTGATCCACCTGTGCGTTCAGGTCGGACAGTAGTGCTGGTCCGGTGTTACTCTCTGCTTTCAGGCAAACCAACCCCAAGACGGCGTGACACTGTCATATCCGGCATGTGGAATAGCCCCTGGGGAGCTGGGGGGGTGCAGTTGGTGTGGAGCAAGACGCAACAGCAGAAGAGGACTCAGCCGAGGAGGTTAGCAAAGAGGATGGAGTAGGAGGAGTAGAGGAGGTGGCAGCAGGCCTGCCTGCAAGTCGTGGCGGTGTCACCAACTCCTCTGCAGAGCCACGCATTCCATGCTTGGCAGCCGCCAGCAGGTTTACCCAATGCGCAGTGTAAGTGATATACCTGCCCTGACCGTGCTTTGCAGACCAGGTATCAGTGGTTAGATGGACCCTTGCCCCAACACTGTGTGCCAGACATGACATGACTTCCTTTTCCACAATAGAGTACAGGTTGGGGATTGCCTTTTGTGAAAAAAAATTTCGGCCGGGTACCTTCCACTGCGGTGTCCCAATAGCGACAAATTTTTTGAAGGCCTCAGACTCCACCAGCTTGTGTGGTAAAAGCTGGCGGGCTAAGAGTTCCGACAAGCCAGCTGTCAGACGCCGGGCAAGGGGGTGACTCTGTGACATTGGCTTCTTACGCTCAAACATTTCCTTGACAGACACCTGACTGTGGGCAGGTGAGCAGGAACTGCTGAAGGTGAGAGGCGGAGTGGCGGGTTGTTGATAGGGGGCAAGGAGGACAGCAGTGGTTGACGTGGCTGAAGATGCTGGACCAGGAGGAGGATGGTGGCTTTAAGTTTGTGTGCTGCTTGTACTCATGTGTTGATCCCATAGGCGTTTGTGATGTGAGATCATGTGCCTTCGCAAAGCAGTTGTACCTAGGTGGGTGTTGGACTTCCCACGACGTTTCTTTTGGCACAGGTTGCAAATGGCATCGCTGTTATCAGAGGCAGACACACAAAAAAAAATGCCACACTGCTGAGCTTTGCAATGACGGCATTCTGGTGGTGGCAACAGCTTGCGTTGATTGGCGTGCTGTCTGGCTGACCCCGGGTGCCGATGCATGCAGTCTGACTGTGCCACTCGCTCCTTGCGATGACCTCCCCCTGCTTCCAACTCGTCTCCTCCTCCTCTCCGTCTCCCCATCTGAATTTTCCCCCTCTTCTTCTTCTCTTCGAGCAGGCACCCAGGTGACATCCACAGACACATCGTCATCATCAGCCGCTTCACTTGACAACTCAGCAAAGGCAGCAGCAGCAGGTACAACATCATCATCATCATCATCATCACAATGTACGTCCATGTTTATAATGCTGCCTGACTGAGACATATCCCCGTTATCTACATCCTCTGGCACTAATGGTTGCGCATCACTTATTTCTTCCAACTGATGTGTAAATAACTCCTCTGACAGATCAAGTGAAGCGGCTGTGGTGCTAGTGTTGGTGGTGGTGCCGGTGGGTGGGCGAGTGGTAAATTGAGAGGTGCCCGAAGCTGAGCTGGAGGAGGATGGTGCTTTAAGGTTCTGAGCGGAAGCTGTAGAAGATTGGGTGTCCTGTGTAAGCCAGTCAACTATGTCCTCAGAATTTTTTGAGTTCAGGGTACGTGGCTTCTGAACACTGGGCATTATTCTAGGGCCAATTATGGGCATTATCACAGGACCATGACCACGACGGCCCCTGAGGGGTGGCCTGCCTCTGCCTGTGATTTTTTTTAGATTTGTGGTACTATGCGTGTGTAATGTTCCGGTACCTTTGGTACCCTAAATTACACTTTCCACAAGTGTATGCGCCCCACCATTTACTTTTAGAAAGGTGCGCATACACCTTTAAGACTGGAGCTGTCATCACCCAGCGCCGGACTAGATGGCTATTTAAAGCGCCGGTTCTCACTCACATGTGTTCGTTCAAACACCCTTACCTGGATGTTAACCTTGCTTGAAGCTTCCATGCTTGCAAGCTCACCTCGCTGACGGAACCTCGCTGCGCTGATCCCTGTATCCCGCTACTGGATCATCCGCCTCTCCTGAACCACCCTTCGGCTGTATCGCTAATAGTGCTAAGTACCCCGCAGGGGAATTCTCTATAAACTTATACTAAGCTTACACTATCTAGCTCTGCATAGTAAAGACTGTTTATCACATCTGCATAACTAGATTGCTAGCTCTTGAGAGTACTGCTACTTTCCTGCACTGGGTTGATCACTCTTGTATGTCCACCTGCTACTCTGTCATCTGCTACCATACATGACTGCTAAACCTTCCTGCATCCATCTGCTACTGTCTCACCTTCAAGTGTCTATCACCTACCACCTTCACTCAACCTATCCCTCAAACCCTCATCATTGTGTTACCACATACATAAAGTCACACTAGGAACCAGCTTGCTAATTGTGTGTATTTACTGGCTGAAATAAGACCTTCCACACATGATGAGTCATTGAGGTTGGGAATGGTATCTCAGCATATCTCTTACATGACTACTGACGTGGAACTATTTCTGCAGCTGAAAATCCACACCATATAAGAAACGCAGAAGCGTTACAGATTGAACGAACCAAAAAATGGATTCAGCAGAAATAACCACTCAGGTGACACAATTAAAACAGCAAGTATCTGCGTTAATACACGCACTTGCTGAATTAAAAAAAGACAATCAGGCTCTGTCGCAGCAGGTAATTAGACTGACACAACTTACCTCTGCTCAGTCCCCTGAACCCAAGATAAATCCCCCTTTGGTATTTACAGGCGATCGCAAAAAATTTTGCGAATTTAAAAACGCATGTGAGTTACTTTTTTTGCTAAAACCTCGTACCTACCTTACTGATCACATTAAGGTTTGTACTATTATTTCTTACCTATCAAACGATCCTCGAGCCTGGGCAGATTCTCTTTTTGAGAAAAACGACCAGCTTCTCAACTCCTATGCCTTGTTCCTGGCAGAGCTCACTAGCCTATATGATGACCCCAATAGGCAGAGTACTGCTGATCTTCAGTTAAGATCCTTGAAACAAGGAAGGAGGCCTGTAGAAGACTTTGTCGCAGAGTTCAAGAGATGGACCCTTGATTCAGAATGGAATGATGCATCTCTGAAAACCCAATTTAGGCTTGGCCTATCAGAAGCCGTTAAGGACGAGCTCGCCCGAGCGGATCTGCCAAAAACCCTGGATGCACTAATACAACTCAGTATTACCATAGATAGAAGACTACGAGAAAGAAAGGCTGAAAAGATGGGAATGCCATTATCCGTTTCCTCTCGGAGTCTGGCCGTTGACCCCGTTCCTATGGAGATAGGAACCATACGCCCACCGCTATCAACTATGGAAAAAGCCAAAAGACGAAATGAAAATCTCTGCTTGTACTGTGCATCCCCGGATCACAAGATAAGCGTCTGTCCCCTAGTCAACAAAAAGAAGGGTGAGTGTTCACATGTCTCCCTAGGAGGATTGACAACTTCATTCACTAACCCCTACATTTCTGTTTTTTTGACATTACAGTGGGACCAGAACAGGATTACTACTAAGGCCATGATTGACACAGGAACTTGTGGAAATTATATGGATATATGTTTTGCTGCTTTAAATAAAATTCCTATTATTTCTAAACTCAAACCTGTCTCAGTAAGTCTTATTACCGGTGTTCCGTTATCCTCTGGTCCGATCACCGATCAGACACAAGCACTTCTAGTCACTATTAACGAGTCTCATAGGGAGACTTCTACCTTCGATTTAATACCTTCACCCCACTTTCCCATTGTGTTGGGACTTCCCTGGTTACACACACACCAACCAACCATAGATTGGAAGAAACGGTCCTTGACCTTCCCTTCTTGTTATTGCGAGGATACGTGTAACCTCCCGTTTTCCGGGAAGATTCTGTCTGTGGTGACAGATGAGATTGCACCACTATCCTGTTATCAGGATCTTTCTGAGGTTTTTCTTGAGAAAAATGCTCAAACATTACCTCCTCATCGAGACTATGATTGTAGCATTGATCTACTCCCAAATAGCAAATTGCCGTTCGGTCATGTTTATCCTCTTTCACAGGATGAACTTGCCCATCTCAAAACCTATTTGGATGAGAACTTGGAAAAAGGTTTTATTAGACCTTCCACTTCTTCTACAGCAGCAGGACTCTTTTTTGTTCGCAATAAAGATTCAAGTCTCAGACCTATCATCGACTACAGGAAATTGAATGCCATCACAATAAAAGATCGCTATCCTCTACCGCTTATCCCTGAGCTCATTGAGCAGGTGCGTGGAGCTACCTATTTTTCAAAATTAGACCTGAAAGGAGCATACAATCTCATTCGAATCCATGATGGACACGAGTGGAAGACTGCATTCAGAACTAGATACGGATTGTTCGAATATCTTGTGATGCCATTCGGCCTATGCAATGCCCCTGCAGTTTTCCAACGATTTATAAACAATATTTTTAAAGACTTACTAGATGTCTGTGTTGTGGTATATCTGGACGATATACTTATATATTCACGGACCCTGTCTGAACACATAAGACATGTAAGACTTGTATTATCGAGATTGCTTGCACATAATCTTTATTTGAAGCTGAAGAAATGCTTGTTCCATAAAGATGATGTACTCTTTCTAGGCTACATCATATCCAAAACAGGAATCGAGATGGACATGAGTAAAATATCCTGCATTCAGGAATGGCCTACACCAACTACACGCAAGGCGCTACAGCGATTCCTGGGATTTTCAAATTTCTACAGGAAGTTCATAAAAAACTTTTCTGCTATTGTGAGACCCCTCACACAGCTCACTAGCATAAAAATACCATTTAAATGGTCAGAAGAAGCAAATAAGGCTTTCCACTTGTTAAAGACAAGGTTTACTTCCGCTCCCATATTACGCCATCCAGACCCATCCCTCCAATACATTCTGGAGGTAGATGCGTCAAACATGGCAGTAGGAGCAATACTCTCCCAACGACCTACCCACACTTCACCACTTCATCCAGTCGCTTTTTTTTCTAAATCCCTGAGCAGTCCCGAGATAAATTACCCCGTGGGTGAAAAGGAACTGCTTGCTATAAAATTGGCTCTGGAGAATTGGCGACATTTACTCGAAGGCACCCAATTACCAATAATTATATACACGGACCATAAAAACCTCCAATATCTTCAGACTAGCAAAACTCTCTCGCATCGACAGGTACGATGGTCACTATTCTTTCTAAGGTTTAACTTCCTAGTGACCTACACACCTGCAGATAAGAACAAAAAGGCGGATGCACTATCACGACTAACTGAAGAAAACTACTTTGAAATCCCTTCCGTTCCTATAATACCTCACAAACGCATTATTGGAGTTGTCCGTTCCTTAAAGGAAGAGGTTCTGCATGGTATAAGTTTGGATTCACCCCCACCACAACTAAATACTGATGCAGAAGGCTTCCTCTACTACAACGACAAACTTTACATACCACCTACCCTACGCACCAAGATCTTGGAATTATCGCATGATGTGCCTATGGCAGGACATATGGGTATGACAAAGACTTTCAATTTGATTTCTCGACAATTCTGGTGGCCTGACATGAAAACATCTATACAAAAATTCGTCTCTTCATGCAATGTCTGTGGCAGGTCCAAAATTGACACTACGAGACCATCCGGTCTACTATGCAGTCTACCAATACCCCAAACTCCATGGGAGGTTTTGTCATTGGACTTCATCGTAGAATTGCCTCCTTCCAAAGGATTTAATACCATCTTGGTGTCAGTGGACCATCTGACAAAGATGGCACATTTCATTGCTATTCGCAGACTACCTTCGTCCAAACAAACGGCAGAACTCCTGATGAAACATGTCTTCAGATTACATGGTATCCCAAAAACTCTTCTGTCTGACCGTGGATCCCAATTTATTTCTAAATTCTGGCAAGAACTATGTCACATACTACGGATTGAGCGGAAGCTCACTTCTCCTTACCATCCGCAGACCAACGGACAGACTGAAAGAGTCAACCAATGCATCGAGCAGTATTTACGTTGTTACACTTCTTACCAACAGGATGATTGGTTGGATCTTCTCCCCCTGGCAGAATTTGCCTACAACAACGCAACTCACAGTACAACCAAGCAGAGTCCGTTCTACTTGAACTATGGGTTCCATCCCTCTATTCTCCCTCCACGCATCCTTTCTTCAAATAACCCAGTAGCCTCAGACTATCTTACCCAAATAATTCTCTGGGTTTACTAAATACTACCATTGCACATGCTCACAGTCAACAAAAGAAGTACTATGATCTTCGTAGAAGACCTTCTCCACAGTATACTATCGGGGACCTCGTTTGGCTCTCAACAAAAAACTTGAGACTGAAGATCCCTAGCAAAAAGCTTGGACCTCTGTTCTTGGGACCTTTCCCAATCAAGAAACTTATTGGAAAAGCTGCAGTGCAGCTTACATTGCCAATGGACCTAAAAATCCATCCCATTTTCCATGTGTCACTGCTAAAACCCCATGTTCCGGACCAAGGAATAAGGTCTAATATTCCACCTCCCCCTCCTGTACAAGTTGAAGGTGGAGAAGAATACGAGATAAAAGAGATTCTGGATTCTCGTATCTACAGAAGAAGACTTCAGTACTTGGTTAGATGGAAGAACTATGGGCCCCAAGACGACACCTGGCTAAACACCTCTGACATACATGCCCCTAGATTAATCCGCAATTTTCATGCGAGATACCCAGACAAACCAGCTCCAGAGGCCTTCAGGAGCAGGCCTTAAGGGGGGGGTATTGTAATGTTCCGGTACCTTTGGTACCTTAAATTACACTTTCCACAAGTGTATGCGCCCCACCATTTACTTTTGGAAAGGTGCGCATACACCTTTAAGACTGGAGCTGTCATCACCCAGCGCCGGACTAGATGGCTATTTAAAGCGCCGGTTCTCACTCACATGTGTTCGTTCAAACACCCTTACCTGGATGCTAACCTTGCTTGAAGCTTCCATGCTTGCAAGCTCACCTCGCTGACAGAACCTCGCTGCGCTGATCCCTGTATCCCGCTACTGGATCATCCGCCTCTCCTGAACCACCCTTCGGCTGTATCGCTAATAGTGCTAAGTACCCTGCAGGGGAATTCTCTATAAACTTATACTAAGCTTACACTATCTAGCTCTGCATAGTAAAGACTGTTTATCACATCTGCATAACTAGATTGCTAGCTCTTGAGGCTACTGCTACTTTCCTGCACTGGGTTGATCACTCTTGTATGTCCACCTGCTACTCTGTCATCTGCTACCATACATGACTGCTAAACCTTCCTGCATCCATCTGCTACTGTCTCACCTTCAAGTGTCTATCACCTACCACCTTCACTCAACCTATCCCTCAAACCCTCATCATTGTGTTACCACATACATAAAGTCACACTAGGAACCAGCTTGCTAATTGTGTGTATTTACTGGCTGAAATAAGACCTTCCACACATGATGAGTCATTGAGGTTGGGAATGGTATCTCAGCATATCTCTTACATGACTACTGACGTGGAACTATTTCTGCAGCTGAAAATCCACACCATATAAGAAACGCAGAAGCGTTACAGCGTGCAAGGTGCTGTGCCACCCTATATGAGTGTGTGGCAGTGGGTACAGTACAGTCTGTGGACCTGACACTCACTGGCAGGCAACTATAAAATATATATATTTTTTTAATTTGCAAGGTGCTGTGCCACCGTATGAGTGGTGGGCATTGCAGTGGGCACAGTACACTCTGTGGAACCGACACTCACTGGCAGGCCAGGCAACTGCAATTATAGGAAATATATATATTTTTTTAATTTGCAAGGTGCTGTGCCACCGTATATATGAGTGGTGGGCACTGCAGTGGGCACAGTGCACTCTGTGGACCTGACACTCATTGGCAGGCCACGCAAGTGCAATTATAAAAAATATATTTTTTTTAATTTGCAAGGTGCTGTGCCACCGTATATATGAGTGGTGGGCACTGCAGTGGGCACAGTACACTCTGTGGACCTGACACTCACTGGCAGGCCAGGCAACTGCAATTATAAAAAATATATATATTTTTAATTTGCAAGGTGCTGTGCCACCGTATATATATGAGTGGTGGGCACTGCAGTGGGTACAGTACACTCTGTGGACCTGACACTCACTGGCAGGCCAGGCAACTGCAATTATAAAAAATAATTTTGTTTTTAATTTGCAAGGTGCTGTGCCACTGTATATATATGAGTGGTGGGCACTGCAGTGGGCACAGTACACTCTGTGGACCGGACATTCACTGGCAGGCCAGGCAACTGCAATTATAAAAAATAATTTGTGCAATGTGACGGCGCGGCCCCTATCTCCATTCCCAGTCGATGCCTCATGAGGGAAAACGTGTCAGGGGGAGAAGCCTGTGCTGTCACCACCTGTGGTCCGCGCTGCAGAGCGGCCACGATTGAAATAACATTTGCCTATTGTTGTGGAAATTTTGATTGTGGACATTTTCTTTAGTTTAAATAGTCATAATGTCTCCCAGTGTCAAGTTTTACTGATAATCGATATTTACAGTGATTATTGCTTTAACAGTCATTGAAAGACTTGTTAGTGATAAGATGGCAGCCATTTCTGCCATCTCTGCACATGGCTGTGTTTGTACATAAGCCCTGCCCATTGTACTTTCTGTGATTGGTGGTTGTGAAGCCACTCCCTGTAACTTCCTTTTGTCCACTTGATGTAAATAAACAAGCCCTGCTCAGAACACAACAGAACACTTCAGAACACAGAAGGAGACACACTCACACACACACACACACACACTCACACACAGACATACATACACACACTCACAAGCTCACACAGCAGCTAAGAGACACATAAACTCTCACACACAAACACTAGCTCTTATACACATGCACACACATATATATCCAATGGAGAGAGACCTGGCAGATGGCATCGAAATGACCCAGCGCGTTTGTTCTTTTCTTTATCGCCGAGAGCTTGGTAAATCGTTATGCAAAAGAGCGGGCCATTTGTACTTTTCAGTACAAGCCTATTTATTTTCCACGACATTAATGGCGAGCTTGGTAGCCCTAACACATCGTTCCTAGCTTCTCAGCGGACAAACAGGAGGGAAGTGAGTCCAGTTTTGTTACAACAAAGGCGCCGTGTGGTAAGACATTTCATTTCAGTTTTTGAAAATTTGTTGTTGTTCTAAACCAGGGCTTACTTTCTTTGTCCGCTGTGGAAGTTAGAAACAAAAGCTTAGCAAAAGAACCTTTTCATTTGCAGCGTTCGCTCTTTTATATAACGATGGGGTTATTTCTATTAATATTTGTGGCTAGGGATCAGGTCTGTTACGTTCTCAGTTAATACATCCTGGGGTTGTGATATATGTGTTAAATATTGCCTTGTAACATCTGTTGTAATATCAGCTTTGTTCGATGAGATAACAATATATTCCGCAGATTGGTTGGTGTGTGTGCTGGATTGGTTTTTGGCGGGAACTCGTTTATTAGTGAAACAGGTTTTTGCTTTGGACTCTGATGTTTGAATTGAGCATAGAGCAGACGGTTTTGGACTGAGTTTCTGTTTTTAAGTAGCAGATTGTATTGTGCAGCCCCAAAACCAGCATTTCCACCAGGATAGCTATTGTCTCTGAAATACAGCTGATCCTGTAAAAACCTGTTTTTCCTGTCTTTTGTTGTTGTGTACAAAGAAGCACATGGTTGCTTAAACTCTTTGTTTTGTGCAACTCTTTTGTGTGGACCATGTGCTCGGATGGCAGCCATTCTGTGATGTAATTTCCTTTGTGTGGGCCATGTGCTCGGATGGCAGCCATTTTGTGATGTAATTTCCTTTGTGTGGACCATGTGCTCGGATGGCAGCCATTTTGTGATGTCATTTCCTTTGTGTGGGCCATGTGCTCGGATGGCAGCCATTTTGTGATGTCATTTCCTTTGTGTGGACCATGTGCTTGGCAGCTATTTTGTTAAATGGAGTTGAGACTCATGTGTGCTATTTTGAGCTTTAAAACATTTTTCTCTTTTTTGGTAGTTTTAAAGGGCAACTTTGTGATGTTATTTTTGCACTGTATTTCAGTTTAAAAGTAATGTTTTTTTCATTTTGATTGAAATCTGGCATCTAGGCAGTTGTTTTTCTAGCTAGCTTTGTTCATCTTTTTGTTCATATTTAGCACAGATATATACATATCCAACCCATCAGTTTTTGTTTTTTGTGTTTTTTTCTGTTTTTCAGGGGTAACTATTTATTTTTTTGTTTTGTAAGTTTTTGGTTAAGCTGTTTTTGTGGTGTATTTTGTCTCATTTTTGTTGTAACTAAGTTTTTTCCAATGATAAGAGTACATTGTGGAGTGACTGATATTGGATTCAGTTTTCAGGGTTGTTTTGTGCTGAGTAGTGGTTGTTTCTCACAGAGGTAGTTTTCGGTACTGCAGGTTGGATTTTAGGTAGAGAGGTTATATCTTCCAGTGTGCAATCAGTTACCGTCATCTTAATTTAAATTTTTAATGCAACATCAAGGAATAGACTGAAGCCAAGGTTTGTATAGGGAGGACTTTCATTGTACTTTCGGGGGTTGTTTGGCTGCACGGGTTAGGTCGAAACGAACGTGTGTACTTTGAGCCGTCTACGTGAAACGGGTGATTGCGACACGCTTGTTTCAGCCTTCAACGTGTGAGGAGTAGATACCGAAACCCGCCCCACATTAGGCCGTGTAAGATAACCGGAAGTTGGGGTATGTGTGGGGGTTGATGAGCTGTATAGCCGTACGAAGCCACCGGGTTGAAGTCTTCTAGCTGACCGGCGCGGGAGTCCGGAAGCAGGCCAACACTCTCAAAGTTGGCACCTAACAGTGTTGCTCCTAAACCAGGTGCAAAGAAAGCGATTCGAATCGTCATGGTTAATGGTTTATCCATGCAAAGGGGGGTAACACAGGTCCCCCAGGCTAGCCAAACAGTTTCGCGGTACATGAAGTCTGAGTTTGGGGCTCGGGCCATGAGACCCCTCAGGAAGGGGAATAACCAAGGGAAACAGTTGGTACATCCCTTTTTGGAAGGTGTTTTTGATGTCTGGAGATGGGAGGAGTTCGTTTTTGAATTCAGAACTAGGCTCCAGGCAACAGAGATGCTAAGTGTAGCGCAATTGTGGCTTCAGAGATCTATTATGGTCAATCAGCAAGGCGTGCATGAGGCGGGTTCAGTCCGGAAGAACCGCATTATGTACACTTGGGCTGATGAGATAGCCGAGTCCAGCGATCTGGTGAGAGAAGTGGAGGAAGCTCTTCCTGGGCTAACTTTACAGAGACGAGCCAGATCCGCTGACACTGAACCTGTCACTGTCTCTGCACTTTAATCTCCGTTTTCTTCAGTTCACGGTGCAGATTTTGGTACTGGTAACGCCCTCCCACCTCACAGTGTCTCTTATCTCTCAACAGCCTGTCATAACAGCTGAACCCTCTCCTTCTAACACTGTGGCAAACTAGAAGTTCTTTTAACAGGTCTGCTATGGATGTGGAAAGTCAGGGTACATCAGGCATAATTGCCCTACCAACCTGGCTGGTCCGTGGGGTAAGTGGCAATTTATTCCGGAGGATCCGGAAAATTCAAGGTAGGTATGGTCAGAAACGACTATGACTTATCATAGGGCATTGATAAACCGGTGTCAGCTCACATCCTAGAGGAATTAAAATATCCCCTCCCTTGCCTCGCTGACACCGATGCAGCCAACACGGTTTTAAGATCTCAAAAACCTAGAGGCAAGGTTCCCCTTCCAGGGAAGACAACTCCCACTGTAGGTCTCTCGGGCCAGACAGTGTCAGTGACTGAACCTCTCTATTGCAGGCTAGGCCAGCTTTGCAAGGAGAAGCTTGTTTTTTTTTTAGGTCATTGCATTTCTCTAGGTACCCAACATCTAACCACTCAGAGAATACAGACATTGAAGGACCCCCAAAGTCCTCGTAACCTTAAACGATGCACTATTTTGGAACCCTGCATCTCTTCTTCCTGTTAAGGATGAAGAGAAGGGGGGAGAAGGCCGTGCAGAAAAATGGTAATTTTCAAAACTTTATCTCGCTCTCTTTCTTTTTCTCTCTCTCTCTCTCTCTCTTTTTCTCTCTCTCTCTCTCTCTCTCTTCTCTCTCTCATCAATTTCCAACTTTAGTAGGGACAACATGATTGTCTTTCTTTGATGGAGTGGCAATCAGCGGCTGTCAGTCCAGTGAATGAGACCCCATTCCAGTTGCTAACCTTTTTGTCGATGGTTCCAGGTACTACACCCCAGATGGCAAGACATAGAGATCAGGGGATCAATTTCTATACAGATTTGAGATACGCTTTTTGGACTGGCACATGATTGTGGTCCTGTCTGGAAGGCAAGAGGGTTCTTGACTAGTTTGGGGAGGTCGGTGAAACGTGCGGGGTTAATAGAGCTGTTCATTGCCTTTTGCTTGCCACACGTGATAACCATTCTGAAGGGAAAGGCTCATACTACTGAGACGACTATGGAAGCCAATGGAAATGCCTTGGCAGATAGAGCTGCTAAGGAAGGTGCTCTGAGCTCTGTGACAGAGACCCTGATGCTAGCCATCCCCTCTGAAGAAGCTGCAGTCCCAAGCGGAAGTGCAGGAGAAGAGGAGATGGATGGTTTTGGGGACTACACAGGGTCCAGATGACATCTGGGGTCTTGATGGTAAATGGTGTTTACCCAGATCCCTTTTTCCAATGATGGCCCACTCGACTCATTACCTTGGGCACCAGTCAAAGATGGTTATGTGTGCATAGGTGGAGGAACATTGGATTGGCCCTGGACCGCAGCCGAGAAGGCACCCACCCAAACCGGAATATCCCTTTTAGCGCATTCAGATAGACTATATCACTTTGCCGGTTAACGAGCATGTCTTGGTCTGTCCGGATAGGTTTTCTGGGTGTCCAGAGGCTTGGTCTGTGCACAATGCCACTGCCACCACGAAAAAGATCCTGTCTGAGATAGTTTGTCGCAAGGGGGCTGCCTGGAACGATTGAGTCAGATCGCGGATCACACTTCACTGGTCAGATCTTTTTAGAGGTATGTACGGCGCTTCAGGGATTAGCGGTAAGGTTGAACGGCTGAATAGAAAGAGCCATGGCTCTAATGTTTTCTCATTGCTCTTTACCCCAACAGGAATGTCCCATGGGTTATCACCCTACAAAGTTTTGTTTGGGAGTCAACCAGAGCCTGGATTGTGCTTTCCTCAGCAGCTGTCATTTTTACATTCTCAGCTGACGGGGTGGGTGCAGTCCTGGCAAAGGGAGCTCCAAAAGGTCCATCATAGGGTTCGGGAGTCTCTCCCGGACCCTGACACGATAACCGGTGTACATTCTGTCCAAGCAGGTGACTGAGTAAACGTCAAGGGACGGGATTGGAGCGGAGGAATTACCAGGTTCAGCTGACAACACCGACTTCCTTGAGGTTCTGGATCCATGCCAACCACTGCAAAAAGCTGCTCAACTCCATCCAAGAATGATAATGAGGAGTATCATTTTTATTTACATATTTAGCAAGTGTGTTTTAGCAAGGGTAATGAATTTTCAGCTGGCCAAGATGGCAAACAGGTCTAATGGCTGGGTGTGCTCCAAACCCCCACCTAGCTATTACACCCCAAGCAATGGCAGACATTCGTATCATCATGAAGACAACCGAGAGACACTTGTGCACAGAATTTAATGACACATTCCTGGAGGGTAACATCAGTTTCAGTTTTAATGTTAGCTCTGGCTCCTGTTCTTTTCTGGTCAATACAATTTGGGTATCGGGACAATCAGGTAGTCCACGGCTGGGATTTAATTTTAGTTTTGGCACCGGAACTAGATTTGTAGGATCTACAACCTGTAGGACAGGTATAGCAGTCATCTCACCAATGAAACTCCGGGTGTTTTTACTGTAGGAGAAAATGGTACTAGATTTTCTGTTAGCTTCCAAGGGGGGTTTCTGTAGGGGAAGACTGCTGTTCCGGGATAGCAAACACCAGTGATAAGGTCCAAGCCCATATGGATAAGGTAACTTCATTGCAAGGCAGAACCAGAGCTATAGCTAATGAGGGTTGGAATCCTTTTAATGCTTTGGGAGGTTCTGGGGATTTTTTTGTTCTCCATTGGATCTTGGTTGAAGGAAATAGAAGTATATATACTTATGTTGTTCTTGTTTCTATTCCTCCTATATGATCCTGTTGTCTGGTCGACCGAGTCACCAAAGCCCGAGCAGATGACCTCGTCCTGATTGCTGAGACGAGACGCCCCCAAGATTCCGCCCCTGCATCCGACGCCAAGGACTCCAGCCCGACCGCTGGTCAACGCATCCACTCATCTCATGCCCTCCCTCTGAAGTCATCTCCCGAAGAACGGAACCCAAGTGTCGTTTCCTTTCGATGGATTGTTTTTACCCGTTATCTTTTTCTTTTTATAAACTTTTTGAAATGGATTGTTTTTATCGTGAGAAGAACTGTTCTGTTTATTTGGAAGAAGAAGAAGATTCATCAAGGGACACATGGGAGCATATGACAAAGAGGAGGGACTGTTGTGGAAATTTTGATTGTGGACATTTTCTTTAGTTTAAATAGTCATAATGTCTCCCAGTGTCAAGTTTTACTGATAATCGATATTTACAGTGATTATTGCTTTAACAGTCATTGAAAGACTTGTTAGTGATAAGATGGCAGCCATTTCTGCCATCTCTGCACATGGCTGTGTTTGTACATAAGCCCTGCCCATTGTACTTTCTGTGATTGGTGGTTGTGAAGCCACTCCCTGTAACTTCCTTTTGTCCACTTGATGTAAATAAACAAGCCCTGCTCAGAACACAACAGAACACTTCAGAACACAGAAGGAGACACACTCACACACACACACACACACTCACACACAGACATACATACACACACTCACAAGCTCACACAGCAGCTAAGAGACACATAAACTCTCACACACAAACACTAGCTCTTATACACATGCACACACATATGTATCCAATGGAGAGAGACCTGGCAGATGGCATCGAAATGACCCAGCACGTTTGTTCTTTTCTTTATCGCCGAGAGCTTGGTAAATCGTTATGCAAAAGAGCGGGCCATTTGTACTTTTCAGTACAAGCCTATTTATTTTCCACGACACTATTTATCCAACTTTAAATTTAAGTGTTCTACCTTTACTAATAAAGTCTTATAAGAGGCAATGCACTATTGCCTGTTTTATTCTCCTTTTGGGCATTATCTGTGACTGAGTGTGAGGGGTACAGGAAAAAGATTAACCTCCCCACGGCAACAGGATCTGCTAGAAAGTTCACTGCCTGACAGTCTGGATAGCCACAAATTGAAAGTTCTACACCCGCACAAAGCAGTTCAGTGATTTGAGGTCCATAAAGGGCTCTTTAATGGAAAGAGCCTGTAGATCACCAATTCTTCTTGCTGTAGTGATGGCTACTTTTAGAGAAAGAAATTTTAATGAGATTTCCTTTAAAAGGTTCAAAAAGGGTCCTTAGATAACGCCTCTAGAACCCTGTTCAGGTCCCAAGGAGGGAACCTGTCTTTAGTAGGGTTGAGCGAACACGAACTGTATTATTCGTGTTGGTACCGAATAATTGGATTTTTGTTACCCGAACACGGACCCGAAAACTTTACTGTATGTTCGGGTAAAAATCCGTGTTCGGTCATTTTATTTCCGGGTTTTGTATGCATTGGCGCTCTTTTCATGGCAGGCTTTCAACAGCCAATCAACAAGCGTTTAACTGGTGTGCCTTAAGCCATCCCAGCCATGCCTACAAATGTATTAGTAGCTGTGATTGGCCATCTGAAGCATGTGACCAAGTCTTTATAAGTCCAAGACGGAGCGCCGCTGTGTCATTCTGCTGTGTTAGTTCAGGGACAGAGCACACATCATACGTGCTGGCTGCTGATTAGGGACAGACAGGCAAAAACCATTTGTGTCCGGATAGAATTGAGGGACAGGTCGGAGTGTGTTAGGCAGGGCAAGTTGTAGGGCATTTTAGGGAGAGGCTGCTGATTTTTAGGGTCAGTTTTCTACAATCGATTTTGCAGTGACCGATCTTATCAATCCTTTTAGGGAGAGGCTGCTGATTTTTAGGGTCAGACAGTGTGTTCTACAATCGATATTTCTGGGTGGGGTTTGCAGTGACCGATCTTATCAATCCTTTTAGGGAGAGGCTGCTGATTTTTAGGGTCAGACAGTGTGTTCTACAATCGATATTGCTGGGTGGGGTTTGCAGTGACCGATCTTATCAATCCTTTTAGGGAGAGGCTGCTGATTTTTAGGGTCAGACAGTGTGTTCTACAATCGATATTGCTGGGTGGGGTTTGCAGTGACCGATCTTATCAATCCTTTTAGGGAGAGGCTGCTGATTTTTAGGGTCAGACAGTGTGTTCTACAATCGATATTGCTGGGTGGGGTTTGCAGTGACCGATCTTATCAATCCTTTTAGGGAGAGGCTGCTGATTTTTAGGGTCAGACAGTGTGTTCTACAATCGATATTGCTGGGTGGAGTTTGCAGTGACTGATCTTATCAATCCTTTTAGGGAGAGGCTGCTGATTTTTAGGGTCAGACAGTGTGTTCTACAATCGATATTGCTGGGTGGGGTTTGCAGTGACTGATCTTATCAATCCTTTTAGGGAGAGGCTGCTGATTTTTAGGGTCAGACAGTGTGTTCTACAATCGATATTGCTGTGTGGGGGGGTTTGCAGTGACCGATCTTATCAATCCTTTTAGGGAGAGGCTGGAGATAGGCAGGTGTCAGTTGTCCACATCGATTTTGCTGTGTGTGGGGTGCAGTGAACACAATCTTTTTTGCCCACTGAGGAGGAGGGAGAAAAGTCTTTTTCTATCAGTCACTGTGTGCAGCGTTTTTCGTTCAGCTGTGCTGTGCTGACTCTGATCATACACTGCTGTGTTCAATGTTCACATGTGCTATTATTGAGTGGTTTCAAAAATCACACACTTTTTTCTATTCCACTATTCAATATACAGCCTTGGGTTAAAAAAATTAAATTGTGGCCTGCAGCAGAGCTGAATGATATAAGACACTGCTGTTCACATGTGCTATTGATAAATCACACCAATTTTAGATCATATTTTCTATTCCGCTATTCAATAAAAACCCTTGGGTATAAACAATTAAATTGCGGGATAGTCTGTGTTGGTACGTGTGAGATACACCTTTCCAATTTTTGGGGTTCATCTCATACTTCTGAAGATTTGAGGGTGCTGCCTGTTCCGTACTCCTCATCCTGCCTTTAGGGGTACAAAAAATAGTAATTGGGGCCTAGTCTGGTTGTGTACGTGTGAGATACATACACTTTTTTTGATCATATTTTCTATTCCGCTATTCAATAAAAACCTTTGGGTATAAACAATTAAATTGCGGGATAGTCTGTGTCGGTACGTGTGAGATACACCTTTCCAATTTTTGGGGCGCATCTCATACTGCCGCTGATTTGAGAGTGCCTCAGTCTGCCTCCTGCCTGTTCCAAACTTCTCCTACTCCTCATCCTGCCTTTAGGGTACAAAAAATTGTAATCGGGGCCTAGATTGTGTTTGTACGTGTGAGATACACCGTTTTGTAAAATTTGTCCTATTCCGCTATTCAATATACACCCTGTTTGAGTGTAAGAAAATTAAATTACGGCATAGTCTGTATCGGTACGTGTGAGATACACCTTTTAAATTTGTTTGGCGCATCTCCTTCCACCGCCAAAGATTGCAGGGCGCTTCAGTTTGCCTCCTGTTCCCAACTCCTCCTACTCCTCTTCCTCATCCTCACTTTAGGGTACAAAAAAATTTAATCAGGGCCTAGTCTGTGTTTGTACGTGTGAGCTACACCGTTTTTTATCCTTTTTCCTATTCTGCTATTCAATATACACCCTTTTGGGGTAAAAAACATTAAATTGCGGCATAGTTTGCATATTTGACTGTGAGATACACCCGTGTGATACTGTTGTTGTTTTGTTCCGCTATTCAATAAACACCTTTCTAGGGCAAGATCATAAATTACAGAAATATGAGGAGACTGTCAAATAGGGGCCGTGGCCTGGGTCGTGGTGCTGCTGGTAGAGCTCCTGTTGCAAGGAGAGGACGTGGTCGATCTGTGCCAGCTACACGCACAAGTGAAACACCTTCCTCAAGTGTTAGTAGGCGACAGAACCTGCAGCAGTATTTGGTAGGGCATCATAGGCCTCTAGAAGTGATGATGCCAGAACACGTAGAGGTGATAGTAGATTGGTTTGCTGCTGACAGTGCCTCCAGTTCCTTCACATTGTCTCCCACCCAGTCTACTGCAGAAAGGTCAGAGTTGGCACCTGCAGCCGATGTCCAACCGTCTTTCACTTCACCCCCTTGCAAATCAGGCAAGCAGTCTGAGCCCCAAGCCATACAGCAGTCTCTTCTTTTTGAGGACTCTGTCAGCAGGATTTCCCAGGGCCATCCACCTAGCCCTGCCCCAGAAGTGGAAGAGATTGAGTGCAGCGATGCCCAACCACTTATTTCTCAAGATGAGTACATGCAAGGACCATCGCAGCACGTCTCCGATGATGACGAAACGCAGGTGCCAACTGCTGCTGCGCTCAGAATTGTGGAGACCGACAAGGAGGGCAGGGGTGAAGACTGGGTGGAAGATGATGTGGAGGACGATGAGGTCCTCGACCCCACATGGAATGAAGGTCATGCAGGTGACCTGAGTAGTTTGGAGGAAGAGGCGGTGGTCGCACAGAGCAACCAGCACAGAAGAAGAGGGAGCAGGGTGCAGAAGCGGAGCGGCCGTGCCCTAGACACTACGCCTGCTACTGCCCAACGCAGCAAGGGAACGAGTGCACCAAAGTCAGCTCAAAGGAGTTCTCTAGCGTGGAAGTTCTTTAGAAAATGTGCTGATGACAGGACACGAGTGGTTTGCACCCTGTGCAATCAGAGCCTGAAGTGAGGCATAAACCTTCTCAACCTGAGCACAACCTGCATGATCAGGCATCTAAGTGCAAAGCACGAGCTGCAGTGGAGTACACACCTTCAAAACCAAGAAACGTCTCTGGCTCATCCTGCTTCCTCTTCTGCTGCAGTCTCGGCCGCTCCAGCCACATCTGTAGTGATACCGGCACCTGCCACCCCGCAAACAGACGATCTGTCAGCAACACCACCACCTGGGTCACCAACCATCTCCACAATGTCCCGTGGAAGCGTTCAGCTTTCCATCTCCCAAACACTTGAGAGGAAGAGGAAGTACCCCCCTACCCACCCGCGATCCCTGGCCCTGAATGCCAGTATTTCAAAATTCTTGGCCTTTGAAATGCTGTCATTCCGTCTGGTGGAGACGCACAGTTTTAAAAACCTTATGTCGGTGGCTGTCCCACAGTACGTCGTGCCCAGCCGCCACTACTTTTCCAGGCAAGCCATCCCTTCCCTGCACAACGAAGTGGGGGAAAAAATCAGGTGTGCACTGCGCAACGCCATCTGTGCCAAGGTCCACCTAACTACCGATACGTGGACCAGTAAGCACAGTCAGGGGCGTTATATCTCCCTAACGGCACACTGCGTAAATGCAGTGGCGGATGGGCCTGAGGCGGATAGCAATTTGGCGCATGTCCTTCCACCACCGAGGATTGCAGGGCGCTTCAGTTTGCCTCCTGTTCCTAACTCCTCCTACTCCGCTTCCTCATCCTCCACCGCCTCCTCATCCGGACAGCGTAACACCTTCACCACCAACTTCAGCACGGCCAGGGGTAAACAACAGCAGGCAGTTTTACAACTTGCCTGTTTGGGGAACAAACCACACACCGCGCAGGAGTTGTGGAGGAGCATGGAACAGCAGACAAATGAGTGGTTGCTGCCAGCGAGCCTCAAGCCCGGCCTGGTGGTGTGCGATAACGGGCGAAATCTCATAGCAGCACTGGGACTAGCCGGTTTGACGCACATCCCTTGCCTGGCGCATGTGCTGAATTTGGTTGTGCAGAGGTTCCTTAAAAATTACCCCGATATGTCAGAGCTGCTGCAGAAAGTGCGGGCCGTCTGTGCGCACTTTCGGCATTCTCACCCTGCTGCTGCTCGCCTGTCAGCGCTGCAGCA
Organism: Pelophylax lessonae; assembly: GCF_965119305.1. Classification (NCBI taxonomy): domain Eukaryota; kingdom Metazoa; phylum Chordata; class Amphibia; order Anura; family Ranidae; genus Pelophylax; species Pelophylax lessonae. The sequence goes on along the minus strand of NC_138776.1, from coordinate 190,451,322 downwards.
TAACTTCGGCCTTCCCGCTCACCGCCTCATATGTGACGTGCCCACAAGGTGGAACTCCACCTTGCACATGCTGCAAAGACTGTGCGAGCAGCAGCAGGCCATAGTGGAGTTTCAGCTGCAGCACGCACGCGTGAGTCGCTCTGCGGAACAGCACCACTTCACCACCAATAACTGGGCCTCCATGCAAGACCTGTGTGCCTTGTTGCGCTGTTTTGAGTACTCCACCAACATGGCCAGTGGCAATGACGCCGTTCTCAGCTTAACTATCCCACTTCTATTCCTCCTTGAAAAAACAATTCGGGCGATGATGGAAGAGGATGTGGCACAGGATGAGGAGGAGGAGGAGGATGAAGAGGTAACATTTCCAAGGCTTTCAGGGCAGTCATTCGCAAGGGGCTCCGGGGGTGGGTTCCTGCACACACAAACGCCAGGGACACAATTGTCCAGCAGGGGCACAGTTCTGGAGGATGAGGAGGATGGGGAGGAGGAGCTGGAGGAGGAGATGGAACCATGTTCACAGCAGGGTGGCACCCAGGCCAGCTCATGGCCATCACTGGTGCGTGGCTGGGGGGATACAGAGGACACGGACGATACACCTCCCACAGAGGACAGCCTTTCGTTGCCTCTCGGCAGCCTGGCACACATGAGCGATTACATGCTGCAGTGTCTCCACAATGACCGCCGAGTTGCCCACATTCTAACTTGTGCTAATTACTGGGTGGTCACGCTGCTGGATCCCCGTTACAAGGACAACGTACCGTCCTTAATTCACTCACTGGAGCGCGATCGCAAGATGCGCGAGTACAAGCGCACGCTGGTAGACGCGATGCTGCTGGCATTCCCACCTGACATCGGGGCCACGGTGGAAGCACAAGGCAGAGGAGGAGGAGGAGGAGGAAGAGGTCGCCAACGCAACCAGGGCACCGCCAGCACCTCAGAAGGCAGGGTTAGCATGGCCGAAATGTGGAATAGCTTTGTCAGCACGCCACAACAAACAGCAGCACCAGCAGCTCAGATGGAACGTCTTAACAGGAGGCAGCATTTTACCAACATGGTGGAGCAGTATGTGTGCACACGCCTACATGTAGTGAATGACAGGTCTGCCCCCTTCAACTTCTGGGTCTCCAAATTGGGCACATGGCCTGAGCTTGCCCTTTACGCCTTGGAGGTGCTGGCGTGCCCTGCAGCCAGTGTATTATCTGAACGGGTATTTAGCACGGCTGGGGGCGTTATAACAGACAAGCGCAGCCGCCTGTCCAGAGACAATGTGGACAAGCTCACGTTCATTAAAATGAACCAGGCATGGATCCCACGGGACTTTTCCGTACCTTGTGCAGAATAGCTATGGATACCGACCTTACCCACCCATTGTTCCATTTTTGCTCTTTCTCACTCTTTGGGGTGTACCCTCATTTAAAATTTGTGAAAAGAAGCAGTGTTGGCTACCTCGTCCTCCTCCTCAGGGCCAGATTAACATAGGGGCTATTGGAGCTGCACCTTTATATAGGCCCCGGGTTGGCCATATTCACTGTTACCGCTCTTCTGTCACTTGTAAACACAGAAGTCTGGCTTCTATGCTCGCTTCCCCAGGCAGCTCCCTCAGAACCTCCCCACACAGCACGAAGGCTGGACAAGGAGGGACAGTTGCCAATGCATGGATGTGTTTATGGGCTTCAGAGACAGCATCCCATGTTGAATTAGGCATGCATGGCTGCACCCTTCCTCCTCTGGGTGCATGCCAAGGCACGGCCCTTAAGGCCCTTCAAAATCCCCAGCACCAAGCCCATGACGCTCTTAATCTGGCCCTGGTCCTCCTCCACCGCCGCTTCCACCTACACCGCCCATAGGTGTGCGCAGCCTATTGCATTAGGGTGTGCACCCCAAAGTTTAAATACACATGCATGTGTTTGCCTACATGTACATGGCCCCGATACATTACTCTCCCTGCTGGCAAAGAGAAATAGAGCAGAGCAGGTCCGAGGGAGATCTTTCCCATCTCCTCACTGGCAAACAGAGTGATAATGCTATGTGCCCTAGGTGATTAGGGTGTGCCCAGGCACACCCGGCACACCCTGTGCGCATGCCTATGACACCGCCACATCCACCACCACCTCAACCTCCCTCCTACTCCATATGGGCCTCGTCCTTCAGAGATGAAGAACATTGTTTTATTTTTCTGTTTTTTTTGTTGTTTTAAGTTATTTGCCTATCCACATTTGTTTGCAGAGCACTTGCCATGCCCTTAATTACGTTTTGCTGCCATTTGCAGCACTCTAGCCCTTTCCTTTGGTGTTTTAGAGCCATTTTAGTGCCTGAAAGTTCGGGTGCCCATTGACTTCAATGGGGTTCGGTGTCCGGGAAAAGTTCGGCAAAAGTCCGGGACAGCCGAACCCGTCGAACACGGACATCCAGGTGTCCGCTCAACTCTAATCAAGACCTCTATGAGTTCCTGTTCGTCAAATGGCCCATTTTACCCATGTTTTACTCCCTCCCGAAGGTCCACAAGGACCTGAAACGACCTCCAGGATGACCTATTGTGTTGGGAGTGGGGTGTGCAACAGAGATGGCAAGCAAGTATGTTGATAGTCAATTAAGGCCCCATGTTGCGAGATTACCATCTTATCTCAAGGATACCCTCAAATTACTTAAGATTTTAGACGGAATAACGGTACCGGAAAACTCTTTGTTAGTTGCCATAGACATTGAGGCCCTCTACTCAAGCATCCCACATCTCTTGGGACTAGAGGTGGTGGGTACCTACCTCCGCGAACAGGGACGCTCTCATTGGGCACAGGCCGAGTTTGTTCTCGGCCTTTTGCATCATATTTTACATTCCAACTTATTCACCTTCAATGGTGAAACATTCCTCCAGGTACAGGGGGTTGTGATGGGGACCTTTTGTGCCCCATCGTATGAAAACCTGTACCTGGGAGGATGGGAGAGTTCACTGTTCGCGGAGGATATGGCATCGTCGCTACTCCGCCACATTGCCCTTTGGCGTCTATATATCAACGATGTCCTACTAATTTGGACCGGATCTATAGATGAGTTACACCAATTTATGGCCTTTCTAACTACCAACAAATATAATCCTAAATTTACAATGCAGTGGAGTCATACGGTTATACCGTTCCTGGATACTCAAATACAGTAAACCCCCCTCCATTGCGGGGGTTACGTTCCGGACCCAGCCGCGAAAAGTGAAAATCCGCAAAATAGAAAAACCCTATTAAAATGCATTGTAGGCATGTTTTTTTTTACTGTCACTGTACGTGTAAAGCATTTTAAGGTCTTTAAACACACTTTTAAAACAATAGAAACTCATTTAAACACATAAAAGATACTGAGAGACATAGCAAGAGCTATGGAAAACACAAAAATATTTCATTTTTAATGATTTATATAGTAAAATAACATTACAAAAAAAACGCAATATACTGGGACTGCAAAAACGGAACCGCGATGGAGCGGGGGTTTACTGTATTCCTCAATGAGGATGGCTCGATTCATACCTCGCTGTACCGTAAGAGCATGGCAGGAAATACAATTTTACATTTTGATAGCGGACATCCGCGCCCTCTAGTGCAGAGTATAGCATATAGCCAATATATTAGGCTACGCCGTAACTGCACTAGAGAGGCAGACTTTAAAAGAGAGGCAGATGCCCTACGTATTCGCCTACGTGCTCGAGGATACAGCAACAAGGTGTTTAAAAGAGCCTTTTTCAAGGGCAAAAGTGATGGAAAGGGACCAACTGATTTTTGGACCAAAAAAACGTCCACATGAGGGTACCACGAGAGTCATTACGAGGTACAATGCCCACCATCAAGTCATTAGAAAGGTTCTTTCTGATAATTGGCATTTTTTAAGGGATGACCGAGTGATCTCTAAATATGTAAAAACGCAACCTCAAATTACATTTAGAAAATCGAGATCAATCAAGGACTCCCTGGTCCATAGCCATTATCATCCTTCTCGTGAACAGATTGAGGGCTTTGATAATTTAAAGGGTACCTTTAGGTGCGGCAGTTGTGATTTCTGTCCATGGGTTAAAGAGGGCAATATACTTGCCCTACCCCGTGGAGGAATTCTAAAATGCCGCTCCTTTGCAAATTGTACAACCGAAGGAGTAGTCTATATTGCTAATTGCCTCTGTGGGGCATTTTATGTGGGGAAGACGAAAAGGAGATTTGCCAAACGAATACAGGACCATTTATACTATCTAGAGGTGGGGTTGATTTTTACACCCATTTGCAAACACGTGGGCGTACATCATGTATTTAATCCAGACTATATCAGTTTTTCAGTTCTTGAAGTCATACCCAGGAGTGTCCATGGGGGAGACTTTGACAACAAAATCCTGCAAAAAGAGGCTAAATGGATTTTTAATTTACAGGCAACGGTATGGCCGGGTCTCAACACGGCAGTATCGTTTAAGCCTTTTTTGTAACATTTTCCATCATGTAACCCACATGTATATGCATTTAGCTGATTGGATGCCCTTGACAAATGTCTCCCTATATATTTTTATTCTAATTCATTATTTTCCTCTTTTCTCTTTTTCTGTTTCTTCTTTTTTTTTCCTCTCTCTTTTTTCTTTCTTTTTTCCTTTTAATTTCATTTTCTTTTCTTGTATGTGTTTTGTCTTGTTCATTATGTAATGATGTTCATGTGCAGATTTATATCTCATATAACCCGTAGCCACTATGATGCAATGATATGGCAATGCACTTCTGACTGTATGATATTTATATTTTTGATGTAACTAACTATTGTCTGTTTTGTATCCAGTGGATGGCTGCCGGGATGGGACGGATACAGGGTCGACTGTGCAGCCTCGGGCGCAAAGCGGAGGAATGCTCCCTCTAGTGGCGGGCTGTGCCTCCTCCAATCGTTGGTCGGAATCACTGACGGCTGCGAGAGAAGGGGCAGGATCTCCCCTCTTGCGGCGGCCGGATGTGACGTAATGCGCCCGCACCGGAAGTGACGCGGGCGGGCTAGGCGTCACTTCCAGTGGGACTAGCTTAAAGATGGAGCGCACGTGGAGGACGCCGTTAGCGGCTCCTCCTCGCTCTCCATCTTGTATTGCGGCAATCCTTCATTTTTGGTAAGCTCCTTTTGGAACATGGTAGAAAATGGCCTCTGCACCTGGGGATTTTTTACTTGCCCATCGTTGTATACTGACAGAAAATTGGGGATTAGTCTTGGACTCATCTTTTACTCTTATAATACAGGGAAATGGAAACGAATTGTTTGCTGGGGCTCTCTTTCCCTCCCTTTTTCTGGTTTCCCACTATTTTCTGCCCCTATTGTCTTGCCTCTTTAATAAGAGGCTAGGACTATATGGAAGCAGTTTTCTTTGAAACCTTTGAAGTTGTAATTGGTTTATGATATATGAATGCCATATCTTTTCCCCTTTTCATATACAGTATACTGTGTGTGATATATTGGAGATGATTAACCACTTTACAACCGGAGGATTTTGCTGTCTTCCGTCCAGGCCACTTTTTGCGATTCGGCGCTGTGCGACTTCAACTGACAATTGCGCGGTCGTGCGACGCCGTACCCAAACGAAATTTACGTCCTTTTTCTCCCACAAACAGAGCTTTCTTTTGGTGGTATTTGATCACCTGTGCGATTTTTACTTTTTGCGCTATAAACAAAAAAATAGCGTTTATTTTGAAAAAATAACAATATTTTTCACATTTTTTTATATGAAATTCCCCCCAAAAAAGATGTAAAAACCAATTTTCTTAAAAGTTTTTGGCCAATTTGTTTTATGCTACATATGTTTGGTAAAAAAAATCGCAATAAGCGTATTTTGATTGGTTTGCGCAAAAGTTATTGCGTTTACTAACAAAGGGAAAGATTTCTGTCATTTTTGGTGGTTTTTTTTTAACGCGTAATGGCGGCGATCTGCGATTTTTTTTGCGGGACTGCGACATTGCGGCGGACAGACCGGACCCCTGACTGACATTTTTGACACTTTTGGGGGTACCAGTGACATTACTGCAGTAATCAGTGCTATATATATGCACTGTTACTGTAAAAATGACACTGGCAGGGAAGGGGTTAATTTTATTGGAGAGGGAGGGGTTAATGTATGCCTGGTGCTTACTGACGTGTAGGGGGGGAGGTGACTGTGTGATTCATGGACAGATCGGATGTCCAGCTATGCTGAACAGTCCGATCTGTCACTCCCTGTCACTATGGAGATCCGCCCGCTGTGTTTACACACAGCGGGCGGATCTCCAGACTCGATCCCCGACGATCGGGTAAGAGCAGCGGCGATCGCCGCTGCTCCTCCCCTGGCCCGACTCCCGCTGTGAATGAAAACAGCGGGAGCGAGCCTCCGGCGGCGCGCAAGCGCCGCCCAGAAGGGGAGGAGTCCAGTCACGTTAATACTACGTGACTGGACGGGAACGAGCCACTCTGCCGCAGTAGTATTACCGTGAGCGGTAGTAGAGTGGTTAATGATAACATGATGGGGCACTAAATGGGTGACATCTTGGGGCTGATCCCTTGATTGATTTTATATACATTTGAATTCTTAGAGTTGATCGAGTACCAACTCCCCTACCTGCTGTGGGACAAGTCTGCATCAAGCAAGCTGGTCCAGTCTGCACTATATGGCTGATTCTTTGGGAGATAGATGCTGTCCCCCATGATATACGGCTAAGACTACGATCCACTTATACCGGCGATCCATTTTACTGGAGTTCGATTAAATTGTTAAAATATGTGTGAAGTATGGTAAGTAGGGATGATCGAACTTTTCAAAAGTTTGGTTCGGCCAGAACATCCGAACTTCCTGAAAGTTCGGCCCGGATTTCAGAACCCCATTGAAATCAATGGGACCCGAACTTCGGTAATCAAAAAACACCATTTGAAGCCCTAAAACCCAATAAATGCCCCTAAAAAGTGCCTAGGGTTCTTGGTCATACCCCAGGGACTATTAGTCACACAAAAATATTGTTCTTAAAAATTGTCATTTTTGATAGAGAGCCAATTATTGAAAAAATTAAAAAAAAATTTAAAAAAAAATTAAAAAAAAAACTATTTGGATTTAGTATCTGGGGGGTCTAAAAGGTGTACCTGTGAATTTTCAGCTCTGTAGCATGTACAGAACCATAAAAAAAAAAGGTTTGTATTAGGTCACTTACAGAACAGGTTAGTGGCTTCTCGCTTTTCACACCTTGCCGGTTTAGTAGCAAGCGTTTTTTTGGGCATTTTTTGGGTTCTTTGGAGGCAGGAAAAACATCTGAACTTGTGTATAGTGGTATATACACACACATACTTATATGTATTTTACACTTAGACATATATAGGTGTTATAGGAGCGTAACCATATTAGTGTAAATGATTTCATTAGCGCAAGCATATATTTCTGCTACTATCACACCTATATATGTCTAGGTGTATATATACATATAAGTATGTGTGTATATATACCCGTATACACAAGCTCAGATGTTTTGCCTGCCTCCAAAGAACCCCAAAAAATGCCCAAAAAAATGCTAGCGCCAAAAAAAAACCGCCCAGGTGTGTTGTTGCAGGCATTTTTTTGGGTTCTTTAGTGGCAGGCAAAACATCTGAACTTGTGTATAGTGGTATATATACACACATACTTATATGTATTTTACACTCAGACATATATAGGTGTGATAGGAGCGTAACTATATTGGTGTTAATTATTTCATTAGCGCAAGTAGTTTTTTCTGCTCCTTTCACACCTATATATGTGCAGGTGTATATATACATACATGGGTGTGTATATATACCCCCTATACACATGTTCAGATGTCATGTCTGACTCCAAACATGTGCTCAAAAGATCCCTATAGACGCCTGCAGCCAAAAAGAATGCTGACGGGGGCAAAGCCATATTACTGCAGCGAAAGTGACTTCAGAGAAACTACCTTTTCTCTATAGCGGTCACCCTGATATGGAAGTGTTTTGTCACCCTGCCATAGCAGTTACTGTCAGTTAACCCTACACTACACTACGGTCCCCTTACACTTAACACTTTCCCTACAGAAACGGAATAAATTAAAGCTAACTAAAGTGTAAAAGAGCACCCTAACTACACTAGATATCCCTTTCCTCACACTAATAAATGCTAAATGACACTTTGTAGCAGAAGTCCACGAACTGCTTCCACTCTCTTCCATGTCCCTGTATAACAATGCTAGGAATTTGGCGGGGGCTATCTTATATACTGGGGGGCGTATTCACTAATGATTGGTCTATGGACCCCCTAGTCACTCCAATCACATTCCTAGAATTCTCCTGCCCTCTCAATTGGCTTTTGCTAATGGTTCTGGTCCAATCATGGGCTCCACTTCCTGTCCCATTGCATTTTGGTCGGTTCTGGTTGCCGAATTCCGAACTTTTTGGGCAAAAAGTTCTAAATTCGGCCGAACCTCGAACAGCCAATGTTCGGGTCGAACCGATGGTCGACCCGAGCCGTTCGATCATCCCTAATGGTAAGCTGTTATAATATTTGAAGAAAAAGAATTGGAATTGTATAAGGCATGTGAGTGCCATTATTTGGTCATTATGTACTGCCTCATAACTTATTGTTGTGTTTCTTTATATTATTAAAGTATTGGAAGATGAATATATTGCTATATTCATTGCCCTCATTCCTGATGAAGCAAGTTCTGTGCAATCAGTCTGAGAAACGCGGTGAATGAACGGGCGTCTGTTTGTTATTCATCCAATTTGATATGTACTGTATTTGTTATCACGCATGTCCTTATCATGTTGAATTTTAATATGTATTTTTTGTAATAAATTTTTGGATTTTATCGCTCTTGCTTACCTCAATTACTTATATGCATCCATTCCTACAAAGTCCCATACTCCAATATGACAATGACTGGGTGCTGGGACCAGTCGGTCTATCTTTGAAGTTTTTCACAAACATTTTGGGGGAGCAGTGCATATGGAGTAGTAGAAAAAAATATATTTGTCAATAGTTTTAGATTTTTTATAATTATTAACTATTTTAATTTTTATTATTACCTTTTATTTTTATTATTTATTTTCACATTGCTATTGGAGGTTTAAAAAGTGACTGGTGTCAGTAGGGCAGTAGACAGTGTCAGTAGAATTGCTGTTTTTATTTTTTTAAATTTGTTTTTTAATATTTTTTTTTTACAGTGCCTCTAGGAGTGGTGCACTGGATAGCCTTAGCCGGGCACTTAGCAGTGTTAGTAGAGCAGTTAATGGTGTCAGTAAATTAATTTTTTCATTTAAGTTTTTCTACAAATGTATTTTTTATTTTAAATTTCAATTTTATTATTCATTTTTTTAAATGCTTTTTTATAGTGCTTCTTAAAGGCCAGTGGATCGTGTTAGTAGGGCAGTGGACAGTGTAAGTATTTTTTAATTGTTATTTAATTGTTTTATTTATAATACAAATGTATTTTTTTTACATTTCATTTTTTTTGTTAGGGATGTGGATCATGTCATTAGGGCAGTGGACATTGTTAGTTGTTCTTTCATTTTATGTTATTTTTCTATAATTTTTTTTTTCTTACAATCTAATTTATTTTATAGTTACATTTTGTATTTGTTGCATTTTTAACCACTTTACCACCGGAGGATTTTGCTGTCTTACGTCCAGGCCACTTTTTGTGATTCGGCACTGTGTGACTTTAACTGACAATTGCGCGATCATTCAACGCCGTACCCAAACGAAATTTCTTTCTTTTGGTGGTATTTGATCACCTGTGCGATTTTTACTTTTTGCCCTATAAACAAAAAAATAGCGAAAATTTTGAAAAAATAACAATATTTTTCACATTTTTTTATATGAAATTCCCCCCCCAAAAAATGTAAAAATCTAAATTTTTTATCATTTTTGGCCAATTTGTTTTCTGCTACCTATGTTTGGTAAAAAAAATCACAATAAGAGGATTTTGATTGGTTTGCGCAAAATGTATTGCGTTTACTAACTAAGGGAAAGATTTCTGTCATTTTTGGTGTTTTTTTTTAACGAGTAATGGCGGCGATCTGCGATTTTTTTTTTTTTTTTGCGGGACTGTGACATTGCGGCGGACAGATCGGACCCTTGACTGACATTTTTGACACTGGGGGTACCAGTGACATTACTACAGTAATCAGTGCTATAAATATGCACTGTTACTGTAAAAATGACACTGGCAGGGAAGGGGTTAATTTTATTGGAGAGGGAGGGGTTAATGTATGCCTGGTGCTTACTAACGTGTGTGGGGGGAGGTGACTGAGTGACACAGGCACAGATCGCAGGTTCAGCTATGCTGAACCCTGCAATCTGACCCTGCCTGTCACTTAGGAGATCCGCCCGCTTTGTTTACACAAGCGGGCGGATCTCCACACTCGATTCCCCGATGATCGGGGAAGAGCGGCGGTGATCACCACCGCTCCTCCCCTGGCCTGAGCGTACGTAAAGTGGTTAAAAAATGCTTTTAGGGGTATTGGATGGTGCCAGTAAGGTAATCATCAGAGTCAGTAGAGTAATGGACAGTGTCAATTTTTTTTTTTTTAAATAATTGGTCAGTTGAACAATGCTTTTCTCAAAAGTTTTATATTTTTATTTTATTTTTTAAATTTTTTACAATCTTATTTTACTTTTTTTTACAATGTCAGGAAGGGGTTGGTGTCAATTGGGCAGTGGACAGTGTCAGTAGAAATTTGTTATTATTATTTTTTTTTTTTAATATTTTATAAAAAATATGTTGTTTGTTTTTATGATTTTTTTCCCGCAGTGCCTCTGAGAGGGGCACAGGGGATGGTCTCAGTGGAGCAGTGATAGCAAACCAGTTAATTGTGTCAGTGTTTTTTTTTTTTTTTGTTGTTTTTTGTTTTTTTCAATTTATTTTTCTCTATAAATGTATTTTTTTTTAAATTTTATATTTTTAATTATTTTAAAATGTATTTTTTAATTTTTTTTCACAGTCCTTTTTTTCATAATATCTTTTAAAAGTCTATTTTGGGAGATTGGACAGTGTCAGTAGTTTTATTTTTTTAATTTTATTATTTTTTACATTTTTATTATTATTATTTTTTTTTTTTACATTGATTTTTTTGTATGAACAATGTCAGTATTTTTTTTTCTTGGATTTTTGACAGTTTATTTTTTCAGTGCTTCTGGAAGGAAGTAGTGGACTGTGTCAGTAAGGCAGATGACAGTTTCAGTAGAGCAATGGACAGTGTCAGCATATTTTACAGTTTTGTGTATTTTTTTATTGTTTTCTTTTTTGGAATTTGTTTATTTTTTTTCACAATGCTTTTTTGGGGAGGGGTTAGGGCGGTGTATCAGTTCATTGGGGTAATGGACAGTGTTGGTATATGTGTGTGTGTGTGTATATATATATATATATTCTTTCAATTTTATTTTTTTATTATTTTTTTCAATTAATTTTTTTATTATTTTTTTCTTAATTATTTGTATTAAGGGTAAAGTGGACAGTGTCCATACTTTTTATTTTACTTTATTATTTTTACAATTTTATTTTATTTTATTTTTTATATTTATTTCATTTTTCAATGTAATATTTTTTATATTTATTTCATTTTTGTAAACCAGCCCTGTTGTGGCCTTGGTGGGATTTTGTTTTCTTAGGCCAAATGACTTCAACAGCTCTTCTCTTTACTCTCTGTAAAGCCCAGAGATAATGGGGGAGGGGTCAGCTCAGCACTTATCCCCATAACAGTGGAGTCAGCTTGAAGCAATGGGAGTGGGGGAGGGGATGAAAGAAAACATTCCCCTCTACATATAGGAATCACAGGAGAGGAGTGGGAGAGGGGAGTGCCAACATTTCTCCATACAGAAGATTCAGCTCAAAAGCAGAGGGGGCAGTGCAGGGGGAGGGGCGGTGCAGTAGGATGGGGCGTGTCATCACTTCTCTACACAGAGGACATATTCAGGTGAAAACATTGGGGGGAGGGGTGAAAGTGAAGGGGGAGTGTCAGCAGTTTTTACATTGAGGACTCAGCTTACAGCAGAGAAGATGGGGGAGGGGCCATGGTAACACTTCTCCTATAAACAATGGAGTCAGCTTGAAGCAATAGGAGCGGGGGAGGGGTGTTCCTACAGAGGAGTCAGCTCACAGCAGAGGGGGCGGGGTAGGGGGAGAGGCATGTCAGCTGTTTTCTACATGGAGAAGGGAAGTTACAGCAGAGTGAATGGGGGAGGGCACTTCTCCTTTGCTGAGATAATCGCTCCCCCTCACAGGTGTGACATATGAAGATGCTGATTGGACAGCATGATTATTGCACAGCTGTGCCTTAGGCTGCCCACAATAAAAGGCCACTCTAAAATGTGCAGTTTTATCACACAGCACAATGGCACAGATGGAATGTCCACCACAGCTCTTACCCGGGAATTGAACGACAGTGGGTGGAGTCAGTAGTTGATTTTTTTTCTCTTTTTTTTTTAAACAATTCCTTTCAGGGAGGAGGGGTTAGTACAATGGATTGTATCAGCAAGGCACTGGGCAGTGTCAGTAGCTTTTTTTTTATTTTTGTTTTATTTTTACATTTTAATTTCTATTATTTATTATTTATTATAGATATTTATTTCACAATGCATGGGGGATGGGCAGTGGATGGTGTCAGAAAATGAAATAAGGAAAATAAATAACTAATAATGCTGTCCACTTTCCTTCTATTATGTTTCACAATTTTATATTTTAATTATTTTTATTATTTTCTTTTTTAAATAATTTTTTAACAGTGTCTCTGGGAGGGTGGCAATGGATGGTGTCAATAGGGCAGTGTGCAGTGTCAGTAGTTTTTTATCTGTATTTAATTTTTTTTTTTTTACAAATGCATTTTTTTTATTCAATGTAATTTTATCTTTTTTATTCATTTTTTTTTTCAAAAAGGTTTTTTGGGGACCAGAGGATGGTGTCAATAGGGCAGTAGACAGTAATTAAAAAAATAAAAATGTTTTATTTTTATAATATTTATTTATTCATCATTGTTTTTACAATATTTTTGGGGGAAGAGGGCGGTGTCAATAGAGCACTGGATGGTGTCAGTAAGACAGTTGAAGGTGTCAATAGTTTTTTTATTATTATTTTATTTATTTTTTATAATTTTATTGTTTAGTTTTTTTAACCGCTTGCCGACAGCCGCACGTCTATTTACTGCGGCAGTCAGCCCCATACAGGCAAAGTGACGTAGGACTAAAAGTGCCAGAGAGAGGTTTGGCCGCCGGGTGCGAAGGCGGTCTCCTCACTAGTGGCAGCGGATGTGTTGACCGTCACGCTGGCATGTAGCGCCAGCAGTAAATAGTCGGTGTCACCCGTCAATCGTGGGAACATGGTGACAATGAACATCAGAGCCCCAATGTCCATACAAAAACAAGGAAGCTATAAAAGTAGCTGCATTTTACCAGAGGACTTTATATGAGGCACCACACTTATCAAGACAAAATAATACATACCATATAGTTCAAGTAATTTTATTAAACAAATGACAAAATTTGTATTGTCCAGTCCAGTACAACAGGATAGACTGATTAATAATAGCATATAATAATAAAATCCCACATAGGTGTAGGGGGTCAGCCCCTTGAATGACTAAACTCCATTACACTGTACTTCTATTGAGAAAGTCCCACAGACTGTCATGCATATTTCAGCCACAAGATGTCACTGTTGTTGTTAATGAGAATAAGCCACAGTTGTTGTTGCTTTAAGTGAGGGAATCTTTCTGGAAAGGAGGAGGAAGCAGGAAGTTCCTGGGACGGTGTGGTGTTGTGTCTCGATGGCTGTGCTGAGCTGAGAAAAGGGACGGTATGCTGTGGCCTTGAGGGGGCATATAGACTGTATAATCCAGGGACAGAGCAACAGGATCTTGCCAGAGGAGACAGAGCTGAACTGTGGTACTACTGACTGCAGCTGAGAACCAGAGAAAGAGAGGAGAGAACATCCCAGAGCACCTCAAGCAAGTTACAGAGCAAGGAGCCAGACTGCAGTGACCTCCAAGTGACAGAACAAGATAAACAACCTTCAAAGAAACCCAGACCAGTGCATAAGAGACTGCAGCTACAGACAGCAAGGAACAGATCCAGAGACCTTACTGCATCCACCATCACGGAGACTGAGATAAAGCAGCTGTACCTACAGAACTGTGAGTGTGCACCGGTGCTAACCTGTGGAAGAGCATAGAGCAGGTTTCTGTAGACAGAGCGTTGCAGCAACGTGTCCCGGTTAGCGGGAATCAGATAGGATCATATAGCAGAGTAGCCTGTATTCCTGTGTGTGCGTTGGCGGGAGCGCCATTTTATGTATCACGTAACTTTGCTGTAAACCTATGTAATCTGTTATTACTGTTAACATCATTCTCCGGCCATTATACTCTGTTGGTTAATAAAGCCGGTTTCTGCTTCAGCCTCATTGTCTGCTGTACCGTACTTGAATTCTGCATTGCGGTCCCCTACTCCTCTGGCCGCTACATAGGCATATACATGAAAACCATGATAAAAGCCCTGCATCATATACAAAGTATAATTCGCTTCCTCAGGGGTGGATGTACATCAAGCATCTATAAAGTAAAATCATAGTGTAAGTAATGTATATATACATATATTGAGTATTTAGACTGTATCAGCTTCCTTGTTTTTGTATAAATGTGGGGGGCGTGGCTTGTGAAATGATTACAGAGACCTGTGATCCTATATAGAAGGATCACAGGAGCTCTGTGATCATTGCAGAGAAAAGAAGGGTCAGCTGTGTTCACAACAGCTGCCAGTCATTCTCTCTCAGCGGGGAGTGATCGCGGGTGTCAGGCGGCAATCGGAGTGCATTGGAGTCCCCGCTGCCGAGTGGGGGGTCGCCCCCTAGCTGCAGGCGTGCGACCGACATATACCTACATGGGTTCGCACAGGAGGACCGTCCTGCCGCACATAGTGGCAGCTTGCCCAGGGAGCTCAATAGCTCAAGTATAAAGAGAACAAATTGTTTTTAAATGTTATTTGATATACTGATTCTGCGGCTGAAATTAACAGCAGATAGCAGTGGCTACAGTGCCTCTACAATGCAATAACATTCTATCGGCAGCCGCAGTTATTTATGCCTGTTTGCACAACCAGTTAGCACCTGTTTTTAACCCTTTCGCTGCCAGGCCCTGTGTTCCACTTTTAAACTCAGCTGGCCAGACCATTTTTGAAAATTTTCCTTTGCTTTTTTTTATTTTTCACTTATAGCGTTTAGAGTTTGTAAAAGATCCCCCAAACCATACATATTTTCTGAAAGCACATGACCAGTAGAATAAAAAGAAGGTGCTACTGATTTTTAAGGACCCAAGATATTTGCTTAAATGTTTATTAAAAACAATATTGTTGCTAAAAATCCACTAAAATCATTATTTGCAGATAAAAACACAGCAAATTTTACAAAATTTCTACTAAACATACAAGTTTAACCGCTTGCCGACTGCGCACAGTATATTTACTGCGGCAGTCAGCCCCTCACAGGCAGAGCGACGTAGGTCTACGTCGCTAGCCTGTGAGGCTCTGGGGAGCGAGCGCGTGCTGCCTGAGGCGCGCTCCCGCGCGGTCACGGACCCCCCCGCGCGTGTGACCGGCGGACCCGATGTCCGCCGGTCACTCGGCGATCGTCGGGGGAGAGGGAGAAAGTCAGGTGGCTTTCCTGACCTGTCATTCTTCTCCCCAGTGTAGAAACACCGATCACACAGTTCTACAATGTAGGACCGTTGATCAGTGTTCCTACACCTCAAGCCACAGCCAATCACAGTAAGAATCACGCCCCTAGGGACACACACAGACCCTCCCTCTCAAATAAAGTTAACCCCTTCACTACCAGTGTATTTTTACAGTATCAGTGCATATGTATAGCACTGATTACTGTAGAAATGTCACTGGTAACCCCAAAAGTGTCAAAAATGTCAGTCAAGGGTCCGCCCCAATGTCGCAGTACCGCAAAAAAAATTGCAGATCGCCGCCATTACGCATTAAAAAAAAACAACAAAAATGACAAAAATCTTTCCCTTTGTTAGTAAACGCGATAACTTTTGCGCAAACCAATAAAAATACGCTTTTTGCGATTTTTTTTACCAAACATAGGTAGCATAAAACAAATTGGCCGAAAATGTTAAAAAATTTTGATTTTTACATTTTTTGGGGGGGAATTTCATATAAAAAAATGTGAAAAATATTGTTATTTTTGCAAAATTGACGCTCTTTTTTTGTTTCTAGCGCAAAAAATAAAAATCGCACAGGTGATCAAATACCACCAAAAGAAAGCTCTGTTTGTGAGAAAAAAAGGACGCCAAATTCGTTTAGGTACAGCGTCGCACGGCCGCGCAATTGTCCGTTAAAGTCACGCAGTGCCAAATCGCAAAATACCCCCTGGTCTTTTAGCAGCCAAATCCTCCGGGGCTTAAGTGGTTAAACTGTATTAAGGTAATAAATTACAAATATTTGTTACTTTAAATTTGCGTCTTTTGCAAAATATTGAAAATCGAACAGACGCAAAAGTGTAAATATCCAAATTTCTCTAAAAATCTGAAGGTTTTCATTTTTCTCCTAGAGCTTTCAGAATTTGTGAAAGATCTCCAAAACTATACATTTTCTGAAAGCATACGAGGTCTAGAATAAAAAGAAGGTGCTACTGATTTTTTAGGCCACACAAAATTTGTGCAAATGTTTATCAAAGCAATATTTTCGTAAAAAATACACTAAAAGCATTACTGGCAGATAAAAACACAGCTAATTTTATAAAAATTCCTGCTGAATTCCTACTAAATATAAAATCTTATCCTGTGTTGAGTTAATAAATAACAAATCTTTGTAAATTTTACATTGCGCCTTTTTTGCAAAATGGTGAAAAATGAACGTACCCAAAAATTTCTCTAAAAATCTGGAGGTTTTCATAGTTACATAGTTAGTGAGGTTGAAAAAAGACACCAGTCCATCCAGTTCAACCTATGATGAGTGTGTGTATAAGTTACTATGTCAATAGTACATTGTATACCCCTGTATGTTTATGGTCGTTAAGGTGCCCATCTAATAGTTTTGCACCGCTTGTGGAAGAGAATTCCACATCCTTACCGCTCTGATGGTATAGAACCCTTTAGGCCACAGGTGGCAAACAAAAGGCCCATGGGCTGAATCCGGCCCGCCGGGTATTGTGATGTTGCCTGCGGAGCGGCCGCCAGCCGCCATCTCCTGTTCTCACCAGCTGCTTTCTGCTGTCACGGAACAAGTCTCCTTGGCAACAGTAGTAAACACACTCTCCTGCACTCTCCTCTTCCTCCTCTCCCTGGCTGTGTGTAGCTGAGCTCATGCGCTGTTGATTCAGCATAGTCTGTCAGTGGCAGAGGTACCTGGCGGCTCCAGTGGCTGTGTGTTCTAATCTGAATCAAGCAGCTGCATCTTGAGGGTGGGATTTCGAGGACTTGTAGCAGTAGTGGCCATGAAAGCATTCTGTAAATGCCATCTTAAATCAGGTAGGAGAGAGTACAGATGTGTGGTTTTCTTTGGAAGGTGGGGGGAGGGAGGAGAGCTAAAGAGGTGTATAGAAAGATGTGTTTATAGGTGGGGGATGGGGCAGAGTGCTGGGTGCAGATGTCCGAACCCAGGATCAGCGGTGGAAATGAGATGTTGCACAGTGGGCACAGCGCACCTCTGAACCCTGCACTCTGTACATAGTAGACCCCTGAACCCTGCTCTCTGTACGCAGCAGACCCCTGAACCCTGCTCTCTGTACGTCGTTACCCCTGAACCCTGCTCTCTGTACGTAGCACACCCCTGCCCTCTGTACATAACGTGCTGCTGACCCCTGCACTCTGTACATAGTGGACCCCTGAACCCTGCTCTCTGTATATAGCGGACCCCTGAACCCTGCTCTCTGTACATAGCGGACCCCTGAACCCTTCTCTCTATACGTAGCGGAACCCTGAACCCTGCTCTCTGTACGTAGCGGACCCCTGAACTATGCTCTCTGTACGTAGCGGACCCCTGAACCCTGCTCTCTGTACATAGCGGACCCCTGAACCCTGCTCTCTGTACGTAGCGCACCTCTGAACCCTGCACTCTGTACATGGCGGACCCCTGAACCCTGCTCTCTGTGTGTAGCGCACCCCTGACATCTGTACATAGTGAGCTGCTGAACCCTTCACTCTGTACGTAGAATAATCCTGAGGTAATACTGAACTCTGCACCGTGTACATAGTGCAACCCAGCTACAACTGGCCCTTTGATGGCAAACGCATTGCTGATGCAACCCAGCTACAACCGGCCCTTTGAGGGCAAACGCATTGCTGATGTGGCCCATGATGAAATTGAGTTTGACACCCCTGCTTTAGGCAATTTAGATTAAACTGCTTTTCTTCTCATTTTACCAAATGGCCTTGAGTCCTTTTATATTCCCTTTCACTGAATAGTTTGTCGCCAGTACTGTATTTGTACATTGATATCATATCTCCTCTCAAGTGTCTCTTCTCCAGAGCGAATAAGTTCAATGCTTGTAGTCTTTTCTCAGAGCTGTGATCCTCCAGTCGCTTTATTAGCTTTGTTGCCCTTCTCTGGACTCTCTCCAGTTCCAGCACATCCTTCCTGAGGAGCGGTGCCCAGCATAGATGAAAGTCTAATGGCCTACAAGGGAAGGCTCAGCTGGGTGCAATACATTGCATCAAAGAGGGCACGATTTGGCGTAAAAATCCTCCATGCTATGTGAATCGTCAATGGGCTACATTTGGAATTCAGTGATATACACTGGAAAAGGAACAAAATTTGATGAAAAATACAGCAATTATGGAATGGCAACATCTTCTGTTCTTTCACTAATTGAGCCATTGCTAAATCAGGGCTATTGTGTAACTACAGAAAACTTTTATGCATCTCCTGAACTTTATGAGGCTCTACAGTAGTGATGTCGCGAACCTAAAATTTGCCATTCGCGAACGGCGAACGCAAACCTCCGCGAATGTGCGCGAACCGGCGAACCGGGCGAACCGCCATAGACTTCAATAGGCAGGCGAATTTTAAAACCCACAGGGACTCTTTCTGGCCACAATATGTGATGGAAAAGTTGTTTCAAGGGGACTAACACCTGGACTTTGGCATGCCGGAGGGGGATCAATGGCAAAACTCCCATGGAAAATTAGGTAGTTGACGCAGAGTCGGGTTTTAATCCATAAAGGGCATAAATAACCTAACATTCCTAAATTGTTTGGAATAACATGCTTTAAAACATTCAGTGTGTGTATACGATCAGGTATGATGTTGTATCAATCAGGTAGTGTAAGGGTTACGCCCGCTTCACAGTGACAGACCAAACTCTAACAGACCAAACTCCCCGTTTAACAGTCAGTCAGTCAGTCCGTCCATTTGCACAACCGCAAACTCCCCATTTGCACAAGGTTGGATACCAAGCTAGCCATGTCCCATTCCTTGTCCTCACTGACGTCATTGAAGGTCTTTTCCTCCACCCAGCCAGCCACGTACAACACCAAGGGTCCCCGAAAGGTGACAACAAGCCCCCTGGGACGCCTGCTGTGGTTGGTCTTCCACCTCCTCAAAGCCACCTTCCTCCTCTGACTTCTCTTCTTCAGACTCCTCTCTCTGCGTTGCCACAGGTCCAGCAATCGACAACGACAAGGCTGCTTCTGGTGGTGATGGGGACCACAACTCTTCCTCTTCATGCTCATCTACGGCCTGATCCAGTACTCTTCGCAGGGCACGCTCCAGTAAAAACACATATGGGATGAGGTTGATGATGTTGCCTTGGGTTTGACTGACCAGGTTTGTCACCTCCGCAAAAGGACGCATGAGCCTACAGCCATTGTGCATGAGCATTCAGTAACACGGCCAAAAAATACCCAGCTCCGCAGAGGCTGTCCTCTTTTTTTTATAAAATTAAAAAAATCTTTTCTTATCAGTTTAATCCCTGTTACGTCCCCTATCAGGGGACGTGTATCGAATAGATTTTAGACAACCGCAAAGAGTTGTCATTAGTTGACACAGTCATGACATAAATTTTATTCCTCTATGCGTCAATCTTGCTGTAGTGATGACTGTGCTCATGCGCACGTTTGGGAGATTGCAGGCGATGGCGGTTTTTCAAAGCTTATGGTCGTGCTGAGGTAGTTCAGTGACAATTAAGTGACCCAGAAAACAATGATTCTGCAGTGTGGGCCCATTGTTGGCCTAGTAGGCTTTAATGATCACCCAAGATGATCATAAAGAAAATTAATGTATTTTCTATGAAAAATTATCCAGCGGATCACTTTTGATCTGTTCATAATGAAGCAACGACCTTATCATCTGGGGTGTGCCAACATTGCCAGCACACTCCTAGAGGTGATCGCTTCTTTGTGATACGCAAGCCCCTTCACCACAACAAGGTAACGATCACGAAGGGGAATTGACACATGTATGTGCCTTTTTTTGTTTTTTTGCAGCCACAGTGTAGCACCAGAGGCCAGAAAAATTAAGCATGTACACATGCCTGAAAAAGTAGGTATTGTTGCAGCTGCTGCTGTAGCAGCGGCCGGAAAAATTGAGGTTTTTCAGGCAGAAAGTTCACTAAAACATTGCGGCTTGAACCGTAGTTGGTGGCGGAGAAGTCATGTAAGTCATCCAGCATGCAGAGATTAAATACAGCAGCATGTGGACCATTTTTAGCTCAAGGCATCTCATCAGGCCTTTTTTAGTCAAATGCATCCCCCACTGTCAGTCCCTTCGGGGTCCATGCCTCATTCATCTTAATAAAGGTGAGGTAATCTAGACTTTTTGACCTAGGCGACTTCTCTTCTCAGTGACAATACCTCCTGCTGCGCTGAAGGTCCTTTCTGACAGGACACTTGAAGCGGGGCAGGACAGAAGTTCTATCGCAAATTGGGATAGCTCAGGCCACAGGTCAAGCCTGCACACCCAGTAGTCAAGGGGTTCATCGCTCCTCAGAGTGTCAATATCTGCAGTTAAGGCAAGGTAGTCTGCTACCTGTCGGTCGAGTCGTTCTCTGAGGGTGGACCCCGAAGGCCTGTGGCGATGCGTAGGACTTAAAAAGCTCCGCATGTCCTCCATCAACAACACGTCTGTAAAGCGTCCTGTCCTTGCCGGCGTGGTTGTGGTAGGAGGAGGATTACTTTCACTTCTTCCCCTGTTAGATTCCCGTTGTGCTGTGACATCACCCTTATACGCTGTGTAAAGCATACTTTTTAACTTGTTTTGTAACTGCTGCATCCTTTGCGACTGCCGGTAATTCGGTAACATTTCAGAGACTTTCTGCTTATACCGGGGGGTCTAGTAGCGTGGCACCCAGTACAGGTCGTTCTCTTTCAGCCTTTTTATACGAGGGTCCCTCAAAAGGCATGACAGCATGAAAGACCCCATTTGCACAAGGTTGGATGCTGCGCTACTCATGTCCAATTCCTTGTCCTCACTGATCTCATTGAAGGTCTGTTCTTCCCCCCAGCCACGTACAACACCACGGGTACCAGATAGGTGACAACGAGCACCCTGGGATGCCTGCTGTGGTTGGTGTTCCTCCTCCTCAAAGCCACATTCCTCCTCTGACTCCTCTTCCTCAGACTCCTCTTCCAGAGTTGCCGCAGGTCCAGCAAGCGATGATAAGGCTGTTTCTGGTGGTGATGGTGACCACAACTCTTCCTCTTCACGCTCATCTACGGCCTGATCCAGCACTCTTCGCAGGGCATGCTCCAGGAAGAAAACATATGGGATGATGTCGCTGATGGTGCCTTCGGTGCCACTGACTAGGTTTGTCACCTCCTCAAAAGGAAGCATGAGCCTACAGGCATTGCGCATGAGCGTCCAGTAACGTGGCAAAAAAATACCCAGCTCCGCAGAGGCTGTCCTAGCACCCCGGCAGAGATGTATAGTAACGAAGTAGAACTACTTAACCACTTGCCGACCAGTATATGTACTTGTGGCGGTCAGCCCCTCACAGGCAGAGTGACGTATCGGTACGTCACTAGCCTGGGGGGGTCTGGGGAGCGAGCGCACGCCGCCGGCGGTGCGGTCACGCACCCTCCGCGCGTGTGACCGTCAGACCCGATGTCCGCCGGTCACTCTGCGATCGTCAGGGGAGAGGGAGAAAGGCAGGCAGCTTGTGTAAACAAGCTGCCTGTCAGTTCTCCCTGTGTAGAGACACTGATCATACGGTTCTACTATGTAGAACTGTTGATCAGTGTAACTACACCTCAAGCCACAGCCAATCACAGTTAGAATCACACCCCTAGGGACACACACAGCCCCTCCCTCTAAAATAAAGTTAACCCTTTCACTGCCAGTGTATTTTTACAGTAACAGTGCATATATATAGCACTGATTACTGTAGAAATGACACCAAAAGTGTCAAAAATGTCAGTCAAGGGTCCGATCTGTCCGCCGCAATGTCGCAGTACCGCAAAAAAAAATCGCAGATCGCCGCCATTACGCGTTATAAAAAAAACAACAAAAATGACAAAAATCTTTCCCTTTGTTAGTAAACGCAATAACTTTTGCGCAAACCAATCAAAATACGCTTTTTGCGATTTTTTTTACCAAACATATGTAGCATAAAACAAATTTTGATTTTTACTTTTTTTTTTGGGGGAATTTCATATAAAAAAATGTGAAAAATATTGTTATTTTTGCAAAATTGACGCTCTTTTTTTGTTTATAGCGCGTGATCAAAAAATCGCACAGGTGATCAAATACCACCAAAAGAAAGCTCTGTTTGTGGGAAAAAAGGACGTCAAATTAGTTTAGGTACAGCGTCGCACGACCGCGCAATTGTCCGTTAAATTCACGCAGTGCCGAATCGCAAAATACCCCCTGGTCTTTTAGCAGCCAAATCCTCCGGGGCTTAAGTGGTTAAGTACTGTACTTAAGTACCGAAATGCGGTATCTGTACTTTCCTAGAGTAGAATTTTTTTCTCCTACTTCTACTTTTACTTCACTACATTTTTTCGATGATTTCGATACTTTTACTCTGATATTTTTTTTTTTGTGCTGCATCGTTACATCGTTACACTTTTAAAAAAATTACCACTGCCAGAACAGTAGATGGCAGGTTGCATAAAGCTCAAAAAAATGTGTATAATGTCATTTGTAAATCAGCGCATACGAAAATAAAGGCTGTGTATAATAAAAGCTGCTATACCAAATCTTTCCAATAAAAAGAAAATATGAAACAAACAATTAAATGGTGCTACAGCACTTAAAGTGCATCAAGAAACTACTAACAAACACAACTTGGCTGTGCGAATAAAGTGCCTGTGCAATCGATATAATATCATCGTTGCCCCCAGTGCCCTGCCCACACTCCACACAGTATCAAAAATAAAGTGACATGAACGTGCTAAAGCCTAAATGCAGTGAAAATAATTATTCCCACAATGTAACAGTAAATTCCATACATATAAAATATGACAATAAATCACAATAAAATAAGTTACGAAATAAGTTAGGTCAGGTGCGTGCAACAAGTTGAAGTGTGTAAACCTATCTATAAGGAAAAGTCCATAAATTAATTCCAGTGTGCAAATCTAAAGTGTCACTTCACTTGTCAGATGCTTCCACCTCCTTCAGTGCTCGAGTGACCGACCAACACACTTAATGGTGGTGGCACTGGTGGATCGCGTCTGGGTGGCACTGGCACTGACTGCACTGGTTCAAAAAGCCATATATATTTAATTATTTCAATTCTCAATCTCATAGGTCCTCTCCTCATAAGATATTAATAACTTAAGATTAGGTGATGAACTTCTTGGCGGCCCTGGCAGGATGACGGGGACAACCGCCATTTCTGGAGCCGAGCCGCTGTGATTCCCCAACATGTGACAAAGTGACAGCCAGGAGATCTAGTGGCTAGTAGTGCTCAACAATACCGCTTTTATATATAAAAATGAAATAAAATATACTGACTCACAATTTAGTAGTAGTAGTAGGAAGCGTGTAGCAATAGGCAGCACAACTCAATTCAATCAATCCCACAGCCTCGCTCGCGCCGCGGCCTGCGGAATCACTGTCATGATCATCAAGTTAAGAGACCGCACTGGAGGAGCCGTGCTGCCGTCTTCCCGCTCGATGTCTCCGCCTCTAAACGTGTTGTGTGTCACTCAGACTCCACCCCTTAGGGCCCTTATTGAGAGGAGTTGTGACGCAGGCGGCGGGACGCGGGAGCAGGACTCGGAGCATTTTCTTTATCAATCATCTCATCTTCTTCTCTATGAGGTGAGTGAGGTGGACCGTGGAGAGGGCCTAATCCTTGCCATGGCAAATGTGCCATTTGAGAAACAAATAATCAATATAAAATATTAATATATTATATACACACGGGTCATGGGTGGCTTTTTTGAACCAAGAAGAGTGAGACTGACGGCTATGATGATTATCCGACCATCCATGGTCCATGGACCATAAGTGTTGTGGTGGTGCCTGTGCTTCCTGCGGCCTGCCTCTGCCTGTGCGGCTGTGCCTGCACTGCAGTGGCCACTGGCAGTGACACTTGACTTGAGCAAAGCAAATGAGCACTACTAGTGTGAAGGACAGGTGGTGGAAGCATGTTCTGACAAGTTCTTATAATGAAAATAATATAAACAGCTTTTTGAACCAGTGCAGTGCCAGTGCTACTAAGGTGAGAGGCTATCCAGTCCACCACTTTACTTGAGCAGATCACAGAAGAAAGGTGGAAGCATCTGACAGCAAGTGACAAGCACTTCTTAGATTGCACACTGGAATTCAGTTATGGACTTTTCGTTATAAAGTTTAGTTTACACACTTAAACTTGCACCTAAATTATTCACAATCATAACTTATTTTATTGTGGTATTGTCATATATATTTTATATGAATTAAATTTACATTGTGGGAATAATTTGCACTGCATTTAGCACAGACATGTCACTTTATTTTTGATACTGTGGGCGATGATTTTGAATACACGAAGAATATATATATATATATATATATATATATATATATATATATAATTGCAGGCACTTTATTAGCATTTTTAGCACAGCCACTTTGTTAGTAGTTTTTGATGCATTTTTCACTTTAAGCGTTGTAGGTTTGATGAAGCTGGCCTGGCACATCATCATCAATTGAGCAAATCAAATCAAACCGCGATTAAGAAGACTGCGCATGCTCCTGTTCTGCCTTTTGATCAGCTGAAAAGATGGACGAACCAAAAACACTACCTTCCACCCCTGGCCCTTCAACTTCAAGTGATCTGCCTGGCTGTGAGAGTGAGGAAGCTCAGGAAGGAGACCACCCCTGGCTTTAAAAGGTGGATGCTTTAAAAGGGGAAGGGAGGGACATACTTTATCTGTTTTTTGTTTACAAAAAGTTACAGCCTAAGGAATTGTGATTGTCCTTTAGGTTAATCATTTGAATAAATCATTTTAAATAATAAAAAACAATATGATGTTCAAACTTTTGACTTCTTTCTTTAATAACTACATAACACAGTACTTGTACTTCTACTTTCAGTACTTGAGTAGAATTTATTTTTCAAAACTACTGGTACTTTTTACTTTTAGTACTTAAGTAGCAATTTTTTTGAAAAAACTACTTGCAATACTTAATTAAAAAAATGTTGAATACTTTAGTACTTCTACTTAAGTAACTTTTTCTGCGAGCACTTCCACTTCTACTCAAGTCACTTTTTGATCGAGCACTTGTACTTTTACTCAAGTAGAAATTTCGAGTACTTTATACAAGTCTGCACCCCGGTCATACAAATATTCGTTGACGGCTTTTTCTTGTTGGAGCAGGCGGTCGAACATCTGAATATCTGAAAAGTGCTCCATGGCCGTGTAGGAACGCCTGAAATGGCCACACACCTTCCTGGCCTGCTTGAGGACGTCCTGTAAGCCTGGGTACTTATGCACAAAGCGTTGTACAATCAGATTCAACACATGTGCCATGCACGGTACATGTGTCAACTTGCCCAAATTCAATGCCGCCAACAAATTGCTTACGTTGTCACACACCACTTTGCCGATCTCCAGTTGGTGCGGGGTCAGCCACTGATCCACCTGTGCGTTCAGGTCGGACAGTAGTGCTGGTCCGGTGTGACTCTCTGCTTTCAGGCAAACCAACCCCAAGACGGCGTGACACTGTCATATCCGGCATGTGGAATAGCCCCTGGGGAGCTGGGGGGGTGCAGTTGGTGTGGAGCAAGACGCAACAGCAGAAGAGGACTCAGCCGAGGAGGTTAGCAAAGAGGATGGAGTAGGAGGAGTAGAGGAGGTGGCAGCAGGCCTGCCTGCAAGTCGTGGCGGTGTCACCAACTCCTCTGCAGAGCCACGCATTCCATGCTTGGCAGCCGCCAGCAGGTTTACCCAATGCGCAGTGTAAGTGATATACCTGCCCTGACCGTGCTTTGCAGACCAGGTATCAGTGGTTAGATGGACCCTTGCCCCAACACTGTGTGCCAGACATGACATGACTTCCTTTTCCACAATAGAGTACAGGTTGGGGATTGCCTTTTGTGAAAAAAAATTTCGGCCGGGTACCTTCCACTGCGGTGTCCCAATAGCGACAAATTTTTTGAAGGCCTCAGACTCCACCAGCTTGTATGGTAAAAGCTGGCGGGCTAAGAGTTCCGACAAGCCAGGTGTCAGACGCCGGGCAAGGGGGTGACTCTGTGACATTGGCTTCTTACGCTCAAACATTTCCTTGACAGACACCTGACTGTGGGCAGGTGAGCAGGAACTGCTGAAGGTGAGAGGCGGAGTGGCGGGTTGTTGATAGGGGGCAAGGAGGACAGCAGTGGTTGACGTGGCTGAAGATGCTGGACCAGGAGGAGGATGGTGGCTTTAAGTTTGTGTGCTGCTTGTACTCATGTGTTGATCCCATAGGCGTTTGTGATGTGAGATCATGTGCCTTCGCAAAGCAGTTGTACCTAGGTGGGTGTTGGACTTCCCACGACGTTTCTTTTGGCACAGGTTGCAAATGGCATCGCTGTTATCAGAGGCAGACACACAAAAAAAAATGCCACACTGCTGAGCTTTGCAATGACGGCATTCTGGTGGTGGCAACAGCTTGCGTTGATTGGCGTGCTGTCTGGCTGACCCCGGGTGCCGATACATGCAGTCTGACTGTGCCACTCGCTCCTTGTGATGACCTCCCCCTGCTTCCAACTCGTCTCCTCCTCCTCTCCGTCTCCCCATCTGAATTTTCCCCCCCTTCTTCTTCTCTTCGAGCAGGCACCCAGGTGACATCCACAGACACATCGTCATCATCAGCCGCTTCACTTGACAACTCAGCAAAGGCAGCAGCAGCAGGTACAACATCATCATCATCATCATCATCACAATGTACGTCCATGTTTATAATGCTGCCTGACTGAGACATATCCCCGTTATCTACATCCTCTGGCACTAATGGTTGCGCATCACTTATTTCTTCCAACTGATGTGTAAATAACTCCTCTGACAGATCAAGTGAAGCGGCTGTGGTGCTAGTGTTGGTGGTGCCGGTGGGTGGGCGAGTGGTAAATTGAGAGGTGCCCGAAGCTGAGCTGGAGGAGGATGGTGCTTTAAGGTTCTGAGCGGAAGCTGTAGAAGATTGGGTGTCCTGTGTAAGCCAGTCAACTATGTCCTCAGAATTTTTTGAGTTCAGGGTACGTGGCTTCTGAACACTGGGCATTATTCTAGGGCCAATTATGGGCATTATCACAGGACCATGACCACGACGGCCCCTGAGGGGTGGCCTGCCTCTGCCTGTGATTTTTTTTAGATTTGTGGTACTATGCGTGTGTAATGTTCCGGTACCTTTGGTACCCTAAATTACACTTTCCACAAGTGTATGCGCCCCACCATTTACTTTTGGAAAGGTGCGCATACACCTTTAAGACTGGAGCTGTCATCACCCAGCGCCGGACTAGATGGCTATTTAAAGCGCCGGTTCTCACTCACATGTGTTCGTTCAAACACCCTTACCTGGATGTTAACCTTGCTTGAAGCTTCCATGCTTGCAAGCTCACCTCGCTGACGGAACCTCGCTGCGCTGATCCCTGTATCCCGCTACTGGATCATCCGCCTCTCCTGAACCACCCTTCGGCTGTATCGCTAATAGTGCTAAGTACCCCGCAGGGGAATTCTCTATAAACTTATACTAAGCTTACACTATCTAGCTCTGCATAGTAAAGACTGTTTATCACATCTGCATAACTAGATTGCTAGCTCTTGAGGCTACTGCTACTTTCCTGCACTGGGTTGATCACTCTTGTATGTCCACCTGCTACTCTGTCATCTGCTACCATACATGACTGCTAAACCTTCCTGCATCCATCTGCTACTGTCTCACCTTCAAGTGTCTATCACCTACCACCTTCACTCAACCTATCCCTCAAACCCTCATCATTGTGTTACCACATACATAAAGTCACACTAGGAACCAGCTTGCTAATTGTGTGTATTTACTGGCTGAAATAAGACCTTCCACACATGATGAGTCATTGAGGTTGGGAATGGTATCTCAGCATATCTCTTACATGACTACTGACGTGGAACTATTTCTGCAGCTGAAAATCCACACCATATAAGAAACGCAGAAGCGTTACAGATTGAACGAACCAAAAAATGGATTCAGCAGAAATAACCACTCAGGTGACACAATTAAAACAGCAAGTATCTGCGTTAATACACGCACTTGCTGAATTAAAAAAAGACAATCAGGCTCTGTCGCAGCAGGTAATTAGACTGACACAACTTACCTCTGCTCAGTCCCCTGAACCCAAGATAAATCCCCCTTTGGTATTTACAGGCGATCGCAAAAAATTTTGCGAATTTAAAAACGCATGTGAGTTACTTTTTTTGCTAAAACCTCGTACCTACCTTACTGATCACATTAAGGTTTGTACTATTATTTCTTACCTATCAAACGATCCTCGAGCCTGGGCAGATTCTCTTTTTGAGAAAAACGACCAGCTTCTCAACTCCTATGCCTTGTTCCTGGCAGAGCTCACTAGCCTATATGATGACCCCAATAGGCAGAGTACTGCTGATCTTCAGTTAAGATCCTTGAAACAAGGAAGGAGGCCTGTAGAAGACTTTGTCGCAGAGTTCAAGAGATGGACCCTTGATTCAGAATGGAATGATGCATCTCTGAAAACCCAATTTAGGCTTGGCCTATCAGAAGCCGTTAAGGACGAGCTCGCCCGAGCGGATCTGCCAAAAACCCTGGATGCACTAATACAACTCAGTATTACCATAGATAGAAGACTACGAGAAAGAAAGGCTGAAAAGATGGGAATGCCATTATCCGTTTCCTCTCGGAGTCTGGCCGTTGACCCCGTTCCTATGGAGATAGGAACCATACGCCCACCGCTATCAACTATGGAAAAAGCCAAAAGACGAAATGAAAATCTCTGCTTGTACTGTGCATCCCCGGATCACAAGATAAGCGTCTGTCCCCTAGTCAACAAAAAGAAGGGTGAGTGTTCACATGTCTCCCTAGGAGGATTGACAACTTCATTCACTAACCCCTACATTTCTGTTTTTTTGACATTACAGTGGGACCAGAACAGGATTACTACTAAGGCCATGATTGACACAGGATCTTGTGGAAATTATATGGATATATGTTTTGCTGCTTTAAATAAAATTCCTATTATTTCTAAACTCAAACCTGTCTCAGTAAGTCTTATTACCGGTGTTCCGTTATCCTCTGGTCCGATCACCGATCAGACACAAGCACTTCTAGTCACTATTAACGAGTCTCATAGGGAGACTTCTACCTTCGATTTAATACCTTCACCCCACTTTCCCATTGTGTTGGGACTTCCCTGGTTACACACACACCAACCAACCATAGATTGGAAGAAACGGTCCTTGACCTTCCCTTCTTGTTATTGCGAGGATACGTGTAACCTCCCGTTTTCCGGGAAGATTCTGTCTGTGGTGACAGATGAGATTGCACCACTATCCTGTTATCAGGATCTTTCTGAGGTTTTTCTTGAGAAAAATGCTCAAACATTACCTCCTCATCGAGACTATGATTGTAGCATTGATCTACTCCCAAATAGCAAATTGCCGTTCGGTCATGTTTATCCTCTTTCACAGGATGAACTTGCCCATCTCAAAACCTATTTGGATGAGAACTTGGAAAAAGGTTTTATTAGACCTTCCACTTCTTCTACAGCAGCAGGACTCTTTTTTGTTCGCAATAAATATTCAAGTCTCAGACCTATCATCGACTACAGGAAATTGAATGCCATCACAATAAAAGATCGCTATCCTCTACCGCTTATCCCTGAGCTCATTGAGCAGGTGCGTGGAGCTACCTATTTTTCAAAATTAGACCTGAAAGGAGCATACAATCTCATTCGAATCCATGATGGACACGAGTGGAAGACTGCATTCAGAACTAGATACGGATTGTTCGAATATCTTGTGATGCCATTCGGCCTATGCAATGCCCCTGCAGTTTTCCAACGATTTATAAACAATATTTTTAAAGACTTACTAGATGTCTGTGTTGTGGTATATCTGGACGATATACTTATATATTCACGGACCCTGTCTGAACACATAAGACATGTAAGACTTGTATTATCGAGATTGCTTGCACATAATCTTTATTTGAAGCTGAAGAAATGCTTGTTCCATAAAGATGAGGTACTCTTTCTAGGCTACATCATATCCAAAACAGGAATCGAGATGGACATGAGTAAAATATCCTGCATTCAGGAATGGCCTACACCAACTACACGCAAGGCGCTACAGCGATTCCTGGGATTTTCACATTTCTACAGGAAGTTCATAAAAAACTTTTCTGCTATTGTGAGACCCCTCACACAGCTCACTAGCATAAAAATACCATTTAAATGGTCAGAAGAAGCAAATAAGGCTTTCCACTTGTTAAAGACAAGGTTTACTTCCGCTCCCATATTACGCCATCCAGACCCATCCCTCCAATACATTCTGGAGGTAGATGCGTCAAACATGGCAGTAGGAGCAATACTCTCCCAACGACCTACCCACACTTCACCACTTCATCCAGTCGCTTTTTTTTCTAAATCCCTGAGCAGTCCCGAGATAAATTACCCCGTGGGTGAAAAGGAACTGCTTGCTATAAAATTGGCTCTGGAGAATTGGCGACATTTACTCGAAGGCACCCAATTACCAATAATTATATACACGGACCATAAAAACCTCCAATATCTTCAGACTAGCAAAACTCTCTCGCATCGACAGGTACGATGGTCACTATTCTTTCTAAGGTTTAACTTCCTAGTGACCTACACACCTGCAGATAAGAACAAAAAGGCGGATGCACTATCACGACTAACTGAAGAAAACTACTTTGAAATCCCTTCCGTTCCTATAATACCTCACAAACGCATTATTGGAGTTGTCCGTTCCTTAAAGGAAGAGGTTCTGCATGGTATAAGTTTGGATTCACCCCCACCACAACTAAATACTGATGCAGAAGGCTTCCTCTACTACAACGACAAACTTTACATACCACCTACCCTACGCACCAAGATCTTGGAATTATCGCATGATGTGCCTATGGCAGAACATATGGGTATGACAAAGACTTTCAATTTGATTTCTCGACAATTCTGGTGGCCTGACATGAAAACATCTATACAAAAATTCGTCTCTTCATGCAATGTCTGTGGCAGGTCCAAAATTGACACTACGAGACCATCCGGTCTACTATGCAGTCTACCAATACCCCAAACTCCATGGGAGGTTTTGTCATTGGACTTCATCGTAGAATTGCCTCCTTCCAAAGGATTTAATACCATCTTGGTGTCAGTGGACCATCTGACAAAGATGGCACATTTCATTGCTATTCGCAGACTACCTTCGTCCAAACAAACGGCAGAACTCCTGATGAAACATGTCTTCAGATTACATGGTATCCCAAAAACTCTTCTGTCTGACCGTGGATCCCAATTTATTTCTAAATTCTGGCAAGAACTATGTCACATACTACGGATTGAGCGGAAGCTCACTTCTCCTTACCATCCGCAGACCAACGGACAGACTGAAAGAGTCAACCAATGCATCGAGCAGTATTTACGTTGTTACACTTCTTACCAACAGGATGATTGGTTGGATCTTCTCCCCCTGGCAGAATTTGCCTACAACAACGCAACTCACAGTACAACCAAGCAGAGTCCGTTCTACTTGAACTATGGGTTCCATCCCTCTATTCTCCCTCCACGCATCCTTCCTTCAAATAACCCAGTAGCCTCAGACTATCTTACCCAAATAAAGGATTCTCTGGGTTTACTAAATACTACCATTGCACACGCTCACAGTCAACAAAAGAAGTACTATGATCTTCGTAGAAGACCTTCTCCACAGTATACTATCGGGGACCTCGTTTGGCTCTCAACAAAAAACTTGAGACTGAAGATCCCTAGCAAAAAGCTTGGACCTCTGTTCTTGGGACCTTTCCCAATCAAGAAACTTATTGGAAAAGCTGCAGTGCAGCTTACATTGCCAATGGACCTAAAAATCCATCCCATTTTCCATGTGTCACTGCTAAAACCCCATGTTCCGGACCAAGGAATAAGGTCTAATATTCCACCTCCCCCTCCTGTACAAGTTGAAGGTGGAGAAGAATACGAGATAAAAGAGATTCTGGATTCTCGTATCTACAGAAGAAGACTTCAGTACTTGGTTAGATGGAAGAACTATGGGCCCCAAGACGACACCTGGCTAAACACCTCTGACATACATGCCCCTAGATTAATCCGCAATTTTCATGCGAGATACCCAGACAAACCAGCTCCAGAGGCCTTCAGGAGCAGGCCTTAAGGGGGGGGTATTGTAATGTTCCGGTACCTTTGGTACCTTAAATTACACTTTCCACAAGTGTATGCGCCCCACCATTTACTTTTGGAAAGGTGCGCATACACCTTTAAGACTGGAGCTGTCATCACCCAGCGCCGGACTAGATGGCTATTTAAAGCGCCGGTTCTCACTCACATGTGTTCGTTCAAACACCCTTACCTGGATGCTAACCTTGCTTGAAGCTTCCATGCTTGCAAGCTCACCTCGCTGACGGAATCTCGCTGCGCTGATCCCTGTATCCCGCTACTGGATCATCCGCCTCTCCTGAACCACCCTTCGGCTGTATCGCTAATAGTGCTAAGTACCCCGCAGGGGAATTCTCTATAAACTTATACTAAGCTTACACTATCTAGCTCTGCATAGTAAAGACTGTTTATCACATCTGCATAACTAGATTGCTAGCTCTTGAGGCTACTGCTACTTTCCTGCACTGGGTTGATCACTCTTGTATGTCCACCTGCTACTCTGTCATCTGCTACCATACATGACTGCTAAACCTTCCTGCATCCATCTGCTACTGTCTCACCTTCAAGTGTCTATCACCTACCACCTTCACTCAACCTATCCCTCAAACCCTCATCATTGTGTTACCACATACATAAAGTCACACTAGGAACCAGCTTGCTAATTGTGTGTATTTACTGGCTGAAATAAGACCTTCCACACATGATGAGTCATTGAGGTTGGGAATGGTATCTCAGCATATCTCTTACATGACTACTGACGTGGAACTATTTCTGCAGCTGAAAATCCACACCATATAAGAAAGGCAGAAGCGTTACAGCGTGCAAGGTGCTGTGCCACCCTATATGAGTGTTGGGCAGTGGGTACAGTACAGTCTGTGGACCTGACACTCACTGGCAGGCAACTATAAAATATATATATTTTTTTAATTTGCAAGGTGCTGTGCCACCGTATGAGTGGTGGGCATTGCAGTGGGCACAGTACACTCTGTGGAACCGACACTCACTGGCAGGCCAGGCAACTGCAATTATAGGAAATATATATATTTTTTTAATTTGCAAGGTGCTGTGCCACCGTATATATGAGTGGTGGGCACTGCAGTGGGCACAGTGCACTCTGTGGACCTGACACTCATTGGCAGGCCACGCAAGTGCAATTATAAAAAATATATTTTTTTTAATTTGCAAGGTGCTGTGCCACCGTATATATGAGTGGTGGGCACTGCAGTGGGCACAGTACACTCTGTGGACCTGACACTCACTGGCAGGCCAGGCAACTGCAATTATAAAAAATATATATATTTTTAATTTGCAAGGTGCTGTGCCACCGTATATATATGAGTGGTGGGCACTGCAGTGGGTACAGTACACTCTGTGGACCTGACACTCACTGGCAGGCCAGGCAACTGCAATTATAAAAAATAATTTTGTTTTTAATTTGCAAGGTGCTGTGCCACTGTATATATATGAGTGGTGGGCACTGCAGTGGGCACAGTACACTCTGTGGACCGGACATTCACTGGCAGGCCAGGCAACTGCAATTATAAAAAATAATTTGTGCAATGTGACGGCGCGGCCCCTATCTCCATTCCCAGTCGATGCCTCATGAGGGAAAACGTGTCAGGGGGAGAAGCCTGTGCTGTCACCACCTGTGGTCCGCGCTGCAGAGCGGCCACGATTGAAATAACATTTGCCTATTGTTGTGGAAATTTTGATTGTGGACATTTTCTTTAGTTTAAATAGTCATAATGTCTCCCAGTGTCAAGTTTTACTGATAATCGATATTTACAGTGAT
Organism: Pelophylax lessonae; assembly: GCF_965119305.1. Classification (NCBI taxonomy): domain Eukaryota; kingdom Metazoa; phylum Chordata; class Amphibia; order Anura; family Ranidae; genus Pelophylax; species Pelophylax lessonae. The sequence goes on along the minus strand of NC_138776.1, from coordinate 190,416,774 downwards.
TATTGCTTTAACAGTCATTGAAAGACTTGTTAGTGATAAGATGGCAGCCATTTCTGCCATCTCTGCACATGGCTGTGTTTGTACATAAGCCCTGCCCATTGTACTTTCTGTGATTGGTGGTTGTGAAGCCACTCCCTGTAACTTCCTTTTGTCCACTTGATGTAAATAAACAAGCCCTGCTCAGAACACAACAGAACACTTCAGAACACAGAAGGAGACACACTCACACACACACACACACACACACACACTCACACACAGACATACATACACACACTCACAAGCTCACACAGCAGCTAAGAGACACATAAACTCTCACACACAAACACTAGCTCTTATACACATGCACACACATATATATCCAATGGAGAGAGACCTGGCAGATGGCATCGAAATGACCCAGCGCGTTTGTTCTTTTCTTTATCGCCGAGAGCTTGGTAAATCGTTATGCAAAAGAGCGGGCCATTTGTACTTTTCAGTACAAGCCTATTTATTTTCCACGACATTAATGGCGAGCTTGGTAGCCCTAACACATCGTTCCTAGCTTCTCAGCGGACAAACAGGATGGAAGTGAGTCCAGTTTTGTTACAACAAAGGCGCCGTGTGGTAAGACATTTCATTTCAGTTTTTGAAAATTTGTTGTTGTTCTAAACCAGGGCTTACTTTCTTTGTCCGCTGTGGAAGTTAGAAACAAAAGCTTAGCAAAAGAACCTTTTCATTTGCAGCGTTCGCTCTTTTATATAACGATGGGGTTATTTCTATTAATATTTGTGGCTAGGGATCAGGTCTGTTACGTTCTCAGTTAATACATCCTGGGGTTGTGATATATGTGTTAAATATTGCCTTGTAACATCTGTTGTAATATCAGCTTTGTTCGATGAGATAACAATATATTCCGCAGATTGGTTGGTGTGTGTGCTGGATTGGTTTTTGGCGGGAACTCGTTTATTAGTGAAACTGGTTTTTGCTTTGGACTCTGATGTTTGAATTGAGCATAGAGCAGACGGTTTTGGACTGAGTTTCTGTTTTTAAGTAGCAGATTGTATTGTGCAGCCCCAAAACCAGCATTTCCACCAGGATAGCTATTGTCTCTGAAATACAGCTGATCCTGTAAAAACCTGTTTTTCCTGTCTTTTGTTGTTGTGTACAAAGAAGCACATGGTTGCTTAAACTCTTTGTTTTGTGCAACTCTTTTGTGTGGACCATGTGCTCGGATGGCAGCCATTCTGTGATGTAATTTCCTTTGTGTGGGCCATGTGCTCGGATGGCAGCCATTTTGTGATGTAATTTCCTTTGTGTGGACCATGTGCTCGGATGGCAACCATTTTGTGATGTCATTTCCTTTGTGTGGGCCATGTGCTCGGATGGCAGCCATTTTGTGATGTCATTTCCTTTGTGTGGACCATGTGCTTGGCAGCTATTTTGTTAAATGGAGTTGAGACTCATGTGTGCTATTTTGAGCTTTAAAACATTTTTCTCTTTTTTGGTAGTTTTAAAGGGCAACTTTGTGATGTTATTTTTGCACTGTATTTCAGTTTAAAAGTAATGTTTTTTTCATTTTGATTGAAATCTGGCATCTAGGCAGTTGTTTTTCTAGCTAGCTTTGTTCATCTTTTTGTTCATATTTAGCACAGATATATACATATCCAACCCATCAGTTTTTGTTTTTTGTGTTTTTGTCTGTTTTTCAGGGGTAACTATTTATTTTTTTGTTTTGTAAGTTTTTGGTTAAGCTGTTTTTGTGGTGTATTTTGTCTCATTTTTGTTGTAACTAAGTTTTTTCCAATGATAAGAGTACATTGTGGAGTGACTGATATTGGATTCAGTTTTCAGGGTTGTTTTGTGCTGAGTAGTGGTTGTTTCTCACAGAGGTAGTTTTCGGTACTGCAGGTTGGATTTTAGGTAGAGAGGTTATATCTTCCAGTGTGCAATCAGTTACCGTCATCTTAATTTAAATTTTTAATGCAACATCAAGGAATAGACTGAAGCCAAGGTTTGTATAGGGAGGACTTTCATTGTACTTTCGGGGGTTGTTTGGCTGCACGGGTTAGGTCGAAACGAACGTGTGTACTTTGAGCCGTCTACGTGAAACGGGTGATTGCGACACGCTTGTTTCAGCCTTCAACGTGTGAGGAGTAGATACCGAAACCCGCCCCACATTAGGCCGTGTAAGATAACCGGAAGTTGGGGTATGTGTGGGGGTTGATGAGCTGTATAGCCGTACGAAGCCACCGGGTTGAAGTCTTCTAGCTGACCGGCGCGGGAGTCCGGAAGCAGGCCAACACTGTCAAAGTTGGCACCTAACAGTGTTGCTCCTAAACCAGGTGCAAAGAAAGCGATTCGAATCGTCATGGTTAATGGTTTATCCATGCAAAGGGGGGTAACACAGGTCCCCCAGGCTAGCCAAACAGTTTCGCGGTACATGAAGTCTGAGTTTGGGGCTCGGGCCATGAGACCCCTCAGGAAGGGAAATAACCAAGGGAAACAGTTGGTACATCCCTTTTTGGAAGGTGTTTTTGATGTCTGGAGATGGGAGGAGTTCGTTTTTGAATTCAGAACTAGGCTCCAGGCAACAGAGATGCTAAGTGTAGCGCAATTGTGGCTTCAGAGATCTGTTATGGTCAATCAGCAAGGCGTGCATGAGGCGGGTTCAGTCCGGAAGAACCGCATTATGTACACTTGGGCTGATGAGATAGCCGAGTCCAGCGATCTGGTGAGAGAAGTGGAGGAAGCTCTTCCTGGGCTAACTTTACAGAGACGAGCCAGATCCGCTGACACTGAACCTGTCACTGTCTCTGCACTTTAATCTCCGTTTTCTTCAGTTCACGGTGCAGATTTTGGTACTGGTAACGCCCTCCCACCTCACAGTGTCTCTTATCTCTCAACAGCCTGTCATAACAGCTGAACCCTCTCCTTCTAACACTGTGGCAAACTAGAAGTTCTTTTAACAGGTCTGCTATGGATGTGGAAAGTCAGGGTACATCAGGCATAATTGCCCTACCAACCTGGCTGGTCCGTGGGGTAAGTGGCAATTTATTCCGGAGGATCCGGAAAATTCAAGGTAGGTATGGTCAGAAACGACTATGACTTATCATAGGGCATTGATAAACCGGTGTCAGCTCACATCCTAGAGGAATTAAAATATCCCCTCCCTTGCCTCGCTGACACCGATGCAGCCAACACGGTTTTAAGATCTCAAAAACCTAGAGGCAAGGTTCCCCTTCCAGGGAAGACAACTCCCACTGTAGGTCTCTCGGGCCAGACAGTGTCAGTGACTGAACCTCTCTATTGCAGGCTAGGCCAGCTTTGCAAGGAGAAGCTTGTTTTTTTTTTAGGTCATTGCATTTCTCTAGGTACCCAACATCTAACCACTCAGAGAATACAGACATTGAAGGACCCCCAAAGTCCTCGTAACCTTAAACGATGCACTATTTTGGAACCCTGCGTCTCTTCTTCCTGTTAAGGATGAAGAGAAGGGGGGAGAAGGCCGTGCAGAAAAATGGTAATTTTCAAAACTTTATCTCGCTCTCTTTCTTTTTCTCTCTCTCTCTCTTTTTTTCTCTCTCTCTCTCTCTCTCTCTCTCTCTCTCTCTCTTCTCTCTCTCATCAATTTCCAACTTTAGTAGGGACAACATGATTGTCTTTCTTTGATGGAGTGGCAATCAGCAGCTGTCAGTCCAGTGAATGAGACCCCCATTCCAGTTGCTAACCTTTTTGTCGATGGTTCCAGGTACTACACCCCAGATGGCAAGACATAGAGATCAGGGGATCAATTTCTATACAGATTTGAGATACGCTTTTTGGACTGGCACATGATTGTGGTCCTGTCTGGAAGGCAAGAGGGTTCTTGACTAGTTTGGGGAGGTCGGTGAAACGTGCGGGGTTAATAGAGCTGTTCATTGCCTTTTGCTTGCCACACGTGATAACCATTCTGAAGGGAAAGGCTCATACTACTGAGACGACTATGGAAGCCAATGGAAATGCCTTGGCAGATAGAGCTGCTAAGGAAGGTGCTCTGAGCTCTGTGACAGAGACCCTGATGCTAGCCATCCCCTCTGAAGAAGCTGCAGTCCCAAGCGGAAGTGCAGGAGAAGAGGAGATGGATGGTTTTGGGGACTACACAGGGTCCAGATGACATCTGGGGTCTTGATGGTAAATGGTGTTTACCCAGATCCCTTTTTCCAATGATGGCCCACTCGACTCATTACCTTGGGCACCAGTCAAAGATGGTTATGTGTGCATAGGTGGAGGAACATTGGATTGGCCCTGGACTGGACCGCAGCCGAGAAGGCACCCACCCAAACCGGAATATCCCTTTTAGCGCATTCAGATAGACTATATCACTTTGCCGGTTAACGAGCATGTCTTGGTCTGTCCGGATAGGTTTTCTGGGTGTCCAGAGGCTTGGTCTGTGCACAATGCCACTGCCACCACGAAAAAGATCCTGTCTGAGATAGTTTGTCGCAAGGGGGCTGCCTGGAACGATCGAGTCAGATCGCGGATCACACTTCACTGGTCAGATCTTTTTAGAGGTATGTACGGCGCTTCAGGGATTAGCGGTAAGGTTGAACGGCTGAATAGAAAGAGCCATGGCTCTAATGTTTTCTCATTGCTCTTTACCCCAACAGGAATGTCCCATGGGTTATCACCCTACAAAGTTTTGTTTGGGAGTCAACCAGAGCCTGGATTGTGCTTTCCTCAGCAGCTGTCATTTTTACATTCTCAGCTGACGGGGTGGGTGCAGTCCTGGCAAAGGGAGCTCCAAAAGGTCCATCATAGGGTTCGGGAGTCTCTCCCGGACCCTGACACGATAACCGGTGTACATTCTGTCCAAGCAGGTGACTGAGTAAACGTCAAGGGACGGGATTGGAGCGGAGGAATTACCAGGTTCAGCTGACAACACCGACTTCCTTGAGGTTCTGGATCCATGCCAACCACTGCAAAAAGCTGCTCAACTCCATCCAAGAATGATAATGAGGAGTATCATTTTTATTTACATATTTAGCAAGTGTGTTTTAGCAAGGGTAATGAATTTTCAGCTGGCCAAGATGGCAAACAGGTCTAATGGCTGGGTGTGCTCCAAACCCCCACCTAGCTATTACACCCCAAGCAATGGCAGACATTCGTATCATCATGAAGACAACCGAAGGACACTTGTGCACAGAATTTAATGACACATTCCTGGAGGGTAACATCAGTTTCAGTTTTAATGTTAGCTCTGGCTCCTGTTCTTTTCTGGTCAATACAATTTGGGTATCGGGACAATCAGGTAGTCCACGGCTGGGATTTAATTTTAGTTTTGGCACCGGAACTAGATTTGTAGGATCTACAACCTGTAGGACAGGTATAGCAGTCATCTCACCAATGAAACTCCGGGTGTTTTTACTGTAGGAGAAAATGGTACTAGATTTTCTGTTAGCTTCCAAGGGGGGTTTCTGTAGGGGAAGACTGCTGTTCCGGGATAGCAAACACCAGTGATAAGGTCCAAGCCCATATGGATAAGGTAACTTCATTGCAAGGCAGAACCAGAGCTATAGCTAATGAGGGTTGGAATCCTTTTAATGCTTTGGGAGGTTCTGGGGATTTTTTTGTTCTCCATTGGATCTTGGTTGAAGGAAATAGAAGTATATATACTTATGTTGTTCTTGTTTCTATTCCTCCTATATGATCCTGTTGTCTGGTCGACCGAGTCACCAAAGCCCGAGCAGATGACCTCGTCCTGATTGCTGAGACGAGACGCCCCCAAGATTCCGCCCCTGCATCCGACGCCAAGGACTCCAGCCCGACCGCTGGTCAACGCATCCACTCATCTCATGCCCTCCCTCTGAAGTCATCTCCCGAAGAACGGAACCCAAGTGTCGTTTCCTTTCGATGGATTGTTTTTACCCGTTATCTTTTTCTTTTTATAAACTTTTTGAAATGGATTGTTTTTATCGTGAGAAGAACTGTTCTGTTTATTTGGAAGAAGAAGAAGATTCATCAAGGGACACATGGGAGCATATGACAAAGAGGAGGGACTGTTGTGGAAATTTTGATTGTGGACATTTTCTTTAGTTTAAATAGTCATAATGTCTCCCAGTGTCAAGTTTTACTGATAATCGATATTTACAGTGATTATTGCTTTAACAGTCATTGAAAGACTTGTTAGTGATAAGATGGCAGCCATTTCTGCCATCTCTGCACATGGCTGTGTTTGTACATAAGCCCTGCCCATTGTACTTTCTGTGATTGGTGGTTGTGAAGCCACTCCCTGTAACTTCCTTTTGTCCACTTGATGTAAATAAACAAGCCCTGCTCAGAACACAACAGAACACTTCAGAACACAGAAGGAGACACACTCACACACACACACACACACTCACACACAGACATACATACACACACTCACAAGCTCACACAGCAGCTAAGAGACACATAAACTCTCACACACAAACACTAGCTCTTATACACATGCACACACATATGTATCCAATGGAGAGAGACCTGGCAGATGGCATCGAAATGACCCAGCACGTTTGTTCTTTTCTTTATCGCCGAGAGCTTGGTAAATCGTTATGCAAAAGAGCGGGCCATTTGTACTTTTCAGTACAAGCCTATTTATTTTCCACGACACTATTTATCCAACTTTAAATGTAAGTGTTCTACCTTTACTAATAAAGTCTTATAAGAGGCAATGCACTATTGCCTGTTTTATTCTCCTTTTGGGCATTATCTGTGACTGAGTGTGAGGGGTACAGGAAAGAGATTAACCTCCCCACGGCAACAGGATCTGCTAGAAAGTTCACTGCCTGACAGTCTGGATAGCCACAAATTGAAAGTTCTACACCCGCACAAAGCAGTTCAGTGATTTGAGGTCCATAAAGGGCTCTTTAATGGAAAGAGCCTGTAGATCACCAATTCTTCTTGCTGTAGTGATGGCTACTTTTAGAGAAAGAAATTTTAATGAGATTTCCTTTAAAAGGTTCAAAAAGGGTCCTTAGATAACGCCTCTAGAACCCTGTTCAGGTCCCAAGGAGGGAACCTGTCTTTAGTAGGGTTGAGCGAACACGAACTGTATTATTCGTGTTGGTACCGAATAATTGGATTTTTGTTACCCGAACACGGACCCGAAAACTTTACTGTATGTTTGGGTAAAAATCCGTGTTCGGTCATTTTATTTCCGGGTTTTGTATGCATTGGCGCTCTTTTCATGGCAGGCTTTCAACAGCCAATCAACAAGCGTTTAACTGGTGTGCCTTAAGCCATCCCAGCCATGCCTACAAATGTATTAGTAGCTGTGATTGGCCATCTGAAGCATGTGACCAAGTCTTTATAAGTCCAAGACGGAGCGCCGCTGTGTCATTCTGCTGTGTTAGTTCAGGGACAGAGCACAAATCATACGTGCTGGCTGCTGATTAGGGACAGACAGGCAAAAACCATTTGTGTCCGGATAGAATTGAGGGACAGGTCGGAGTGTGTTAGGCAGGGCAAGTTGTAGGGCATTTTAGGGAGAGGCTGCTGATTTTTAGGGTCAGTTTTCTACAATCGATTTTGCAGTGACCGATCTGATCAATCCTTTTAGGGAGAGGCTGCTGATTTTTAGGGTCAGACAGTGTGTTCTACAATCGATATTGCTGGGTGGGGTTTGCAGTGACCGATCTTATCAATCCTTTTAGGGAGAGGCTGCTGATTTTTAGGGTCAGACAGTGTGTTCTACAATCGATATTGCTGGGTGGGGTTTGCAGTGACCGATCTTATCAATCCTTTTAGGGAGAGGCTGCTGATTTTTAGGGTCAGACAGTGTGTTCTACAATCGATATTGCTGGGTGGGGTTTGCAGTGACCGATCTTATCAATCCTTTTAGGGAGAGGCTGCTGATTTTTAGGGTCAGACAGTGTGTTCTACAATCGATATTGCTGGGTGGGGTTTGCAGTGACCGATCTTATCAATCCTTTTAGGGAGAGGCTGCTGATTTTTAGGGTCAGACAGTGTGTTCTACAATCGATATTGCTGGGTGGAGTTTGCAGTGACCGATCTTATCAATCCTTTTAGGGAGAGGCTGCTGATTTTTAGGGTCAGACAGTGTGTTCTACAATCGATATTGCTGGGTGGGGTTTGCAGTGACTGATCTTATCAATCCTTTTAGGGAGAGGCTGCTGATTTTTAGGGTCAGACAGTGTGTTCTACAATCGATATTGCTGTGTGGGGGGGTTTGCAGTGACCGATCTTATCAATCCTTTTAGGGAGAGGCTGGAGATAGGCAGGTGTCAGTTGTCCACATCGATTTTGCTGTGTGTGGGGTGCAGTGAACACAATCTTTTTTGCCCACTGAGGAGGAGGGAGAAAAGTCTTTTTCTATCAGTCACTGTGTGCAGCGTTTTTCGTTCAGCTGTGCTGTGCTGACTCTGATCATACACTGCTGTGTTCAATGTTCACATGTGCTATTATTGAGTGGTTTCAAAAATCACACACTTTTTTCTATTCCACTATTCAATATACAGCCTTGGGTTAAAAAAATTAAATTGTGGCCTGCAGCAGAGCTGAATGATATAAGACACTGCTGTTCACATGTGCTATTGATAAATCACACCAATTTTAGATCATATTTTCTATTCCGCTATTCAATAAAAACCCTTGGGTATAAACAATTAAATTGCGGGATAGTCTGTGTTGGTACGTGTGAGATACACCTTTCCAATTTTTGGGGTTCATCTCATACTTCTGAAGATTTGAGGGTGCTGCCTGTTCCATACTCCTCATCCTGCCTTTAGGGGTACAAAAAATAGTAATTTGGGCCTAGTCTGGTTGTGTACGTGTGAGATACATACACTTTTTTTGATCATATTTTCTATTCCGCTATTCAATAAAAACCTTTGGGTATAAACAATTAAATTGCGGGATAGTCTGTGTCGGTACGTGTGAGATACACCTTTCCAATTTTTGGGGCGCATCTCATACTGCCGCTGATTTGAGAGTGCCTCAGTCTGCCTCCTGCCTGTTCCAAACTTCTCCTACTCCTCATCCTGCCTTTAGGGTACAAAAAATTGTAATCGGGGCCTAGATTGTGTTTGTACGTGTGAGATACACCGTTTTGTAAAATTTGTCCTATTCCGCTATTCAATATACACCCTGTTTGAGTGTAAGAAAATTAAATTACGGCATAGTCTGTATCGGTACGTGTGAGATACACCTTTTAAATTTGTTTGGCGCATCTCCTTCCACCGCCAAAGATTGCAGGGCGCTTCAGTTTGCCTCCTGTTCCCAACTCCTCCTACTCCTCTTCCTCATCCTCACTTTAGGGTACAAAAAAATTTAATCAGGGCCTAGTCTGTGTTTGTACGTGTGAGCTACACCGTTTTTTATCCTTTTTGCTATTCAATATACACCCTTTTGGGGTAAAAAACATTAAATTGCGGCATAGTTTGCATATTTGACTGTGAGATACACCCGTGTGATACTGTTGTTGTTTTGTTCCGCTATTCAATAAACACCTTTCTAGGGCAAGATCATAAATTACAGAAATATGAGGAGACTGTCAAATAGGGGCCGTGGCCTGGGTCGTGGTGCTGCTGGTAGAGCTCCTGTTGCAAGGAGAGGACGTGGTCGATCTGTGCCAGCTACACGCACAAGTGAAACACCTTCCTCAAGTGTTAGTAGGCGACAGAACCTGCAGCAGTATTTGGTAGGGCATCATAGGCCTCTAGAAGTGATGATGCCAGAACACGTAGAGGTGATAGTAGATTGGTTTGCTGCTGACAGTGCCTCCAGTTCCTTCACATTGTCTCCCACCCAGTCTACTGCAGAAAGGTCAGAGTTGGCACCTGCAGCCGATGTCCAACCGTCTTTCACTTCACCCCCTTGCAAATCAGGCAAGCAGACTGAGCCCCAAGCCATACAGCAGTCTCTTCTTTTTGAGGACTCTGTCAGCAGGATTTCCCAGGGCCATCCACCTAGCCCTGCCCCAGAAGTGGAAGAGATTGAGTGCAGCGATGCCCAACCACTTATTTCTCAAGATGAGTACATGCAAGGACCATCGCAGCACGTCTCCGATGATGACGAAACGCAGGTGCCAACTGCTGCTGCGCTCAGAATTGTGGAGACCGACAAGGAGGGCAGGGGTGAAGACTGGGTGGAAGATGATGTGGAGGACGATGAGGTCCTCGACCCCACATGGAATGAAGGTCATGCAGGTGACCTGAGTAGTTTGGAGGAAGAGGCGGTGGTCGCACAGAGCAACCAGCACAGAAGAAGAGGGAGCAGGGTGCAGAAGCGGAGCGGCCGTGCCCTAGACTCTACGCCTGCTACTGCCCAACGCAGCAAGGGAACGAGCGCACCAAAGCCAGCTCAAAGGAGTTCTCTAGCGTGGAAGTTCTTTAGAAAATATGCTGATGACAGGACAAGAGTGGTTTGCACCCTGTGCAATCAGAGCCTGAAGCGAGGCATAAACCTTCTCAACCTGAGCACAACCTGCATGATCAGGCATCTAAGTGCAAAGCACGAGCTGCAGTGGAGTAGACACCTTCAAAACCAAGAAACGTCTCTGGCTCATCCTGCTTCCTCTTCTGCTGCAGTCTCGGCTGCTCCAGCCACATCTGTAGTGATACCGGCACCTGCCACCCCGCAAACAGACGATCTGTCAGCAACACCACCACCTGGGTCACCAACCATCAACACAATGTCCCGTGGAAGCGTTCAGCTTTCCATCTCCCAAACACTTGAGAGGAAGAGGAAGTACCCCCCTACCCACCCGCGATCCCTGGCCCTGAATGCCAGCATTTCAAAATTCTTGGCCTTTGAAATGCTGTCATTCCGTCTGGTGGAGACGCACAGTTTTAAAAACCTTATGTCGGTGGCTGTCCCACAGTACGTCGTGCCCAGCCGCCACTACTTTTCCAGGGAAGCCATCCCTTTCCTGCACAACCAAGTGGGGGAAAAAATCAGGTGTGCACTGCGCAACGCAATCTGTGGCAAGGTACACCTAACTACCGATACGTGGACCAGTAAGCATGGTCAGGGGCGTTATATCTCCCTAATGGCACACTGGGTAAATGCAGTGGCGGATGGGCCTGAGGCGGATAGCAATTTGGCGCATGTCCTTCCACTACCGAGGATTGCAGGGCGCTTCAGTTTGCTTCCTGTTCCTAACTCCTCCTACTCCGCTTCCTCATCCTCTACCGCCACCTCATCCGGACAGCGTAACACCTTCACCACCAACTTCAGCACGGCCAGGGGTAAACAACAGCAGGCAGTTTTAAAACTTGCCTGTTTGGGGGAAAAACCACACACCGCGCAGGAGTTGTGGAGGAGCATGGAACAGCAGACAAATGAGTGGTTGCTGCCAGCAAGCCTCAAGCCCGGCCTGGTGGTGTGCGATAACGGGCAAAATCTCATAGCAGCTCTGGGCCTAGCCGGTTTGATGCACATCCCTTGCCTGGCGCATGTGCTGAATTTGGTGGTGCAGAGGTTCCTTAAAAACTACCCCGATATGTCAGAGCTGCTGCAGAAAGTGCGGGCCGTCTGTGCGCACTTTCGGCGTTCTCACCCTGCTGCTGCTCGCCTGTCAGCGCTGCAGCGTAACTTCGGCCTTCCCGCTCACCGCCTCATATGTGACGTGCCCACAAGGTGGAACTCCACCTTGCACATGCTGGAAAGACTGTGCGAGCAGCAGCAGGCCATAGTGGAGTTTCAGCTGCAGCACGCACGCGTGAGTCGCTCTGCGGAACAGCACCACTTCACCACCAATAACTGGGCCTCCATGCGAGACCTGTGTGCCTTGTTGCGCTGTTTTGAGTACTCCACCAACATGGCCATTGCCGATGACGCCGTTGTCAGCTTAACTATCCCACTTCTATGCCTCCTTGAAAAAACAATTTGGGCGATAATGGAAGAGGATGTGGCACAGGAGGAGGAGGAGGAGGAGGAGGAGGAGGAGGAGGATGAAGAGGTAACATTTCCAAGGCTTTCAGGGCAGTCATTCACAAGGGGCTCCGAGGGTGGGTTCCTGCACACACAAACGCCAGGGACACAATTGTCCAGCAGGGGCACAGTTCTGGAGGATGAGGAGGAGGAGCTGGAGGAGGAGATGGAACCATGTTCACAGCAGGGTGGCACCCAGGCCAGCTCATGGCCATCACTGGTGCGTGGCTGGGGGGATACAGAGGACACAGACGATACACCTCCCACAGAGGACAGCCTTTCGTTGCCTCTGGGCAGCCTGGCACACATGAGCGATTACATGCTGCAGTGTCTCCACAACGACCGCCGAGTTGCCCACATTCTAACTTGTGCTGATTACTGGGTGGCCACGCTGCTGGATCCCTGTTACAAGGACAACGTACCGTCCTTAATTCACTCATTGGAGCGCGATCGCAAGATGCGCGAGTACAAGCGCACGCTGGTAGACGCGATGCTGCTGGCATTCCCACCTGACAGCGGGGCCACAGTGGAAGCACAAGGCCAAGGCAGAGGAGGAGGAGGAGGAAGAGGTTGCCAACGCAACCAGGGCACCACCAGCACCTCAGAAGGCAGGGTTAGCATGGCCGAAATGTGGAAAAGCTTTGTCAGCACGCCACAACAGCAGCACCAGCAGCTCATATGGAACGTCTTAGCAGGAGGCAGCATTTCACCAACATGGTGGAGCAGTATGTGTGCACACGCCTAGACGTACTGAATGACGGGTCTGCCCCCTTCAACTTCTAGGTCTCCAAGTTGGGCACATGGCCTGAGCTTGCCCTTTACGCCTTGGAGGTGCTGGCGTGCCCTGCAGCCAGTGTATTATCTGAACGGGTATTTAGCACGGCTGGGGGCGTTATCACAGACAAGCGCAGCCGCCTGTCCAGAGACAATGTGGACAAGCTGACGTTCATTAAAATTAACCAGGCATGGATCCCACGGGACTTTTCCGTACCTTGTGCCGAATAGCGATGGATACCGACCTTACCCAGCCATTGTTCTATTTTTGCTCTCACTCTTTTGGGGTGTACCCTCATTTAAAATTTCTGAAAAAAAGCAGTGTTGGCTACCTCGTCCTCCTCAGGGCCAGATTAACATAGGGGCTATTGGAGCTGCAGCTCCAGGCCCCTACCTTAATATAGGCCCCGGGTTGGCCATATTCACTGTTACCGCTCTTCTGTCACTTGTAAACACAGAAGTCTGGCTTCTATGTTCGATTCCCCAGGCAGCTCCCTCAGAACCTCCCCACACAGCACGAAGGCCGGACAAGGAGGGACAGTTGCCAATGCATGGATGTGTTTATGGGCTTCAGAGACAGCATCCCATGTGGAATTAGGCATGCATGGCTGCACCCTTCCTCCTCTGGGTGCATGCCAAGGCACGGCCCTTAAGGCCCTTCAAAATCCTCAGCACCAAGCCCATGATGCTCTTAATCCGGCCCTTTTCCTCCTCCACCGCCGCTTCCACCTACACCGCCCATAGGTGAGCGCAGCCTATTGCATTAGGGTGTGCACCCCAAAGTTTAAATACACATGCATGTGTTTTGCCTACATGTACATGGCCCCGATACATTACTCTCCCTGCTGGCAAAGAGAAATAGAGCAGAGCAGGTCCGAGGGAGATCTTTCCCATCTCCTCACTGGCAAACAGAGCGATAATGCTATGTGCCCTAGGTGATTAGGGTGTGCCCAGGTACACCCGGCACACCCTGTGCGCACGCCTATGACACCGCCACATCCACCACCACCTCAACCTCCCTCCTACTCCATATGGGCCTCGTCCTTCAGAGATGAAGAACATTGTTTTATTTTTCTGTTTTTTTTTGTTGTTTTAAGTTATTTCCCTATCCACATTTGTTTGCAGAGCACTCGCCATGCTCTTAACTACATTTTGCTGCCATTTGCAGCACTCTAGCCCTTTCCATTGGTGTTTTAGAGCCATTTTAGTGCCTGAAAGTTCGGGTCCCCATTGACTTCAATGGGGTTCGGTGTCCGGGAAAAGTTCGGCAAAAGTCCAGGACACGGACACGGACTTTTTTTTAAAGTTCGGCCGAACCCGCCGAACACGGACATCCAGGTGTCCGCTCAACTCTAGTCTTTAGTAATAGGGGTAACCCTTTCTTTTAACGGCTCTTTTGCCAGACTGGAGTCCAAAAAAACTGAAAGAGCCACTATCTGTACCTTAAGGGTGTTCACCACCACACCCTTATCTACTCCATCTCGCAAAAATTCCAGGATCATGGGAGTAGAGGTAGCAGCAAAGTCCTTTTGCTTCTTCCAGGCACAGAATTTTTTCCATACTTTCAAATACATTTTTCTAGTGACTGTTTTTCTGCTCAGTAAGAGAGTATCTGAGCATCCCTTTGCTCTAAGCAATTGGTGTTCAGTAACCAGGCCGTCAGATGGAAGAAACCTGGGTTCTGACACTGTACTGGTCCCTGAGACAGAAGGTCTGGGGAGACTGGGAGATGCCAAGGACAGGCTATGGACATGGCTTTCAGGATTGGGAACCATGGCCTTTTGGGCCACCAGGGAGCGATCAGAATTAAATTCAGATCCTGCGTCCTGCTCAATTTCTGGAGCACTCAGAGAATTAGCATCAGATGTGGAAAGGCGTAGGCCAGATTGAACTTCCAGGGCTGAGCTAAGGCATCCAGCCCTACCATTTCTTTGGACCTGGTTAGGGAGAAGAAGTTCTTCACCTTCTTGTTCAGAGCTGAGGCAAATAGGTCTATCTCTGGTTGCCCAAACCTCTCTACTACAGACTGGAAGACTTTGGGATTCAATTCCCATTCCCCTTCTTTGATCCTGTAGCGGCTGAGAAAATCCGCCTGCAGGCTGTCCTTTCCCCTGATGTGGACAGCTGCTAGTGAGATTACCCTCCCTTCGGTCCTCCCCAAGATGTCTTGGGTTAGGGTAAGGAGAGATCTCGATCTGGTCCATCCCCGTCGGTTCAGATAGGCCACAGTTGTGGTGTTGTCTGATAATATCAGAACCTCTCTGTTCCATATGAGTTTCCGAAAGGCTTTTAGGGCTTTTCCTACTGCCTTCAGTTCTCTGAAGTTGGATGAGGCTTGTGCTGTTCTTTTGCCCCATATTCCCTGGGTTTGTGCCCCCTCTAGGTGGGCTCCCCAGCCTCTGGTACTGGCATCTGTGGTAATCCTTAGTGGGTCCCACTGACCCCATGGCCTGCCTTCCGCTAGGTTGTTTGAATTGGTCCACCATTCCAGGGAGGTCTGGACCTGTGGAGTGAGGACAACTATTTCGTCTAGCGACTCTATTCTTCTGTCCCAAGAGGACAGATGGAAGAACAGTAGTTCTCTTGCATGCAGCTGTGCCCACACAATGGCTGGGATACTGGCTGACAAAAGGCCTAAGACTTTTAATACTTTTCTCCTGGTTAAGATTGAGCATTCTTTAAGTCTAATACTGCCAAAACTATTAATTCCCTCTTCTCTTTGGGAAGAAAGAGTTTGTGACACCGAGTCCACCTGAAATCCCAGGAAGGATTGTACCTGTGTTGGCACCAGGGACGAATTTTCCCAATTTAGAAGCCATCCTAACTCTTGTAGGTTGCTCTTGCTGGGTGTCTGTCTTTAGTTGGGCCTCTGTTTTTGCAAAAACCAGCAGGTCGTCCAGGTAAGGGATTAGAGCTATCCCTTGATCGCGTAACCAAGCCGCTGCTTCCGCTAGGATCTTGGTAAAGATTCTTGGACTGGAGGTTAGTCCAAATGGTAGTGCCCTGAACTGCCAGTGAGAGGTTCCTTTCTCTGTCACTATTGCAAACCTCAGAAACGTTCCTTTGGTACTGGGATGATTACCAGTTGTTCCGCCAGTTCCTGAATCTCTAATAGTAGGGCTTGCCCTTTTTGAGTTCCCTTGAGGATATGTGTAAGGGTTACTGTAGGGAGGTGGTATTGATGCAAATTCCAGTCTGTAGCCTTCTTTTATGGTGCTGCGGATATATGGGGAGACTTATCTCTTCCCAGCCGGAAAGAAATTGACTCCGTCTGCCCCCTACTTTGATTTTTAAGTCATTTTTAATCCTTTACAGCTGAGGTTGAAGGAACGGACGCACTGTTTCTTGATCTTTCCTTCCGAAAATTCCAGCTCTTTGAAGGTTCCCTTTTCCTTCTTTGTTGTTTATTATCCCTGGGGCCACGAAAAAATTCCTGTTAGCCTCTCTAAGTTTTGCGGGAAATTTCTTCCCTTTTTCTGAAGATCTGGAAAGGACATCGTCCAAACTTGAACCAAACAAAAGGGTCCCCTCAAATGGAAGACCACAAAGCTTGGTCTTGGATGTGAGGTTACCTTCCCACTCCTTAAGCCAAATAGCTCTTCTGGCTGAGTTCAGGAGAGCTCCTGTTTTGGCAGATGCTTCTGATTCTAGTGCGGCGTCTTCCAGGTAGGCCAATGCCTTACTTATCACCGACAGGGAGTCCTGGATTTCTTGGGTTTTTGTCTGAGACAGACTTTTACTGAGTCTATCCACCCAGGAAAAGGCATTTCTGGCCACACAGGAGGCTGTTAGACCTGAAGCCATAGTAGCTGCATTGGCATCCCAAGCTTTTCCCAGTAAGTTTCTGCTTTTCGGCTCATGGCATCCTTGATGCTACCAGCATCTAGAAAGGAGAGATCTGATTTTCTAGAAACGTGTGCCAGGGGAGCATCCAGTTTTGGTATTTTTAGGAATTTGCTTGTATCCTCCTCCTTAAAGGGGAATCTCCTCTTCCAGCAGAGCTCCATTTAACCTGTTCTCAGGTAATTGCCATTGCTGAAGAATCAAAGTCTTCAGTGAATGGTGAACATGAAAAACTCTAGAGGGACTCTTCCCTGTCCCTTTGTAGAGTTTATCCTGTGCCGTGGTTTCTCTAGGCAAACCAGGTATCTCTTCTGAGGCATAGATGGCCTGAAGGAGAACCTGCATATTTTCTAACCCAAAAAGGTTTTTTGCTGACTCTGCCTCGTCTGGGGCATCTGAGTCCTTATTCCCTTCAGCATCTGAGCAGGATGGGGAATCTGAGCGGCTCTCCTCTGGAGATAAACCTTCTGTCCTGACTCTAGTTGGGGGAAGGTTTTCTGTAGTTTGGAGTAATACCGGACTGTCCCGCTCTTGATAGAGCTCTTCCTTTAGAAGAAGTCCCTTCCATTGAAGAGGGATCTATAGGGTCCACTCTATTAGCTCCTAGAGTGGACCTAACTGTCATCATAGTGGACAGCATTTCCTCCTGCATTGTCTTAAAAGTCTTTCATCATTCCTGAAGTTTCCATTGCTGTCATTCTATAAAGGCATTTATAGCAAAAGGCCTTAGTGTGGGAGCTAGGCAACTTATCTGAGCAATTACCACACTTCCTATGAACAACGTGCCCTGACAATGCTGGTGTAGAGACAGAGGTTTCTTGTGGACCGCTCAAGGACTCTGGAAGACAGGATACAAGATAGTATACAGTTGTGTTCAAAATTATTCAACCCCCACTGAAATTGATTGTTTTGGCCAGTTTGACATTGATTTTGATCATTCAGTCATCCTAAAGTGAATGTGCAGAGGGGTTGAGACGGCGCTACCTAAAAATTAATAAAGTGCCGATAAAGGTGCAATAATGTGCAGAGAAACCCCTTTAAAAAGGGGGTGATACCAATTAATCTAAAATATAAATATTAATTTAAATTCTCAAAGGGTTAAAAATCACACAATTCCGTGTCGGTAAAACAACCGATGTAATCTGTCAATGTATGGTGAATTTTATCTGCAAATAATAATTGTGCCACAAGTGAACAAGTGTTATAGTGGGTTTATTCCAATAAAGTGATACAGTGCACTGCTGATTAAAACATATGGATGCAAATCCCTGGTAGTGAAGTGGTGAAAATATATAAAAAAATAAAATCCTGGAGTGATATATTCCTCAGAGGTGATAGTGCTGTTTTACCCTCAGTGACCACTAGGTGTAGTATATACGACCTGATCCAATAGAGTGGTCCACAGAGGTAGATCCTGGGGTTCCTCTCTTGATCCAGCAAGGCACCAGCTGGTGATCTCACAAAAAGAAAGGAGAGGGGAGCCCCATAAAGTAGTATATAACAATGTGCCAATACAGATAGTAATATCGACTCACGGTGAAGCTGCCTCGGATCAGTGTAGAGCAACGCCGGGAGGCTTTCACGTTCCACGGCTGCAAAGTGCGAGACCGGAAGTGACGCAATGACGCAATGGACCCGCCCTACGCGTTTCGTCAGAGGACGTCTGCTGGAGCGTAGGGCGGGTCCATTGCGTCACTTCCGGTCTCGCACTTTGCAGCCGTGGAACGCGGAAGCCTCCCGGCGTTGCTCTACACTGATCCGAGGCAGCTTCACCATGAGTCGATATTACTATCTGTATTGGCACATTGTTATATACTACTTTATGGGGCTCCCCTCTCCTTTCTTTTTGTGAGATCACCAGCTGGTGCCTTGCTGGATCAAGAGAGGAACCCCAGGATCTACCTCTGTGGACCACTCTATTGGATCAGGTCGTATATACTACACCTAGTGGTCACTGAGGGTAAAACAGCACTATCACCTCTGAGGAATATATCACTCCAGGATTTTATTTGTTTATATATTTTCACCACTTCACTACCAGGGATTTGCATCCATATGTTTTAATCAGCAGTGCACTGTATCACTTTATTGGAATAAACCCACTATAACACTTGTTCACTTGTGGCACAATTATTATTTGCAGATAAAATTCACCATACATTGACAGATTACATCGGTTGTTTTACCGACACGGAATTGTGTGATTTTTAACCCTTTGAGAATTTAAATTAATATTTATATTTTAGATTAATTGGTATCACCCCCTTTTTAAAGGGGTTTCTCTGCACATTATTGCACCTTTATCAGCACTTTATTAATTTTTAGGTAGCGCCGTCTCAACCCCTCTGCACATTCACTTTATTCTTAACCCTTCGGGGTTTGGTTGTTGGCTGCTTACACCTATTTACCCACTCTTCACTGTTCTACCTCATACTCCATAGCGCTGGTCACCTTTGCACTTTACATTCAGTCATCCTGCTTACAATTAAATCAAAGAGGCACGTGTAGGTCAGACAAACAACATTTATAATGAAATAACCACAAATGTCTTTTCTGTGCTCACGTCATTATCAGTTTTATTCAACCCCCAAGTGACATTCAATCTTAGTACTTAGTACAACATCCTTTTACAGTTATAACAGCTTTTAAATGTGAAGCATAGCTTGACACAAGTGTCTTGCAGCGATCTGTGGGTATCTTCGCCCATTCGTCATGGGCAAAAGCCTCCAGTTCAGGCACATTCTTAGGCTTGTGCACTGCAACTGCTTTCTTTTAAGTCCCACCAGAGGTTCTCAATCGGATTTAAGTCTGATGACTGTGATGGCCACTCCAAAATGTTCCAGCCTTTAATCTGCAACCATGCTCTAGTGGACTTGGAGGTATGCTTGGGATCATTGTGTATAAAATTAAATAAGTGCGCAGGATCAATAGTGTGAATAGCTGCAACCTTCGAACCAAATGGTGATAAAATTGTGTAGAAAAGAAATCAGGTGCGCTAAAATTCACTAGTGTCACAAATCAGGAAAAGGTGTGACACTATAATGAGTGTCCCCCATATACCTGTGATGGGTTTCCAAAATTGATGTGCACTTGAACGGGTGTACAGTAAATACTATGCACCCTGGTGCATATACTTGGGTGTGTTATGGTGAATAGGTGATGATAAATGGATAATGTGATACCAACATAAACCAACAAAGTGCACAAGTAATTCAAAGAAAAAGTGTCCAATATTTCAATGGTTGCCACCTCAGTGTATAGTCCATATACATATAAAAGTGCATAAAGTCCCAATCGTCCCCTCACAGGCTAAAGTAAAATCCACTCTGTGGGTTCCTCTAGATCCGTGGGGTGCAGATGGGTTCCACAACCTTTGTGGGGATTAGCCCCTTACCATAGAGAAAAGAGGTTAAGGACGGATAATCAGCCCAGTAGTGTCTTGGGAATTCAGGGAGGTCACCGTGAAATAATCAGATAGTAAGTGTGGCCTCTTACCGGATCGCTCAAACCAAAAGGCGACTGTCTCACTGATCTTTCGGTGTCTCAACCCAATCCCGGTCCACTCTTGTTCTGGGTGTTACTCTCCGCACAGGTGAGGGCTTCCACGTGTATCTCACAGAAACAGAATCAGACCATAGCGCAGTACCTTTGACAATTTATTAAAACAAAAGTATCCAGTGCACTTACAGTTAGATGTTAACTAATGGACACAGGAAACCGATACCAATATTGGAGAGGCCGTGGCCGCCTGCAGTGCGGTCCTCGGTAACTTGCAATGACGATGCGGCGCTCCTCTGTGACGCGTTTCCACTAAACAGTCGTCTACGGAAATAGGAGTAAGCCAGCACCGCCATCATCCGCCCTTAAATATCCTGATGTACGCCGAACTTCCGGTGTCTGCAATGTATGTCTTTCCCAGTGCACACAGGAAGTGACCTCACATCCGGGTCTGCCTAGGAGACTTCCTGTCTCTGAAGGGGATAAACATCCGGGTCAAAGGCCGGGGATGTCAGTCTTCCCCAGTGCACACAGGAAGTGACTTCACACTCGGGTCTGCCTAGGAGACTTCCTGTCTTTGAAGAAGGTAAACATCCGGGTTAAAGGCCGGGGATGTCACCGTTCTCCTGAGCCTATCAACAGCTGAATTGTAGGCTGAATAGGACTTGCAGTGACCGGAAGCTGGGTCTTAAGGAACTGAATGTATACATAAAAAAGGTAATCTAAAGCACGATATTCCATTCCGCTGTTTTGCAATACAGCGGTGGAACATACTCTGCTAATTAAGTAACATACACCAATTAAAATCATAAAACAATAAAACAATATACCAATATAAAAATTGCCTTGTATTATATCTTAAGCTTAATAGGCAATGGATAAAAGCTCTAAGAAAATATGAAAGCCAATTGGGACCAATTCATCCGATTAATCGAATGGAATGTCCCAATGTAAGGTGGGGAAGATGTTATGAGCGACTATTCTAATCGATCTGGTACGTGTTCAGCTATTGTTGATATATGCATTAATATCCAGATCTACATTATGTTCTAAGGGGCGGGAGCTCTTTAGCTGATATATCCAGAAGGTTTCCCTTCTGGATATGGTCCTCTTCAAATTGCTTCCTCGCCAGTGGGGGGTGTATTTTTCTATTACTATCACCTCCAAATCTTGATGGTTTTTGTGGTGATGTGTGGCACAATGCTTAGATAAGCTATGACCTGGGAAGCCTTTCCGGATGTTTGCCAGATGTTCACAGACACGGATATTGGCTGTTCTAATGGTCCTGCCTACATACTGTTTCTTACAACTGCATGTCACGAGGTATATGACCCCTTTGGTGTGGCAGGTGATAAAGTCTTTTATGGGGAAACTTTCTCCAGTGACGGTTGACACGAAGGAATTGGTTCTCTTGGTTTTGGCACTTCTACATAGATTGCAGCTCCTGCAGGGAAAATATCCCTTCAGGTTGGGGAAAAACTTAGGAATCGGAGGTGGTTCTACAGGTGTCCGGGCTATTGTTTCTTTCAGGTTTTTAGCTCTTCTGAAGATCATCTGTGGTCCTGTCGGAAGGACTGGGCCCAGGATCTTGTCCTGCCTTAGTATGTTCCAATGTTTACGAAAAACATGGTTCATCCACCTATAGTTGCTGGAGAACTGTGTAACGAAGGCGAAGTCGAAACTTTTCTTGACTACTTCTTCGCTACGTTGAATAACCAGTTCTTCTTGTTTGCAATCTTCCAAATCCTTCATCTCACTCTCTAGGGTTTTCCGATCGTATCCCTTCTCTATAAAGCGCTGTTTCAAGATCCCCGCTTGTGTACAGTAGTCGGAGCGTTCCGTGCAATTTCTTCGTATCCGCCTGAATTGCCCTCTGGGGATGGACTTTAGCCATGCTGGATGATGGCAGCTATCAAGGGAGATAAACCCGTTTTTATCAGTGGGCTTATGGTAAGCACTTGTTACAAATCTATTCCCTCTTCTTAAGATGATCAGATCAAGATAGTGTACTGCCTCCGTACTCCAGGAATAGGTGAACCTAATACCCCAACTGTTACGGTTAAGGTTTACCATAAATTGATGTAAACTCTCCTCATTTCCTCTCCAGATGAAGATGGCATCATCTATGTAACGCCGCCAGAATAGCAATTCCTGTATCCTGTCAGAGAAGATGTTCCTATCCTCCCAAAGTGCCATAAACAGATTGGCGAGGCTGGGGGCAAATTTAGCCCCCATCGCCACGCCTTTCTTTTGAAGGAAGAACTTGTTCCCAAAATAGAAGTAGTTGTGTTCCATGCCGAATGTTAATAATTCAAGAATGAATTGCCTCTGCTGGAGTGAAATCTCATGGGCCTGGTCAAGGAACACACTGACCGCCTCATACCCCAGGTCATGAGGAATGACCGTGTATAAGGACGTGACGTCCGCGGTGACTAATAGAACATCACCATCCACTTCTAAGTTGGTTATCTCCTGTATACACTGGGAGGTGTCCTTCAAGTAGGCCGGGGTATCTCTGACCAAAGGTTGCAGGAAGAAGTCCACATATTTGCCTATTCTGGATGTTACGGAGTCTATTCCGCTCACTATAGGCCTCCCTGGCGGTTTAATCGAATTCTTGTGGACTTTCGGGAGGTAATAAATGATTGGTATGCGTGGAGCCAGTGGAACCAGAAATTGTTTCTCTTTCTCACTGATGATGCCATCTTCAAAACCTCTTCTCACAATCTTATCAAGTTTCCTCTTGTATGTTCCAGTGGGATCGTTATGGAGGATTTGATATGTGTCCCGGTCCAATAGGAGGTTATCCATCTCCTCAAGGTAGTCTTCCCTCTTGAGGAGTACCGTCCCCCCCCCCCCCCTTGTCGGCCGGACGAACAATCAGATCTTTGTTGTCGCATATAGATTTAATCCCTGTAGATAAATCTCTTTGGGATTTTAATTTTGTATTTTTCTCCTCTAGTTCTCCCAGGATGACTTCCTTGAAAATTTTGACATGATCACTGGATTTTCCTCCCGGGTTGAACAGGGAGGCATTCCTGAGATTGGTAGGTATATATGCGGTCTGATTGTATGACACGTAATTCCTCTCCTTGGCGTTGCATAAAAAGTGTCGCTTGACGTTAAGTTTGTGTATAAATTTATGCACGTCCACAAAAGTCTGGAACTTATTGAGTGGCTTCTTTGGGGCATACTTCAGCCCTTTATTAAGGGTTCGTTTTTCTGTTTCTGTCAGAACCACTCCACTCAAATTGAAAATTTCAGGGGTATCTACTTTTTCTTTTTTCCGTGCGCTGCCCCCCCTGCAGCCTCTACTGGTTTTTTTCTTTTGGCTTTCCCTGGTCCCTGGCCTAAAAAACCCCGTGGTTTGGAGCTGATAGGGGTTTGCGGCGGGCCTCTTGTTTGTGGATATCTTTCATCTTCATCCGAGTCCTCGTAGTCTAATGACTCATATCTATTTGGCATAGAATACCCGGGTCCTTGCGGTGTATAGGGTGATTCGGAATAATATCCTGTGTAGTCCACCTGTCCTTTAAGTGGAGATCTGGACCTTGACCTTCTCTGGTTCCTCTCATCTGATCGATCCCTTCTATTCTGCCCTGTTTTTACATGCTCTTTTTTCTTCTTTTCTTCCCATCTATTCCTTCCCTTTCCCTTTTGGGGGGGAGGTGGCTGCGTCTCTCTAAGTGGTCTGTAACTCCTGCTTGGGATCATTGTCCTGTTGAAAGGTCCAACGTCTCCCAAGCCTCAGGTTTGTGACGGACTGCATCACATTGTCATCCAATATCTCCTGGTACTGAAGAGAATTCATGGTACCTTGCACACGCTGAAGCTTCCCTGTACCTGCAGAAGCAAAACAGCCCCAAAGCATGATTGACCCCACGCCAAGCTTCACAGTAGGCAAGGTGTTCTTTTCTTCATAGGCCTTGTTCTTCCTCCTCCAAACATAGCGTTGATCCATGGGCCCAAACAGTTATAATTTTGTTTCATCAGTCCACAGAACACTATCCCAAAACTTCTGTGGTTTGTCCACATGACTTTTGGGATACTGCAGTCGACTCTTCTTATTCTTTGGAGACAGCAAGGGGGGTGCGCCTGGGAGTTCTGGCATGGAGGCCTTCATTATGCAGTGTGCGCCGTATTGTCTGAGGGGAAACTTTAGTACCCACATCTGACAAATCTTCTCTCAGTTCCTCAGCAGTCACACGGGGACTTTTCTCCACTCTACGCTTTAGGTAGCGCACAGCAGTCAAAGTCAGCATCTTCTTTCTGCCATGACCAGGTAGCGTTTCAACAGTGCCCTTTGCCTTGAATTTGCGAATGATGCTTCCTATGGTGTCTCTTGGTATGTTTAACATCTTTGCAATCTTCTTATAGCCATTGCCCTTCCTGTGAAGAGTAATCACCTCTTCTCATGTCTTCCTGGACCATTCTCTTGACTTCACCATGTTTGTAACCACACCAGTAAATGTCTAGAAGGAGCTGAGTATCACAGTCATTTTAAAGCTGCCTAATTGGTGCTTATTAGGCTTTATTGCTGCTCCCTGACATCCACAGGTGTTTTCAATACCTGATTGAAAACACTTCAAACACTTCAATGAACCTCTGTTCTTCAGAGTGGTAGTCTTTAAGGGGTTGAATAATTGTGTCAATGAAAAATTCACAAAATAAACATTTACTACTGTATTACAGAACCAATTGATGTCATTTTAGTTGCATATGGTTCTTTAAGAAGTCCTTGCAGGATTTCATTCTGAATACAATTACAAATGTATACTAAATTCCCTAAAACCCTTTACAGCATTGGGGGTTGAATAATTTTGAACACAACTGTAACTGTCATCATAGTGGACAGCATTTCCTCCTGCATTGTCTTAATAAAGTCTTTCATCATTCCTGAAGTTTCCATTGCTGTCATTCTATAAAGGCATTTATAGCAAAAGGCCTTAGTGTGGGAGCTGGGCAACTTATCTGAGCAATTACCACACTTCCTATGAACAACGTGCCCTGACAATGCTGGTGTAGAGACAGAGGTTTCTTGTGGACCGCTCAAGGACTCTGGAAGACAGGATACAAGATAGTATACAGTAAGTATCACCCTTCCTATAATAAATTATGACATGAGGACCATCTGTTTTTGAATCATTTCACTGCATCTGATTAGAAATTTGCTATCCTAGGAACCTAACAGGAAGCTGCACCCTATTTATAGCTCCTACTATCTAGGTCCAGCTACTCCAGGTACTTTTCCCCATTTTTATACCCTCCTCTGTTTAGACAATGATTACATTACACTATGATTTCATACACACTATGCTATTTTTCCAGGTGTATGATTCAACTACTCAATTCAAGAATTGGATACGCTTGAATCTCTACTCCTCAGGTATATCCGCACCAATTAACTCCATATATAGATGAAGACATGATTAACAGTGATATATAACAACATATGTTCCTATTTCAGTACCTATCCTTAACCACCCTATCCCTACACACATCTTGTTTATTTGGGGGAACACTGGACCCCCATAACGCTTCTTTTTGGAGGACCCGATCACACCATCATTCACCCACTGACATACCAAGGTACGATGTAACACAACTTAACACAATCCTACAACTTAAAATTATGTTACCCCTAGACCAGCTCTCATATAAGGATATATACATTGCAGGAAGGTGATTCCGGTTGGAAACCTACTCTCCTGCACTCGGACCCGCTTAATACAGGATCTCGCCTCCATAGACGTACTAATGTTTCCACAAGGTATACCTCCTCTCTTACCATAGTATATATTTCACCTATAACTCACAGGATATTTCCAAATAAAGTAACTGCTCTACATATCCCCCTATATATGCCAACACAGACGCCATTGTGACCTTCCACTGGGTATCCTCGCTGGGACCACATGTGGGAGGATCGGTACCCCTAGGACCCCTCTTGGTGCACTGTCGGCACCCTATGCAGCGGACCTCTCCCTTCTCTGCTTTTATCAGCTGTGAGTCTCTTGTCACATTCGGATCACTCTACTGGTATGCATTTCTGTACATCAAATGATATTCACACATGTAATGATTAACTACTCTGTTATATCTGTATATGAACATATATTTAACATACCACAACCTGTGTAACAAAACTACTATCTGCTATGTTATGTAGGAAATCAAAATCTCTCCGCATCCAGACCCCTGAAGAAAGGCCTGCGTGCCTGAAACGCGTCGGGTTGGAGGATTTCCTTCAAAGCAAACATATGCCACTGAGTATATGTACCACTATCATCTTTATTGTCCTGGTTTTACATCCATACACACTCTCTGTATATATTGTAATATGTCTACATTCTAGATCTTTTACAGATCGATTTTAATATGTAAAATTATTTAAATTTTACTTTCTTGTGGAAGTGTATCACCGCTAAAATCCCGCAACCCAGGGGGACCCTTTGTCCACTTTTGAGGACCATAGAAAGAACATGGTGGGTTCCAATAAGTTCAAGGAAATTATACAACTTCCAGGTATTTTTTATGTTGGTAACCAGCAGTCTTAAAAAATGCATAGACCCAATAAGGGTTACATGTTCACTTCAGCACTTACCCTGCTCAGGCCTGGGTTTGGCTGCCGACACCTGGATCTGCCTCTCCTCTTCCTTCCCCCGGAGGATGAGTCGTGGAGGGCTTCATTTCCACAGCAGACATCCGAGCTCCAATAGCCTTGGATTCTGCTTTGCCGCTCGTAAGTGGCTCCGGCATCTCCTCCACGTTCTTCCGCTTTCCCGTGTCGCGCGTGTATGACGTTGCGCCGGAAGTTCCGGTTTTGAAGATGAGGCTTGAAGTGCCCGTCCGGCGGGAAATTCAAAAACCTTTGGTGGAGGAGAGCTGCTGGCGCCGGATCGCAAGACCTGGAAACATCCCGCAGGTGACCGAGGGCTTGCACCACATTGGGCGACCTGTGAGAAGCCTGGATGGGGCAGCAGGTAAAGCTCCGCTCATGGGGTCCCCCAGGGGGAACCCGTGGCCTTCCGCTGAACCTGGCTCACAGGGTTACCTTTTGACTCCATAAGTCTGAAGGTTAGTAATAACACACGTATCTTGTAGGAAGAAACACAATCTAAACTGAGGGCCTGAGGGAAGGGTGGGGCCTTTTAACTAATCTTACTTGATTGTGTTTCCGGTAGGAGGAGCCTCTCATCTCTCACTGTTGGGCCGTCCTGGAAGACGGGGAGAGAAAAACGTTTTTAAAGGGACAGTGTAAAAAATACAAGAAGAAAAAATAAGAAAAAGAAAAAAAAAAAGCACCTCGTCCTTCTGTGCTTGCGCGCAAATGCGAACACATACACAAGTCGCGCCCACATATTTATATGGTTTTCAAACCACACGTGAGGTATCGTCACGATTGTTCAAGCGAGAGCAATAATTCTAGCACTAGACCTCCTCTGAAACCCTAAACTGGTAACCTGTAGAAATGTTTAAAGCAACGCCTATGGACATTTAAGTACCAAAGTTTGTTACCATTCCACGAGCGTGTGCAATTTTGAAGCATGACATGTTAGGTATCAATTTACTTGGTGTAACATTCTCTTTCACATTAGAGAAAAAAATTGGGCCAACTACTGTTTTCATATTTTTTTATTCACATAAGTGTATTTTTTCCAAACAAATTGTATTTGTAAGACCGCTGTGCAAATACGGTGTGACAAATATTGCAACGATCTCCATTTTATTCTCTAGGGTCTCTGCTAAAAAAAACAAACAAATATAATGTTTTGAGGGTTCTAAATAATTTTCTAGCAAAAAATATTGATTTTAACTTGTAAACAAGTGTCAGAAATAGACCTGGTCCTTAAGTGGTTAAGATTGAACTAGACAATAATGTCAATACTAAAAGGGCAGCACTTTTTTTTCATAACTAATGGCATCCATACCTGACTGTATTCTGTGATATTAGACATGTATTATTGTACACACTTTTATAGGTAATACTTTGGTGCTTTGGTGGGGGGCTCCCATGGAAGAGGAATAGAGACTAATAATAAGGAGGCAGCCAGCATCACACAGATGTTTTCATCTTTCACAGTGCTGGAGCCTTGAGACGCTTAAGGGAGGAGGTGGGTGAAGCCAACACCCACTAGGCATGCGGCAGAAGAGGAAGGTGTCGGCTCCGCTCAGTTTGGACTTGGTACTGGGAGTAATACTTTTTGGAGGGGCAATTGCCCAGTTGTGCCCCCCCCCCACCCTGGATCCGGCCCTGGTTCAGCAGGAACCAGCCAAGTGTCGACCCATGTAAGGGCGGGCTGGTTGTACAATAGCCTATTTGAAAAAGTCTGCACGATCAACACTGAAGTGACATCCGGCAGTGCTGATCAGTGTATTCTGACAGCAGGGAACTTTCCCCACCATCAGAATACAATACCTCAGCAGGAGTGATTTCCCCATCCACATTAAGTGTGTGGGAAGAGTTGATCAAAACGAATAAAATAAATCATGTATGGGCTGCTTTATTCTGATGGATTAAATGGTATCTGAATTCAAAGTGCATGCATCTTAATACTACCATCCAGGTTAGAAACACCGAGAAAAAAATGGGAAGACATAACTAAGGTTTAAAAATCAGGTCAACATTTATTTTTTAGCTATATTCAATGACACCATGTTATAAAGAATGGTAGAGGACAGTCCTTCAAGTCATCAGAAAGGGGCTACATCTTCATGCACATTACAGAACAAAATTGCGAAGCAAGTCAGGCAAATTGATGAAGATGACATCTTTGCGTTGATTGCAGTTCACCTCGACCTTGCTGACAAGCACTGCTAGTCCAGTTAGGCAGACTCGTTGAAATGAAGGCAGGAGCTAAAAAAGAGAGAGGTATAGGGTTAGAGACAAAACATTTGTAAAGCAGTCCTTAAAGCATATTTCCACTTTTGGAGCCAAAGTGGAATGTAACATGTACTTTATATTGTTAGATGCTCCTATTAACATAGCATTATTTCAAACTTTAATAAAATTGCCTTTTTACATGCATTTTATTTGCTTAAAATAGTTACATGCTCTTGGCTGGAGACAGGCACCCGGGCACTCTGATGGGCTGGAGACAGGTGGTATCAGTGAAAGTAAAAAAATCCCAAAGTTTGGGTTGTCCCCATAAAATAAATAGAGGGGAAATATTCCAATGGGGACACTAGTTCTGGTGACCTGGCGGTTCCCAAGGAAATCCCTCAATCTGCAGGGATTTCTTCTAACTTCCTGTTTGGCTATGGGAGACGAAGTGAAGGAAAACATCAGCAATGGGACAGATGGTGAAAAAATATCTGACTGAGGATATAACCCCCCCCCCCTTACTCTATACAAAAAGAAAGTTTTACTTGTAGTTATACTTTAAGTGGCTTTTTCCAGGAAGGGCACTTCCTTTTAATCAGGTAAGCTCTATTTGTTTTAACCTTAAACAATAACACAGGGAAACAAATAAAATCCCATTTTAAGTGGGCTCCAGCAAGAATTGGCCCACACCCACCATGTGACCACCCAAGCTCCCCATGCAAGGTCAAACAACCGCAAACAGAGGAGAGGAAGGAACTCCAAGAACCTTCACCAATGCAGAGCAACCCCCAAGCTGTAGCGCACTTAAGCAGCAGGCTTCCTTTACCCTAACACCCAGAGAGGAAGGCACAATTTCACACACAAAAAAGCTCAATAGTAAGGATAACCGAAAGGCACCACTGTACCCCACTTACCTGGGCCTGGCTAGTGCATGAGATGAGGCACCTGCTTACGCTGTAGCAGCCAGCAGTTTCTGCTTTCTCCATGTTGCACAGTGCAGCGGAAAACTGAGAATGCGGAGTGACTAGGACCTGGAGCTCACATGTGGCAAGCCTCCACCACTATAGCGGCTTCCCTGCACTGCAGCAACCACCTTGTAAGTCCTGGGCTGCATGACACCAGCTCACATAACTTCACACAGCTTCAGGCACACAGGCACAGACAACCCGGCTGGCCACTGCTCCCCTGGGCTGGTGGAGGAAAAAAGGCACTGCAACAACCCCATCATCCAACAGGAGGGGGTGCTGGGATGGTCAGAAAATCAGAAACAACCCTGTGTAAGGCCACCACTCTTCCCCCCCACCCCCTCCAGTGAGAGCATAGCCCCCACTACAACAGTTGCCTGCAGTGCCTCCATAGTGGAGGAAACACCATAACCGAGGGCATGGTGGAAGGGGTAGAACGTAAAGGCTTGCTATAGTGTTTCCTGGGAATTCGGGTGGAGCAACTCTCTCTCCAGGTGCAGTCGTGAAAGATGATTGGGGAAAGTGTAAAGGGTTAATTATATCCGATGCTGGATGAAAACAAAGGAGAGCTAAGTGCAAAATTTGGTTCAATGCTTCTAAGTCCTTACACACACCACTTCCAACCATAGGAGGTCCATGGATGAACTGCAGAAACCTATTAAAGAGCTGAATGGAGGAAAAGACCACATGGACCAGAAGCTTGAATCCAATAGACCCCCAGCTTTTTAAGAGCATTATTTAAGGCAGTGGTGGTCAACCTTCTTGACACAGGGGGTTTCAAGTGCAGACCAAAGGGACGCACATACAATTAAAAGCGAAGTTTACCCTTGAGGGTGGGAAAAAAAAAATCGTAAAATGCACATATTATTGCAGGAAAAAAAAAGTGTGTACCCTTTCCTTATATCCCATGATCCTCCTAGATTTTCCTCTAAATATAAAAAACATAGGTTGCATATTCCAACGACTAAATTGTATGCTTACCAATTTACCAAACTAACCCAAACAGCAAAGTCTTGCCAGAGCCCAACCATGCTGCTCATTCTGATCCGCAAAGAGATTTAGAAAGAGGCTGGGCATAAATCAGCAGGGAAGGGGAATTACTGGCATTGTATACAAACAATGCTAGAGAGGGCTTGATTACACAACATATCATTTGCATTTCAGATGAATGAAACACGGCTCTAGTAAAGCAGCCAATCACTATATGCATTGCCTATGAACTCTGCTTTGTTGGGACCACAAAGAGCATATGTGAAAGGGGAAATCATTTGCAATGCATTCTACACTGCTCCAGGGTGGGCATATAAGTGAGCAACAAAGGGGAATTAATGGCATAATAAAAGTATGTTAAGCTTTGGGTCCACAAAACTGAGTGGCTAAACTCAAGCAACAAGTTAGAATGAAAGCTCATAACTCAGTTCATCTCCTTCCTTACTCAGCATAACAAAACATTAAATATTTTTCGGTCCACAAAATTGAGAGGCTAACCCAAGCCATGAGTTACCTTGATACCCACCATCCGCCAATGCCGCAGGAGCAGGAAAGGGATTTCATCTTGCTTGGAGTGTTCATGGCTTCCCATTTTGCTGTTCATTGCTTCCACCTATTAATGGAAAAGATAAAATTTACAACAGCATCATGCCTATGTTTTCAGAGATAATGAAATATGAGATTTGGGTTAAAAATACAAAATGTAAACCACGTCATGAGAAAGACTTTCGCCTTGAACCTACAATGCTTGCTGCATGGTTGTTATAATAAATCTGGCTTCCCTGCTGTGGCATTGTATTCTGACAGCGAGGAGACTCCCCTGCTGTCAAAATATACAGATCAGCTCTGCAGCCTACTGCACTGATCGAGCGGGAATATACTGACTTCTGTAAACCATATTGGCCACACATGGATCAAAATTCAGCTGGGCCCTGCTGAACCAGCCACATTTTAATCCATGTATGGCCAGCTTAAGGAAGTTACAACTCTTTCTGAATACATGTCAGAGTTTAGTTACTTTAAGGCTGGCCATACATGGAACTGTTTAACTGAACAGATTTCCCCATCCACACAAGCAAGTTGGAAAGAGAAGTCCTTCCAATTTTGTTAATGTATTTTACAGCGGGGAGACTCCTCCGCTGTCAGAATACACTGATCATCACTTCTTGAAAGGAACAACAAGCTGGCTCGAGAGAAGTCTTATCATTAGATCTACATTTCTGGAATAGAACAGCCATAGATTAACTGAAAATGCAGCCCAGTCCCTGCTGAACTGCTTGAATTGTGATCCATCTATAGCAAGTTTTAGTTTTTCAAGAGAATCAGCAGTCTCCAGTAGGGATGATCGAACGGTTCGGGTCGACCATCAGTTCGGCCCGAACATTGGGTGTTCGAGGTTCGGCCGAATTTAGAACTTTTTGCCCAAAAAGTTTGGAATTCGGCAACCAGAACCGACCAAAATGCAATGCTTCAGGAAGTGGGCTTTAAAAGCCCGTGATTGGACCAGAACCATTAGCAAAAGCCAATTGAGGGGGCAGGAGAATGCTAGGAATGTGATTGGAGTGACTAGGGGGTCCCTAGACCAATCATTAGTGAATACGCCCCCCAGTATATAAGATCGCCCCCGCCATATTCCTAGCATTGTTATACTGGACATGGAAGAGAGTGGAAGCAGTTCTGTTAATTTTACTTTAAAAGTGTCATTTAGCTATTAGTGTGAGGAAAGGGATATCTAGTGTAGTTAGAGTGCTCCTTTACACTTAAGTTAGCTTCAAAAATGTAGTTTCTGTAGGGAAAGTGTTAAGTGTAAGGGGACCGTAGTGTAGTGTAGGGTTAACTGACAGTGACTGCTATGGAAGGGTGACAAAACCCTTCCATAGCAGGGTGACCGCTATAGAGAAATGATCATTTCTCTGAGTTGCTTCGGAACTGGAATATGGCTTCTCACCAGCCAAGCATTTTTTATGCTGCAGGGGCAGTGCTTTTTTGAGGACATGTTTGATGTCAGACATGACATCTGAACATGTGTATAGGGGGTATATATACACATATATGTCTGTATATATACCCCTAGACATATATAGGTGTGTTAGTAGCAGAAATAAATGCTTGCGCTAATGAAATCATTTACAGTAATATATTTCTGCTACTATCACACCTATATATGGCTAGGTGTCTATATACATATAATTATGTGTGTATATAAACCACTATACACAAGTTCAGATGTTTTGCCTGCCTCAAAAGAACCCAAAAAAATGCCAAAAAAACGCTAGCGTCAAAAAAAAAAATGCCCAGGTGTGTTTTTGCTGGCATTTTTTGGGTGGTTTTGGAGGCAGGCAAAACATCTGAACTTGTGTATAGTGGTATATATACACACATCCATATATTTATATACACACCTAGACATATATAGGTGTGATAGTAGCAGAAATATATGCTTGCGCTAATTAAAATCATTTACAGTAATATATTTCTGCTACTATCACACCTATATATGGCTAGGTGTCTATATGCATATAATTATGTGTGTATATATACCACTATACACAAGTTCTGATGTTTTGCCTGCCTCCCAAACCCCCCAAAAAATGCCAGCAAAAACACACCTGGGCATTTTTTTTAAAGCTAGCGTTTTTTGGCATTTTTTTGGGTTCTTTTGAGGCAGGCAAAACATCTGAACTTGTGTATAGTGGTATATATACACACATAATTATATGTATATAGACACCTAGCCATATATAGGTGTGATAGTAGCAGGCACCCGGGCACTCTGCAAGGGCCAGAGACAGGCACCCGGGCACTCTGCAAGGGCCAGAGACAGGCACCCGGGCACTCTGCAAGGGCCAGAGACAGGCACCCGGGCACTCTGCAAGGGCCAGAGACAGGCACCCGGGCACTCTGCAAGGGCCAGAGACAGGCACCCGGGCACTCGTCAATCTGCAGGTATTTCTTCTCACTAAGTTTGGCTACAGGACAGGAAGTTTAGGAAAATCTTGGCAAATGGACAGATGGCAAATGAATATCTGACTGAGGTTATAAACCCCCCCCCTTACTCTCTACATAGAGAACGTTTTGCTTGTAGTTCTACTTTAAGTGGCTTTTTCGAGGAAGAGCACTTCCTTTTATCAAGAGAGTTCTATTTGCTTTAACCTTAAACAATAAAGTGAAACAAATGCAATCCCATATTAAGTGGGCTCCAGCAAAACAAGAATTGACTCTCACCCGCCATGTGACCACCCAAGCTCCCCCTGCAAGGTCAAACAACCGCAAATAGAGGAGAGAAGGAGCTCCGAAAACCTTCACCAATGCAGAGCAGCCCCCCAGCACTCTGGAAGGGCATGGAGACGGGGACCCGGGCACTCTGGAAGGGCATTGAGACGGGCACTCTGGAAGGGCATTGAGACGGGCACTCTGGAAGGGCATTGAGACGGGCACTCTGGAAGGGCATTGAGACGGGCACTCCTGATAGGATGGACACAGGCACCCCTGATGGGCTTACTCTATACAAAAAGAAGGTTTTGCTTGTAGTTCTACTAAAAGTGGCTTTTTTCTTCACTTTATCAGGAAAGCTCTATTTGCTTTAACCTTAAACAATAACAAAGGGAAACAAATACAATCACATTTTAAGTGGGCTCCAGCAACAATTGACCCACACCCACCATGTGACCACCCAAGCTCCCCATGCAAGGTCAATCAACCGCAAATAGACGAGAGAGGAAGGAGCTCCGAGAACTTTCACCAATGCAAAGCTGCCCCCAAGCTGTAGCGCACTTCAGCAGCAGGCTTCCTTTACCCTGACACCTAGAGAGGAAGACACAATAAACCACACACAAGTAATCCCAAAAGTAAGGATAACCAAAAGGCACCACTGTGCCCCCCTTACCTGGGCCTGGCAAGTGCATGAGATGAGGCACAAGCTTCTGCTGTAGCAGCCAACAGTTTCTGCTTTCTCCATGTTGCACAGTGCAGCAGAATTCTGAGAATGCGGAGTGGCCAGGTAACCACAGCTCACATGTGGCAAGCCTCCACCACTGCAGCGGCTTCCCTGCACTGCAGGAACCATTTTGCAAGTCCTGGGCTGCATGACAAGCCCATATAACTCCAAAAGGCATCGGGCGCACAGGCACCCTGCTGGCCACTACTCCACTGGGCTGGAGTAGGAAAAAAAGGCACTGCAACACCCCCATCATCTGACAGGAGGGAGGGTGCAGGGATGGTCAGAAGGCCCTCTGGAAGGGCATGGAGGCAGGCACCGGAGCCCTCTGGAAGGGCTTGAACACACGCAACCGGGGCCCCTCTGGAAGGGCTTGAACACACGCAACCGGGGCCCCTCTGGAAGGGCTTGAACACACGCAACCGGGGCCCCTCTGGAAGGGCTTCGAGACACGCAACCGGGGCCCCTCTGGAAGGGCTTCGAGACACGCAACCGGGGCCCCTCTGGAAGGGCTTCGAGACACGCAACCGGGGCCCCTCTGGAAGGGCTTCGAGACACGCAACCGGGGCCCCTCTGGAAGGGCTTCGAGACACGCAACCGGGGCCCCTCTGGAAGGGCTTCGAGACACGCAACCGGGGCCCCTCTGGAAGGGCTTCGAGACACGCAACCGGGGCCCCTCTGGAAAGGCTTCGAGACACGCAACCGGGGCCCCTCTGGAAAGGCTTCGAGACACGCAACCGGGGCCCCTCTGGAAAGGCTTCGAGACACGCAACCGGGGCCCCTCTGGAAAGGCTTCGAGACACGCAACCGGGGCCCCTCTGGAAAGGCTTCGAGACACGCAACCGGGGCCCTCTGGAAGGGCTTGGAGACACGCAACCGGGGGCCCTCTGAAAGGGCTTGGAGACACGCAACCGGGGCCCTCTGGAAGGGCTTGGAGACACGCAACCGGGGCCCTCTGGAAGGGCTTGAAGACACGCAACCGGGGCCCTCTAGCGGGCTTGGAGACACGCAACTGGGGCCCTCTGGCAGTCTTGGAGACAGGCATCCGCGCACTTCTGACGGGCTGGAGCCAGGCATCTGCGCACTTCTGGCGGGCTGGAGACAGGTGGCATCATTTAAAGTAAAAAAATCCTCAAGTTTGGGTTGTCCCCATAAAAGAAATAAAGGGGAAATATTACAGTAGGGACACTAGTTCTGGTGACCTGGCAGTCCCCAAGGAAACCCCTCAATCTGCAGGGATTTCTTCTCACTAAGTTTGGCTATGGGACAGGAAGTTTAGGAAAATCTTGGCAAATGGACAGATGACAAATAAATATCTGACTGAGTTTATAAAACCCCCCTTACTCTATACATAAAGAAAGTTTTGCTTGTAGTTCTACTTTAAGTGGCTTTTTCCAGGAAGAGCACTTCCTTTTATCAGGAGAGTTCTATTTGCTTTAACCTTAAACCATAACAAAGTGAAACAAATACAATCCCATATTAAGTGGGCTCCAGCAAGACAAGAATTTACTCACACCCGCCATGAGGCCACCCAAGCTCCCCATGCAAGGTCAAACAACCACAAATAGAGGAGAAAAGAAGGAGCTCCGAAAACCTTCACCAATGCAGAGCAGCCCCCCAGCTGTAGCACACTTCAGCAGCAGGCTTCCATCACCCCTTCACCTAAAGAAAAAAGCCCAATAAACCACACACAAAAAATCCCAATAGTAAGGACTAATGTACCCCCCTTACCTGGGCCTGGCTATTGCATGAGATGAGGCACCTGATTCCGCCGCAGCAGTCAGTTTCTGCTTTCTCCATGCTGCACAGTGCAGCGGAATACTGAGGATGTGAAGTGGCCAGGACCCGGCAAGCTTCCACTACTACAGCAGCTTCCCTGCACTGCAGGAATCACCTTGTAAGTCCTGGGGTGCATGAGAAGCCCATATAACTCCGAACAGCGTCGAGCACACAGGCACAGACAACCATGCTGGCCACTGGTCCCCTGGGCTGGTGGAGAAAAAAAGGCACTGCAACACCCCCATCTGACAGGAGGGAGGGTGCAGGGATGGTCAGAAAAAACCCTGGGTAAGGCCACCACTACCACCCCCCCTGTCCAGTGAGAGCATAGCCGCCACTACAAAAGTTTCCTGTAGTGCCTCCATAGTGGAGGAAACACCATAACTGAGGGCATGGTGGAAGAGTGGAAGACGTAGAACTTAAAGGCTTGCTGTAGTGTTTCCTGAGAATTTGTGTGCAGCAACTCTCTCTCCAGGTGCAGTCCTAATAGATGAATGGGGAAGTGTAAAAGGTTAATTATACCCGATGCTGGATGAAAACAGAGCTCAATGCCAATATTTGTTCAATGCTTCTTAAGTCCATGCACACACACCTTCCAGCCATGGTCCATGGATGAACTGCAGAAACCTATTAAAGAGCTGAATGGAAGAAGAGACCACATGAACCAGAAGCTTGAATTCAATAGACCCCCCATCTTTTTAAGAGCATTATTTAAGGCAGTGGTGGTCAACCTTCTTGACACAGGGGGGTTCAAGTGCAGACCCACACCACAGGCACCCGGGCACTCTGGAAGGGCATGGAGAACGGCACCCCGGCACTCTGGAAGGGCATGGAGACCGGCACCCAGGCACTCTGGAAGGGCATGGAGACCGGCACCCAGGCACTCTGGAAGGGCATGGAGACCGGCACCCAGGCACTCTGGAAGGGCATGGAGACCGGCACCCGGGGCACTCTGGAAGGGCATGGAGACCGGCACCCGGGGCACTCTGGAAGGGCATGGAGAACGGCAACCGGGGCCCTCTGGAAGGGCACGGAGAACGGCATCCAGGCACTCTGGAAGGGCACGGAGAACGGCATCCAGGCACTCTGGAAGGGCACGGAGAACGGCACCCGGGCACTCTGGAAGGGCACGGAGAACGGCACCCGGGCACTCTGGAAGGGCACGGAGACCGGCACCCCGGCACTCTGGAAGGGCACGGAGACCGGCACCCCGGCACTCTGGAAGGGCACCTAGACCGGCACCCCGGCACTCTGGAAGGGCACGGAGACCGGCACCCCGGCACTCTGGAAGGGCACGGAGACCGGCACCCCGGCACTCTGGAAGGGCACGGAGACCGGCACCCCGGCACTCTGGAAGGGCACGGAGACCGGCACCCCGGCACTCTGGAAGGGCACGGAGACCGGCACCCCGGCACTCTGGAAGGGCACGGAGACCGGCACCCCGGCACTCTGGAAGGGCACGGAGACCGGCACCCCGGCACTCTGGAAGGGCACGGAGACCAACACCCCGGCACTCTGGAAGGGCACGGAGACCGGCACCCCGGCACTCTGGAAGGGCACGGAGACCGGCACCCCGGCACTCTGGAAGGGCACGGAGACCGGCACCCCGGCACTCTGGAAGGGCACGGAGACCGGCACCCCGGCACTCTGGAAGGGCACGGAGACCGGCACCCCGGCACTCTGGAAGGGCATTGAGACCGGCACCCCGGCACTCTGGAAGGGCATTGAGACCGGCACCCCGGCACTCTGGAAGGGCATTGAGACCGGCACCCGGGCACCCTGAAAGGGCATGGAGAACAGCACCCGGGCACCCTGAAAGGGCATGGAGAACGGCACCCGGGCACCCTGAAAGGGCATGGAGAACGGCACCCGGGCACCCTGAAAGGGCATGGAGAACGGCACCCGGGCACCCTGAAAGGGCATGGAGAACAGCACCCGGGCACTGTTAGGGCATGGAGAACGGCACCCAGGCACTCTGGAAGGGCATGGAGACCGGCACCCCGGCACTCTGTTAGGGCATGGAGAACGGCACCCGGGCACTCTGGAAGGGCATGGAGAACGGCACCCGGGCACTCTGGAAGGGCATGGAGAACGGCACCCGGGCACTCTGGAAGGGCATGGAGAACGGCACCCGGGCACTCTGGAAGGGCATGGAGAACGGCACCCGGGCACTCTGGAAGGGCATGGAGAACGGCACCCGGGCACTCTGGAAAGGCATGGAGAACGGCACCCGGGCACTCTGTTGGGGCATGGAGAACGGCACCCTGGCACTCTGGAAGGGCATGGAGACCGGCACCCCGGCACTCTGGAAGGGCATGGAGACCGGCACCCCGGCACTCTGGAAGGGCATGGAGACCGGCACCCGGGCACCCTGAAAGGGCATGGAGAATGGCACCCGAGCACCCTGAAAGGGCATGGAGAACGGCACTTGGGCACTCTGTTAGGGCATGGAGAACGGCACCCGGGCACTCTGTTAGGGCATGGAGAACAGCACCCGGGCACTCTGTTAGGGCATGGAGAACAGCACCCGGGCACTCTGTTAGGGCATGGAGAACAGCACCCGGGCACTCTGTTAGGGCATGGAGACCAGCACCCGGGCACTCTGTTAGGGCATGGAGACCGGCACGCCGGCACTCTGGAAGGGCATGGAGACCGGCACCCCGGCACTCTGGAAGGGCATGGAGAACAGCACCCGGGCACTCTGAAATCTGAAATCTTGGCAAATGGACAGATGGCAAATAAATATCTGACTGAGTTTATAAAACTCCCCTTACTCTATACATAAAGAAAGTTTTGCTTGTAGTTCTACTTTAAGTGGCTTTTTCCAGGAAGAGCACTTCCTTTTATCAGGAGAGTTCTATTTGCTTTAACCTTAAACCATAACAAAGTGAAACAAATACAATCCCATATTAAGTGGGCTCCAGCAAGACAAGAATTTACTCACACCCGCCATGAGGCCACCCAAGCTCCCCATGCAAGGTCAAACAACCGCAAATAGAGGAGAGAAGAAGGAGCTCCGAAAACCTTCACCAATGCAGAGCAGCCCCCCAGCTGTAGCACACTTCAGCAGCAGGCTTCCATCACCCCTTCACCTAAAGAAGAAAGCCCAATAAACCACACACAAAAAATCCCAATAGTAAGGACTAATGTACCCCCCTTACCTGGGCCTGGCTATTGCATGAGATGAGGCACCTGATTCCGCCGCAGCAGTCAGTTTCTGCTTTCTCCATGCTGCACAGTGCAGCGGAATACTGAGGATGTGAAGTGGCCAGGACCCGGCTAGCTTCCACTACTACAGCAGCTTCCCTGCACTGCAGGAATCACCTTGTAAGTCCTGGGGTGCATGAGAAGCCCATATAACTCCGAACAGCGTCGAGCACACAGGCACAGACAACCATGCTGGCCACTGCTCCCCTGGGCTGGTGGAGAAAAAAAGGCACTGCAACACCCCCATCATCTGACAGGAGGGAGGGTGCAGGGATGGTCAGAAAAAACCCTGGGTAAGGCCACCACTACCACCCCCCCCCCCCGTCCAGTGAGAGCATAGCCCCCACTACAAAAGTTTCCTGTAGTGCCTCCATAGTGGAGGAAACACCATAACAGAGGGCATGGTGGAAGAGTGGAAGACGTAGAACTTAAAGGCTTGCTGTAGTGTTTCCTGAGAATTTGTGTGCAGCAACTCTCTCCAGGTGCAGTCCTGATAGACGAATGGGGAAGTGTAAAAGGTTAATTATACCCGATGCTGGATGAAAACAGAGCTCAATGCCAATATTTGTTCAATGCTTCTTAAGTCCATGCATACACACCTTCCAGCTATGGTCCATGGATGAACTGCAGAAACCTATTAAAGAGCTGAATGGAAGAAGAGACCACATGAACCAGAAGCTTGAATTCAATAGACCCCCCATCTTTTTAAGAGCATTATTTAAGGCAGTGGTGGTCAACCTTCTTGACACAGGGGGGTTCAAGTGCAGACCCACACCACAGGCACCCGGGCACTCTGGAAGGGCATGGAGACACGCACCCGGGCACTCTGGAAAGGGCATGGAGAACGGCACCCGGGCACTCTGGAAGGGCACGGAGAACGGCACCCGGGCACTCTGGAAGGGCACGGAGAACGGTACCCGGGCACTCTGGAAGGGCACGGAGAACGGCACCCGGGCACTCTGGAAGGGCACGGAGAACGGCACCCGGGCACTCTGGAAGGGCACGGAGAACGGCACCCGGGCACTCTGGAAAGGCATGGAGACCGGCACCCCGGCACTCTGGAAGGGCATGGAGAACGGCACCCCGGCACTCTGGAAGGGCATGGAGAACGGCACCCCGGCACTCTGGAAGGGCATGGAGAACGGCACCCCGGCACTCTGGAAGGGCATGGAGAACGGCACCCCGGCACTCTGGAAGGGCAGGGAGAACAGCACCCGGGCACTCTGGAAGGGCAGGGAGAACAGCACCCGGGCACTCTGGAAGGGCAGGGAGAACAGCACCCGGGCACTCTGGAAGGGCAGGGAGAACAGCACCCGGGCACTCTGGAAGGGCAGGGAGAACAGCACCCGGGCACTCTGGAAGGGCATAGAGACGGGCACCCAGGCACTCTGGAAGGGCATGGAGACGGGCACTCCTGATAGGCTGGACATGGGCAACCCTGATGGGATTACTCTATACAAAAAGAAGGTTTTGCTTGTAGTTCTACTATTTTTTCTTCACTTCCTTTTATCAGGAGAGCTCTATTTGCTTTAACCTTAAACAATAACAAAGGGAAACAAATACAATCCCATTTTAAGTGGGCTCCAGCAACAATTGACCCACACCCGCCATGTGACCACCCAAGCTCCCCATGCAAGGTCAATCAACCGCAAATAGACGAGAGAGGAAGGAGCTCCGAGAACTTTCACCAATGCAAAGCTGCCCCCAAGCTGTAGCGCACTTCAGCAGCAGGCTTCCTTTACCCTGACACCTAGAGAGGAAGGCACAATAAACCACACACAAGTAATCCCAAAAGTAAGGATAACCAAAAGGCACCACCGTTCCCCCCTTACCTGGGCCTGGCAAGTGCATGAGATGAGGCACCTGCTTCTGCTGTAGCAGTCAACATTTTCTGCTTTCTCCATGTTGCACAGTGCAGCAGAATTCTGAGAATGCGGAGTGGCCAGGACCCACAGCTGACATGTGGCAAGCCTCCACCACTGCAGCGGCTTCCCTGCACTGCAGGAACCACCTTGCAAGTCCTGGGCTGCATGACAAGCCCATATAACTCCAAAAGGCATCAGGCACACAGGCAGAGACAACCCTGCTGGCCACTGTTTCCCTGGGCTGGAGGAGGAAAAAAAGGCACTGCAACACCCCCATCATCCGACAGGAGAGAGGGTGCAGGGATGGTCAGAAGGCCCTCTAGAAAGGCTTGGAGACACGCAACCGAGGCCCTCTGGAAGGGCTTGGAGACACGCAACCGGGGCACTCTGGAAGGGCATGGAGAACGGGCACCTGGGCACTCTGGAAGGGCATGGAGAACGGGCACCCGGGCACTCTGTTAGGGCATGGAGAACGGCACCCGGGCACTCTGTTAGGGCATGGAGAACGGCACCCCGGCACTCTGTTAGGGCATGGAGAACGGCACCCCGGCACTCTGGAAGGGCATGGAGAACGGCACCCCGGCACTCTGGAAGGGCATGGAGAACGGCACCCGGGCACTCTGGAAGGGCATGGAGAACGGCACCCGGGCACTCTGGAAGGGCATGGAGAACGGCACCCGGGCACTCTGGAAGGGCATGGAGAACGGCACCCGGGCACTCTGGAAGGGCATGGAGAACGGCACCCGGGCACTCTGGAAGGGCATGGAGAACGGCACCCGGGCACTCTGGAAGGGCATGGAGAACGGCACCCGGGCACTCTGGAAGGGCATGGAGAACGGCACCCGGGCACTCTGGAAGGGCATGGAGAACGGCACCCGGGCACTCTGGAAGGGCATGGAGAACGGCACCCGGGCACTCTGGAAGGGCATGGAGAACGGCACCCGGGCACTCTGGAAGGGCATGGAGAGCGGGCACCCGGGCACTCTGGAAGGGCATGGAGAGCGGGCACCCGGGCACTCTGGAAGGGCATGGAGAGCGGGCACCCGTGCACTCTGGAAGGGCATGGAGAGCGGGCACCCGTGCACTCTGGAAGGGCATAGAGACGGGCAC
Source organism: Pelophylax lessonae (assembly GCF_965119305.1). NCBI lineage: Eukaryota > Metazoa > Chordata > Amphibia > Anura > Ranidae > Pelophylax > Pelophylax lessonae. The sequence continues at coordinate 190,374,087 of NC_138776.1, read as the reverse complement.
CCGGGCACTCTGGGAGGGCATGGAGAACGGCACCCGGGCACTCTGGAAGGGCATGGAGAACGGCACCCCGGCACTCTGGAAGGGCATGGAGAACGGCACCCGGGCACTCTGGAAGGGCATGGAGAGTGGGCACCCGGGCACTCTGGAAGGGCATGGAGAGCGGGCACCCGTGCACTCTGGAAGGGCATAGAGACGGGCACCCGGGCACTCTGGGAGAGCATGGAGAACGGCACCCGGGCACTCTGGAAGGGCATGGAGAACGGCACCCCGGCACTCTGGAAGGGCATGGAGACCGGCACCCCGGCACTCTGTTAGGGCATGGAGACCGGCACCCCGGCACTCTGTTAGGGCATGGAGACCGGCACCCCGGCACTCTGTTAGGGCATGGAGACCGGCACCCCGGAACTCTGTTAGGGCATGGAGACCGGCACCCCGGCACTCTGTTAGGGCATGGAGACCGGCACCCCGGCACTCTGTTAGGGCATGGAGACCGGCACCCCGGCACTCTGTTAGGGCATGGAGACCGGCACCCCGGCACTCTGTTAGGGCATGGAGACCGGCACCCCGGCACTCTGTTAGGGCATGGAGACCGGCACCCCGGCACTCTGGAAGGGCATGGAGAACGGCACCCGGGCACTCTGGAAGGGCATGGAGAACGGCACCCGGGCACTCTGGAAGGGCATGGAGAACGGCACCCGGGCACTCTGGAAGGGCATGGAGAACGGCACCCGGGCACTCTGGAAGGGCATGGAGAACGGGCACCCGGGCACTCTGGAAGGGCATGGAGAACGGGCACCCGGGCACTCTGGAAGGGCATGGAGAACGGGCACCCGGGCACTCTGGAAGGGCATGGAGAACGGCACCCCGGCACTCTGTTAGCGCATGGAGAACGGGCACTCTGGAAGGGCATGGAGAACGGGCACCCGGGCACTCTGTTAGGGCATGGAGACCGGCACCCCGGCACTCTGTTAGGGCATGGAGACCGGCACCCCGGCACTCTGTTAGGGCATGGAGACCGGCACCCCGGCACTCTGTTAGGGCATGAACGGGCACCCGGGCACTCTGGAAGGGCATGGAGAACGGGCACCCGGGCACTCTGGAAGGGCATGCAGAACGGGCACCCGGGCACTCTGGAAGGGCATGGAGAACGGCACCCGGGCACTCTGGAAGGGCATGGAGAACGGCACCCGGGCACTCTGGAAGGGCATGGAGAACGGCACCCGGGCACTCTGGAAGGGCATGGAGAACGGCACCCGGGCACTCGGGAAGGGCATGGAGAACGGCACCCGGGCACTCGGGAAGGGCATGGAGAACGGCACCCGGGCACTCGGGAAGGGCATGGAGAACGGCACCCGGGCACTCGGGAAGGGCATGGAGAACGGCACCCGGGCACTCGGGAAGGGCATGGAGAACGGCACCCGGCACTCTGGAAAGGCATGGAGAACGGGCACCCGGGCACTCTGTTAGGGCATGGAGACGGGCACCCGGGCACTCTGGGAGGGCATGGAGAACGGCACCCGGGCACTCTGGAAGGGCATGGAGAACGGCACCCCGGCACTCTGGAAGGGCATGGAGAACGGCACCCGGGCACTCTGGAAGGGCATGGAGAGTGGGCACCCGGGCACTCTGGAAGGGCATGGAGAGCGGGCACCCGGGCACTCTGGAAGGGCATAGAGACGGGCACCCGGGCACTCTGGGAGAGCATGGAGAACGGCACCCGGGCACTCTGGAAGGGCATGGAGAACGGCACCCCGGCACTCTGTTAGGGCATGGAGAACGGCACCCCGGCACTCTGGAAGGGCATGGAGAACGGCACCCGGGCACTCTGGAAGGGCATGGAGAACGGCACCCGGGCACTCTGGAAGGGCATGGAGAACGGCACCCGGGCACTCTGGAAGGGCATGGAGAACGGGCACCCGGGCACTCTGGAAGGGCATGGAGAACGGGCACCCGGGCACTCTGGAAGGGCATGGAGAACGGGCACCCGGGCACTCTGGAAGGGCATGGAGAACGGGCACCCGGGCACTCTGGAAGGGCATGGAGAACGGCACCCCGGCACTCTGTTAGCGCATGGAGAACGGGCACTCTGGAAGGGCATGGAGAACGGGCACCCGGGCACTCTGTTAGGGCATGGAGACCGGCACCCCGGCACTCTGTTAGGGCATGGAGACCGGCACCCCGGCACTCTGTTAGGGCATGGAGACCGGCACCCCGGCACTCTGTTAGGGCATGAACGGGCACCCGGGCACTCTGGAAGGGCATGGAGAACGGGCACCCGGGCACTCTGGAAGGGCATGCAGAACGGGCACCCGGGCACTCTGGAAGGGCATGGAGAACGGCACCCGGGCACTCTGGAAGGGCATGGAGAACGGCACCCGGGCACTCTGGAAGGGCATGGAGAACGGCACCCGGGCACTCTGGAAGGGCATGGAGAACGGCACCCGGGCACTCTGGAAGGGCATGGAGAACGGCACCCGGGCACTCTGGAAGGGCATGGAGAACGGCACCCGGGCACTCGGGAAGGGCATGGAGAACGGCACCCGGGCACTCGGGAAGGGCATGGAGAACGGCACCCGGGCACTCGGGAAGGGCATGGAGAACGGCACCCGGGCACTCGGGAAGGGCATGGAGAACGGCACCCGGGCACTCGGGAAGGGCATGGAGAACGGCACCCGGCACTCTGGAAAGGCATGGAGAACGGGCACCCGGGCACTCTGTTAGGGCATGGAGACGGGCACCCGGGCACTCTGGGAGGGCATGGAGAACGGCACCCGGGCACTCTGGAAGGGCATGGAGAACGGCACCCCGGCACTCTGGAAGGGCATGGAGAACGGCACCCGGGCACTCTGGAAGGGCATGGAGAGTGGGCACCCGGGCACTCTGGAAGGGCATGGAGAGCGGGCACCCGGGCACTCTGGAAGGGCATAGAGACGGGCACCCGGGCACTCTGGGAGAGCATGGAGAACGGCACCCGGGCACTCTGGAAGGGCATGGAGAACGGCACCCCGGCACTCTGTTAGGGCATGGAGAACGGCACCCCGGCACTCTGTTAGGGCATGGAGACCGGCACCCCGGCACTCTGTTAGGGCATGGAGACCGGCACCCCGGCACTCTGTTAGGGCATGGAGACCGGCACCCCGGCACTCTGTTAGGGCATGGAGACCGGCACCCCGGCACTCTGTTAGGGCATGGAGACCGGCACCCCGGCACTCTGTTAGGGCATGGAGACCGGCACCCCGGCACTCTGGAAGGGCATGGAGACCGGCACCCGGGCACTCTGGAAGGGCATGGAGAACGGCACCCGGGCACTCTGGAAGGGCATGGAGAACGGCACCCGGGCACTCTGGAAGGGCATGGAGAACGGCACCCGGGCACTCTGGAAGGGCATGGAGAACGGCACCCGGGCACTCTGGAAGGGCATGGAGAACGGCACCCGGGCACTCTGGAAGGGCATGGAGAACGGGCACCCGGGCACTCTGGAAGGGCATGGAGAACGGCACCCGGGCACTCTGGAAGGGCATGGAGAACGGCACCCGGGCACTCTGGAAGGGCATGGAGAACGGCACCCGGGCACTCTGGAAGGGCATGGAGAACGGCACCCGGGCACTCTGGAAGGGCATGGAGAACGGCACCCGGGCACTCTGGAAGGGCATGGAGAACGGGCACCCGGGCACTCTGGAAGGGCATGGAGAACGGGCACCCGGGCACTCTGGAAGGGCATGGAGAACGGGCACCCGGGCACTCTGGAAGGGCATGGAGAACGGGCACCCGGGCACTCTGGAAGGGCATGGAGAACGGGCACTCTGGAAGGGCATGGAGAACGGGCACCCGGGCACTCTGTTAGGGCATGGAGACCGGCACCCGGGCACTCTGTTAGGGCATGGAGACCGGCACCCCGGCACTCTGTTAGGGCATGGAGACCGGCACCCCGGCACTCTGTTAGGGCATGGAGAACGGCACCCGGGCACTCTGGAAGGGCATGGAGAACGGCACCCGGGCACTCTGGAAGGGCATGGAGAACGGCACCCGGGCACTCGGGAAGGGCATGGAGAACGGCACCCGGGCACTCGGGAAGGGCATGGAGAACGGCACCCGGGCACTCGGGAAGGGCATGGAGAACGGCACCCGGGCACTCGGGAAGGGCATGGAGAACGGCACCCGGGCACTCTGGAAAGGCATGGAGAACGGGCACCTGGGCACTCTGTTAGGGCATGGAGAACGGCACCCGGGCACTCTGTTAGGGCATGGAGAACGGCACCCGGGCACTCTGTTAGGGCATGGAGAACGGCACCCGGGCACTCTGTTAGGGCATGGAGAACGGCACCCCGGCACTCTGTTAGGGCATGGAGACCGGCACCCCGGCACTCTGTTAGGGCATGGAGACCGGCACCCCGGCACTCTGTTAGGGCATGGAGACCGGCACCCCGGCACTCTGTTAGGGCATGGAGACCGGCACCCCGGCACTCTGTTAGGGCATGGAGACCGGCACCCCGGCACTCTGTTAGGGCATGGAGACCGGCACCCCGGCACTCTGTTAGGGCATGGAGACCGGCACCCCGGCACTCTGGAAGGGCATGGAGAACGGCACCCGGGCACTCTGGAAGGGCATGGAGAACGGCACCCGGGCACTCTGGAAGGGCATGGAGAACGGGCACCCGGGCACTCTGGAAGGGCATGGAGAACGGGCACCCGGGCACTCTGGAAGGGCATGGAGAACGGGCACCCGGGCACTCTGGAAGGGCATGGAGAACGGGCACCCGGGCACTCTGGAAGGGCATGGAGAACGGGCACTCTGGAAGGGCATGGAGAACGGGCACCCGGGCACTCTGTTAGGGCATGGAGACCGGCACCCGGGCACTCTGTTAGGGCATGGAGACCGGCACCCCGGCACTCTGTTAGGGCATGGAGACCGGCACCCCGGCACTCTGTTAGGGCATGGAGACCGGCACCCCGGCACTCTGTTAGGGCATGGAGACCGGGCACCCGGGCACTCTGGAAGGGCATGGAGAACGGGCACCCGGGCACTCTGGAAGGGCATGCAGAACGGGCACCCGGGCACTCTGGAAGGGCATGCAGAACGGGCACCCGGGCACTCTGGAAGGGCATGCAGAACGGGCACCCGGGCACTCTGGAAGGGCATGGAGAACGGCACCCGGGCACTCGGGAAGGGCATGGAGAACGGCACCCGGCACTCTGGAAAGGCATGGAGAACGGGCACCTGGGCACTCTGTTAGGGCATGGAGAACGGCACCCGGGCACTCTGTTAGGGCATGGAGAACGGCACCCGGGCACTCTGTTAGGGCATGGAGAACGGCACCCGGGCACTCTGGAAGGGCATGGAGAACGGCACCCCGGCACTCTGTTAGGGCATGGAGACCGGCACCCCGGCACTCTGTTAGGGCATGGAGACCGGCACCCCGGCACTCTGTTAGGGCATGGAGACCGGCACCCCGGCACTCTGTTAGGGCATGGAGACCGGCACCCCGGCACTCTGTTAGGGCATGGAGACCGGCACCCCGGCACTCTGTTAGGGCATGGAGACCGGCACCCCGGCACTCTGTTAGGGCATGGAGACCGGCACCCCGGCACTCTGTTAGGGCATGGAGACCGGCACCCCGGCACTCTGTTAGGGCATGGAGACCGGCACCCCGGCACTCTGTTAGGGCATGGAGACCGGCACCCCGGCACTCTGTTAGGGCATGGAGACCGGCACTCTGTTAGGGCATGGAGACCGGCACCCCGGCACTCTGTTAGGGCATGGAGACCGGCAACCCGGCACTCTGTTAGGGCATGGAGACCGGCACCCCGGCACTCTGTTAGGGCATGGAGATCGGCACCCCGGCACTCTGTTAGGGCATGGAGATCGGCACCCCGGCACTCTGTTAGGGCATGGAGACCGGCACCCCGGCACTCTGTTAGGGCATGGAGAACGGCACCCGGGCACTCTGGAAGGGCATGGAGAACGGGCACCCGGGCACTCTGGAAGGGCATGGAGAACGGGCACCCGGGCACTCTGGAAGGGCATGGAGAGCGGGCACCCGGGCACTCTGGAAGGGCATGGAGAACGGCACCCGGGCACTGTTAGGGCATGGAGAACGGCACCCCGGCACTCTGTTAGCGCATAGAGAACGGCACCCCGGCACTCTGTTAGCGCATGGAGAACGGCACCCCGGCACTCTGTTAGCGCATGGAGAACGGCACCCCGGCACTCTGTTAGCGCATGGAGAACGGCACCCCGGCACTCTGTCAGGGCATGGAGAACGGCACCCCGGCACTCTGTCAGGGCATGGAGAACGGCACCCCGGCACTCTGTCAGGGCATGGAGAACGGCACCCGGGCACTCTGTCAGGGCATGGAGAACGGCACCCGGGCACTCTGTTAGGGCATGGAGACCGGCACCCCGGCACTCTGTTAGGGCATGGAGACCGGCACCCCGGCACTCTGTTAGGGCATGGAGAACGGCACCCCGGCACTCTGTTAGGGCATGGAGAACGGCACCCCGGCACTCTGTTAGGGCATGGAGAACGGCACCCGGGCACTCGGGAAGGGCACGGAGAACGGCACCCGGGCACTCGGGAAGGGCACGGAGAACGGCACCCGGGCACTCTGTTAGGGCACGGAGAACGGCACCCGGGCACTCTGGAAGGGCACGGAGAATGGCACCCGGGCACTCTGGAAGGGCACGGAGACCGGCACCCGGGCACTCTGTTAGGGCATGGAGACCGGCACCCCGGCACTCTGTTAGGGCATGGAGAACGGCACCCCGGCACTCTGTTAGGGCATGGAGAACGGCACCCCGGCACTCTGTTAGGGCATGGAGAACGGCACCCGGGCACTCTGGAAGGGCATGGAGAACGGCACCCGGGCACTCTGGAAGGGCATGGAGAACGGCACCCGGGCACTCTGGAAGGGCATGGAGAACGGCACCCGGGCACTCTGGAAGGGCATGGAGAACGGCACCCGGGCACTGTTAGCGCATGGAGAACGGCACCCCGGCACTCTGTTAGCGCATGGAGAACGGCACCCCGGCACTCTGTTAGCGCATGGAGAACGGCACCCCGGCACTCTGTCAGGGCATGGAGAACGGCACCCCGGCACTCTGTCAGGGCATGGAGAACGGCACCCCGGCACTCTGTCAGGGCATGGAGAACGGCACCCCGGCACTCTGTCAGGGCATGGAGAACGGCACCCCGGCACTCTGTCAGGGCATGGAGACCGGCACCCCGGCACTCTGTTAGGGCATGGAGAACGGCACCCCGGCACTCTGTTAGGGCATGGAGACCGGCACTCTGTTAGGGCATGGAGACCGGCACCCCGGCACTCTGTTAGGGCATGGAGACCGGCACCCCGGCACTCTGTTAGGGCATGGAGACCGGCACCCCGGCACTCTGTTAGGGCATGGAGAACGGCACCCGGGCACTCTGTTAGGGCATGGAGAACGGCACCCGGGCACTCTGGAAGGGCATGGAGAACGGCACCCGGGCACTCTGGAAGGGCATGGAGAACGGCACCCGGGCACTCTGGAAGGGCATGGAGAACGGCACCCGGGCACTCTGGAAGGGCATGGAGAACGGCACCCGGGCACTCTGGAAGGGCATGGAGAACGGCACCCGGGCACTCTGGAAGGGCATGGAGAGCGGGCACCCGGGCACTCTGGAAGGGCATGGAGAGCGGGCACCCGGGCACTCTGGGAGGGCATGGAGACCGGCACCCGGGCACTCTGGGAGGGCATGGAGAACGGCACCCCGGCACTCTGGGAGGGCATGGAGACCGGCACCCCGGCACTCTGGGAGGTCATGGAGACCGGCACCCCGGCACTCTGTTAGGGCATGGAGACCGGCACCCCGGCACTCTGTTAGGGCATGGAGACCGGCACCCCGGCACTCTGTTAGGGCATGGAGACCGGCACCCCGGCACTCTGTTAGGGCATGGAGACCGGCACCCCGGCACTCTGTTAGGGCATGGAGACCGGCACCCCGGCACTCTGTTAGGGCATGGAGACCGGCACTCTGTTAGGGCATGGAGACCGGCACTCTGTTAGGGCATGGAGACCGGCACTCTGTTAGGGCATGGAGACCGGCACTCTGTTAGGGCATGGAGACCGGCACTCTGTTAGGGCATGGAGACCGGCACTCTGTTAGGGCATGGAGACCGGCACTCTGTTAGGGCATGGAGACCGGCACTCTGTTAGGGCATGGAGACCGGCACTCTGTTAGGGCATGGAGAACAGGCACCCGGGCACTCTGGAAGGGCATGGAGAGCGGGCACCCGGGCACTCTGGAAGGGCATGGAGAACGGCACCCGGGCACTGTTAGGGCATGGAGAACGGCACCCCGGCACTCTGTTAGGGCATGGAGACCGGCACCCCGGCACTCTGTTAGGGCATGGAGACCGGCACTCTGTTAGGGCATGGAGACCGGCACTCTGTTAGGGCATGGAGACCGGCACTCTGTTAGGGCATGGAGACCGGCACTCTGTTAGGGCATGGAGACCGGCACTCTGTTAGGGCATGGAGACCGGCACTCTGTTAGGGCATGGAGAACAGGCACCCGGGCACTCTGGAAGGGCATGGAGAGCGGGCACCCGGGCACTCTGGAAGGGCATGGAGAACGGCACCCGGGCACTCTGTTAGGGCATGGAGAACGGCACCCGGGCACTGTTAGGGCATGGAGAACGGCACCCCGGCACTCTGTTAGCGCATGGAGAACGGTACCCCGGCACTCTGTTAGCGCATGGAGAACGGCACCCCGGCACTGTCAGCGCATGGAGACCGGCACCCCGGCACTCTGTCAGGGCATGGAGAACGGCACCCCGGCACTCTGTCAGGGCATGGAGAACGGCACCCGGGCACTCTGGAAGGGCATGGAGAACGGCACCCGGGCACTCTGGAAGGGCATGGAGACCGGCACCCCGGCACTCTGTTAGGGCATGGAGAACGGCACCCCGGCACTCTGTTAGGGCATGGAGAACGGCACTCTGTTAGGGCATGGAGACCGGCACCCCGGCACTCTGTTAGGGCATGGAGAACGGCACCCCGGCACTCTGTTAGGGCATGGAGAACGGCACCCCGGCACTCTGTTAGGGCATGGAGAACGGCACTCTGTTAGGGCATGGAGACCGGCACTCTGTTAGGGCATGGAGACCGGCACTCTGTTAGGGCATGGAGACCGGCACTCTGTTAGGGCATGGAGACCGGCACTCTGTTAGGGCATGGAGACCGGCACCCCGGCACTCTGTTAGGGCATGGAGACCGGCACCCCGGCACTCTGTTAGGGCATGGAGACCGGCACCCCGGCACTCTGTTAGGGCATGGAGACCGGCACCCCGGCACTCTGTTAGGGCATGGAGACCGGCACCCCGGCACTCTGTTAGGGCATGGAGACCGGCACCCCGGCACTCTGTTAGGGCATGGAGACCGGCACCCCGGCACTCTGTTAGGGCATGGAGACCGGCACCCCGGCACTCTGTTAGGGCATGGAGACCGGCACCCCGGCACTCTTTTAGGGCATGGAGACCGGCACCCCAGCACTCTGTTAGGGCATGGAGACCGGCACCCCGGCACTCTGTTAGGGCATGGAGACCGGCACCCGGGCACTCTGGAAGGGCATGGAGAACGGCACCCGGGCACTCTGGAAGGGCATGGAGAACGGCACCCGGGCACTCTGGAAGGGCATGTAGAACGGCACCCGGGCACTCTGGAAGGGCATGGATTACGGCACCCGGGCACTCTGGAAGGGCATGGAGACCGGCACCCCGGCACTCTGTTAGGGCATGGAGAACGGCACTCTGTTAGGGCATGGAGACCGGCACCCCGGCACTCTGTTAGGGCATGGAGAACGGCACTCCGGCATTCTGTTAGGGCATGGAGACCGGCACTCTGTTAGGGCATGGAGACCGGCACCCCGGCACTGTTAGGGCATGGAGAACGGCACCCGGGCACTCGGGAAGGGCACGGAGAACGGCACCCGGGCACTCGGGAAGGGCACGGAGAACGGCACCCGGGCACTCGGGAAGGGCACGGAGAACGGCACCCGGGCACTCGGGAAGGGCACGGAGAACGGCACCCGGGCACTCGGGAAGGGCATGGAGAGCGGGCACCCGGGCACTCTGGAAGGGCATGGAGAGCGGGCACCCGGGCACTCTGGAAGGGCATGGAGAGCCGGCACCCCGGCACTCTGGGAGGGCATGGAGACCGGCACCCCGGCACTCTGGGAGGGCATGGAGACCGGCACCCCGGCACTCTGTTAGGGCATGGAGACCGGCACCCCGGCACTCTGTTAGGGCATGGAGAACGGCACCCGGACACTCTGTTAGGGCATGGAGAATGGCACCCGGGCACTCTGTTAGGGCATGGAGAACGGCACCCGGGCACTCTGTTAGGGCATGGAGAACGGCACCCGGGCACTGTTAGGGCATGGAGACCGGCACCCCGACACTCTGGAAGGGCATGGAGAACAGCACCCGGGCACTCTGGAAGGGCATGGAGAACGGGCACCCGGGCACTCTGGAAGGGCATGGAGAGCGGGCACCCGGGCACTCTGAAAGGGCATGGAGAGCGGGCACCCGGGCACTCTGAAAGGGCATGGAGAGCGGGCACCCGGGCACTCTGAAAGGGCATGGAGAGCGGGCACCCGGGCACTCTGAAAGGGCATGGAGAGCGGGCACCCGGGAAATCTGGAAGGGCATGGAGACCGGCACCCATGCACTCTGGAAGGGCATGGAGAACAGGCACCTGGGCACTCTGGAAGGGCATGGAGAACGGCACCCGGGCACTCAGTTAGGGCATGGAGAACGGCACCCCGGCACTCTGTCAGCGCATGGAGACCGGCACCCCGGCACTCTGTCAGGGCATGGAGACCGGCACCCCGGCACTCTGTTAGGGCATGGAGACCGGCACCCCGGCACTCTGTTAGGGCATGGAGACCGGCACCCCGGCACTCTGTTAGGGCATGGAGACCGGCACCCCGGCACTCTGTTAGGGCATGGAGACCGGCACCCCGGCACTCTGTTAGGGCATGGAGACCGGCACCCCGGCACTCTGTTAGGGCATGGAGACCGGCACCCCGGCACTCTGTTAGGGCATGGAGACCGGCACCCCGGCACTCTGTTAGGGCATGGAGACCGGCACCCCGGCACTCTTTTAGGGCATGGAGACCGGCACCCCAGCACTCTGTTAGGGCATGGAGACCGGCACCCCGGCACTCTGTTAGGGCATGGAGACCGGCACCCGGGCACTCTGGAAGGGCATGGAGAACGGCACCCGGGCACTCTGGAAGGGCATGGAGAACGGCACCCGGGCACTCTGGAAGGGCATGTAGAACGGCACCCGGGCACTCTGGAAGGGCATGGATTACGGCACCCGGGCACTCTGGAAGGGCATGGAGACCGGCACCCCGGCACTCTGTTAGGGCATGGAGAACGGCACTCTGTTAGGGCATGGAGACCGGCACCCCGGCACTCTGTTAGGGCATGGAGAACGGCACTCCGGCATTCTGTTAGGGCATGGAGACCGGCACTCTGTTAGGGCATGGAGACCGGCACCCCGGCACTGTTAGGGCATGGAGAACGGCACCCGGGCACTCGGGAAGGGCACGGAGAACGGCACCCGGGCACTCGGGAAGGGCACGGAGAACGGCACCCGGGCACTCGGGAAGGGCACGGAGAACGGCACCCGGGCACTCGGGAAGGGCACGGAGAGCGGGCACCCGGGCACTCTGGAAGGGCATGGAGAGCGGGCACCCGGGCACTCTGGAAGGGCATGGAGAGCGGGCACCCGGGCACTCTGGAAGGGCATGGAGAGCCGGCACCCCGGCACTCTGGGAGGGCATGGAGACCGGCACCCCGGCACTCTGGGAGGGCATGGAGACCGGCACCCCGGCACTCTGGGAGGGCATGGAGACCGGCACCCCGGCACTCTGTTAGGGCATGGAGACCGGCACCCCGGCACTCTGTTAGGGCATGGAGAACGGCACCCGGACACTCTGTTAGGGCATGGAGAATGGCACCCGGGCACTCTGTTAGGGCATGGAGAACGGCACCCGGGCACTCTGTTAGGGCATGGAGAACGGCACCCGGGCACTGTTAGGGCATGGAGACCGGCACCCCGACACTCTGGAAGGGCATGGAGAACAGCACCCGGGCACTCTGGAAGGGCATGGAGAACGGGCACCCGGGCACTCTGGAAGGGCATGGAGAGCGGGCACCCGGGCACTCTGAAAGGGCATGGAGAGCGGGCACCCGGGCACTCTGAAAGGGCATGGAGAGCGGGCACCCGGGCACTCTGAAAGGGCATGGAGAGCGGGCACCCGGGCACTCTGAAAGGGCATGGAGAGCGGGCACCCGGGCACTCTGAAAGGGCATGGAGAGCGGGCACCCGGGAAATCTGGAAGGGCATGGAGACCGGCACCCATGCACTCTGGAAGGGCATGGAGAACAGGCACCTGGGCACTCTGGAAGGGCATGGAGAACGGCACCCGGGCACTCAGTTAGGGCATGGAGACCGGCACCCCGGCACTCTGTCAGGGCATGGAGAACGGCACCCGGGCACTCTGGAAGGGCATGGAGAACGGCACCCGGGCACTCTGGAAGGGCATGGAGAACGGCACCCGGGCACTCTGGAAGGGCATGGAGAACGGCACCCGGGCACTCTGGAAGGGCATGGAGACCGGCACCCCGGCACTCTGTTAGGGCATGGAGAACGGCACCCTGGCATTCTGTTAGGGCATGGAGACCGGCACCCCGGCACTCTGTTAGGGCATGGAGACCGGCACCCCGGCACTCTGTTAGGGCATGGAGAACGGCACCCCGGCACTCTGTTAGGGCATGGAGAACGGCACCCGGGCACTCGGGAAGGGCACGGAGACCGGCACCCCGGCACTCTGTTAGGGCATGGAGAACGGCACCCCGGCACTCTGTTAGGGCATGGAGAACGGCACCCGGGCACTCGGGAAGGGCACGGAGAACGGCACCCGGGCACTCGGGAAGGGCACGGAGAACGGCACCCGGGCACTCTGTTAGGGCACGGAGAACGGCACCCGGGCACTCTGGAAGGGCACGGAGAATGGCACCCGGGCACTCTGGAAGGGCACGGAGACCGGCACCCGGGCACTCTGGAAGGGCACGGAGAACGGCACCCGGGCACTCTGGAAGGGCACGGAGAACGGCACCCGGGCACTCTGGAAGGGCATGGAGAACGGCACCCGGGCACTCTGGAAGGGCATGGAGAGCGGGCACCCGGGCACTCTGGGAGGGCATGGAGAACGGCACCCCGGCACTCTGGGAGGGCATGGAGACCGGCACCCCGGCACTCTGGGAGGGCATGGAGACCGGCACCCCGGCACTCTGGGAGGGCATGGAGACCGGCACCCCGGCACTCTGTTAGGGCATGGAGACCGGCACCCCGGCACTCTGTTAGGGCATGGAGACCGGCACCCCGGCACTCTGTTAGGGCATGGAGACCGGCACCCCGGCACTCTGTTAGGGCATGGAGACCGGCACCCCGGCACTCTTTTAGGGCATGGAGACCGGCACCCCGGCACTCTTTTAGGGCATGGAGACCGGCACCCCGGCACTCTTTTAGTGCATGGAGACCGGCACCCCGGCACTCTGTTAGGGCATGGAGACCGGCACCCCGGCACTCTGTTAGGGCATGGAGAACGGCACCCGGGCACTCGGGAAGGGCACGGAGAACGGCACCCGGGCACTCGGGAAGGGCACGGAGACCGGCACCCCGGCACTCTGTTAGGGCATGGAGAACGGCACCCCGGCACTCTGTTAGGGCATGGAGAACGGGCACCCGGGCACTCGGGAAGGGCACGGAGAACGGCACCCGGGCACTCTGTTAGGGCACGGAGAACGGCACCCGGGCACTCTGGAAGGGCACGGAGAATGGCACCCGGGCACTCTGGAAGGGCACGGAGACCGGCACCCGGGCACTCTGGAAGGGCATGGAGAACGGCACCCGGGCACTCTGGAAGGGCATGGAGAACGGCACCCGGGCACTCTGGAAGGGCATGGAGAGCGGGCACCCGGGCACTCTGGGAGGGCATGGAGAACGGCACCCCGGCACTCTGGGAGGGCATGGAGAACGGCACCCCGGCACTCTGGGAGGGCATGGAGAACGGCACCCCGGCACTCTGGGAGGGCATGGAGAACGGCACCCCGGCACTCTGGGAGGGCATGGAGACCGGCACCCCGGCACTCTGTTAGGGCATGGAGACCGGCACCCCGGCACTCTGTTAGGGCATGGAGACCGGCACCCCGGCACTCTGTTAGGGCATGGAGACCGGCACCCCGGCACTCTGTTAGGGCATGGAGACCGGCACCCCGGCACTCTGTTAGGGCATGGAGACCGGCACCCCGGCACTCTGTTAGGGCATGGAGACCGGCACCCCGGCACTCTGTTAGGGCATGGAGACCGGAACTCTGTTAGGGCATGGAGACTGGCACTCTGTTAGGGCATGGAGACCGGCACTCTGTTAGGGCATGGAGACCGGCACTCTGTTAGGGCATGGAGACCGGCACTCTGTTAGGGCATGGAGACCGGCACCCCGGCACTCTGTTAGGGCATGGAGACCGGCACCCCGGCACTCTGTTAGGGCATGGAGACCGGCACCCCGGCACTCTGTTAGGGCATGGAGATCGGCACCCCGGCACTCTGTTAGGGCATGGAGATCGGCACCCCGGCACTCTGTTAGGGCATGGAGACCGGCACCCCGGCACTCTGTTAGGGCATGGAGACCGGCACCCCGGCACTCTGTTAGGGCATGGAGACCGGCACCCCGGCACTCTGTTAGGGCATGGAGACCGGCACCCCGGCACTCTGTTAGGGCATGGAGAACGGCACCCGGGCACTCTGGAAGGGCATGGAGAATGGCACCCGGGCACTCTGGAAGGGCATGGAGAACGGCACCCGGGCACTCTGGAAGGGCATGGAGAACGGCACCCGGGCACTCTGGAAGGGCATGGAGAACGGCACCCGGGCACTCTGGAAGGGCATGGAGAACGGCACCCGGGCACTCTGGAAGGGCATGGAGAACGGCACCCGGGCACTCTGGAAGGGCATGGAGAACGGCACCCGGGCACTCTGGAAGGGCATGGAGAACGGGCACCTGGGTACTGTGGAAAGGCATGGAGAACGGCACCCGGGCACTCTGTTAGGGCATGGAGAACGGCACCCGGGCACTCTGTTAGGGCATGGAGAGCGGGCACCCGGGCACTCTGGAAGGGCATGGAGACCGGCACCCGGGCACTCTGGAAGGGCATGGAGAACGGCATCCCGGCACTCTGGGAGGGCATGGAGACCGGCACCCCGGCACTCTGTTAGGGCATGGAGACCGGCACCCCGGCACTCTGTTAGGGCATGGAGACCGGCACCCCGGCACTCTGTTAGGGCATGGAGACCGGCACCCCGGCACTCTGTTAGGGCATGGAGACCGGCACCCCGGCACTCTTTTAGGGCATGGAGACCGGCACCCCGGCACTCTTTTAGGGCATGGAGACCGGCACCCCGGCACTCTGTTAGGGCATGGAGACCGGCACCCCGGCACTCTGTTAGGGCATGGAGACCGGCACTCTGTTAGGGCATGGAGACCGGCACTCTGTTAGGGCATGGAGACCGGCACTCTGTTAGGGCATGGAGACCGGCACTCTGTTAGGGCATGGAGACCGGCACCCCGGCACTCTGTTAGGGCATGGAGACCGGCACCCCGGCACTCTGTTAGGGCATGGAGATCGGCACCCCGGCACTCTGTTAGGGCATGGAGACCGGCACTCTGTTAGGGCATGGAGACCGGCACCCCGGCACTCTGTTAGGGCATGGAGAACGGCACTCCGGCATTCTGTTAGGGCATGGAGACCGGCACTCTGTTAGGGCATGGAGACCGGCACCCCGGCACTCTGTTAGGGCATGGAGAACGGCACCCGGGCACTCGGGAAGGGCACGGAGAACGGCACCCGGGCACTCGGGAAGGGCACGGAGAACGGCACCTGGGCACTCGGGAAGGGCACGGAGAACGGCACCCGGGCACTGTTAGGGCACGGAGAACGGCACCCGGGCACTCTGGAAGGGCACGGAGAACGGCACCCGGGCACTCTGGAAGGGCACGGAGAACGGCACCCGGGCACTCTGGAAGGGCACGGAGAACGGCACCCGGGCACTCTGGAAGGGCACGGAGAACGGCACCCGGGCACTCTGGAAGGGCACGGAGAACGGCACCCGGGCACTCTGGAAGGGCACGGAGAACGGCACCCGGGCACTCTGGAAGGGCACGGAGAGCGGGCACCCGGGCACTCTGGAAGGGCATGGAGAGCGGGCACCCGGGCACTCTGGAAGGGCATGGAGAGCCGGCACCCCGGCACTCTGGAAGGGCATGGAGACCGGCACCCCGGCACTCTGTTAGGGCATGGAGACCGGCACCCCGGCACTCTGTTAGGGCATGGAGAACGGCACCCGGACACTCTGTTAGGGCATGGAGAATGGCACCCGGGCACTCTGTTAGGGCATGGAGAACGGCACCCGGGCACTCTGTTAGGGCATGGAGAACGGCACCCGGGCACTGTTAGGGCATGGAGACCGGCACCCCGACACTCTGGAAGGGCATGGAGAACAGCACCCGGGCACTCTGGAAGGGCATGGAGAAAAGCACCCGGGCACTCTGGAAGGGCATGGAGAACGGGCACCCGGGCACTCTGGAAGGGCATGGAGAACGGGCACCCGGGCACTCTGCAAGGGCATGGAGAGCGGGCACCCGGGCACTCTGCAAGGGCATGGAGAGCGGGCACCCGGGCACTCTGAAAGGGCATGGAGAGCGGGCACCCAGGCACTCTGAAAGGGCATGGAGAGCGGGCACCCGGGAAATCTGGAAGGGCATGGAGACCGGCACCCATGCACTCTGGAAGGGCATGGAGACGGGCACCCGGGCACTCTGGAAGGGCATGGAGAACAGGCACCTGGGCACTCTGGAAGGGCATGGAGAACGGCACCCAGGCACTCTGGAAGGGCATGGAGAACGGCACCCGGGCACTCAGTTAGGGCATGGAGAACGGCACCCGGGCACTCTGGAAGGGCATGGAGAACGGGCACCTGGGCACTCTGTTAGGGCATGGAGAACGGCACCCCGGCACTCTGTTAGCGCATGGAGAACGGCACCCCGGCACTCTGTTAGCGCATGGAGAACGGCACCCCGGCACTCTGTTAGCGCATGGAGAACGGCACCCGGGCACTCTGGAAGGGCATGGAGAACGGCACCCGGGCACTCTGGAAGGGCATGGAGAACGGCACCCGGGCACTCTGGAAGGGCATGGAGAACGGCACCCGGGCACTCTGGAAGGGCATGGAGAGCGGGCACCCGGGCACTCTGGAAGGGCATGGAGAGCGGGCACCCGGGCACTCTGGAAGGGCATGGAGAGCCGGCACCCCGGCACTCTGGAAGGGCATGGAGACCGGCACCCCGGCACTCTGTTAGGGCATGGAGACCGGCACCCCGGCACTCTGTTAGGGCATGGAGAACGGCACCCGGACACTCTGTTAGGGCATGGAGAATGGCACCCGGGCACTCTGTTAGGGCATGGAGAACGGCACCCGGGCACTCTGTTAGGGCATGGAGAACGGCACCCGGGCACTGTTAGGGCATGGAGACCGGCACCCCGACACTCTGGAAGGGCATGGAGAACAGCACCCGGGCACTCTGGAAGGGCATGGAGAAAAGCACCCGGGCACTCTGGAAGGGCATGGAGAACGGGCACCCGGGCACTCTGGAAGGGCATGGAGAACGGGCACCCGGGCACTCTGCAAGGGCATGGAGAGCGGGCACCCGGGCACTCTGCAAGGGCATGGAGAGCGGGCACCCGGGCACTCTGAAAGGGCATGGAGAGCGGGCACCCAGGCACTCTGAAAGGGCATGGAGAGCGGGCACCCGGGAAATCTGGAAGGGCATGGAGACCGGCACCCATGCACTCTGGAAGGGCATGGAGACGGGCACCCGGGCACTCTGGAAGGGCATGGAGAACAGGCACCTGGGCACTCTGGAAGGGCATGGAGAACGGCACCCAGGCACTCTGGAAGGGCATGGAGAACGGCACCCGGGCACTCAGTTAGGGCATGGAGAACGGCACCCGGGCACTCTGGAAGGGCATGGAGAACGGGCACCCGGGCACTCTGGAAGGGCATGGAGAACGGGCACCTGGGCACTCTGGAAGGGCATGGAGAACGGCACCCGGGCACTCTGTTAGGGCATGGAGAACGGCACCCCGGCACTCTGTTAGCGCATGGAGAACGGCACCCCGGCACTCTGTTAGCGCATGGAGAACGGCACCCCGGCACTCTGTCAGCGCATGGAGACCGGCACCCGGGCACTCTGGAAGGGCATGGAGAACGGCACCCGGGCACTCTGGAAGGGCATGGAGAACGGCACCCGGGCACTCTGGAAGGGCATGGAGAACGGCACCCGGGCACTCTGAAAGGGCATGGAGACCGGCACCCCGGCACTCTGTTAGGGCATGGAGAACGGCACCCCGGCATTCTGTTAGGGCATGGAGACCGGCACTCTGTTAGGGCATGGAGACCGGCACCCCGGCACTCTGTTAGGGCATGGAGACCGGCACCCCGGCACTCTGTTAGGGCATGGAGAACGGCACCCCGGCACTCTGGAAGGGCATGGAGAACGGCACCCGGGCACTCTGGAAGGGCATGGAGAACGGCACCCGGGCACTCTGGAAGGGCATGGAGAACGGCACCCGGGCACTCTGGAAGGGCATGGAGAACGGCACCCGGGCACTCTGGAAGGGCATGGAGAACGGCACCCGGGCACTCTGGAAGGGCATGGAGAACGGCACCCGGGCACTCTGGAAGGGCATGGAGAACGGCACCCGGCACTCTGGAAAGGCATGGAGAACGGGCACCTGGGTACTCTGGAAAGGCATGGAGAACGGCACCCGGGCACTCTGTTAAGGCATGGAGAATGGCACCCGGGCACTCTGTTAGGGCATGGAGAACGGCACCCGGGCACTCTGTTAGGGCATGGAGACCGGCACCCCAACACTCTGGAAGGGCATGGAGAACAGCACCCGGGCACTCTGGAAGGGCATGGAGAACAGCACCCGGGCACTCTGGAAGGGCATGGAGAACAGCACCCGGTCACTCTGGAAGGGCATGGAAAGCGGGCACCCGGGCACTCTGGAAGGGCATGGAGAGCGGGCACCCGGGCACTCTGGAAGGGCATGGAGAGCGGGCACCCGTGCACTCTGGAAGGGCATAGAGCCGGGCACGGAGAACGGCACCCGGGCACTCTGGAAGGGCATGGAGAACGGCACCCCGGCACTCTGTTAGGGCATGGAGACCGGCACCCCGGCACACTGTTAGGGCATGGAGACCGGCACCCCGGCACTCTGTTAGGGCATGGAGAACGGCACCCGGGCACTCTGTTAGGGCATGGAGAACGGCACCCGGGCACTCTGAAAGGGCATGGAGAACGGCACCCGGGCACTCGGGAAGGGCATGGAGAACGGCACCCGGGCACTCGGGAAGGGCATGGAGAACGGCACCCGGGCACTCGGGAAGGGCATGGAGAACAGCACCCGGTCACTCTGGAAGGGCATGGAAAGCGGGCACCCGGGCACTCTGGAAGGGCATGGAGAGCGGGCACCCGGGCACTCTGGAAGGGCATGGAGAGCGGGCACCCGTGCACTCTGGAAGGGCATAGAGCCGGGCACGGAGAACGGCACCCGGGCACTCTGGAAGGGCATGGAGAACGGCACCCCGGCACTCTGTTAGGGCATGGAGACCGGCACCCCGGCACACTGTTAGGGCATGGAGACCGGCACCCCGGCACACTGTTAGGGCATGGAGACCGGCACCCCGGCACTCTGTTAGGGCATGGAGACCGGCACCCCGGCACTCTGTTAGGGCATGGAGAACGGCACCCGGGCACTCTGAAAGGGCATGGAGAACGGCACCCGGGCACTCGGGAAGGGCATGGAGAACGGCACCCGGGCACTCGGGAAGGGCATGGAGAACGGCACCCGGGCACTCGGGAAGGGCATGGAGAACGGGCACCTGGGCACTCTGGAAGGGCATGGAGAACGGGCACCCGGGCACTCTGGAAGGGCACGGAGACCGGCACCCGGGCACTCTGGAAGGGCACGGAGACCGGCACCCGGGCACTCTGGAAGGGCACGGAGACCGGCACCCGGGCACTCTGGAAGGGCACGGAGACCGGCACCCGGGCACTCTGGAAGGGCACGGAGACCGGCACCCGGGCACTCCTGATAGGCTGGACACGGGTACCTCTGATGGGCTTACTCTATACAAAAAGAAAGTTTTGCTTGTAGTTCTACTATAAACAATTTAAACAATAACAAAGGGAAACAAATACAATCCCATTTTAAGTGGGCTCCAGCAACAATTGACCCACACCCGCCATGTGACCACCCAAGCTCCCCATGCAAGGTCAATCAACCACAAATAGACGAGAGAGGAAGGAGCTCCGAGAACTTTCACCAATGCAAAGCTGCCCCCAAAATGTAGCGCATTTTAGCAGCAGGCTTCCTTTACCCTGACACCTAGAGAGGAAGGCACAATAAACCACACACAAGTAATCCCAAAAGTAAGGATAACCAAAAGGCACCACTGTGCCCCCCCTTACCTGGGCCTGGCAAGTGCATGAGATGAGGCACAAGCTTCTGCTGTAGCAGCCAACAGTTTCTGATTTCTCCATGTTGCACAGTGCAGCAGAATTCTGAGAATGCGGAGTGGCCAGGTAACCACAGCTCACATGTGGCAAGCCTCCACCACTGCAGCGGCTTCCCTGCACTGCAGGAACCACCTTGCAAGTCCTGGGCTGCATGACAAGCCCATATAACTCCAAAAGGCATCGGGCGCACAGGCACCCTGCTGGCCACTACTCCACTGGGCTGGAGGAGGAAAAAAAGGCACTGCAACACCCCCATCATCTGACAGGAGGGAGGGTGCAGGGATGGTCAGAAGGCCCTCTGGAAGGGCATGGAGGCAGGCACCAGAGCCCTCTGGAAGGGCTTGAACACACGCAACTGGGGCCCCTCTGGAAGGGCTTGGAGACACGCAACCGGGCCCCTCTGGAAGGGCTTCGAGACACGCAACCGGGGCCCCTCTGGAAGGGCTTCGAGACACGCAACCGGGGCCCCTCTGGAAGGGCTTCGAGACACGCAACCGGGGCCCCTCTGGAAGGGCTTCGAGACACGCAACCGGGGCCCCTCTGGAAGGGCTTCGAGACACGCAACCGGGGCCCCTCTGGAAGGGCTTCGAGACACGCAACCGGGGCCCCTCTGGAAGGGCTTCGAGACACGCAACCGGGGCCCCTCTGGAAGGGCTTCGAGACACGCAACCGGGGCCCCTCTGGAAGGGCTTCGAGACACGCAACCGGGGCCCCTCTGGAAGGGCTTCGAGACACGCAACCGGGGCCCCTCTGGAAAGGCTTCGAGACACGCAACCGGGGCCCCTCTGGAAAGGCTTCGAGACACGCAACCGGGGCCCTCTGGGAAGGCTTCGAGACACGCAACCGGGGCCCTCTGGAAAGGCTTCGAGACACGCAACCGGGGCCCTCTGGAAAGGCTTCGAGACACGCAACCGGGGCCCTCTGGAAAGGCTTCGAGACACGCAACCGGGGCCCTCTGGAAAGGCTTCGAGACACGCAACCGGGGCCCTCTGGAAAGGCTTCGAGACACGCAACCGGGGCCCTCTGGAAAGGCTTCGAGACACGCAACCGGGGCCCTCTGGAAAGGCTTCGAGACACGCAACCGGGGCCCTCTGGAAAGGCTTCGAGACACGCAACCGGGGCCCTCTGGAAAGGCTTCGAGACACGCAACCGGGGCCCTCTGGAAAGGCTTCGAGACACGCAACCGGGGCCCTCTGGAAAGGCTTCGAGACACGCAACCGGGGCCCTCTGGAAAGGCTTCGAGACACGCAACCGGGGCCCTCTGGAAAGGCTTCGAGACACGCAACCGGGGCCCTCTGGAAAGGCTTCGAGACACGCAACCGGGGCCCTCTGGAAAGGCTTCAAGACACGCAACCGGGGCCCTCTGGAAAGGCTTCGAGACACGCAACCGGGGCCCTCTGGAAAGGCTTCGAGACACGCAATCGGGGCCCTCTGGAAAGGCTTCGAGACACGCAACCGGGGCCCTCTGGAAAGGCTTCGAGACACGCAACCGGGGCCCTCTGGAAAGGCTTCGAGACACGCAACCGGGGCCCTCTGGAAAGGCTTCGAGACACGCAACCGGGGCCCTCTGGAAAGGCTTCGAGACACGCAACCGGGGCCCTCTGGAAAGGCTTCGAGACACGCAACCGGGGCCCTCTGGAAAGGCTTCGAGACACGCAACCGGGGCCCTCTGGAAAGGCTTCGAGACACGCAACCGGGGCCCTCTGGAAAGGCTTCGAGACACGCAACCGGGGCCCTCTGGAAAGGCTTCGAGACACGCAACCGGGGCCCTCTGGAAAGGCTTCGAGACACGCAACCGGGGCCCTCTGGAAAGGCTTCGAGACACGCAACCGGGGCCCTCTGGAAAGGCTTCGAGACACGCAACCGGGGCCCTCTGGAAAGGCTTCGAGACACGCAACCGGGGCCCTCTGGAAAGGCTTCGAGACACGCAACCGGGGCCCTCTGGAAAGGCTTCGAGACACGCAACCGGGGCCCTCTGGAAAGGCTTCGAGACACGCAACCGGGGCCCTCTGGAAAGGCTTCGAGACACGCAACCGGGGCCCTCTGGAAAGGCTTCGAGACACGCAACCGGGGCCCTCTGGAAAGGCTTCGAGACACGCAACCGGGGCCCTCTGGAAAGGCTTCGAGACACGCAACCGGGGCCCTCTGGAAAGGCTTCGAGACACGCAACCAGGGCCCTCTGGAAAGGCTTTGAGACACGCAACCGGGGCCCTCTGGAAAGGCTCCGAGACACGCAACCGGGGCCCTCTGAAAGGGCTTGGAGACACGCAACCGGGGCCCTCTGAAAGGGCTTGGAGACACGCAACCGGGGCCCTCTGAAAGGGCTTGGAGACACGCAACCGGGGCCCTCTGAAAGGGCTTGGAGACACGCAACCGGGGCCCTCTGAAAGGGCTTGGAGACACGCAACCGGGGCCCTCTGAAAGGGCTTGGAGACACGCAACCGGGGCCCTCTGGAAGGGCTTGGAGACACGCAACCGGGGCCCTCTGGCGGGCTTGGAGACACGCAACTGGGGCCCTCTGGCGGTCTTGGAGACAGGCATCCGCGCACTTCTGACGGGCTGGAGACAGGCATCCGCGCACTTCTGACGGGCTGGAGACAGGCATCCGCGCACTTCTGACGGGCTGGAGACAGGTGGCATCATTTAAAGTAAAAAAATCCTAAAGTTTGGGTTGTCCCCATAAAAGAAATAAAGGGGAAATATTACAGTAGGGACACTAGTTCTGGTGACCTGGCAGTCCCCAAGGAAACCCCTCAATCTGCAGGGATTTCTTCTCACTAAGTTTGGCTATGGGACAGGAAGTTTAGGAAAATCTTGGCAAATGGACAGATGACAAATAAATATCTGACTGAGTTTATAAAACCCCCCTTACTCTATACATAAAGAAAGTTTTGCTTGTAGTTCTACTTTAAGTGGCTTTTTCCAGGAAGAGCACTTCCTTTTATCAGGAGAGTTCTATTTGCTTTAACCTTAAACCATAACAAAGTTAAACAAATACAATCCCATATTAAGTGGGCTCCAGCAAGACAAGAATTTACTCACACCCGCCATGAGGCCACCCAAGCTCCCCATGCAAGGTCAAACAACCGCAAATAGAGGAGAGAAGAAGGAGCTCCGAAAACCTTCACCAATGCAGAGCAGCCCCCCAGCTGTAGCACACTTCAGCAGCAGGCTTCCATCACCCCTTCACCTAAAGAAGAAAGCCCAATAAACCACACACAAAAAATCCCAATAGTAAGGACTAATGTACCCCCCTTACCTGGGCCTGGCTATTGCATGAGATGAGGCACCTGATTCCGCCGCAGCAGTCAGTTTCTGCTTTCTCCATGCTGCACAGTGCAGCGGAATACTGAGGATGTGAAGTGGCCAGGACCCGGCAAGCTTCCACTACTACAGCAGCTTCCCTGAAATGCAGGAATCACCTTGTAAGTCCTGGGGTGCATGAGAAGCCCATATAACTCCGAACAGCGTCGAGCACACAGGCACAGACAACCATGCTGGCCACTGCTCCCCTGGGCTGGTGGAGAAAAAAAGGCACTGCAACACCCCCATCATCTGACAGGAGGGAGGGTGCAGGGATGGTCAGAAAAAACCCTGGGTAAGGCCACCACTACCACCCCCCCCCGTCCAGTGAGAGCATAGCCCCCACTACAAAAGTTTCCTGTAGTGCCTCCATAGTGGAGGAAACACCATAACCGAGGGCATGGTGGAAGAGTGGAAGACGTAGAACTTAAAGGCTTGCTGTAGTGTTTCCTGAGAATTTGTGTGCAGCAACTCTCTCTCCAGGTGCAGTCCTAATAGATGAATGGGGAAGTGTAAAAGGTTAATTATACCCGATGCTGGATGAAAACAGAGCTCAATGCCAATATTTGTTCAATGCTTCTTAAGTCCATGCACACACACCTTCCAGCCATGGTCCATGGATGAACTGCAGAAACCTATTAAAGAGCTGAATGGAAGAAGAGACCACATGAACCAGAAGCTTGAATTCAATAGACCCCCCATCTTTTTAAGAGCATTATTTAAGGCAGTGGTGGTCAAACTTCTTGACACAGGGGGGTTCAAGTGCAGACCCACACCACAGGCACCCGGGCACTCTGGAAGGTCATGGAGAACGGCACCCCGGCACTCTGGAAGGGCATGGAGACCGGCACCCAGGCACTCTGGAAGGGCATGGAGACCGGCACCCCGGGACTCTGGAAGGGCATGGAGACCGGCACCCCGGGACTCTGGAAGGGCATGGAGACCGGCACCCCGGCACTCTGGAAGGGCATGGAGACCGGCACGGGGGCACTCTGGAAGGGCACGGAGACCGGCACCCGGGCACTCTGGAAGGGCACGGAGAACGGCACCCGGGCACTCTGGAAGGGCACGGAGAACGGCACCCGGGCACTCTGGAAGGGCATGGAGACCGGCACCCCGGCACTCTGGAAGGGCATGGAGACCGGCACCCCGGCACTCTGGAAGGGCATGGAGACCGGCACCCCGGCACTCTGGAAGGGCATGGAGACCGGCACCCCGGCACTCTGGAAGGGCATGGAGACCGGCAACCCGGCACTCTGGAAGGGCATGGAGACCGGCACCCCGGCACTCTGGAAGGGCATGGAGACCGGCACCCCGGCACTCTGGAAGGGCATGGAGACCGGCACCCCGGCACTCTGGAAGGGCATGGAGACCGGCACCCCGGCACTCTGGAAGGGCATGGAGACCGGCACCCCGGCACTCTGGAAGGGCATGGAGACCGGCACCCCGGCACTCTGGAAGGGCATGGAGACCGGCACCCCGGCACTCTGGAAGGGCATGGAGACCGGCACCCCGGCAATCTGGAAGAACATGGAGAACGGCACCCAGGCAATCTGGAAGGGCATGGAGAATGGCACCCGGGCACCCTGAAAGGGCATGGAGAACGGCACCCGGGCACTCTGAAAGGGAATGGAGAATGGCACCCGGGCACTCTGTTAGGGCATGGAGAACGGCACCCCGGCACTCTGTTAGGGCATGGAGAATGGCACCCCGGCACTCTGTTAGGGCATGGAGAACGGCACCCCGGCACTCTGTTAGGGCATGGAGAACGGCACCCGGGCACTCTGTTAGGGCATGGAGAACGGCACCCGGGCACTCTGTTAGGGCATGGAGACCGGCACCCGGGCACTCTGTTAGGGCATGGAGACCGGCACTCTGGAAGGGCATGGAGACCGGCACCCGGGCACTCTGGAAGGGCATGGAGAACAGCACCCGGGCACTCTGAAATCTTGGCAAATGGACAGATGGCAAATAAATATCTGACTGAGTTTATAAAACCCCCCTTACTCTATACATAAAGAAAGTTTTGCTTGTAGTTCTACTTTAAGTGGCTTTTTCCAGGAAGAGCACTTCCTTTTATCAGGAGAGTTCTATTTGCTTTAACCTTAAACCATAACAAAGTGAAACAAATACAATCCCATATTAAGTGGGCTCCAGCAAGACAAGAATTTACTCACACCCGCCATGAGGCCACCCAAGCTCCCCATGCAAGGTCAAACAACCGCAAATAGAGGAGAGAAGAAGGAGCTCCAAAAACCTTCACCAATGCAGAGCAGCCCCCCAGCTGTAGCACACTTCAGCAGCAGGCTTCCATCACCCCTTACCTGGGCCTGGCTATTGCATGAGATAAGGCACCTGATTCCGCCGCAGCAGTCAGTTTCTGCTTTCTCCATGCTGCACAGTGCAGCGGAATACTGAGGATGTGAAGTGGCCAGGACCCGGCTAGCTTCCACTACTACAGCAGCTTCCCTGCACTGCAGGAATCACCTTGTAAGTCCTGGGGTGCATGAGAAGCCCATATAACTCCGAACAGCGTCGAGCACACAGGCACAGACAACCATGCTGGCCACTGCTCCCCTGGGCTGGTGGAGAAAAAAAGGCACTGCAACACCCCCATCATCTGACAGGAGGGAGGGTGCAGGGATGGTCAGAAAAAACCCTGGGTAAGGCCACCACTACCACCCCCCCCCCCCCGTCCAGTGAGAGCATAGCCCCCACTACAAAAGTTTCCTGTAGTGCCTCCATAGTGGAGGAAACACCATAACAGAGGGCATGGTGGAAGAGTGGAAGACGTAGAACTTAAAGGCTTGCTGTAGTGTTTCCTGAGAATTTGTGTGCAGCAACTCTCTCCAGGTGCAGTCCTGATAGACGAATGTGGAAGTGTAAAAGGTTAATTATACCCGATGCTGGATGAAAACAGAGCTCAATGCCAATATTTGTTCAATGCTTCTTAAGTCCATGCATACACACCTTCCAGCTATGGTCCATGGATGAACTGCAGAAACCTATTAAAGAGCTGAATGGAAGAAGAGACCACATGAACCAGAAGCTTGAATTCAATAGACCCCCCATCTTAAGAGCATTATTTAAGGCAGTGGTGGTCAACCTTCTTGACACAGGGGGGGGTTCAAGTGCAGACCCACACCACAGGCACCCGGGCACTCTGGAAGGGCATGGAGACCGGCACCCGGGCACTCTGGAAAGGGCATGGAGACCGGCATCCGGGCACTCTGGAAAGGGCACGGAGAACGGCACCCGGGCACTCTGGAAAGGGCACGGAGAACGGCACCCGGGCACTCTGGAAGGGCACGGAGAACGGCACCCGGGCACTCTGGAAGGGCACGGAGAACGGCACCCGGGCCCTCTGGAAGGGCACGGAGAACGGCATGGAGACCGGTACCCCGGCACTCTGGAAGGGCATGGAGACCGGCACCCGGGCACTCTGGAAGGGCATGGAGAACGGCACCCGGGCACTCTGGAAGGGCATGGAGAACGGCACCCGGGCACTCTGGAAAGGGCATGGAGACCGGCACCCGGGCACTCTGGAAAGGGCATGGAGACCGGCACCCGGGCACTCTGGAAGGGCACGGAGAACGGCAACCGGGCACTCTGGAAGGGCACGGAGAACGGCAACCGGGCACTCTGGAAGGGCACGGAGAACGGCACCCGGGCACTCGGGCAGGGCACGGAGAACGGCACCCGGGCAGGGCACGGAGAACGGCACCCGGGCACTCTGGAAGGGCATGGAGAACGGCATGGAGACCGGTACCCCGGCACTCTGGAAGGGCATGGAGACTGGCACCCGGGCACTCTGGAAGGGCATGGAGAACGGCACCCGGGCACTCTGGAAGGGCATGGAGAACGGCACCCGGGCACTCTGGAAGGGCATGGAGAGCGGGCACCCGGGCACTCTGGAAGGGCATGGAGTGGGCACCCGGGCACTCTGGAAGGGCATGGAGAGCGGGCACCCGGGCACTCTGGAAGGGCATAGAGACGGGCACCCTGGCACTCTGGAAGGGCATGGAGACGGGCACCCGGGCACTCTGGAAGGGCATGGAGACGGGCACCCGGGCACTCTGGAAGGGCATGGAGACGGGCACTCCTGATAGGCTGGACACGGGCAACCCTGATGGGATTACTCTATACAAAAAGAAGGTTTTGCTTCTTTTTGTATAGAGTTCTCCAAGGGCATGGAGAACGGCACCCCGACACTCTGGAAGGGCATGGAGAACGGCACCCCGGCACTCTGTTAGGGCATGGAGAACGGCACCCCGGCACTCTGTTAGGGCATGGAGAACGGCACCCCGGCACTCTGTTAGGGCATGGAGAACGGCATTACGGGACTCTGTTAGGGCATGGAGAACGGCACCCCGGCACTCTGTTAGGGCATGGAGAACGGCACCCCGGCACTCTGTTAGGGCATGGAGAACGGCACCCCGGCACTCTGTTAGGGCATGGAGAACGGCACCCCGGCACTCTGTTAGGGCATGGAGAACGGCACCCGGGCACTCTGGAAGGGCACGGAGAACGGCACCCGGACACTCTGGAAGGGCACGGAGAACGGCACCCGGGCACTCTGGAAGGGCACGGAGAATGGCACCCCGGCACTCTGTTAGGGCATGAAGACCGGCACCCCGGAACTCTGTTAGGGCATGGAGACCGGCACGCGGTTCTCTGTTAGGGCATGGAGACCGGCACCCCGGCACTCTGTTAGGGCATGAGAACGGCACCCGGGCACTCTGGAAGGGCATGAGAACGGCACCCGGGCACTCGGGAAGGGCATGGAGAACGGGCAACCGGGCACTCTGTTAGGGCATGGAGAACGGCACCCGGGCACTCTGTTAGGGCATGGAGAACGGCAGCCCGACACTCTGGAAGGGCATGGAGAACGGCAGCCCGACACTCTGGAAGGGCATGGAGAACGGCAGCCCGACACTCTGGAAGGGCATGGAGAACGGCAGCCCGACACTCTGGAAGGGCATGGAGAACAGCACCCGGGCACTCTGGAAGGGCATGGAGAACAGCACCCGGGCACTCTGGAAGGGCATGGAGAATGGCACCCGGGCACTCTGGAAGGGCATGGAGAGAGGGCACCCGGGCACTCTGGAAGGGCATAGAGACGGGCACCCGGGCACTCTGGAAGGGCATGGAGACGGGCACCCAGGCACTCTGGAAGGGCATGGAGACGGGCACTCCTGATAGGCTGGACACGGGCAACCCTGATGGGATTACTCTATACAAAAAGAAGGTTTTGCTTGTAGTTCTACTATAAGTGGCTTTTTTCTTCACTTCCTTTTATCAGGAGAGCTCTATTTGCTTTAACCTTAAAGAATAACAAAGGGAAACAAATACAATCCCATTTTAAGTGGGCTCCAGCAACAATTGACCCACACCCGCCATGTGACCACCCAAGCTCCCCATGCAAGGTCAATCAACCGCAAATAGACGAGAGAGGAAGGAGCTCCGAGAACTTTCACCAATGCAAAGCTGCCCCCAAGCTGTAGCGCACTTCAGCAGCAGGCTTCCTTTACCCTGACACCTAGAGAGGAAGGCACAATAAACCACACACAAGTAATCCCAAAAGTAAGGATAACCAAAAGGCACCACCGTTCCCCCCTTACCTGGGCCTGGCAAGTGCATGAGATGAGGCACCTGCTTCTGCTGTAGCAGTCAACATTTTCTGCTTTCTCCATGTTGCACAGTGCAGCAGAATTCTCAGAATGCGGAGTGGCCAGGACCCACAGCTGACATGTGGCAAGCCTCCACCACTGCAGCGGCTTCCCTGCACTGCAGGAACCACCTTGCAAGTCCTGGGCTGCATGACAAGCCCATATAACTCCAAAAGGCATCAGGCACACAGGCAGAGACAACCCTGCTGGCCACTGTTTCCCTGGGCTGGAAGAGGAAAAAAAGGCACTGCAACACCCCCATCATCCGACAGGAGAGAGGGTGCAGGGATGGTCAGAAGGCCCTCTGGAAAGGCTTGGAGACACGCAAACGAGGCCCTCTCGAAGGGCACGGAGACCGGCACCCGGGCACTCTGGAAGGGCACGGAGAACGGCACCCGGGCACTCTGGAAGAGCAAGGAGAACGGCACCCGGGCACTCTGGAAGGGCACGGAGAACGGCACCCGGGCACACTGAAAGGGAACGGAGAACGGCACCGGGCACTCTGAAAGGGAACGGAGAACGGCACCCGGGCACTCTGAAAGGGCACGGAGAACGGGCACCCGGGCACTCTGAAAGGGCACGGAGAACGGGCACCCGGGCACTCTGGAAGGGCACGGAGAACGGGCACCCGGGCACTCTGGAAGGGCATGGAGACCGGCACCCGGGCACTCTGGAAGGGCATGGAGACCGGCACCCGGGCACTCTGGAAGGGCATAGAGACGGGCACCCTGGCACTCTGGAAGGGCATGGAGACGGGCACCCGGGCACTCTGGAAGGGCATGGAGACGGGCACCCGGGCACTCTGGAAGGGCATGGAGACGGGCACTCCTGATAGGCTGGACACGGGCAACCCTGATGGGATTACTCTATACAAAAAGAAGGTTTTGCTTCTTTTTGTATAGAGTTCTCCAAGGGCATGGAGAACGGCACCCCGACACTCTGGAAGGGCATGGAGAACGGCACCCCGGCACTCTGTTAGGGCATGGAGAACGGCACCCCGGCACTCTGTTAGGGCATGGAGAACGGCACCCCGGCACTCTGTTAGGGCATGGAGAACGGCATTACGGGACTCTGTTAGGGCATGGAGAACGGCACCCCGGCACTCTGTTAGGGCATGGAGAACGGCACCCCGGCACTCTGTTAGGGCATGGAGAACGGCACCCCGGCACTCTGTTAGGGCATGGAGAACGGCACCCCGGCACTCTGTTAGGGCATGGAGAACGGCACCCGGGCACTCTGGAAGGGCACGGAGAACGGCACCCGGACACTCTGGAAGGGCACGGAGAACGGCACCCGGGCACTCTGGAAGGGCACGGAGAATGGCACCCGGGCACTCTGTTAGGGCATGGAGAACGGCACCCCGGCACTCTGTTAGGGCATGAAGACCGGCACGCGGTTCTCTGTTAGGGCATGGAGACCGGCACCCCGGCACTCTGTTAGGGCATGAGAACGGCACCCGGGCACTCTGGAAGGGCATGGAGAACGGCACCCGGGCACTCGGGAAGGGCATGGAGAACGGGCAACCGGGCACTCTGTTAGGGCATGGAGAACGGCAACCGGGCACTCTGTTAGGGCATGGAGAACGGCAGCCCGACACTCTGGAAGGGCATGGAGAACGGCAGCCCGACACTCTGGAAGGGCATGGAGAACGGCAGCCCGACACTCTGGAAGGGCATGGAGAACAGCACCCGGGCACTCTGGAAGGGCATGGAGAACGGCACCCGGGCACTCTGGAAGGGCATGGAGAGAGGGCACCCGGGCACTCTGGAAGGGCATAGAGACGGGCACCCGGGCACTCTGGAAGGGCATAGAGACGGGCACCCGGGCACTCTGGAAGGGCATAGAGACGGGCACCCGGGCACTCTGGAAGGGCATGGAGACGGGCACCCAGGCACTCTGGAAGGGCATGGAGACGGGCACTCCTGATAGGCTGGACACGGGCAACCCTGATGGGATTACTCTATACAAAAAGAAGGTTTTGCTTGTAGTTCTACTATAAGTGGCTTTTTTCTTCACTTCCTTTTATCAGGAGAGCTCTATTTGCTTTAACCTTAAAGAATAACAAAGGGAAACAAATACAATCCCATTTTAAGTGGGCTCCAGCAACAATTGACCCACACCCGCCATGTGACCACCCAAGCTCCCCATGCAAGGTCAATCAACCGCAAATAGACGAGAGAGGAAGGAGCTCCGAGAACTTTCACCAATGCAAAGCTGCCCCCAAGCTGTAGCGCACTTCAGCAGCAGGCTTCCTTTACCCTGACACCTAGAGAGGAAGGCACAATAAACCACACACAAGTAATCCCAAAAGTAAGGATAACCAAAAGGCACCACCTGTTATATTCTCCGTGTTGTGAGAGACACAGGACTCTGGTCTGGAACAACGGTTGTTTATTCAGGACTCACTGTACAGCATTACAGGACAGCTCTGCATATCAATACATCTCTACATGTGTCTAAAGATGGCCATTCTGCCCCTTGACCCTTGTCATCACTCCTGGGTGGAGCCAGCCTTAAAGTGACAGTACATGTGAAACCCTTCAGGTATAACACCTTCCATCCATACCTAAAAAAAAAACAAAAAACAAAAAAAAAAAAAAACAACAAAACGAGAACAGGCATAAAACAGTAACTCATAATTGTCCAATACAGTCCTCCAACTCAGGAGATTTACATGGTTTCTTCCACGTCCGGATGTGAGAACAACTTCCAGGGAAGCTCCGGGGGGAAAATGGCAGCGGATCACTTTCGGCGGGCCCGTCGAAAGTCTCGTAACCGGTCTTGCATTTGAAACCGGTCAGGAGGGCGACAGTGTCGTTGAGGACGGGCACCCAGCGACTCGGGGCTGGAGGAAGCAGGGCTGGCCGGAATGGACACCGGCGGGGCCAAGAGGGGATTCCCTAGCTCAGAGGGTGAGCAGACCTCTGGACCAGGGCTGGAGGGCTCTGTTGGAGCTGAGTTCAAAAGTTCAGAGTCTCCCCAAGCATCAGTCTCAATGCCTCCTGATCCGGTAGGAGCAGATCCTTGAGACACTGGAGGTGCAGCCGATGTCAGGGATTCGGGCAGCTGAGAACGAGAACGCAATTGGTCCACATGCCTTCTGCAAATGGAACCATCTTCCA
The DNA here is from genome assembly GCF_965119305.1 of Pelophylax lessonae. NCBI lineage: Eukaryota > Metazoa > Chordata > Amphibia > Anura > Ranidae > Pelophylax > Pelophylax lessonae. The sequence continues at coordinate 190,341,303 of NC_138776.1, read as the reverse complement.
GGCAGACCCTATACATTTTGGGTCCCAAAGTCTCTGCGACGATAGCAGGAAGCCAACGAGTGTTGGAAGCGCCATAAGATCGGGCCCATACCTTTTGCTGGGCTGTAAACCGGGGAATCTCGTCGTGTTCGACCCTCTTGTCTTGGGACTGCCGTACATGTTCCTGGACCGTTTGAGGGCGGAGCATATACAAAACAGTCCATGGCTGCCGACCCAAAAGAAGTTCAGCTGGAGTTTTCCCAGTGGTTGCATGTGGTGTGGTTCTGTAAGCAGAAAGGAAGGAGTCCAGCTGCTGGGGTGACAGGGACTGTTGTTTACTTGTAGCCACAGTAGCTTTGAAATAGCGTTTGAAGGTCTGTACAAACCTTTCTGCTTGACCATTTGTAGCCGGGTGGTAAGGTGCGGTCAACTTGTGTTTGATGTTGTGGGCAGTCAGGAAACCCTGAAACTCCTGGCTTGTGAATTGTGCACCGTTGTCTGTGACAATTTCTCTGGGGTATCCAAACGTAGCAGCGAGATGTAACAGTATGGAAATCGTCGCCTTAGTCGTTGGCTGAGTAACAGGAACGACCTCAGGCCACTTTGAATGGGCATCAATAATGATCAAAAAGGTGTGTCCTCTGATCGGGCCTGCAAAGTCCAAGTGTAGGCGAAACCAGGGAACCGTGGGCCAAGTCCAGGGCTGGACGCACCCTCGAGGAGGGTCTCTCGCAGTTTGTGCACATCCAGCACACGCATTCACATATGTCGTGATATCGGAGTCGAGGTTTGGCCACCACACATAGCCTCGGGCCTTTTGTTTCATACGTGTGCCCCCGGGATGACCAGTATGTAGCAATTCCAGAATGTGTCTCCGGAGGGTCTGTGGAACGATCACTCGGTCTCCCCATAAAACACAGTTGCCAGACACAGTTAATTCCAGACGCCTACGGAAGTAAGGCTCATAATCCTGTGTGACAGTTGCAGGCCAACCGTACCGTACCCAGGAGAGTATTGTCTTAAGGAAGGTATCCTTGGCTGTATGGGCTGCTACTTCCCCGGAAGACAGAAAGGACAGGCTGGTGTAACGACAACTCTTGACAGGTGGAGAAGAGTCTGTTAATGTCCTTGTCAGACGGGACATGGCGTCTGCATTAGCGTTGGCATCATGGCTGCGATACTGGATTTTGTAGCTATATGCTCCCAAGAATAGGGCATAGCGTTGAAGACGGGCTGCAGTCGTCTGGGAGATGCCTTTGTCAGGGCTAAAGATCTGAAGGAGTGGTTTATGATCAGTCAGTATGGTGAATTCCCTACCATACAGGTAAAGATGAAACTTCTTAATTGCCCATATGAGCGCCAGAGCCTCTTTGTCAATGTGAGAGTAATTGCTTTCTGCTTTTGTCAAGGACCTGGAGGCGAATGCCACAGGTTTCTCTGACCCATCTGGTAAAACGTGAGATAGTACAGCCCCTAGACCATAGGGTGAGGCATCACAAGCCAAGGTGAGAGGCCTTTGGAGGTCATAGTGCACGAGCATGCGTGACGCCAACAGCTTTCGCTTAGAAACTTCAAAAGCACGTTGGCATGCAGCCGACCAGTTCCATCTGGAGTGTTTCTCCAAAAGCTTGTTTAATGGAAACAAAGTGTGTGCTAGATCCGGCAGGAATTTGTGGTAATAGTTCAGCAAGCCCAGGTATGATCGCAGCTGCTGGACGTTGGTCGGGGCTGGAGCTTTTACTAAAGCATCAACTTTGGCTTCCGTGGTGTGTATACCCTCTGCATCCACAAGGTGGCCACAAAACTCCAATTTAGGTACCATGAATTGGCATTTCGCTAAGTTCACTTTTAGACCCTGCTCTTGGAGTCTGGCCAACACAAGCTCCACGTTACGCTTGTGTTCCTGGTCCGTCAGGCCCGTGATGAGCATGTCATCTAACAGGCACTGTGTGAAAGGAATGTCCGCCAAAATCTCATCCATTTTGCGTTGCCAAATGGCTGGGGCGGAGGCTACCCCAAACACCATCCGATTGTATTCATACAGTCCCTTGTGAGTGTTGATTGTTAGAAACTTGCGGGACGAAGGGTGGACCTCAAACTGTAAATAAGCTTGCCTGAGATCAAGCTTGGTGAACTTTTGACCTCCTGCAAGAGAGGCAAAAATGTCATCTACTCTGGGTAGGGGATACTGGTCTATCTCCAGTTGAGAATTTAGTGCCATGCGGAAATCGCCACAAATGCGTAAGTCCCCATTCGCTTTCTTTACTGGTACAACTGGTGATGCCCACTCGCTGTGCTCTACCTTTGAGATGACACCTTGTTCCTCCAGCCGGCTTAGTTCAGCTTCCACACCTGCTCGGAGTGCGAAAGGTACCGTCCGAGCTTTGAAGAACCTAGGCTGGGCATTGGGTTTCAGCCTGAGTCTCACACAGTCATGCTTTATTTTTCCCAAATGGTTATCAAAGACTTGCGGGAATCGCTGTTTCAGGGATTCCACCCATCCCTCTTCATCCCCTGATGGGATGGTCACGGTGTTGCAGGGGTTAATGGCGATGTCTGGCATGCCAAAGTGAGCAATCCAGTCTCTCCCAAAAAGAGGGGGTCCCCCATGTTCTAGGATATATAATGGCATTCTCTTTGTCTGACCCTTGTAGGATACCTGTACTTTCACGTACCCCAGTGGGTGGAGTATCTGCTTTGAATATGTCTGCAGTTTGATTGGTGTTGGACGGACAGTTGTTCGGATCAGAAGTTTTCTCCATTGTTTCTGGGTGATAACTGAAACTGCTGCTCCTGTGTCTACATCCATCTTGAGTTTCTTTCCTTCCACGGTTACCTCTACAGTCATTGCTGAGGGTGCTGAATGCATATGATGTATGTCCAATCTGTGGAGCACTTCCTCATCCTCTGATTCCGATGACGATGTATATCTTCCCACCATATATGCCTTTGTCCTGGGGTTCAGAGGTTGTTTATTTCGCACCTTCTTACTACGGCAGACTCGTTTCAGATGGCCTGCCTTACCACAATTATGACAGAGCTGATCCTTAAACCGGCAGACTTTGTGATCATGGTCTGTATTCCCACAATGGTAGCAAGCTGACGTCCTGGTTGGTGAGGTTCTATATTTACCGTTAGCTGCAGTTTGCTTGACTGCTGTTCTGAAAACTTCCTCTTTAACCTCTCCCCTTCTGCTCTGGGGGTTCAAAGCTTCTGTATCTTTCACAGCCATTTCCATCACTGAAGCTATCTCAATTGCCTTTGTAAGGGTAAGGTCTTTCTCTGTTAACAGTCTCTTTTGGCTAGACTCACTATTCAGTCCCATGACAAACTTATCCCTCAGTGCAGTTGGTAAATACTCCCCAAAAGAACAAGTTGAGGCTAGTCTGCGAAGGGCGAGCACATAAGCCTTAATATCTTCACCCGGCTGCTGCTGCCGCTGATAGAACCTGAATCTCTCTGCAATCTCTAGTGGTTTAGGCTGGAAGTGATTCCCTAACAGTGTCAGGAGCTCTGCCAAAGTCTTAGTTGCTGGTTTTTCAGGGAAAAGGAGATCCCTAAGAGTGTCATATGTCCTAGCACCAACCACTGTCAGAAACACTGCTACTTGCCTGTCGCCTGGGATGGCATTTGCACAGAAATATTGTTCTAATCTTTCAATCCAAGAAATCCACGTTGTCTGTTCGCCATCAAATTCACTTAATGTCCCGATCAATGACATTTTCCTGCTGGGCTCTGTGGGTTTTGTATTCCTGACAATCCAGAGTTTTTTTTTTTTCTTCCTTTCCTTTCTCACACGGATAGTAACCTTGTAAATCCCATCCTCGTCGCCACTGTTATATTCTCCGTGTTGTGAGAGACACAGGACTCTGGTCTGGAACAACGGTTGTTTATTCAGGACTCACTGTACAGCATTACAGGACAGCTCTGCATATCAATACATCTCTACATGTGTCTAAAGATGGCCATTCTGCCCCTTGACCCTTGTCATCACTCCTGGGTGGAGCCAGCCTTAAAGTGACAGTACATGTGAAACCCTTCAGGTATAACACCACCGTTCCCCCCTTACCTGGGCCTGGCAAGTGCATGAGATGAGGCACCTGCTTCTGCTGTAGCAGTCAACATTTTCTGCTTTCTCCATGTTGCACAGTGCAGCAGAATTCTCAGAATGCGGAGTGGCCAGGACCCACAGCTGACATGTGGCAAGCCTCCACCACTGCAGCGGCTTCCCTGCACTGCAGGAACCACCTTGCAAGTCCTGGGCTGCATGACAAGCCCATATAACTCCAAAAGGCATCAGGCACACAGGCAGAGACAACCCTGCTGGCCACTGTTTCCCTGGGCTGGAAGAGGAAAAAAAGGCACTGCAACACCCCCATCATCCGACAGGAGAGAGGGTGCAGGGATGGTCAGAAGGCCCTCTGGAAAGGCTTGGAGACACGCAAACGAGGCCCTCTCGAAGGGCACGGAGACCGGCACCCGGGCACTCTGGAAGGGCACGGAGAACGGCACCCGGGCACTCTGGAAGAGCAAGGAGAACGGCACCCGGGCACTCTGGAAGGGCACGGAGAACGGCACCCGGGCACACTGAAAGGGAACGGAGAACGGCACCGGGCACTCTGAAAGGGAACGGAGAACGGCACCCGGGCACTCTGAAAGGGCACGGAGAACGGGCACCCGGGCACTCTGAAAGGGCATGGAGAACGGCACCCGGGCACTCTGGAAGGGCATGGAGAACGGCACCCGGGCACTCTGGAAGGGCATGGAGAACGGCACCCGGGCACTCTGGAAGGGCATGGAGAACGGCACCCGGGCACTCTGGAAGGGCATGGAGAACGGCACCCGGGCACTCGGGAATGGCATGGAGAACGGCACCCGGGCACTCGGGAAGGGCATGGAGAACGGGCACCTGGGCACTCTGAAAGGGCATGGAGAACGGGCACCTGGGCACTCTGAAAGGGCATGGAGAACGGCACCCGGGCACTCTGTTAGGGCATGGAGAACGGCACCCGGGCACTCTGTTAGGGCATGGAGAGCGGCACACGGGCACTCTGTTAGGGCATGGAGAGCGACACACGGGCACTCTGTTAGGGCATGGAGAGCGGCACCCGGGCACTCTGTTAGGGCATGGAGACCGGCACCACGGCACTCTGGAAGGGCATGGAGAACGGCACTCGGGCACTCTGGAAGGGCATGGAGAACGGCACTCGGGCACTCTGGAAGGGCATGGAGAACGGCACCCGGGCACTCTGGAAGGGCATGGAGAACGGCACCCGGGCACTCTGGAAGGGCATGGAGAGCGGGCACCCGGGCACTCTGGAAGGGCATGGAGAGCGGGCACCCGGGCACTCTGGAAGGGAATGGAGACCGGCACCCGGGCACTCTGGAAGGGCATAGAGACGGGCACCCGGGCACTCTGGAAGGGCATAGAGACGGGCACCCAGGCACTCTGGAAGGGCATAGAGACGGGCACTCCTGATAGGCTGGACACGGGCAACCCTGATGGGATTACTCTATACAAAAAGAAGGTTTTGCTTGTAGTTCTACTATAAGTGGCTTTTTTCTTCACTTCCTTTTATCAGGAGAGCTCTATTTGCTTTAACCTTAAAGAATAACAAAGGGAAACAAATACAATCCCATTTTAAGTGGGCTCCAGCAACAATTGACCCACACCCGCCATGTTACCACCCAAGCTCCCCATGCAAGGTCAATCAACCGCAAATAGACGAGAGAGGAAGGAGCTCCGAGAACTTTCACCAATGCAAAGCTGCCCCCAAGCTGTAGCGCACTTCAGCAGCAGGCTTCCTTTACCCTGACACCTAGAGAGGAAGGCACAATAAACCACACACAAGTAATCCCAAAAGTAAGGATAACCAAAAGGCACCACCGTTCCCCCCTTACCTGGGCCTGGCAAGTGCATGAGATGAGGCACCTGCTTCTGCTGTAGCAGTCAACATTTTCTGCTTTCTCCATGTTGCACAGTGCAGCAGAATTCTGAGAATGCGGAGTGGCCAGGACCCACAGCTGACATGTGGCAAGCCTCCACCACTGCAGCGGCTTCCCTGCACTGCAGGAACCACCTTGCAAGTCCTGGGCTGCATGACAAGCCCATATAACTCCAAAAGGCATCAGGCACACAGGCAGAGACAACCCTGCTGGCCACTGTTTCCCTGGGCTGGAGGAGGAAAAAAAGGCACTGCAACACCCCCATCATCCGACAGGAGAGAGGGTGCAGGGATGGTCAGAAGGCCCTCTGGAAAGGCTTGGAGACACGCAACCGAGGCCCTCTCGAAAGGCTTGGAGACACGCAACCGGGGCCCTCTGGAAGGGCACGGAGACCGGCACCCCGGCACTCTGTTAGGGCACGGAGACCGGCACCCCGGCACTCTGTTAGGGCATGGAGACCGGCACCCCGGCACTCTGTTAGGGCATGGAGACCGGCACCCCGGCACTCTGTTAGGGCATGGAGACCGGCACCCCGGCACTCTGTTAGGGCATGGAGACCGGCACCCCGGCACTCTGTTAGGGCATGGAGACCGGCACCCCGGCACTCTGTTAGGGCATGGAGACCGGCACCCCGGCACTCTGTTAGGGCATGGAGACCGGCACCCCGGCACTCTGTTAGGGCATGGAGACCGGCACCCCGGCACTCTGTTAGGGCATGGAGACCGGCACCCCGGCACTCTGTTAGGGCATGGAGACCGGCACCCCGGCACTCTGTTAGGGCATGGAGACCGGCACCCCGGCACTCTGTTAGGGCATGGAGACCGGCACCCCGGCACTCTGTTAGGGCATGGAGACCGGCACCCCGGCACTCTGTTAAGGCATGGAGACCGGCACCCGGGCACTCTGTTAAGGCATGGAGACCGGCACCCGGGCACTCTGTTAGGGCATGGAGAACGGCACCCGGGCACTCTGGAAGGGCATGGAGAACGGCACCCGGGCACTCTGGAAGGGCATGGAGAACGGCACCCGGGCACTCTGGAAGGGCATGGAGAACGGCACCCGGGCACTCTGGAAGGGCATGGAGAACGGCACCCGGGCACTCTGGAAGGGCATGGAGAACGGCACCCGGGCACTCTGGAAGGGCATGGAGAACGGCACCCGGGCACTCTGGAAGGGCATGGAGAACGGCACCCGGGCACTCTGGAAGGGCATGGAGAACGGCACCCGGGCACTCTGGAAGGGCATGGAGACCGGCACCCGGGCACTCTGGAAGGGCATAGAGACGGGCACCCTGGCACTCTGGAAGGGCATGGAGACGGGCACCCGGGCACTCTGGAAGGGCATGGAGACGGGCACCCGGGCACTCTGGAAGGGCATGGAGACGGGCACTCCTGATAGGCTGGACACGGGCAACCCTGATGGGATTACTCTATACAAAAAGAAGGTTTTGCTTCTTTTTGTATAGAGTTCTCCAAGGGCATGGAGAACGGCACCCCGACACTCTGGAAGGGCATGGAGAACGGCACCCCGGCACTCTGTTAGGGCATGGAGAACGGCACCCCGGCACTCTGTTAGGGCATGGAGAACGGCACCCCGGCACTCTGTTAGGGCATGGAGAACGGCATTACGGGACTCTGTTAGGGCATGGAGAACGGCACCCCGGCACTCTGTTAGGGCATGGAGAACGGCACCCCGGCACTCTGTTAGGGCATGGAGAACGGCACCCCGGCACTCTGTTAGGGCATGGAGAACGGCACCCCGGCACTCTGTTAGGGCATGGAGAACGGCACCCGGGCACTCTGGAAGGGCACGGAGAACGGCACCCGGGCACTCTGGAAGGGCACGGAGAATGGCACCCGGGCACTCTGTTAGGGCATGGAGAACGGCACCCCGGCACTCTGTTAGGGCATGAAGACCGGCACGCGGTTCTCTGTTAGGGCATGGAGACCGGCACCCCGGCACTCTGTTAGGGCATGAGAACGGCACCCGGGCACTCTGGAAGGGCATGGAGAACGGCACCCGGGCACTCGGGAAGGGCATGGAGAACGGGCAACCGGGCACTCTGTTAGGGCATGGAGAACGGCAACCGGGCACTCTGTTAGGGCATGGAGAACGGCAGCCCGACACTCTGGAAGGGCATGGAGAACGGCAGCCCGACACTCTGGAAGGGCATGGAGAACGGCAGCCCGACACTCTGGAAGGGCATGGAGAACAGCACCCGGGCACTCTGGAAGGGCATGGAGAACGGCACCCGGGCACTCTGGAAGGGCATGGAGAGAGGGCACCCGGGCACTCTGGAAGGGCATAGAGACGGGCACCCGGGCACTCTGGAAGGGCATAGAGACGGGCACCCGGGCACTCTGGAAGGGCATAGAGACGGGCACCCGGGCACTCTGGAAGGGCATGGAGACGGGCACCCAGGCACTCTGGAAGGGCATGGAGACGGGCACTCCTGATAGGCTGGACACGGGCAACCCTGATGGGATTACTCTATACAAAAAGAAGGTTTTGCTTGTAGTTCTACTATAAGTGGCTTTTTTCTTCACTTCCTTTTATCAGGAGAGCTCTATTTGCTTTAACCTTAAAGAATAACAAAGGGAAACAAATACAATCCCATTTTAAGTGGGCTCCAGCAACAATTGACCCACACCCGCCATGTGACCACCCAAGCTCCCCATGCAAGGTCAATCAACCGCAAATAGACGAGAGAGGAAGGAGCTCCGAGAACTTTCACCAATGCAAAGCTGCCCCCAAGCTGTAGCGCACTTCAGCAGCAGGCTTCCTTTACCCTGACACCTAGAGAGGAAGGCACAATAAACCACACACAAGTAATCCCAAAAGTAAGGATAACCAAAAGGCACCACCGTTCCCCCCTTACCTGGGCCTGGCAAGTGCATGAGATGAGGCACCTGCTTCTGCTGTAGCAGTCAACATTTTCTGCTTTCTCCATGTTGCACAGTGCAGCAGAATTCTCAGAATGCGGAGTGGCCAGGACCCACAGCTGACATGTGGCAAGCCTCCACCACTGCAGCGGCTTCCCTGCACTGCAGGAACCACCTTGCAAGTCCTGGGCTGCATGACAAGCCCATATAACTCCAAAAGGCATCAGGCACACAGGCAGAGACAACCCTGCTGGCCACTGTTTCCCTGGGCTGGAAGAGGAAAAAAAGGCACTGCAACACCCCCATCATCCGACAGGAGAGAGGGTGCAGGGATGGTCAGAAGGCCCTCTGGAAAGGCTTGGAGACACGCAAACGAGGCCCTCTCGAAGGGCACGGAGACCGGCACCCGGGCACTCTGGAAGGGCACGGAGAACGGCACCCGGGCACTCTGGAAGAGCAAGGAGAACGGCACCCGGGCACTCTGGAAGGGCACGGAGAACGGCACCCGGGCACACTGAAAGGGAACGGAGAACGGCACCGGGCACTCTGAAAGGGAACGGAGAACGGCACCCGGGCACTCTGAAAGGGCACGGAGAACGGGCACCCGGGCACTCTGAAAGGGCATGGAGAACGGCACCCGGGCACTCTGGAAGGGCATGGAGAACGGCACCCGGGCACTCTGGAAGGGCATGGAGAACGGCACCCGGGCACTCTGGAAGGGCATGGAGAACGGCACCCGGGCACTCTGGAAGGGCATGGAGAACGGCACCCGGGCACTCGGGAATGGCATGGAGAACGGCACCCGGGCACTCGGGAAGGGCATGGAGAACGGGCACCTGGGCACTCTGAAAGGGCATGGAGAACGGGCACCTGGGCACTCTGAAAGGGCATGGAGAACGGCACCCGGGCACTCTGTTAGGGCATGGAGAACGGCACCCGGGCACTCTGTTAGGGCATGGAGAGCGGCACACGGGCACTCTGTTAGGGCATGGAGAGCGACACACGGGCACTCTGTTAGGGCATGGAGAGCGGCACCCGGGCACTCTGTTAGGGCATGGAGACCGGCACCACGGCACTCTGGAAGGGCATGGAGAACGGCACTCGGGCACTCTGGAAGGGCATGGAGAACGGCACTCGGGCACTCTGGAAGGGCATGGAGAACGGCACCCGGGCACTCTGGAAGGGCATGGAGAACGGCACCCGGGCACTCTGGAAGGGCATGGAGAGCGGGCACCCGGGCACTCTGGAAGGGCATGGAGAGCGGGCACCCGGGCACTCTGGAAGGGAATGGAGACCGGCACCCGGGCACTCTGGAAGGGCATAGAGACGGGCACCCGGGCACTCTGGAAGGGCATAGAGACGGGCACCCAGGCACTCTGGAAGGGCATAGAGACGGGCACTCCTGATAGGCTGGACACGGGCAACCCTGATGGGATTACTCTATACAAAAAGAAGGTTTTGCTTGTAGTTCTACTATAAGTGGCTTTTTTCTTCACTTCCTTTTATCAGGAGAGCTCTATTTGCTTTAACCTTAAAGAATAACAAAGGGAAACAAATACAATCCCATTTTAAGTGGGCTCCAGCAACAATTGACCCACACCCGCCATGTTACCACCCAAGCTCCCCATGCAAGGTCAATCAACCGCAAATAGACGAGAGAGGAAGGAGCTCCGAGAACTTTCACCAATGCAAAGCTGCCCCCAAGCTGTAGCGCACTTCAGCAGCAGGCTTCCTTTACCCTGACACCTAGAGAGGAAGGCACAATAAACCACACACAAGTAATCCCAAAAGTAAGGATAACCAAAAGGCACCACCGTTCCCCCCTTACCTGGGCCTGGCAAGTGCATGAGATGAGGCACCTGCTTCTGCTGTAGCAGTCAACATTTTCTGCTTTCTCCATGTTGCACAGTGCAGCAGAATTCTGAGAATGCGGAGTGGCCAGGACCCACAGCTGACATGTGGCAAGCCTCCACCACTGCAGCGGCTTCCCTGCACTGCAGGAACCACCTTGCAAGTCCTGGGCTGCATGACAAGCCCATATAACTCCAAAAGGCATCAGGCACACAGGCAGAGACAACCCTGCTGGCCACTGTTTCCCTGGGCTGGAGGAGGAAAAAAAGGCACTGCAACACCCCCATCATCCGACAGGAGAGAGGGTGCAGGGATGGTCAGAAGGCCCTCTGGAAAGGCTTGGAGACACGCAACCGAGGCCCTCTCGAAAGGCTTGGAGACACGCAACCGGGGCCCTCTGGAAGGGCACGGAGACCGGCACCCCGGCACTCTGTTAGGGCACGGAGACCGGCACCCCGGCACTCTGTTAGGGCATGGAGACCGGCACCCCGGCACTCTGTTAGGGCATGGAGACCGGCACCCCGGCACTCTGTTAGGGCATGGAGACCGGCACCCCGGCACTCTGTTAGGGCATGGAGACCGGCACCCCGGCACTCTGTTAGGGCATGGAGACCGGCACCCCGGCACTCTGTTAGGGCATGGAGACCGGCACCCCGGCACTCTGTTAGGGCATGGAGACCGGCACCCCGGCACTCTGTTAGGGCATGGAGACCGGCACCCCGGCACTCTGTTAGGGCATGGAGACCGGCACCCCGGCACTCTGTTAGGGCATGGAGACCGGCACCCCGGCACTCTGTTAGGGCATGGAGACCGGCACCCCGGCACTCTGTTAGGGCATGGAGACCGGCACCCCGGCACTCTGTTAGGGCATGGAGACCGGCACCCCGGCACTCTGTTAGGGCATGGAGACCGGCACCCCGGCACTCTGTTAAGGCATGGAGACCGGCACCCGGGCACTCTGTTAAGGCATGGAGACCGGCACCCGGGCACTCTGTTAGGGCATGGAGAACGGCACCCGGGCACTCTGGAAGGGCATGGAGAACGGCACCCGGGCACTCTGGAAGGGCATGGAGAACGGCACCCGGGCACTCTGGAAGGGCATGGAGAACGGCACCCGGGCACTCTGGAAGGGCATGGAGAACGGCACCCGGGCACTCTGGAAGGGCATGGAGAACGGCACCCGGGCACTCTGGAAGGGCATGGAGAACGGCACCCGGGCACTCTGGAAGGGCATGGAGAACGGCACCCGGGCACTCTGGAAGGGCATGGAGAACGGCACCCGGGCACTCTGGAAGGGCATGGAGAACGGCACCCGGGCACTCTGTTAGGGCATGGAGAACGGCACCCGGGCACTCTGTTAGGGCATGGAGAACGGCACCCTGGCACTCTGTTAGGGCATGGAGAACGGCACCCGGGCACTCTGTTAGGGCATGGAGACCGGCACCCCGACACTCTGGAAGGGCATGGAGAACAGCACCCGGGCACTCTGGAAGGGAATGGAGAACGGCACCCCGGGCACTCTGTTAGGGCATGGAGAACGGCACCCCGGGCACTCTGTTAGGGCATGGAGAACGGCACCCCGGCACTCTGTTAGGGCATGAAGACCGGCACCCCGGAACTCTGTTAGGGCATGGAGACCGGCACCCCGGCACTCTGTTAGGGCATGAGAACGGCACCCGGGCACTCGGGAAGGGCATGGAGAACGGGCAACCGGGCACTCTGTTAGGGCATGGAGAACGGCACCCGGGCACTCTGTTAGGGCATGGAGAACGGCAGCCCGACACTCTGGAAGGGCATGGAGAACGGCAGCCCGACACTCTGGAAGGGCATGGAGAACGGCAGCCCGACACTCTGGAAGGGCATGGAGAACAGCACCCGGGCACTCTGGAAGGGCATGGAGAACAGCACCCGGGCACTCTGGAAGGGCATGGAGAATGGCACCTGGGCACTCTGGAAGGGCATGGAGAGAGGGCACCCGGGCACTCTGGAAGGGCATAGAGACGGGCACCCGGGCACTCTGGAAGGGCATGGAGACGGGCACCCAGGCACTCTGGAAGGGCATGGAGACGGGCACTCCTGATAGGCTGGACACGGGCAACCCTGATGGGATTACTCTATACAAAAAGAAGGTTTTGCTTGTAGTTCTACTATAAGTGGCTTTCTTCTTCACTTCCTTTTATCAGGAGAGCTCTATTTGCTTTAACCTTAAAGAATAACAAAGGGAAACAACTACAATCCCATTTTAAGTGGGCTCCAGCAACAATTGACCCACACCCGCCATGTGACCACCCAAGCTCCCCATGCAAGGTCAATCAACCGCAAATAGACGAGAGAGGAAGGAGCTCCGAGAACTTTCACCAATGCAAAGCTGCCCCCAAGCTGTAGCGCACTTCAGCAGCAGGCTTCCTTTACCCTGACACCTAGAGAGGAAGGCACAATAAACCACACACAAGTAATCCCAAAAGTAAGGATAACCAAAAGGCACCACCGTTCCCCCCTTACCTGGGCCTGGCAAGTGCATGAGATGAGGCACCTGCTTCTGCTGTAGCAGTCAACATTTTCTGCTTTCTCCATGTTGCACAGTGCAGCAGAATTCTGAGAATGCGGAGTGGCCAGGACCCACAGCTGACATGTGGCAAGCCTCCACCACTGCAGCGGCTTCCCTGCACTGCAGGAACCACCTTGCAAGTCCTGGGCTGCATGACAAGCCCATATAACTCCAAAAGGCATCAGGCACACAGGCAGAGACAACCCTGCTGGCCACTGTTTCCCTGGGCTGGAAGAGGAAAAAAAGGCACTGCAACACCCCCATCATCCGACAGGAGAGAGGGTGCAGGGATGGTCAGAAGGCCCTCTGGAAAGGCTTGGAGACACGCAAACGAGGCCCTCTCGAAGGGCACGGAGACCGTCACCCGGGCACTCTGGAAGGGCACGGAGAACGGCACCCGGGTACTCTGGAAGAGCAAGGAGAACGGCACCCGGGCACTCTGGAAGGGCACGGAGAACGGCACCCGGGCACACTGAAAGGGAACGGAGAACGGCACCGGGCACTCTGAAAGGGAACGGAGAACGGCACCCGGGCACTCTGAAAGGGCACGGAGAACGGGCACCCGGGCACTCTGAAAGGGCACGGAGAACGGGCACCCGGGCACTCTGGAAGGGCACGGAGAACGGGCACCCGGGCACTCTGGAAGGGCACGGAGAACGGGCACCCGGGCACTCTGGAAGGGCACGGAGAACGGGCACCCGGGCACTCTGGAAGGGCACGGAGAACGGGCACCCGGGCACTCTGTTAGGGCACGGAGAACGGCACCCGGGCACTCTGTTAGGGCATGGAGAACGGCACCCGGGCACTCTGTTAGGGCATGGAGAACGGCACCCGGGCACTCTGGAAGGGCATGGAGAACGGCACCCGGGCACTCTGGAAGGGCATGGAGAACGGCACCCGGGCACTCTGGAAGGGCATGGAGAACGGCACCCGGGCACTCTGGAAGGGCATGGAGAACGGCACCCGGGCACTCTGGAAGGGCATGGAGAACGGCACCCGGGCACTCTGGAAGGGCATGGAGAACGGCACCCGGGCACTCTGGAAGGGCATGGAGAACGGCACCCGGGCACTCGGGAATGGCATGGAGAACGGCACCCGGGCACTCGGGAAGGGCATGGAGAACGGGCACCTGGGCACTCTGAAAGGGCATGGAGAACGGCACCCGGGCACTCTGTTAGGGCATGGAGAACGGCACCCGGGCACTCTGTTAGGGCATGGAGAATGGCACCCGGGCACTCTGTTAGGGCATGGAGAGCGGCACACGGGCACTCTGTTAGGGCATGGAGAGCGGCACACGGGCACTCTGTTAGGGCATGGAGAGCGGCACCCGGGCACTCTGTTAGGGCATGGAGACCGGCACCACGGCACTCTGGAAGGGCATGGAGAACGGCACTCGGGCACTCTGGAAGGGCATGGAGAACGGCACTCGGGCACTCTGGAAGGGCATGGAGAACGGCACCCGGGCACTCTGGAAGGGCATGGAGAACGGCACCCGGGCACTCTGGAAGGGCATGGAGAACGGCACCCGGGCACTCTGGAAGGGCATGGAGAGCGGGCACCCGGGCACTCTGGAAGGGCATGGAGAGCGGGCACCCGGGCACTCTGGAAGGGAATGGAGACCGGCACCCGGGCACTCTGGAAGGGCATAGAGACGGGCACCCGGGCACTCTGGAAGGGCATAGAGACGGGCACCCAGGCACTCTGGAAGGGCATAGAGACGGGCACTCCTGATAGGCTGGACACGGGCAACCCTGATGGGATTACTCTATACAAAAAGAAGGTTTTGCTTGTAGTTCTACTATAAGTGGCTTTTTTCTTCACTTCCTTTTATCAGGAGAGCTCTATTTGCTTTAACCTTAAAGAATAACAAAGGGAAACAAATACAATCCCATTTTAAGTGGGCTCCAGCAACAATTGACCCACACCCGCCATGTTACCACCCAAGCTCCCCATGCAAGGTCAATCAACCGCAAATAGACGAGAGAGGAAGGAGCTCCGAGAACTTTCACCAATGCAAAGCTGCCCCCAAGCTGTAGCGCACTTCAGCAGCAGGCTTCCTTTACCCTGACACCTAGAGAGGAAGGCACAATAAACCACACACAAGTAATCCCAAAAGTAAGGATAACCAAAAGGCACCACCGTTCCCCCCCTTACCTGGGCCTGGCAAGTGCATGAGATGAGGCACCTGCTTCTGCTGTAGCAGTCAACATTTTCTGCTTTCTCCATGTTGCACAGTGCAGCAGAATTCTGAGAATGCGGAGTGGCCAGGACCCACAGCTGACATGTGGCAAGCCTCCACCACTGCAGCGGCTTCCCTGCACTGCAGGAACCACCTTGCAAGTCCTGGGCTGCATGACAAGCCCATATAACTCCGAAAGGCATCAGGCACACAGGCAGAGACAACCCTGCTGGCCACTGTTTCCCTGGGCTGGAGGAGGAAAAAAAGGCACTGCAACACCCCCATCATCCGACAGGAGAGAGGGTGCAGGGATG
Source organism: Pelophylax lessonae (assembly GCF_965119305.1). Classification (NCBI taxonomy): domain Eukaryota; kingdom Metazoa; phylum Chordata; class Amphibia; order Anura; family Ranidae; genus Pelophylax; species Pelophylax lessonae. Next base: position 190,325,604 of record NC_138776.1, on the reverse strand, counting down.
GTCAGAAGGCCCTCTGGAAAGGCTTGGAGACACGCAACCGAGGCCCTCTCGAAAGGCTTGGAGACACGCAACCGGGGCCCTCTGGAAGGGCACGGAGACCGGCACCCGGGCACTCTGGAAGGGCACGGAGACCGGCACCCCGGCACTCTGTTAGGGCACGGAGACCGGCACCCCGGCACTCTGTTAGGGCATGGAGACCGGCACCCCGGCACTCTGTTAGGGCATGGAGAACGGCACCCGGGCACTCTGTTAGGGCATGGAGAACGGCACCCGGGCACTCTGTTAGGGCATGGAGAACGGCACCCGGGCACTCTGTTAGGGCATGGAGAACGGCACCCGGGCACTCTGTTAGGGCATGGAGAACGGCACCCGGGCACTCTGTTAGGGCATGGAGAGCGGCACACGGGCACTCTGTTAGGGCATGGAGAACGGCACCCGGGCACTCTGTTAGGGCATGGAGACCGGCACCCCGACACTCTGGAAGGGCATGGAGAACGGCACCCGGGCACTCTGGAAAGGCATGGAGAACGGCACCCGGGCACTCTGGAAGGGCATGGAGAGCGGGCACCCGGGCACTCTGGAAGGGCATGGAGAGCGGGCACCCCGACACTCTGTTAGGGCATGGAGACCCGCACCCCGGCACTCTGTTAGGGCATGGAGACCCGCACCCCGGCACTCTGTTAGGGCATGGAGACCGGCACCCCGGCACTCTGGAAGGGCATGGAGAACGGCACCCGGGCACTCTGGAAGGGCATGGAGAACGGCACCCGGGCACTCTGGAAGGGCATGGAGAACGGCACCCGGGCACTCTGGAAGGGCATGGAGAACGGCACCCGGGCACTCTGGAAGGGCATGGAGAACGGCACCCGGGCACTCTGGAAGGGCATGGAGAACGGCACCCGGGCACTCTGGAAGGGCATGGAGAACGGCACCCGGGCACTCTGGAAGGGCATGGAGAACGGCACCCGGGCACTCTGTTAGGGCATGGAGAACGGCACCCTGGCACTCTGTTAGGGCATGGAGAACGGCACCCGGGCACTCTGTTAGGGCATGGAGACCGGCACCCCGACACTCTGGAAGGGCATGGAGAACAGCACCCGGGCACTCTGGAAGGGAATGGAGAACAGCACTCGGGCACTCTGGAAGGGCATGGAGAACGGCACCCCGGGCACTCTGGAAGGGCATGGAGAACGGCACCCGGGCACTCTTGAAGGGCATGGAGAACGGCACCCGGGCACTCTTGAAGGGCATGGAGAACGGCACCCGGGCACTCTGGAAGGGCATGGAGAACGGCACCCGGGCACTCTGGAAGGGCATGGAGAACGGCACTCGGGCACTCTGGAAGGGCATGGAGAACGGCACCCGGGCACTCTGGAAGGGCATGGAGAACGGCACCTGGGCATGGCATGGAGAACGGCACCCGGCACTCTGGAAAGGCATGGAGAACGGGCACCCGGGCACTCTGGAAGGGCATGGAGAACGGGCACCCCGGCACTCTGTTAGGGCATGGAGACCGGCACCCCGGCACTCTGTTAGGGCATGGAGACCGGCACCCCGGCACTCTGTTAGGGCATGGAGACCGGCACCCCGGCACTCTGTTAGGGCATGGAGACCGGCACCCCGGCACTCTGTTAGGGCATGGAGACCGGCACCCCGGCACTCTGTTAGGGCATGGAGACCGGCACCCCGGCACTCTGTTAGGGCATGGAGACCGGCACCCCGGCACTCTGTTAGGGCATGGAGACCGGCACCCCGGCACTCTGTTAGGGCATGGAGACCGGCACCCCGGCACTCTGTTAGGGCATGGAGACCGGCACCCCGGCACTCTGTTAGGGCATGGAGAACGGCACCCGGGCAATCTGGAAGGGCATGGAGAACGGCACCCGGGCACTCTGGAAGGGCATGGAGAACGGCACCCGGGCACTCTGGAAGGGCATGGAGAACGGCACCCGGGCACTCTGGAAGGGCATGGAGAACAGCACCCGGGCATGGCATGGAGAACGGCACCCGGCACTCTGGAAAGGCATGGAGAACGGGCACCCGGGCACTCTGGAAGGGCATGGAGAACGGGCACCCGGGCACTCTGGAAGGGCATGGAGAACGGGCACCCGGGCACTCTGGAAGGGCATGGAGAACGGGCACCCGGGCACTCTGTTAGGGCATGGAGAACGGCACCCGGGCACTCTGTTAGGGCATGGAGACCGGCACCCCGACACTTTGGAAGGGCATGGAGAACGGCACCCCGGAACTCTGTTAGGGCATGGAGAACGGCACCCCGGCACTCTGTTAGGGCATGGAGAACGGCACCCCGGCACTCTGTTAGGGCATGGAGAACGGCACCCCGGCACTCTGTTAGGGCATGGAGAACGGCACCCCGGCACTCTGTTAGGGCATGGAGAACGGCACCCCGGCACTCTGTTAGGGCATGGAGAACGGCACCCCGGCACTCTGTTAGGGCATGGAGACCGGCACCCCGGCACTCTGTTAGGGCATGGAGACCGGCACCCCGGCACTCTGTTAGGGCATGGAGACCGGCACCCCGGCACTCTGTTAGGGCATGGAGACCGGCACCCCGGCACTCTGTTAGGGCATGGAGAACGGCACCCCGGCACTCTGTTAGGGCATGGAGAACGGCACCTGGGCACTCTGAAAGGGCATAGAGAACGGCACCCGGGCACTCGGGAATGGCATGGAGAACGGCACCCGGGCACTCGGGAAGGGCATGGAGAACGGCACCCGGCACTCTGGAAAGGCATGGAGAACGGCACCCGGGCACTCTGGAAGGGCATGGAGAACGGGCACCCGGGCACTCTGTTAGGGCATGGAGAACGGCACCCGGGCACTCTGTTAGGGCATGGAGAACGGCACCCGGGCACTCTGTTAGGGCATGGAGAACGGCACCCGGGCACTCTGTTAGGGCATAGAGAACGGCACCCGGGCACTCTGGAAAGGCATGGAGAACGGGCACCCGGGCACTCTGGAAGGGCATGGAGAACGGGCACCCGGGCACTCTGGAAGGGCATGGAGAACGGGCACCCGGGCACTCTGGAAAGGCATGGAGAACGGGCACCCGGGCACTCTGTTAGGGCATGGAGAACGGCACCCGGGCACTCTGTTAGGGCATGGAGAACGGCACCCGGGCACTCTGTTAGGGCATGGAGACCGGCACCCCGACACTTTGGAAGGGCATGGAGAACGGCACCCCGGAACTCTGTTAGGGCATGGAGAACGGCACCCCGGCACTCTGTTAGGGCATGGAGAACGGCACCCCGGCACTCTGTTAGGGCATGGAGAACGGCACCCCGGCACTCTGTTAGGGCATGGAGAACGGCACCCCGGCACTCTGTTAGGGCATGGAGAACGGCACCCCGGCACTCTGTTAGGGCATGGAGAACGGCACCCCGGCACTCTGTTAGGGCATGGAGAACGGCACCCCGGCACTCTGTTAGGGCATGGAGAACGGCACCCCGGCACTCTGTTAGGGCATGGAGACCGGCACCCCGGCACTCTGTTAGGGCATGGAGACCGGCACCCCGGCACTCTGTTAGGGCATGGAGACCGGCACCCCGGCACTCTGTTAGGGCATGGAGACCGGCACCCCGGCACTCTGTTAGGGCATGGAGACCGGCACCCGGGCACTCTGTTAGGGCATGGAGACCGGCACCCGGGCACTCGGGAATGGCATGGAGAACGGCACCTGGGCACTCGGGAAGGGCATGGAGAACGGCACCCGGCACTCTGGAAAGGCATGGAGAACGGGCACCCGGGCACTCTGTTAGGGCATGGAGAACGGCACCCGGGCACTCTGTTAGGGCATGGAGAACGGCACCCGGGCACTCTGTTAGGGCATGGAGAACGGCACCCGGGCACTCTGTTAGGGCATGGAGAACGGCACCCGGGCACTCTGTTAGGGCATGGAGAACGGCACCCGGGCACTCTGTTAGGGCATGGAGAACGGCACCCGGGCACTCTGTTAGGGCATGGAGAACGGCACCCGGGCACTCTGTTAGGGCATGGAGAACGGCACCCGGGCACTCTGTTAGGGCATGGAGAACGGCACCCGGGCACTCTGTTAGGGCATGGAGACCGGCACTCTGTTAGGGCATGGAGACCGGCACCCCGGCACTCTGTTAGGGCATGGAGAACGGCACCCCAGCACTCTGGAAGGGCATGGAGAACGGCACCCCAGCACTCTGGAAGGGCATGGAGAACGGCACCCGGGCACTCTGGAAGGGCATGGAGAACGGCACCCGGGCACTCGGGAAGGGCACGGAGAACGGCACCCGGGCACTCGGGAAGGGCACGGAGAACGGCACCCGGGCACTCTGGAAGGGCACGGAGAACGGCACCCGGGCACTCTGGAAGGGCACGGAGAACGGCACCCGGGCACTCGGGAAGGGCACGGAGAACGGCACCCGGGCACTCGGGAAGGGCACGGAGAACGGCACCCGGGCACTCGGGAAGGGCACGGAGAACGGCACCCGGGCACTCGGGAAGGGCACGGAGAACGGCACCCCGGCACTCTGTTAGCGCATGGAGAACGGCACCCCGGCACTCTGTTAGGGCATGGAGACCGGCACCCCGGCACTCTGTTAGGGCATGGAGACCGGCACCCCGGCACTCTGTTAGGGCATGGAGACCGGCACCCCGGCACTGTTAGGGCATGGAGACCGGCACCCCGGCACTCTGTTAGGGCATGGAGACCGGCACCAAGGCACTCTGTTAGGGCATGGAGACCGGCACCCCGGCACTCTGTTAGGGCATGGAGAACGGCACCCGGGCACTCGGGAAGGGCATGGAGAACGGCACCAAGGCACTCTGTTAGGGCATGGAGAACGGCACCCCGGCACTCTGTTAGGGCATGGAGACCGGCACCCCGGCACTCTGTTAGGGCATGGAGACCGGCACCCCGGCACTCTGTTAGGGCATGGAGACCGGCACCCCGGCACTCTGTTAGGGCATGGAGAACGGCACCCGGGCACTCGGGAAGGGCATGGAGAACGGCAACCGGGCACTCGGGAAGGGCACGGAGAACGGCACCCGGGCACTCGGGAAGGGCACGGAGAACGGCACCCGGGCACTCGGGAAGGGCACGGAGAACGGCACCCGGGCACTCGGGAAGGGCACGGAGAACGGCACCCGGGCACTCTGGAAGGGCATGGAGACCGGCACTCTGTTAGGGCATGGAGACCGGCACCCCGGCACTCTGTTAGGGCATGGAGACCGGCACCCCGGCACTCTGTTAGGGCATGGAGAACGGCGACCCGGCACTCTGTTAGGGCATGGAGACCGGCGACCCGGCACTCTGTTAGGGCATGGAGACCGGCGACCCGGCACTCTGTTAGGGCATGGAGACCGGCGACCCGGCACTCTGTTAGGGCATGGAGACCGGCGACCCGGCACTCTGTTAGGGCATGGAGACCGGCACCCCGGCACTCTGTTAGGGCATGGAGAACGGCACCCCGGCACTCTGTTAGGGCATGGAGAACGGCACCCCGGCACTCTGTTAGGGCATGGAGAACGGCACCCCGGCACTCTGTTAGGGCATGGAGACCGGCACTCTGTTAGGGCATGGAGACCGGCACCCCGGCACTCTGTTAGGGCATGGAGACCGGCACCCCGGCACTCTGTTAGGGCATGGAGACCGGCACCCCGGCACTCGGGAAGGGCATGGAGAACGGCAACCGGGCACTCGGGAAGGGCACGGAGAACGGCACCCGGGCACTCGGGAAGGGCACGGAGAACGGCACCCGGGCACTCGGGAAGGGCACGGAGAACGGCACCCGGGCACTCGGGAAGGGCACGGAGAACGGCACCCGGGCACTCGGGAAGGGCACGGAGAACGGCACCCGGGCACTCTGGAAGGGCACGGAGACCGGCACTCTGTTAGGGCATGGAGACCGGCACCCCGGAACTCTGTTAGGGCATGGAGACCGGCACCCCGGCACTCTGTTAGGGCATGGAGAACGGCACCCGGGCACTCGGGAAGGGCATGGAGAACGGCACCCCGGCACTCTGTTAGGGCATGGAGAACGGCACCCCGGCACTCTGTTAGGGCATGGAGAACGGCACCCGGGCACTCGGGAAGGGCACGGAGAACGGCACCCGGGCACTCGGGAAGGGCACGGAGAACGGCACCCGGGCACTCTGGAAGGGCACGGAGAACGGCACCCGGGCACTCTGGAAGGGCACGGAGAACGGCACCCGGGCACTCTGGAAGGGCACGGAGAACGGCACCCGGGCACTCTGTTAGCGCACGGAGAACGGCACCCGGGCACTCTGTTAGGGCATGGAGACCGGCACCCCGGCACTCTGTTAGGGCATGGAGACCGGCACCCCGGCACTCTGTTAGGGCATGGAGACCGGCACCCCGGCACTCTGTTAGGGCATGGAGACCGGCACCCCGGCACTCTGTTAGGGCATGGAGACCGGCACCCCGGCACTCTGTTAGGGCATGGAGACCGGCACCCCGGCACTCTGTTAGGGCATGGAGACCGGCACCCCGGCACTCTGTTAGGGCATGGAGACCGGCACCCCGGCACTCTGTTAGGGCATGGAGACCGGCACCCCGGCACTCTGTTAGGGCATGGAGACCGGCACCCCGGCACTCTGTTAGGGCATGGAGACCGGCACCCCGGCACTCTGTTAGGGCATGGAGACCGGCACCCCGGCACTCTGTTAGGGCATGGAGACCGGCGACCCGGCACTCTGTTAGGGCATGGAGACCGGCACCCCGGCACTCTGTTAGGGCAAGGAGACCGGCACCCCGGCACTCTGTTAGGGCATGGAGAACGGCACCCCGGCACTCTGTTAGGGCATGGAGAACGGCACCCCGGCACTCTGTTAGGGCATGGAGAACGGCACCCGGGCACTCTGTTAGGGCAAGGAGAACGGCAACCGGGCACTCGGGAAGGGCACGGAGAACGGCACCCGGGCACTCTGGAAGGGCACGGAGAACGGCACCCGGGCACTCTGGAAGGGCACGGAGAACGGCACCCGGGCACTCTGGAAGGGCACGGAGAACGGCACCCGGGCACTCTGGAAGGGCACGGAGAACGGCACCCGGGCACTCTGGAAGGGCACGGAGAACGGCACCCGGGCACTCTGGAAGGGCACGGAGAACGGCACCCGGGCACTCTGGAAGGGCACGGAGAACGGCACCCGGGCACTCTGTTAGCGCATGGAGACCGGCACCCCGGCACTCTGTTAGGGCATGGAGACCGGCACCCCGGCACTCTGTTAGGGCATGGAGACCGGCACCCGGGCACTCTGTTAGGGCATGGAGACCGGCACCCGGGCACTCGGGAAGGGCACGGAGAACGGCACCCGGGCACTCGGGAAGGGCACGGAGAACGGCACCCGGGCACTCTGGAAGGGCACGGAGAACGGCACCCGGGCACTCTGGAAGGGCACGGAGAACGGCACCCGGGCACTCTGTTAGCGCACGGAGAACGGCACCCCGGCACTCTGTTAGGGCATGGAGACCGGCACCCCGGCACTCTGTTAGGGCATGGAGACCGGCACCCCGGCACTCTGTTAGGGCATGGAGACCGGCACCCCGGCACTCTGTTAGGGCATGGAGACCGGCACCCCGGCACTCTGTTAGGGCATGGAGACCGGCACCCCGGCACTCTGTTAGGGCATGGAGACCGGCACCCCGGCACTCTGTTAGGGCATGGAGACCGGCACCCCGGCACTCTGTTAGGGCATGGAGACCGGCACCCCGGCACTCTGTTAGGGCATGGAGACCGGCACCCCGGCACTCTGTTAGGGCATGGAGACCGGCACCCCGGCACTCTGTTAGGGCATGGAGACCGGCACCCCGGCACTCTGTTAGGGCATGGAGACCGGCACCCCGGCACTCTGTTAGGGCATGGAGACCGGCACCCCGGCACTCTGTTAGGGCATGGAGACCGGCACCCCGGCACTCTGTTAGGGCATGGAGACCGGCGACCCGGCACTCTGTTAGGGCATGGAGACCGGCACCCCGGCACTCTGTTAGGGCAAGGAGAACGGCACCCCGGCACTCTGTTAGGGCATGGAGAACGGCACCCCGGCACTCTGTTAGGGCATGGAGAACGGCACCCGGGCACTCTGTTAGGGCAAGGAGAACGGCAACCGGGCACTCGGGAAGGGCACGGAGAACGGCACCCGGGCACTCGGGAAGGGCACGGAGAACGGCACCCGGGCACTCTGGAAGGGCACGGAGAACGGCACCCGGGCACTCTGGAAGGGCACGGAGAACGGCACCCGGGCACTCTGGAAGGGCACGGAGAACGGCACCCGGGCACTCTGGAAGGGCACGGAGAACGGCACCCGGGCACTCTGGAAGGGCACGGAGAACGGCACCCGGGCACTCTGGAAGGGCACGGAGAACGGCACCCGGGCACTCTGGAAGGGCACGGAGAACGGCACCCGGGCACTCTGTTAGCGCATGGAGACCGGCACCCCGGCACTCTGTTAGGGCATGGAGACCGGCACCCCGGCACTCTGTTAGGGCATGGAGACCGGCACCCCGGCACTCTGTTAGGGCATGGAGACCGGCACCCCGGCACTCTGTTAGGGCATGGAGACCGGCACCCCGGCACTCGGGAAGGGCATGGAGAACGGCACCCCGGCACTCGGGAAGGGCATGGAGAACGGGCACTCTGGGAGGGCATGGAGAACGGCACCCGGGCACTCTGGGAGGGCATGGAGAACGGCACCCGGGCACTCTGGGAGGGCATGGAGAACGGCACCCAGGCACTCTGTTAGGGCATGGAGAACGGCACCCGGGCACTCTGTTAGGGCATGGAGAACGGCACCCGGGCACTCTGTTAGGGCATGGAGAACGGCACCCGGGCACTCTGTTAGGGCATGGAGAACGGCACCCGGGCACTCTGTTAGGGCATGGAGACCGGCACCCCGACACTCTGGAAGGGCATGGAGAACAGGACCCGGGCACTCTGGAAGGGCTTGAAGACACGCAATCGGGGCCCTCTGGAAGGGCTTGGAGACACGCAACCGGGGCCCCTCTGGAAGGGCTTGGAGACACGCAAACGGGGCCCCTCTGGAAGGGCTTGGAGACACGCAAACGGGGCCCCTCTGGAAGGGCTTGGAGACACGCAAACGGGGCCCCTCTGGAAGGGCTTGGAGACACGCAACCGGGGCCCCTCTGGAAGGGCTTGGAGACACGCAACCGGGGCCCCTCTGGAAGGGCTTGGAGACACGCAACCGGGGCCCCTCTGGAAGGGCTTGGTGACACGCAAACGGGGCCCCTCTGGAAGGGCTTGGAGACACGCAAACGGGGCACTCTGGAAGGGCTTGGAGAAACGCAACCCAGGCTCTCTGGAAGTGCATGGAGAACGGCACCCGGGCACTCTGGAAGGGCATGGAGAACGGCACCCGGGCACTCTGGAAGGGCATGGAGAACGGCACCCGGGCACTCTGGAAGGGCATGGAGAACGGCACCCGGGCACTCTGGAAGGGCATGGAGAACGGCACCCGGGCACTCTGGAAGGGCATGGAGAACGGCACCCGGGCACTCTGGAAGGGCATGGAGAACGGCACCCGGGCACTCTGGAAGGGCATGGAGAACGGCACCCGGGCACTCTGGAAGGGCATGGAGAACGGCACCCGGGCACTCTGGAAGGGCATGGAGAACGGCACCCGGGCACTCTGGAAGGGCATGGAGAACGGCACCCGGGCACTCTGGAAGGGCATGGAGAACGGCACCCGGGCACTCTGGAAGGGCATGGAGAACGGCACCCGGGCACTCTGGAAGGGCATGGAGAACGGCACCCGGGCACTCTGGAAGGGCATGGAGAACGGCACCCGGGCACTCTGGAAGGGCATGGAGAACGGCACCCGGGCACTCTGGAAGGGCATGGAGAACGGCACCCGGGCACTCTGGAAGGGCATGGAGAACGGCACCCGGGCACTCTGGAAGGGCATGGAGAACGGCACCCGGGCACTCTGGAAGGGCATGGAGAACGGCACCCGGGCACTCTGGAAGGGCATGGAGAACGGCACCCGGGCACTCTGGAACGGCATGGAGAACGGCACCCGGGCACTCTGGAACGGCATGGAGAACGGCACCCGGGCACTCTGGAACGGCATGGAGAACGGCACCCGGGCACTCTGGAATGGCATGGAGACGGCACCCGGGCACTCCTGATAGGCTGGACACGGGCACCCATGATGGGCTTACTCTATACAAAAAGAAAGTTTTGCTTGTAGTTCTACTATAAACAATTTAAACAATAACAAAGGGAAACAAATACAATCCCATTTTAAGTGGGCTCCAGCAACAATTGACCCACACCTGCCATGTGACCACCCAAGATCCCCATGCAAGGTCAATCAACCGCAAATAGACGAGAGAGTAAGGAGCCCTGAGAACTTTCACCAATGCAAAGCTGCCCCCAAGCTGTAGCGCACTTCAGCAGCAGGCTTCCTTTAACCTGACACATAGAGAGGAAGGCGCAATAAACCACACACAAGTAATCCCAAAAGGATAACCAAAAGGCACCACTGTGCCCCCCTTACCTGGGCCTGGCAAGTGCATGAGATGAGGCACCTGCTTCTGCTGTAGCAGCCAACAGTTTCTGCTTTCTCCATGTTGCACAGTGCAGCAGAATTCTGAGAATGCGGAGTGGCCAGGACCCACAGCTCACATGTGGCAAGCCTGCACTGCAGGAACCACCTTGCAAGTCCTGGGCTGCATGACAAGCCCATATAACTCCAAAAGGCACCGGGCACACAGGCACAGACAACCCTGCTGGCCACTGCTCCCCTGGGCTGGAGGAGGAAAAAAAGGCACTGCAACACCCCCATCATCCGACAGGAGGGAGGGTGCAGGGATGGTCAGAAGGCCCTCTGGAAGGGCTTGGAGGCAGGCACCGGGGCCCTCTGGAAGGGCTTGGAGGCAGGCAACCGGGGCCCTCTGGAAGGGCTTGGAGACAGGCAACCGGGGCCCTCTGGAAGGGCTTGGAGACAGGCAACCGGGGCCCTCTGGAAGGGCTTGGAGACACGCAACCGGGGCCCTCTGGAAGGGCTTGGAGACACGCAACCGGGGCCCTCTGGAAGGGCTTGGAGACACGCAACCGGGGCCCTCTGGAAGGGCTTGGAGACACGCAACCGGGGCCCTCTGGAAGGGCTTGGAGACACGCAACCGGGGCCCTCTGGAAGGGCTTGGAGACACGCAACCGGGGCCCTCTGGAAGGGCTTGGAGACACGCAACCGGGGCCCTCTGGAAGGGCTTGGAGACACGCAACCGGGGCCCTCTGGAAGGGCTTGGAGACACGCAACCGGGGCCCTCTGGAAGGGCTTGGAGACACGCAACCGGGGCCCTCTGGAAGGGCTTGGAGACACGCAACCGGGGCCCTCTGGAAGGGCTTGGAGACACGCAACCGGGGCCCTCTGGAAGGGCTTGGAGACACGCAACCGGGGCCCTCTGGAAGGGCTTGGAGACACGCAACCGGGGCCCTCTGGAAGGGCTTGGAGACACGCAACCGGGGCCCTCTGGAAGGGCTTGGAGACACGCAACCGGGGCCCTCTGGAAGGGCTTGGAGACACGCAACCGGGGCCCTCTGGAAGGGCTTGGAGACACGCAACCGGGGCCCTCTGGAAGGGCTTGGAGACACGCAAGCGGGGCCCTCTGGAAGGGCTTGGAGACACGCAAGCGGGGCCCTCTGGAAGGGCTTGGAGACACGCAACCGGGGCCCTCTGGAAGGGCTTGGAGACACGCAACCGGGGCCCTCTGGAAGGGCTTGGAGACACGCAACCGGGGCCCTCTGGAAGGGCTTGGAGACACGCAACCGGGGCCCTCTGGAAGGGCTTGGAGACACGCAACCGGGGCCCTCTGGAAGGGCTTGGAGACACGCAACCGGGGCCCTCTGGAAGGGCTTGGAGACACGCAACCGGGGCCCTCTGGAAGGGCTTGGAGACACGCAACCGGGGCCCTCTGGAAGGGCTTGGAGACACGCAACCGGGGCCCTCTGGAAGGGCTTGGAGACACGCAACCGGGGCCCTCTGGAAGGGCTTGGAGACACGCAACCGGGGCCCTCTGGAAGGGCTTGGAGACACGCAACCGGGGCCCTCTGGAAGGGCTTGGAGACACGCAACCGGGGCCCTCTGGAAGGGCTTGGAGACACGCAACCGGGGCCCTCTGGAAGGGCTTGGAGACACGCAACCGGGGCCCTCTGGAAGGGCTTGGAGACACGCAACCGGGGCCCTCTGGAAGGGCTTGGAGACACGCAACCGGGGCCCTCTGGCGGGCTTGGAGACAGGCACCCGGGCCCTCTGGCGGGCTGGAGACAGGCATCCGCGCACTTCTGGCGGGCTGGAGACAGGCATCCGCGCACTTCTGACGGGCTGGAGACAGGCATCCGCGCACTTCTGACGGGCTGGAGACAGGCATCCGCGCACTTCTGACGGGCTGGAGACAGGCATCCGCGCACTTCTGACGGGCTGGAGACAGGCATCCGCGCACTTCTGACGGGCTGGAGACAGGCATCCGCGCACTTCTGACGGGCTGGAGACAGGCATCCGCGCACTTTTGACGGGCTGGAGACAGGCATCCGCGCACTTCTGACGGGCTGGAGACAGGCATCCGCGCACTTCTGACGGGCTGGAGACAGGCATCCGCGCACTTCTGATCGGCTGGAGACAGGCACCCGCACACTTCTGACGGGCTGGAGACAGGTACTCAGGCACTTCTGATGAGCAGAAGACAGGTGGGATCATTGGATTTAAAAAAATACCAAAGTTTTGGTTGACCCTATGAAAGAAATAGAGAGGAAATATTACAATGGGGACACTAGTTCTGGTGACCTGGCGATCCCCATGGAAAACCCTTAATCTGCAGGGATTTCTTTTCAGTTCCTGTTCGGCTATGGGACAGGAAATAAAGGAAAATCTCGGCAATGGGACAGATGGCAAAAAAATACCTGAGGTTATAACCCCCCCCCCCCCCACTTACTCTATACAAAAAGAAGGTTTTGCTTGTAGTTCTACTTTAAGTGACTTTTTTCTTTACTTCACTTTTTTATCAGGAGAGCTCTATTTGCTTTAACCTTAAACAATAACAAAGGGAAACAAATACAAATCCCATTTTAAGAGGGCTCCAGCAAGAATTGACCCACACCCGCCATGTGACCACCCAAGCTCCCCATGCAAGGTCAAACAACCACAAATAGAGGAGAGAGGAAGGAGCTCCGAAAACCTTCACCAATGCAGAGCAGCACCCCAGCTTTAGCGCAGTTCAGCAGCAGGCTTGCACCACCCTTTACTTATATCTCATGATCCTCCTAGATTTTCTTGTAGCTAAAAAACAACACAGGTTACATATTCTAACTACTAAATAGTATGCTTACCAATTTACCAAACTAACCCAAACAGCAAAGTCTTGCCAGAGCCCAACCATACTGATCATTCAGATGATCCGCAAAAAGATTTAGATAGCTCCAGGCTGGGCATAAATAAGAAGCGAAGGGGAATTGCTGGCATTGTATACAAACAACGCTAGAGAGGGCTTGATTACGCAACATATCATTTGCATTGCATATGAACGAAACACGGCTCTAGTAAAGCAGCCAATAACTATATGCATTGCCTATGAACTCTGCCTTGTTGGGACCACAAAGAGCATATGCGCAAGGGGAAATCATTTGCAATGCATTCTACACTGCTCCAGGGTGGGCATATAAATGAGCAGCAAAGGGGAATTAATGGCACTGTATTCGAACAGTGCTCAACTGGACTTCAATACACATAATTTGCATTTCATCCCATCACTCCAGCACAGGAACCAGGCACTATGGGGGTAGCATACGAATGCTGTTATGTTTGGACCACAAAGAGCCTGCAATCAATGGGAAATTATTTGCAACCGCGTACTATACTGCTCCAAGGTGGGCATTAATGAGCAGCAATCAGGGAACAGCCTTTTATACAAAGCTACATTGGGCTTTGGGAGAGGGCCATTTCCATTGTAAGCCATAATCAAACATCTAGAGTGATTGTTAGGATGCACTGGGAGCAGTTGGAGAGAAAACTGAATCTGATCTAGCCCTGACCTTCTCAGAGGAGTGGGCACTCCTCCCCCAATCCAGCAAGGACTTTGATAGCCCCAGTCCCTCAACTACAGAACAGCCCAGCAACCAGTCCAGGTACCCAATTACAGCTCACAATAGAAATTTTGCAACAATTCTTGCAACAGCTAATCCTTTACTTCCAGAGAGCGGGGGCTCCCTGTACACTTTCGCAAGAGGGATCTCAGTGTGGGGATATTTAGCAAGCTATAGAATATAGTGGTGAAATATGTAGTAAAGCTTTGGGTCCACAAAACTGAGTGGCTAAACCCAAGCAACATGTTATGATGAAAGCTCATAACTCAGTTGATCGCCTTCCTTACTCAGCATAACAAAACACTAAGTACGTTAATTTTTGGGTCCACAAAATTGAGTGGCTAAACCCAACCAATGAGTTATGATGAAAGCTCTTACTCATTTTTGCTTTTCTTCCTTACTCAGCATTGCAAAACTTATTACATTCATTTTTCGGTCCACAAAATTGAGTGGCTAACTCAAGCCATGAGTTACATTGGTACCCACCATCCAGTTAATGCTGCAGGAGCAGAAAAGGGATTTCATCTTGCTTGGAGTGTTCATGGCTTCCAATTTTGCTTGGAGTGTTCATGGCTTCCCACCTTGCTGATCATTGCTTCCAACTATTAATGGAAAAGATAAAATTTACAATGGCATCATGCCTATGTTTTCAAAGATAATGAAATAGGAGATTTTAGTTAAAAACACACACAATATAAACCATGTCATGAGAAAGACTTTCACCGTGAACGCAAAATGCTTGCTGCATGGTTGTTATGGTTAAATCTGGCTTCACTGTGTTCCAGGTCGCCTTCAGGAATCTTCCCTGCTGTGGCATTGTATTCTGACAGCGGGGAGACTCCCCTGCTGTTTAACCATTTGCCGACCGCCGCAAGTACATATACTGCGGCAGTCAGCCCCAGCCAGGCAAAGTGACGTACCGGTACGTCACTAGCCTTCGCCGCTCTGGCGCCCGCGGTCCTGCCGATGACTCGATTGGGTTCAGAACCGATCAGTCATCAGGTCCAGGCCAATCATTTTTGGCCTGGACCTGTTGATCGGTCCTGCCCAATCAAATGACACTAAGCCTGTGAAATGTAAACACAGGCTTAGAGAAGAGGTGCCCTCCCCTCCCATCGTCCTTTTTGGATCAAACGTGAGAGGAGAGCACATCTAACTGAGTAACTGCACAAGCACACCCACACACAGGTAGATAGGCACATTTAACCCCCGATCGCCCCCCCAATTAACCCCTACAGCCCCTGACACAACACACACTGTATACAGCATATAGCATTTTCCTATATACCTGTATAAGTGTGATTTGCGGTCCACTTAAATTACCCCCCACCCCAATAAAGATTTAACCCCCTGATCCCCCCCCTGATCACCTCCAGTTAACCCCTACCCCACTGTCACATTCAACAGTAATACAAACGTAATATACAGTGTTTTTGTATTTTTGTATTAGTGTGATTGTGATCAGAATTAGCGCAGGCGACTAAGTTTCAGTCCCAAGAAGGTTTAGGGTCCCTGCCACCCCCCAAAAAAAGATTTAACCCTCTGATCCCCCCTACACCACCTGCCACAACACACACTGTATACAGTATATAGCATTTTCTATATACCCGTATAAGTGTGACTTGTGACCAGGTTTAGCGCTTGCCACCCTTTCTTTTATCTGTAGGATACCCCTTGAGCCCCTCCCAATAAAGATTTAACCCCCTGATCACATCCAGTTAACCTCTTCCCCCCGTCACATTGCACACTAATACACACATAATATACTGTTTTTACTGTATTTTGTATTAGTGTACTTGTGACTTGAGTTTGCACGGTCAGCACTGATTCCTGCCAGCGCCTGCGTTTAACCCTTTCACCCAGGCAAGTGTAGTAATCAATAGATTACTGTCACTTACAAAAAAACACAACACACAAAACTGCTGTGTTAAGAGTCAGGCCTGATCCCTGCTAGCATTAGCAGTTTTTTGGTAGCACTTGAAATAGTCCTTGACAACCAGGTGCTTTTATTACCTGTGAGTCGCACCACTGTACCGGTAAATTTAGTTACCAAAATGGCCAAACGTTGGTACAGTGGAGAAGAGGTATATAATATACTGTCCGTGTCAGATGATAGCGATGGGGAAGCTACACTGGCAGAATCAGGGTCAGTATATGAACCAGATGACGGCAGCGGCTCCCTGACAGATGGCTCCGACGACAGATGGGTCCCTGTTAGACCTAGGCGTACCGGACCCCATTCTGGAGTTGTTGAGATGCAGGAATCACAGGGTGCTCGTATGGAGCAGAGTGTGGTTACTAGTGCCGCTCATCCTTCTGGTGACCTGGCAAGCGCCAGCGGCCTAGTACACCCTGGACCTAGAACAACCAGCACTGCACCTGGTGACGTGGCGAGTCCCCTAAGTGCAGTTGAAGTTGGTGCGGTGGCTAGCAAAAGAAGTGGCCCGCAGCCACCGAGTATTTGTAGACAGGCCCGTAGAGCCCATAGTGCCCTCCCTGATGCGCTGGCGTATCCCAATTGGCAACCCACTGATTCTACAGCGCCAGTACTTCCCCCATTCACTGCCCAACCTGGAATCCACGTGGAGACAGCTGGTTTTACGCCCCTGAACTTTTTTGAGCTGTTCTTCACAGAAGATCTTTACAGATCTATTGTGGATCAATCAAATTTATATGCACGACAATTCATCGCCGCCAACCCAAATTCAGCCCTTGCCAGACCGTTCAGCTGGAAACCTATAACGGTTTCCGAATTTAAAATCTTTCTGGGCCTTTCCCTCCACATGGGCATAACCAGAGTGAAGTGTGGCTATATTGGTCCACTAGCCCAGTTCACCATATGCGACAATGAACTCTGTCGTCCTCGGGGAGACCCTGAATATGATCGGCTCCACAAAATTCGGCCCCTCATAGACCACTTCAATCAGCGGTTTGCAGCCTTGTTCACCCCTGAACAAGTTGTCTGCGTTGACAAGTCCCTGATTAAATTTACTGGCCGCCTTGTTATGAAACAGTACCTCCCCAGCAAGCGTGCCAAGTACGGGGTCAAGCTGTATAAATTGTGTGACAGGGCCACAGGTTATACAGTTAGTTTCTGGGTCTATGAGGGAAAAGATAGCTGTGTGGAGCCCCCCAACTGCCCAGACTACAAAGGGAGCAGCGGCAAGATTGTTTGGGACTTGGTGTCACCCTTATCCAGAAAGGGGTACCATTTGTACGTGGACAACTTTTACACAAGCGTGCCACTATTTAGTCATCTTTCTGAATTACAAATTGGCGCATGTGGCACCGTGCAACCTAATCGCCGGGGCTTCCCCCAACGGCTTGTAAATTCCCATCTTAGGTGGGGGCGAGAGCCTGCTTGAAAACGGACAAATTGCTTGCGGTGAAGTGGAAGGATACACGGGATGTTTATGTTCTGTCCTCCCTTCACGCAGACACATCCCTAGGCAACTGGCGTTATGGAGAAACCCCTCTGTGTCCACGAATATAACCTTAATATGGGAGGGGTGGACCTTAACGACCAGCTTTTGGCGCCGTATTTAGTTGCCCGTAAAGCCAGACGCTGGCACAAAAAAGTGTCTGTTTACCTTTACCAATTGGCTATGCTGAACGCCTTTGTCCTATACAGGGCATCAGGACGAACTGGATCCTTCCGGGAATTCCAGGAAGCGATCATCCTTACCTACCTGTACCCAGGAGGCATGCCTGCCCAACTTCCCCTTCCAGATGCAGTGAGCCGGCTGCATGAGAGACATTTTCCTTATGTCCTCCCGAGTACCCCTACCCAAAGACGACCCCAAAGACGATGTCATATCTGTAGCAGGCGCGGATGCAGGCGTGACACCCGTTATTGTCCCAAATGTCCTGACCAACCTGGTCTCTGCATCGGGGAATGTTTCGAGCGCTACCATACACTAGTGGAGTATTAGTGTAGGGTACAGCACAACACAGTGTGGGGCACACAAACACAGGGTCTCGAAAGATGTTGGATGTCCATCGACATTTTGAGAGATCCAAGCTGGAAGATCGCAGTCCCAAATCAAGGAACAACAGTTAGAAAGAAAAATAAAAGGATCCAAAAACTGTTGTTGTGTCAGTCATTTTATATGTTCTTCTACTCTTCCTACTGTACTTTTAATGTACTTTGTTTTTTCATTCTTTTGTGACCTGTTTCTCTTGCAAGTACTCGTCGGCTGCTATGATATTGATTTTATATATTCTGACACAAACAGCGTTTGCATTCAGCATATATGGATACCTTTGCTGGCAGCAGCTGTGGTGATTTTCTGATTTCAGCACTGCAGTTAAAAATGGATTTTTGTAAAATCTTACCGTAAAATCCTTTTCTCTTAAGCTCATTGACAGACGTAGTCCTCGTTGATTCAACACAACTCGGGTTATGCTGCCCTCTACAGGAGTAGGACTAGACAGGAAAGAAAACATTCTGGCCACACCTTAGGGGCAGTCCCAGAGGGTATATCCTCTCTCTCTCTCAGCTACAGCAAATCAGTTATGTCACAAAGCAGTGTTTAGAGAATTTAACCCAACTCAAAACAGAGGGGCGGGTACTACGTCTGTCAATGAGCTTAAGAGAAAAGGATTTTACGGTAAGATTTTACAAAAATCCATTTTTCTCTGTCGCTCATTGACAGACGTAGTCCTCGTTGATTCAACACAACTCGGGACGTCCCAAAGCAGTACCACAAATGGAGGGGGTGGGAAAATGGAAATCAAATCCAATCTAGAAGGCCCAACCGGTGCCAACTAGAAGTTTTCAATGCTCATCAATCAAAGATGAGACTCAACAGAACATTCCAACAGAAAAAAACCCTCGAGGTAGACCACCGGTCTCCTCAAATTGCGGCCTGCCAAACCTTGCGGCCAAATGAGGCATCCGCCGATGCCATCACATCAATCTTATAAAATTTTGTAAAGGTATGTACCGACGACCAGGTGGCCGCCTCCGTGATCACAAAAAGTGAATCCGTCTTACGGAACGATTCCGTAGCCTTCAGGTATACCCTGATTGCCCGAACCACATCCAAGGAATGCAACGCATGTTCCCGATGATGATTGGGCTGAGGACACAAGGAAGGTAGTACAATATCTTCATTCAGATGAAAGTCTGAAACCACCTTTGGAAGAAAGGACGGCTTAGGATGAAGAACTACCTTATCCCTATGAATCACTAAATATGGGGACTGGCATGACAATGCAGCCAGTTCTGACACCCTGCGTGCAGAAGTGATAGCCACCAAGAAGGCCACCTTCTGGGATAAAGTAAGCAAGGGAATCTCCCTGATATTTTCAAAGGGAGGTTTCTGCAGAAAAACCAAATTAAGATCCCAGGGCGGTAAGGTCGCGCGGACTGGTGGAGCCAGGTGCCGCACCCCCTGGATGAAATTCCGCACCAAGGAATGAGTAGCCAATGGCTTCTGAAAGAAGACTGCCAACGCTGAAACCTGACCCTTGATGGTGCTCAAGGCTAGTTTCTGCTCAACCCCCTTTTGCAGAAAGGTCAATATTCGGGTCACCGAATAGGTACGTGGAGGAAATTCTAAAGATTCGCACCACGCGATATACGTCTTCCATGTGCGATAATAGACCTTGCTGGAAGTCGCTTTCCTTGCCTTAATTAGCGTAGGAATAACTGAAGCTGACAACCCTCTGTCCTTCAGTACCTGGGTCTCAATGGCCAGGCCATTGAACCCAGCGACTGTAAAGCACAATGGAAGATCGGTCCTTGAGACCGCAGACACTCCCTGAGAAGAAGTTCCCAAGGAGCGTTCGCGACTAGCATGTCCAAGTCGGCCAGACCGGCTTGACGAGGCTAGCCTAGAATTTCCAGGACAAATGGAGCTGACTGGATCCGAACCAGGCTGCCCTAGAGCTATCTGGCCCCGGCAATCCGACAAAGTCTGATCGTTCTGTTCCCACACATTTATCAGACACCTGATTCCTATCAGGAGTGGTGATTTCTCCTGGTTGAACATTAGAGACCGAAGTCACCCGGCTAGAGGCTCCTTGGTCTGTCTGTTCAACCGGATCCGATTCTTGTGGGGAACTGAGGCTAATCTTTGGAAAAGGTAAAGAAAATGATCTGTTCAGGGAACGGTAACTACCGCTCCCTGTAGTACTTAAATGTTGGAAGGGAAGAATCGCACCGGTAGCAGTGGTCGATGCTCGATCTAATGCTCTGAATACCGGTGGGGGCGCACCTTCAGGCTGTGTAATCCTTTGCTTCAGGTTTGGCTCAGTCGGTCTTTTGTTTGTCCGACCAGCCCTTCTTGAACCCTCCTAGAGGGGTTTTGCCCTTCCCGCTTGCTCCAGCAGAGCGAACGAACCCTTTATGGGCGGTAAAGGTCCCCACTTGTTACGAGGTCCTTTAGCTTTAGCAGCCTGTGGCAAAAAAGTGCTTTTGCCCCCAGTGGCATCCTTAATGATCTCATCTAGGGTGGCCCCAAATAGGCGATTCCCCTGAAAGGGGAGATTCGCCAAGGTCTTTTTGGAACCTAGGTCCGCTGACCAGCATTTTAACCACAGCACACGTCTGAGGATTACCGCTGACATAGATGCATGCCCTAATAGGGGGGTAGCATCCAAGGCTGCGTCACAGACAAACTGTAGTCCTTGTATAATCTGTTCCATCAAATCAGATGTTGCCTGGGGATATCCTTCCCCTTCAGGTCCTGGCGCACAAATCTCGCCCATTCCGTTAATGTCTGAGAAACTAGACCAATGACAATTACTGGTCTAAAGGCTGATCCTATCAGGGAAAAGATAGTGCTGGACTCTGCTTCTACCTTCCGATCCACCGAATCCTTAAAGGACGAAGCGTCCTCCACTGGAATAACCGTGGCTTTATTCAGTCTGGAAATAGGTGGATCCACCACTGGTGGTACCGTCCATTTCTTAATGAGGGATTCCTCAAACGGATAGCGTCTAGCAATGCGCTTGGAAATAGTAAAGGTACGCTTAGAATGCTCCCATTCCTCTTTAATCTTATTACCAAAACACTTGGGTAAAGGAAAAACCTTCACCGTCTTGGTGGGTTTGCTAGTACCAAAGGGAATTTCTATTTCAGTTGCCTCTGCCGGTAAAACCTCAAGTCTTAAGGTTTCCCGAACCGCCACAACTAGTGCGTCCACCAATGCTTCTTCCTGAATTATGGCGGAAGCATGAACGTCCTCCTCACTGTCTGAGGGAACTTTACCTGAGACAACAGCCCCTGCAGAGGGACCTGCAGCTGCAATGACCATCTCAGCATCTGAATCTGAAGTAACAGATGATATAGGGGTAGGCGGGGGTCGCTTTCTTGACCCCCGTTCCTGACAGGCCGTCTCCACCCGAGCCAAAGACTCCAAAACTGCTGTAAATGCATCCATACTCTGTGCACTGGCGGGTCCCGCGCCCCCCTTGAGGGAAACCGGTGGGGGTACCTGTGTGGCAGGGTCCATGATAATTCCAGATACTACCCGGAAAAAATCAATTTGTCAAAAAAAAAAAATAAAACTTTTTTTTTTTTTTTCCAGACCCCCAGCGCCACAAAGCCCCTCAGTGTTACTGCTTAGGGACCCCTATAGAGCGAGAGAGAGAGAGAGATAGACCCCAAGGCTCACCACTTGATGCTCAGAGTTTCAAATGCAACTTGTCTCAGCACTGTCTAGAACCGACAGGAAGTCTTTTGGCTGGCTTCCCGGGAAACAAGGAGGCGGCTCCGCCCCTCTGCACGCCTTCCGGCGCTTCCCCTAGCTCCACGAGGTGTTTGGGTCACCTCAAACATGGCCGCCCCCATGCTGGAGACACGAGGCTATGCCAAAATGGCGGCCCCGTGCGATCTACCAGACAATGGCAGCGGCCTGTACAGAATAACTGAGTATCTCGGCCTCACAAACCTTCACCCTCATGGTGATCAGCGTGGCCGGCGGTACCGGACCCTGGCGGGCCGTATGCGGTCCGTGGCCGTCGGGAGGCATCTGCTTTAGCTGGAGGAATATGATCTGGAATGCAGTATACATGTATAGACATCGCCCTGTGGCTTCTGACAGGTAGGATACCTTATACTATCACAGTAATGTTCTAGTACTGCCACTGCCTACAATCATTTAAACATTTTTGCAATTAGATTGTCAGCTCCCAAACCAAGCCTCCTGGTTACTTGTTCACAAAAATCACACTCAAATAGGGGGATCTGTGACATGTTATAGGATAGAGGGGAGACCCATCCTTACCATTACAGAGGGGCCCGCGTTCACCACAAGACCCGTCAGGGGGAAAGGGGGAACATACTACTCACCCTACCGGAACCAGGCGGGCGCCAACTCCTGACAGTACCCCTCTCCACCGGGGTGGGAGGGCTGTCGACCAATACGGACGCCGTGACTCATGGTCATTGGCGTTTAAGCGAGACGTTCAACTCGCAGGGTCAGTCCCCGTCCAGTGGGACTATGTCGCGGCCGACCCAGCGCGGAGCTATGGCCTGCACGCGCTCGTAGGCTGAACAGGGGTGACCACTGGATCTCAACATCCAGCCCATCGCCCAGTTCCAGCTTTCTTGCTTGAAGATCTCACAGGAACACTGGAGAAAAAAGCTGTCTAAAAAATCTAAGAAAAAAATCCTGCCAGGACCGAAGATCCTAGCAAGGCATCTAGGTCCTTACTCCTAACTAGACAGAAAAAAACTGATTTGCTGTAGCAGAGAGAGAGAGGATATACCCTCTGGGACTGCCCCCAAGGTGTGGCCAGAATGTTTTCTTTCCTGTCTAGTCCTACTCCTGTAGAGGGCAGCATAACCCGAGTTGTGTTGAATCAATGAGGACTACGTCTGTCAATGAGCGACAGAGAAAATCCTATTTTGGTATACGTGGATAGTGTCGTGTATACCCATCATTAAATTCAGTGGGTGGTTGTTTGGGCAGTTAATGATGAGTAATACTACGCATTATTCCTGTGCTGATTTCTGATAGGTTCTCTTTTTTTTCGTTCAGCCCACAGACTGCATGAAAAAAAAAACAAAAAAAAAAAACCTATATGCCAAACAAGGACCAGCAATGTACTGGTACGTTGCTGGACTTTGAGTGGTTATACCAGGATGATGCCTGCAGATTTAGGCATCATCTTGGTATCGTTTTTTACAGCCAGCTTACATGTAAAAGCAATCCTAGCAGGTAATTGGCCGCTAGACTGCTTTTACATGCAGTGGGAGGGGACTCCCCCCCCCCCCCACCGCCGCCTTCCGCAGCCTTCCACGGTTTTTCTCGGGCTCTCCTGTCCCACCGGTTAACCCGAGAGTGCAGCCGGTGGTTCAATTATCTAGCCATAGATTTAATTGGAGATGAGAATGGCTCCAATCATCTCTATGGCCTAAGATACCGGAAGCTACGAGCATTTCATGACTTCTGTTTCACCAGAAATATACAGGGCCATTGGGAAATTGGTAAAGTATTTTATCACACCAATTTTGGTGTGGTCAGATGCGTTAAGGTCAGAGGAGAGATCTAGAGTCTAAAAGACCCCAATTTTTTTTTTTTTTTTAAAAAAGGAGTACCTGTCACTACAGATTGCTATCATAGGGGATATTTAAATGAACTGAGATAACAAAAATGATTTAAAACAAAAATGAAAGGAAAGGTGTCAAAATAACACAAAAAAAAAAAAAAATCAAGCCCCCCCTGTCCCCCCGGCGCACGCGAGCGTTGGTCTAGTGACATATGTAAACCGCAATTGCAGCATGCATGTGAGGTATTGCCGCAAACGCCAGGTTGAGTGCAGTAATTCTTGCAGTAGACCTCCTCTGTAAGTCTAAAGTGGTAACCTGTAAAGACTTTTAAAGGTTTCTAAAAATGTACGTACTTTGTTGCCGCTGCAGAGGCGTGGGCATTTTTTAAAGCATGTCATGTTTGGTATCTATGTACTTGGCATAAGATCATCTTTTAAATTTTACCAAACAAATTGGAATTATATAGTGTATTTGTGCAATAAATTTAAAAAAATGTATTTTTTTTCGCAGAAATTGCGCTTGGAAAATCTGTGCGCAAATACCGTGACACAAAAAATTTTGCAACATCCACCATTTTATTCTATAGGGCCTCTGCTTTAAAGAAATATATAATGTTTGGGGGTTCAAAGTAATTTTCTAGTAAAAAAATATATTTTTTCATGTAAACAAAAAGTCACAGAAAAGGCTTGGTTTTCAAGTGGTTAGAAGAGTGGGTGATGTGTGGATAAGATTGAGCATAAAATGCCGGGACAGTTCAAACACCCCCCAAATGACCCCTTTTTGAAAAGTAGACACCCAAAGCTATTTGCTGAGAGGCATGGTGAGTCCATGGAATATTTTATATTTTGCCACAAGTGTCGGGAAAATTATCATTTCTTTTTTTTGTTGTTTTTACAGAAAGTTGTCACTAAATGATATATTGCTCACACATGCCATGGGTATATGTGACAAGACACCCCAAAATACATTCTGTTGCTTCTCCTGAGTACAGGGATACCCCATGTGTGAGACTTTTTGGCAGTCTAGCCGCGTACAGGACCCGGAAAACCAATCCGCACCTTCTGGCTTTCTAAGGGCGTAAATTGTTGATCTCACTCCTTACTATCTATCGCACTTTTGAAGTCCATAAAAAGCCAAGATGGCACAAAACCCCCCCAAATGACCCCATTTTGCAAATTAGACACTCCAATCTATTTGCTGAGAGGCATGGTGAGTATTTTGCAGCTCTCTTTTTGGGAAAATGAAGAAAAAAACAGGAAAATGCATTTTTTTCCTTTTTTTTTCAATTTCCAAAACTTTGTGACAAAAAGTGAGATCTGTAAAACACTCAACATGCCTCTCTGCAAATAGCTTAGGGTGTCTATGTTCCGAAAAGGGGTCATTTTGGGGGGGGGGGGGGGTTGTGCTGTCTTTGCATTTCATGGCCTCCGAAACTGTGATAGGTAGTCAGGAGTGAAATCAACAATTTACGCCCTTGGAAAGCCTGAAAGTGGGGGTTGGATTTCGGGGTCCTGTACTCTGCTAGACTGCAAAAAAGTCTCACACATGGGGTATCCCTGTACTCAGGAGAAGCAGCAGAATGCATTTTGGGGTGTCATTTCAAATCTACCCATGGCATGTGTGAGCAATATATATGACGGAGTAAAAAAAAAAAAATATATATATACATTTCCTGGAACTTGTGGCAAAATATAAAATATTTCATGGACTCACCATGCCTCTCAGCAAATAGCTTGGGGTGTCTACTTACCAAAATTGGGTCATTTGGGGGGGGGGGGGGTTGTGCCATCTTGGAATTTTAGGGCCTCCGAAACTGTGACAGGTAGTGCATAGGTGACATGCACAATTTACGCCATTAGAAAACCTGAGAGTGTTGATTGGTTTTCGCGGTCCTGAACACAGCTAGGCTCCCAAAAAGTCTCACATGGAGCATTCCCATACTCAGGAGAAGCGTCAGAATGTATTTTGGGGTGCCATTCCACATATACCCATGTCATGTGTGAGAAATGTATCTTTTAGTGACAAAGTTGTGTAAAAAAAAAAATTGTAATTTTCCCAAAACTTGTGGCAAAATAAAATATTCCATGGACTCACCATGCCTCTCAGCAAACAGCTTGGGGTGTCTATTTCCAAAATGGGGTCATTTGGGGGGGGGGGGGCGGGGGGGTTTTGTGGTATCTTCACATTTCAGGGCCTCCTAAACCGTTATAGGTAGTGAGAAAATGCAATGAAAAATGTACGTCCTTCAAAATTCTGATGGTGGCGACTTGTTTTCGGGCTCCCGTACACAGCTAGGCTCCCAAAAAGTCTCACATATGTGGTATCCCTGTACTCAGGAGAAGCAGCAGAATATATTTTGGGGTGTAATTACTCATATACCCATGGCATGTGTGAGAAATATATCATTTCATTGACCACTTTGTGTAAAAAAAATATATATATATTTTTTTAGTCCTTTTTCAAAACACCTGTGACAAAAAAATGAAATATTCAATGAGCTCCACATGCCTCTCAGAACATTCCTTAGGTTGTCTACTTTCCAAAAAGTGGTAGTTTGGGGGGGTTTTGTACTGTCCTGCCATTTTAGCACTTCATGAAATAAGATAGGCAGTCAGAAATTAAAGCTGTGTAAATTTCAGTATTTACACCATAGATTGTAGACGCTATAACTTCTGCGCAAACCTATAAAAATACGCTCATTGAATTTTTTTTGTCAAAGACATATAGCTAAATATATTTTGGCCAAAAAAAATGACAAATTGAGTATATTGAATATTTTTTAAAAGAAAGTTAAAAATGTCATTTTTTTGCAAAATTTTTGCTCTTTTATTAATATTGCAAAAAATAAAAACGCAGAGGTGATCAAATACCATCAAAAGAAAGCTCTGTGTGGTAAAAAAAAAGGACGTAAATTTTGTTTGGGTACCACATTGCATGACCGCACAATTGTCAGTTAAAAATCACAAAGTGCCAAGTTGAAAAAAGGGGTCTGGTCAGGAAGGGGGTAAAATCTTCCGGGGCTTAAGTGGTTAACTATACACATCAGCTCTGCAGCCTACTGCACTGATCGAGCGAGAATATGACTCCTGTAAACCGCATTGGCCACACATGGATCGAAATTCAGCTGGGCCCTGCTGAAGCAGCCACATTTTGATCCATGTATGGCCAGTTTAAGGAAGTTACAAGTCTTTCTGCATACATGTCATGGTTTAAGGCTGGCCATACATGGAACTGTTAAACTGAACAGATTTCCCCATCCACACAAGCGAGGTGTGTTGTGGAAGTTTTATTAATATTTATGTGGACATTTCTTTAGGATGTATTTTTAGTTAAATTGCCATTATGTCTCCCAGTGTCAGTTTACCGGTACCTCGTAACTTTAATCACTATGCGAATATTGCTTTAACTGGCATTGAGGAAAGACCTGTTAGTGGAACTCTTCCATTAGATGGAATTGCACGAAACTTGTAGCCTGATTTATGGCAAGGAGAAATCCATCGCATAAATATATATCCGCCATCGAGAGCACCAGTATTCACTGCAGAGATTTGTTTGTGATGTGGAATTCTTATCGTTTTACCAGGATTAATGGCTGGCATCTTTCTATTATATTTGATCCATATGACTGACATAAGACTGCTGCTATTGTCTTTTGCAGATATAATAAAGTCCCATTCACTGGAACAATAGCATGATCAGTATCAAATAGGGTTTATATGAACCATATTTGATAGGATCCACTAACAGGATATGATGAGTTCATGCTTGTGAATTAGCATGGCTGGGTGCATGGGAATCTATGTAGCAGCCATGTTTCTTTGTTCACCTGGCAGTTAGTCTCTGCACTCAGTGATGTTCATACATAAACATTGACTCTTCTTTTCTATTGTACTTTGGAATGTATATATGTCTGGGGGCGTGGCCAGCGCAGGACAGTGATGGACGCCTGATCTCCCGCTCCGCAGACAGACGACTCCATCCAGCGCCATCCACAGCGACACAGACAGGATCCGAGCCTGATTCTCAACCCAGTTGACCGCGGCAAACTGCAGTGATGTCCCACAAGCGAAAGGAGAAAGGGCCGAAGAAACTCACGCTTGCTTCCCCGCGCCTCGGGGAAGCAGCGGGTGCACTACACTGACCTGCCGGAGGACGCCGCCTCGGCTGAACCACTGCTGTCAGGTACTCTCTCCCCCTTCGCATCTGCTCCCTCCAGCCCTTCCTGCACGAGCCCAGCTAAGTCAAAAATGAGGCTAGACAGCGCTGACAAGGCCCCACAGCCTGGGAG
Source organism: Pelophylax lessonae (assembly GCF_965119305.1). Taxonomy (NCBI): domain Eukaryota; kingdom Metazoa; phylum Chordata; class Amphibia; order Anura; family Ranidae; genus Pelophylax; species Pelophylax lessonae. The sequence continues at coordinate 190,297,706 of NC_138776.1, read as the reverse complement.
CTCCAGTAACCCTCTACTGCCCATCTCCCTGGGGACATCTCCATTTGCGGCCTTTCCCACGGTAGGCCAAATTATCATGGACACAGCTCTCAAGGAAATGATGTATGCCCTCCATACTTCTCTCCAAGCGAACATTGTGACACTTGCTAACAAATTCTCAGCAGAAGTCCACTCCCTAGGGGACAGGGTACACACTGTAGAATACTCCATATCAGAGATTGTGACCACTGTGAATGATTTGGTAGAGGCACATGAAGAACATGTGGATGAGCGACACTAGATCAAAGCAAAAATCGCAGATCTGGAGGATCGCTCCAGAAGAAATAACCTTAAAATCCGTGGCATTCCTGAAACTGCTACCCGCTGAGCTACACAAATTTGCCACCGACCTTTTCTTGGCTATATTGTCTGGAGCGTCTCCCTTGGAGCTGATGGTTGACCGTATTCACAGGGTCCCAAAGCCCCCTTTCCTCCCTCAGCATGTTCCCCGCGACACATTGCTACATGTGCACTTCTACCAAACTAAGGAATCCATCTTAACCAAAGCTAGATCCCTGGGCACTCTCCCTGACCCCCTACTCAGCTGTACAAATCTTCGCGGACCTCTCTAAGCATACCCTAGATATGCGCAGACAACTTTCCACCATTACCAAAGCACTGCGCAACCACAACCTGCCGTACAAGTGGAAACACCCTTCCAAGATCTTAGTGGAGAGGAATGGAGAATCATACAGTCACCACGCTTGCAAAGGGCATATCCCTGTTAAATTCTTAGGGCATCATCCCTGATCCGGTTCCCCCCTGGGAGCGAAAAAATCCCCGAGCAGAGTTCCCCCTCAATGGCATTCCCTGCCTCAATGCTCCGCAAGGGACACTTGGAAGTCTGGACTCTTGCATCCTATTTTTTTTTTTATCTTTTTTTACCTCTTCATCATTGGGTCCTGTTCTGAATCCAGCCTGTCATCCTGAGGCATTTAGCCCGTTTGGCTACTGAACTGTTCTTACCCCCATTTGGAAACGGCTACACCAGCCCATGGTTTCCACACGATTTTATGTTCCTTTGTTGTCTTGATTTGTTTTGTCCTCTTTTTCCCCCTTCTGCAGGTGTAACAGATGTTGTGCTCCCAAGCAACGCTATGTCTCCTTCCAGGACCTATTGGAATTTCCTTAAGCTCTCCAGATCCGCCAGCACACTACAGCCGCCCTGGAGCATGCCTAGACGGTCAACAGCTCGTTACTCATTGTTTAAGTTTCCAAAAGACTGCTTATGGTTCCGTGAGTAACGACTTATCGCACACTCCGACACTCACTTATGACAGTTAAAATCTTATCCCTGAACGCCAATGGCCTCAACCATCTGGCCAAGCGAGCTTCGCTGTGGCGCACTGCCATCAAGCACAAAGCAGATGTAGTTTGTGCCCAAGAGACTCATTTTTTGGATCAGCGTGCTCCTACCTGCTCCCATAGGGACTACCCTACAGTATTCACATCCTCCTGTTTCAAGAAGAGGAAGGGTGTCCTATTGGCCGTTCACAAAGATCTGGACTTTGATCTAATGTCGTCAGTAACAGACACCAATGGTAGATACCTCATCATTGTCTGTTCTATTAATGGCTTTACAGTGACTTTAGTTTCTGTTTATGCCCCCAACGTCCATCAAATTCGCTTTCTGAATCGAATTATGAAAAAATTTGTGCAGTTCAAAAGGGTCCCCTAGTGCTATGTGGTGACTTTAACCTACCCCCGGATAGAACCGTGGACATTTCAGCCACCACCAAATGTCATCAATCCCTGCAAGGGTTTATCCATAGAAACTACCTCTACGACATTGGTCTCGTTATCTGTGGCATTACTCAGTCATGCAACGCTGTACCCAAATGTTTCTTTTTTTTTCACACAAATCGAGCTTTCTTTTGGTGGTATTTAATCACCACTGAGTAATTTATTTATTTTTGCGATACAAGCGAAAATTTTGAAAAAAAAAAAACATTTTGTTTTACTTTCTATTATAACATTTTGCAAATAAGTAATTTTTTTTTCATAAATTTGGGCCAAAATTTATACTACTATATATCTTTGGTAAAAAAATAACCCAAATTAGTGGATATTATTTAGTCTGTGTGAAAGTTAGAGTCTACAAGCTATTGTGCCAATCATGGATAATTGATCATGCCTAATCACACCTGATGTACCGTCGGCCTATCGCATTTATTGAGGCCCTGAAATGTCAGGACAGTACAAATAACCCCCAAATTACCCCTTTTTGGAAAGTAGACATTCCAGGGTATTTAGTAAGAGGCATGGTGAGTTTTTTGAAGTTGTAATATTTTCCCACAATTCTTGGGAAAATACTTTATTTTTACACAAGATTGTCACAACAACAAGTTATTTCTCACACACAGTATATGTATACTTGCATTTACACCCCGAAATACATTCTGCTACTCCTCCTGAATATGGCAATACCAAGAGTGAGGCTTTTAAACAGCCTGGCCACATACAGAGTCCTAACATGCAAGGGGCACTGTCAGGTGTTCTAGGAGCATAAATTACACACATAATTTTATAAGTTTCACACATAATATCCTAACGACCTAACACACTTTTGAAGGCCCTGGAGCACCAGGACAATCTAATTACCCACATGACCCCATTTTGAAAAGAAAACACCCCAATGTATATTCTATGAGGCATGAGTCTTTTGAACATGTCATTTTTTTACACAAGTTTTTGGAAAAATGTGGAAAGAAAATTAAAACGTATTTTTTTTTTTACACAAAGTTGTAAATTTATAAGATATTCCTAACACACAGCATGTACATAGCAAACATTACACCCCAAAATACATTCTGTTACTCCTCTGGAGTATGGCAATACCACATGTGTGAGACTTTTACACAGCCTGGCGACATACAGAGGCCCAACATCCAAGTAGCACCTTCAGGCGTTCTAGGAGCATTACACATCTAATTTCATTACAACCCACACTTTTGAAGGCCCTGGAGCACCAGTGAGTAAAAAAAAATACACAAAGTTTGGGATGTCCCCATAAAAGAAAGAGGGGAAATATTCCAATGGGGACACTAGTTCTGGGGACCTTGTCATCCCCAAGGATATCCCTCAATCTGCAGGGATTTCTTCTCACTTCTTGTTTGGCTATCGGACAGGAAGTGATGGAAAATCTTGGCAATGGGACAGATGGCAAAAAATATCTGACATAGTTTATAACCCCCCCCCCCCCCCCCTTACTCTATACAAAATAAATTTTGCTTGTAGTTCTACTTTAAGTGGCTTTTTCTAGGAAGGGCACTTCCCTTTAACAGGAGAGCTCCATTTGCTTCAACCTTAACCACTTTACCTCCGCTCACATGGAGGTTACTGCGGCACTTTGCCATGATCCCGTCCAGCGACGTAGACCTACGTCGGGCGGGTTCACGGCTCCCAGAGCGCGCTCCCGCGCGCCGCGGGAGCCGATTCCGATCGGATTCATTTGGGAACCGATCAGTCACCAGATACTGACCAATGATTTTTGGTCAGTGTCTGGCGATCGGTCCCAGCCAATGGAAATCTGTCCTGTCTGTGTAATGTAAACACAGGCAGGGGAAGTGAGGTCACTGTCCCTCCTGGAGTCCTTTCGGTTCCAGGAGAAGACAGACATCAAAAATGCGAGTTTCCACCAACACTACACTGACACACCTCACATAGGCACATTTAACCCCTTGATCACCTCTGATCACCCCCCTGATCACCCCCAAACCCCTCACAGTGAACACTATACACAGTGGTATACAGACATTTTACTGATCACAGTATAAGTGTCACTTGTGAGCATAGTTTGCGCTTGCGCTAGGCCCAAATAGGGTTAGGGCACCCGACACCTATCCCCTAATAAAGTTTTAACCCCTTGATCACCCACAGTTAACCCCTTTACACCCTATTACTCTGTGCACTAAATAACAGTATATAGGTAAATACTGATCACTGTATTTAGTGTCACTAGTGACCCTAATTTGCGCTTGCGCTAAGCCCAGATAGGGTTAGGGCACCCGCCACCTATCCCGTAATAAACTTTTAACCCCTTGATCTTCCCCAGTTAACCCCTTCACTCTCTATAACACAGTGCACTAATATATACAGTATATCAGATAACTACTGATCACTGTATTTAGTGTCACTTGTGATCCTAATTTGCGCTTGCGCTAGGCCCGAATAGGTTTAGGCCACCCCCCATCCATCCCTTATAAAGGTTTTACCCCTTGATCTCCCGCAATTAACCCCTTCACTCCCTATTACACAGTGCACTAATATATATATACAGTATATCAGATAACTACTGATCACTGTATTTAGTGTCACTTGTGACCCTAATTTGCGCTTGCGCTAGGCCCGAATAGGTTTAGGCCACCCGCCATCTATCCCCTATAAAGGTTTAACCCCTTGATCTCCCCCAGTTTAACCCCTTCACTTCCCTGTCACAGTGTTCACTATATACAGTGATTACCGATCACTGTATTAGTGTCACGGGTGACAACTTAGGCTAGCTAGTTAGCGTCAGGGTCCCACTACACCACCGTTACTTAGCGTCAGTAAGAGTCAAGTACACTAACACACATACACCTCCGTTACTAGTATAGTGTTTGAACAGATCAATATCTGATCAGAACTATACTAGCGTCCTCATAATTTAGTGTTCCAAAAACGCACAATCAGCACTGATTCCTGCTAGCACCTGCGTTTAGCCCCCCTGCCCAGGCAAGTGTAGTAATCAATAGATTACTGACACTTCCAAAAAACACAAATTACACAAAACCGCTGCTTTAGCAGAGTCAGGCCTGATCTCTGTTAGCACTAGCAGTTTTTTTTGTAGCGACCAAATAGTTCTCGACAACCAGGTGCTTTTATTACCTAGTAGTCACACTACTGTACCGGTAAATTTAGTTACTAAAATGACAAAACGTTGGTACAGTGGTGAAGAGTTATATAGTATAATGACCATGTCAAGTGAGAGCGATGGGGAAGCCTCACTGGCAGAATCAGGGTCAGTATACGAACCAGATGACAGCAGCGGCTCCCTGACAGATAGCTCCGACAGAGGGGTCCCTGCTAAGGTCAGGCGTACCCGACCCCATTCTGGAGTTGCTGACTTGCAAGAACCTCAAGAGCCCTGAGGAAGAGGCTGGGCCTCGAAACGCGTCAGCCGTCATCTCATCAGTTATGAACGATTGTATGGACTACACCTGGACGTTTGAGCAATTGAGCTTGATATGACTTACTTTATCTACGTCTGAGTAGCCATTTTTTAATGTTCCTTTAATAAAGCCTTCAATTGAGGATAATGCGATAGGTCGGTGCGCCCTGTTTTGTTTCTTTGCTTTCAGTACCAGTGGACTACCCCAGTCCGATATGGGCAGCAAGACCTAAGCCATCTGAGAAGCCAGTTGTGAGTCCCGTGAGGAGTGTGGTCGAGGGGTTTGGATACCAAGCGCAGGAGGAGGGTGGTCACACCTTATTGTTTTTTGGAGCACTGCAGTATCACCTGGTGACGTGGCGAGTCACCTAAGTGCAGTTGAAGCTGGTGCGGTGGCTAGCACGAGTCGTGGCCCGCAGCCATCGCGTATCCGAAGACAGGCCTGTAGAGCCCATAGTGTCCTCCCTGAAGCGCTGGAATATCCTAATTGGCAGCCCACAAATTCCACAGCGCCAGTACTTCCCCCATTCACCACCCAACCCAAGTGGATTGTCCAGGGCTCGATACGAACAAATATTTTTGTTCATGCATTTCAACGACAATGAACTCTGTCTTCCTCGGGGAGACCCTGAATATGATCGGCTCCACAAAATTCGGCCCCTCGTAGACCACTTCAATCAGCGGTTCGCAGCCTTGTTTACCCCCCAACAATATGTCTGCGTTGACGAGTCCCTGATTAAGTTTACTGGCCGCCTTGCTATCAAACAGTACCTCCCCAGCAAGCGTGCCAGATACGGGGTCAAGTTTTAGAAGCTTTGTGACAGGGCCACAGGCTATACAGTTAATTTCCGTGTCTACGAGGGAAAAGACAGCACTGTGGAGCCCCCCCGACTGCCCAGACTACATAGGGAGCAGCGGCAAGATAGTTTGGGACTTGGTGTCACCCTTATTCGGAAAGGGGTACCACTTGTACGTGGACAATTTCTATTCAAGCGTGCCACTTTTTAGACACCTCTTTCAATTGCAAATTGGCGCTTGTGGCACCGTGCGATCTAATCGCTGGGGCTTCCCCCAAAGGCTAGTAAATGCCCCACTGAGCTCGGGGGAGAGAGCCTGCTTGAGGTGCGAGGAATTGCTTGCAGTGAAGTGGAGGGACAAACGAAACGTTTACGTGCTGTCCTCCATTCACCCAGACACGGCAGTCTAAATTTCTACGGTCACTGGTGTTGAGAAGCCCCTCTGTGTCCACGACTATAACCGTAAAATGGGAGGGGTGGACTTCAACGACCAGATGATGGGACCGTACCTAATTGCCCGTAAGGCCAGACGCTGGTACAAAAAAGTGTCTGTATACCTATTTCAGTTGGCTCTTTACAACGCTTTTGTCTTATACAAAGCGTCTGCCGGAACATTATCCTTCTTTCAATTCCAAGAAGAGATAATCAGAGCCCTTCTGTATCCAGATGGTGCTCCTGCCCCAATTCACCAACCAGATGCAGTGAGCCGGCTGCATGAGAGGCATTTTCCGGAATTCCTCCCGAGTACCCGTACCCAACGATACCCCCAAAAAAGATGCCGTGTCTGCAGCAAGCGCGGATTTAGGCGTGACACCCGGAATTATTGTCCCGACTGTCCTGACCAACCTGGTCTTTGCCACGGTGACTGTTTCCATCGCTACCACACACTACTGGATTATTAGCGTAGGGTACAGCACGGCACAGTTTAGGGCACATTTACACAGGGTCTCAAAAGATGTTCGATGGCTATCGTCATTTTGAGAGACCCGAACCTGGAACTCGACATTTGAAGAAAAAAAAAAATACATAAAAGCTAAAAATAGTGGTTGTCTCAGTAATTTTTTTATGTTCTTCTACACTTCCTACTGTACTTTTAATGTCCTTTGTTTTTCATTCTTTTGTGACCTGTTTCTCTTGCAGGTACTCGTCGGCTACCACGCATTGATTTTATATATTCTGACACAAACAGTGTTTGCGCTCAGCATATATGGATACCTTTGCTGATAGCAGCTGTGGTGATTTTCTGATTTTAGCACTGCAGTTAAAATCCTATTTTGGTATATGTGGATAGTGTCGTGTATACCCATCAAATTCAGTGGGTGGTTGTTTGGGCGGTTAATGATGAGTAATACTACGCATTATTCCTGTGCTGATTTCTGATAGGTTCTCTTTTTTTTTGTTGAGCCCACAGGCTGCATGAAAAAAAAAAAAAAAAAAAACCTATATGCCAAACAAGGACCAGCAATGTACTGGTACTGGAGTGGTTATACCAGGATGATGCCTGCAGATTTAGGCATCATCTTGGTATCGTTTTTTACAGCTAGCGGTTGGCTTACATGTAAAAGCAATCCTAGCGGATAATTGTCCGCTAGACTGCTTTTACATGCAGTGGGAGGGGACCCCCCCCCCCCTCCTGCCGCCTTCCGCTGCCTTCCACGGTTTTTCTCGGGCTCTCCTGTCCCACCAGTTAACCAGAGAGTGCAGCCGGTGGTTCAATTATCTAACCATAGAGCTGATTGGAGATGAGAATGGCTCCAATCATCTCTATGGCCTAAGATACCGGAAGCTACGAGCATTTCATGAGTTCTGTTTCGCCAGAAAAACAGCGCCATTGGGAAATTGGGAAAGTATTTTATCACACCAATTTTGGTATGGTCAGAGGCGTTAAGGTCAGAGGAAAGATCTAGAGTCTAGAAGACCCCAATTTTTTTTAAAAAAAAAGAGTCACTACAGATTGCTATCATAGGGGAAATTTAAATTCACTGTGATAACAATAAAAATGATTAAAGAAAAAAAAATGAAAGAAAAGGTGTCAAAATAACATAAAGCAAATTAAAAAAAAAAAAAAAAATCAAGCCCCCCTGTCCCCCCGTGCTTGCGCGCAAATGCGCACACGAGCGTTGGTCTAGTGTCATATGTAAACCGCAATTGCAGCATGCATGTGAGGTATCGCCGCGAACGCCAGGTTGAGGGCAGTAATTCTTGCAGTAGACCTCCTCTGTAAGTCCAAAGTGGTAACCTGTAAAGACTTTTAAAGGCTTTTAAAACCGTACGTAGTTTGTTGCTGCGGCACGGGCGTGTGCAATTTTTAAAGCATGTCATGTTAGGTGTCTATGAACTCGGCATAAGATCATCTTTTAAATTTTACCAAACAATTTGGAATTATATAGTTTAGTTCTGCATTAAATATAAAAAAAGCGTTTTTTTTACGCAAAAATTGCGTTTGGAAAATGTGTGCGCAAATACCGTGAGACAAAAAATTGCAACATCCACCATTTTGTTCTGTAGGGCCTCTGCTTTAAAAAAAATATATAACGTTTGGGGGTTCAAAGTAATTTTTTTGTGAAAAAAAAATATTTTTTCATGTAAACAAAAACTCACAGAAAAGGCTTGGTTTTCAAGTGGTTAGAAGAGTGGGTGATGTGTTGCTAAAATTGAGCATAAAATGCCAGGACTGTTCAAACACCCCCCAAATGACCCCTTTTTGGAAAGTAGACACCCAAAGCTATTTGCTGAGAGGCATATTGAGTCCATGGAGTATTTTATATTTTTCAGGAAAATGACAATTTGTTTTTTTTTTTTGTTTTTTTTTTTACACAAAGTTGTCACTAAATAATATATTGCTCACGCATGCCATGGGTATATGTGAAATGACACCCCAAAATACATTCTGCTGCTTCTCCTGAGTACAGGGATACCCCATGTGTGAGACTTTTTGGCCGCGTACAGGACCCGGAAAACCAATCCGCACCTTCTTGCTTTCTAAGGGCGTAAATTGTTGATCTCACTCCTTACTACCTATCACACTTTTGAAGGCCATGAAATGCCAAGATGGCACAAAACCCCCACAAATGACCCCATTTTGCAAAGTAGACACTCCAAGCTATTAGCTGAGAGGCATGATGAGTCCATGGAATAGTTTATATTTTGCCACAAGTTTCAGGAAAATTATTATTTATTTTTTTTTTTACACAAAGTTGTCAGTAAATGATATAATGCTCACACATGCCATGGGTATATGTGAAATGACACCCCAAAATACATTCTGCTGCTTCTCCCGAGTACAAGGATACCCCATGTTTGAGACTTTTTTGCAGTCTAGCCGCGTACAGGACCCGGAAAACCACTCCCCACCTTCAGGCTTTCTAAGGGCGTAAATTGTTGATCTCACTCCTTACTACCCATCACAATTTTGAAGGCCATGAAAAGCCAAGATGGCACAAAACCCCCCAAAATGACCCCATTTTGCAAAGTAGACACTCCAATCTATTTGCTGAGAGGCATGGTGAGTATTTTGCATCTCTCATTTTTTTTGGAAAATGAAGAAAAAACAGGAAAATGCATTTTTTTTCCTCTTTTTTCAATTTCCAAAACTTTGTGACAAAAAGTGAGATCTGCAAAACACTCAACATGCCCCTCTGCAAATAGCTTAGGGTGTCTACTTTCCGAAAAGGGGTCACTTGGGGGGGGGGGGTTGTGCTGTCTTGGCATTTCATGGCCTTCAAAACTGTGATAGGTAGTCAGGAGTGAAATCAACAATTTACGCCCTTGGAAAGCCTGAAAGTGGTGATTGATTTTCGGGGGCATGTACTCGGCTAGACTGCAAAAAAGTCTCACACATGTGGTATCCCTGTACTCAGGAGAAGCAGCAGAATGTATTTTGGGGTGTCATTTCACATATACCCATGGCATGTGTGAGCAATACATCATTTAGTGACAACTTTGTGTAAAAAAACAAAAAATAATAATAATAATAATAATAATAATAATAATAATAATAATAATAATAATAATAATAATAATATAATTCCCGGAACTTGTGGCAAAATATAAAATATTCCATGGACTCACCATGCCTCTCAGCAAATAGCTTGGGGTGTCTACTTTGCAAAATGGGGTCATTTGGGGGTGTTTTGTGCTATCTTGAAATTTCAGGGCCTCCGAAACTGTGATGGGTAATGAGGAGTAAAATCAAAAATTTACGCCATTAGAAAACCTAAAGATGGAGATTGATTTTCGGGGTCCCGTACACAGCTAGGCTCCCAAAAAGTCTCACATATGTGGTATCCCTGTACTCAGGAGAAGCAGAAGAATATATTTTGGGGTGTAATTACACATATACCCATGGCATGTGTGAGAAATTTATCTTTTAGTGACAATTTTTTTTTTTTTAGTCATTTTTCAAACACCTGTGACAAAAAAATTAAATATTCAATGAGCTCAACATGCCTCTCAGAACATTCCTTAGGATGTCTACTTTCCAAAAAGTGGTAATTTGGGGGGGTCTTGTACCGCCCTGCCATTTTAGCACTTCATGAATTGAGATAGGCAGTCAGAAATTAAAGCTGCGTAAAATTTCAGTATTTACACCATAGTTTGTAGACGCTATAACTTTTGCGCAAACCAATAAAAATACGCTCATTGAATTTTTTTTTTGTCAAAGACATGTAGCTAAATATATTTTGGCCAAAAAAAATGACATAAATTGAGTATATTGGATATTTTTTAAAAGACAACTTTGAAAATGTCATTTTTTTGCAAACTTTTCGCTCTTTTTTTATTAATATCGCAAAAAATAAAAAGCACAGAGGTGATCAAATACCACCAAAAGAAAGCTCTGTTTGTGGGAAAAAAAGGACATAAATTTAGTTTGGGTACCACATTGCATGACCGCACAATTGTCAGTTAAAGTCGCACAGTGCCGAAGCACAAAAAGTGGCCTGGACGTAAGACAGCAAAATCCTCCGGTGGTAAAGTGGTTAAACAATAACACAGGGGAACAAATACAATCCCATTTTAAGTGGGCTCCAGCACGAATTGACCCACACCCGTCATGTGACCACCCAAGCTCCCCATGCAAAGTTAAACAACTGCAAATAGAGGAGAGAGGAAGGAGCTCCGAGAATCTTCACCAGTGCAGAGCAGCCCCCCAGCTGTAGCGGACTTCAGCAGCAGGCTTCCATCACCCTGACTCCCAGAGAGGAAGTCACAATAAACCACACACAAAAAAGCCCAATAGTAAGGATAACCGAAAGGCACCAATGTACCCCCCTTACCTGGGCCTGGCTAGTGCATGAGATTAGGCACCTGCTTCCGCCGTAGCAGCCAGCAGTTTCTGCTTTTTCCATGTTGCACAGTGCAGCAGAATTCTGAGAATGTGGAGTGGCCAGGACCTGGAATTCACATGTGGCAAGCCTCCACCACTATAGCGGCTTCCCTGCACTGAAGGAACCACCTCGTAAGTCCTGGGCTGCATGACACCAGCCCAAATAACTCCATGCAGCTTTGGGCACACAGGCACAGACAACCCGGCTGGCCATTGCTCCCCTGGGCTGGTGAGGGAAAAAAAGGCACTGCAACACCCCCATCATCCAACAGGAGGGAGGTGCTGGGATGGTCAGAAGATCAGAAAAAACCCTGGGTAAGACCCCCCCCCCCCCACCACGGAGAGAGCATAGTCCCCACTACAAAAGTTGCCTGTAATGGCTCCATACTGGAGGAAACAGCATAACTGAGGGCATGGTGGAAGAGGTAGAACTTTAAAGCGTACAGCAGAAACCTTTTTGTTTTTAAATGATTATATATGTAGCAATATTTCCAGGCATTGGGCCTGATGTGGGTCTGCCATGGTTACCGTTAACACCAACAGCACATTTAAGCTGATTGCTCAAGTGTGAGATCTGAGACAATGACCAGTCCGGCGTCTTTGGTTGTTGTTTATTTTATATGGGGATGGGAGAAGGGAATGAGTGGGATACTCCTCTGGCTCAACTAGGTACAAATTGGGACATTTGAAGAAAACTTACCGTTAATGTACCGGTAGCGGCCTTTCTATTAACCCTTCCAGGAAGGCCTACATATGAGAGATTGTGGCTCCACCCTACAGGAAACAACTAATTTGCAGCTGTTAAAAAGGTCCCACCCATCTTTGAGCTTCAGTAATAGAAAAGTAACTTTCCAAACTTTCAAGGGACACAGTTATTCAATAACATACAGTATATATATATATATATATATATATATATATATATATATATATATATATATATATATATATACACACACATTTAACTCACCACCACCTCTGGGCGGGAAGTAGGCCGGCCGTCCTGGAAGGGTTAATAGAAAGGCCGTTACCGGTACACTAACGGTAAGTTTTCTCATTTCACCCTTCCAGGACGGCCTACATATGAGAGGATGATAAAGGAATACATACTGGCCTACCTTAGGGCCGGACCACTGCCTGTAAAACCTTTCTGCCAAAGGCAAGGACTTGTTGAGACAGTACTTCCACATGATAGTGCTTTAGGAAGGTATCTTGACTGGACCAGGTGGCTGCATGGCGGATCTGTTCCCAGGATGCTCCGGCTCCTTCGGCCCAGGATGTTGCCATGCCCCTTGTGGAATGTGCCTTTAGATTTGCTGGTGTGGGGATACCCGACACCTTAAAAGACATACTAACGGCTTGCTTAATCCACCTAGAGATCGAGGGTTTTGATGCTTGCAATCCCTTTCTTGGTCCAGAATGTAGAACCAACAGGTGACTAGACCTTCTAAATCCTTTGGTTCTTTCCAAATAGGTGAGAAGACACCTTTTTATATCCAGGCAATGGAATTTTCATTCCTTTGCACACCTAGGCTTTTCACAAAATGATGGCAGGACCATCTCTTGTTTTCTGTGAAAAGAGGAAACTACTTTGGGTAGGTACAGGGGATCTGGTCTAAGAATCACTCTGTCTTAGAGAATTAGCATAAAAGGCTCCTTTATGGACAAACTTTGTAAATCTCCCACTCTTCTGGCTGTGGTAATTGCCAACAGAAAAGTTAACTTAATTGACAAAATATTCAGATTAACCTTAACCAAAGGTTCAAAGGGTTCACTAGATAACGTCTCTAGTACTTGAGTTAAGTTCCATACTGGAACATTAGCCCTATTAATCGGGGTCGCTCTTCCCCGAGCTAACAAAAATCTTTTAACGGCTCCAGACTTTTATCTAAGAAAACAGAAAGTGCCGCTACCTGTACTCTAAGGGTGTTAACTGCCACCCCCTTATCTACCCCATCCTGTAAAAATTCCAGGATAATGGGGATCGAGGCAGAGGAATAATTCTTCTGACTCTGCCAAGTACAGAATTTTTTCCAAATTTTGGAATACATTTTCCTAGTAACTTGTTTTCTACTTAGGAGGGTATCAATGACCTTATCCCTTTAGGATTTGGCGCTCACTACCCAGGCTGTTAACTGAAAAAAACTGTGGTCTGGGGTGAATAAGAGGCCCTTGTAGTAACAGATCCGGAACCTCTGGTAGTTTCCAAGGAGCTGTCACTGATCGGGATACCAGAGTCGCGAACCACGTTCTCTTTGGCCACCAAGGGGCAATCAAGATGAGACGTAGTTGCGGCCATCCACTGAGTCTCTGTAGAACTCTTGGAATCAGATTTTGAGGAGGAAAAGCATAGGCTAGCCTGAAGTGCCATGGCTGTGCTAGAGCATCCAAGCCCAACATATCCTTTTTTTGTGTCAGGGAGAAGAACCGGCTTACTTTTTTGTTCTGCCAAGGGGCAAACATATCCACTTTCGGCTGACCAAACTTTTGAACTAAAAGTTGAAATATTCTGGGATTCAGTTGCCATTCTGTCTGCTTGATGGAATGGCGACTGAGGAAGTTCACTTCCCAGTTGTCCTTCCCTTTTATATGCACTGCCGATCGAGAAATAACTCTTTTCTGCCCAACCCAGTGTCTCCTGAGCTAACTTTAACAGGGTGTTCGATCTGGTCCCCCTTGATGATTCAAGTAAGCTACTGTTGTAGCATTGTCTGAATGGATTTGGACTTCTTTCCCTGAAATGTCCTTTTCGAATGCTCTTATTGCTTCTTCCACCGCTTTCAGCTCTCTGTAGTTGGATGAGGCCTGACTTATCTGTATATCCCAGGTGCCCTGGGCATGAGCTCATTCAAGATGAGCTCCCCACCCCTCGGAACTTGCATCCGTGGTGATCTTTCGGGGTTGCTCTTGACCCCAGAGTCGCCCCCTTCCCTCAGATTTTTGAGAGCTGTCCACCATTTTAGGGATATTACTTGCGGGGAGAGCGTAATTTTTTCGTCTAGGGACTCTTGTTTCTTGTTCCAAGAGAGCAGGTGGAAAAATTGGAGGTGTCATGAGTGCAATTTGGCCCACTCTACAGCTGGGATACAAGCTGTCATCAGACCCAAAATCCTCATGATCTGTCACCAGGAACACAGAGGATGAGAACAGACATTTTCCACCGCCGAGACCACTTTTTCCACCTTTTCCTCTGGAATCTATCTATCTTGTACCCCAGATAGACTTGAACCTGTGCTGGCTCTATTGAGGATTTCTCCACATTCAGCCACCCTACCGTCTGTAGGACTGACATCACTTTTTGGGTGTCTGCCGTGGCCTGTTTTGCTGATCTTGCAAAGATCAACATATCGTCCAGATAAGGGATCAAACTTAGGCCCTGAAGATGAAGATGGCCTACTACTTCTGCCAAGATCTTCGTAAAGATCCTTGGACTGGCTGCCAAGCCAAAGGGAAGAGCTTTGAACTGCCAGTGTGCAGTTCCTTCTTCCGTCACTACTGTGAATCTGAGGAATGCTTGATGTTCCGGACAAATTGGGACATGCAGGTAAGCATCCCTTAGATCCAGTGTGGTCATAAAGAGATGTTCTGAAACAGATTTTTTCTGACCGCATAAATGTTCTCCATAGAGAACTTCTTGTATATTAGAAATTTGTTTAATTTTTGAGGTTTACGACTAGCCGGAGGGCTTTGGTACCACAAATATGTGGGAGTAAAAGCCTTGGAATACCTGACTTAATGGTACAGGTGTAATCACCCTCTGTTATACTAACTCTTGAATACTTTCTAGCAGTGCTTTCTTCTTTTGTTTTACTCTTGAGGGATATGTCATTGTTATTTCTGTCACTGGCTGAGAGGAAAACTCCAGTCGGTAACCTTCCCGGATGATCTGGAGAATATAGGGGCTGGTTGAGATGTTTTCCCATTGGGAAATGAAATGGGCTAACCTGCCCCCTACCCCGACGCTGGCGTCACTTGGTCTCTTTAGGATTGGGTCCAGGTTTAAGGAACAGCAAGTTTGCTCCTTGTTTTCCCTTTGCCGGACCACCTCTCCTGGTTTGCCCCCTGAAAGGCCTTTGTTGGTTTCTGTCTTGGACGTTCCGAAAGGAATACCTCCCCAACTTGTCCTTCCTCTTAGTAGGGAATTTTTTCCCCCTTCTCTGAGGATCTGGATAAAACATCATCCAGCCCAGAGCCAAACAAAAAAGACCCTTCAAAAGGTAATGCGCAAAGTCTCAGCTTGGAAGATATATCTCCTTCCCATGCTTTGACCCAAACTGTCCTAGCAGAATTCATCAGTGCTGCTGTTCTTGCAGAGGCTAGTATTGACTACTGCTGAGTCTGCTAAGACACCGCTTTCCCAATCACAGATAGGGAATCTAGTAAGTCTTGTGATCCCTCCATTGTAGAGATATGTTTGACAATTCCTTGATCCACAAATCTACATTTCTGGCCATACAGGTATCTGCTAGAGCTGTAGTCATATTATATGAGTTAGAAGCCAAAGCCTTTTTTAGTAAGGATTCCATCTTGAGTTCCATGACACCTTTAATGTGACCAGCATTTTCAAAGGACAAATCTGACCTCTTTGATAGCTGGGCCAGAGGAGCATCTAGTTTAGGGCTTTTTTTAAACTCCTCCAATTCCTGTTCCTCAAAAGGATACCTTCTTTTCCAGTTTTTTGGTCTGGATAAGGCATTCATAGGAAATTTCCATTCCTGGTCAATCATGTCCTTTAAAGACTGGTGGATGGGAATTGCTCTGTACTGGGCTCTTCCCAAGCCCTGTACACTTTATCCTTAATGGAAGACTCTTTGACCGGAGTTGGGATCCCTTCAGTGGCATGCACCACTTTAAGGAGACCCTCCATACACTCTAAAGGAAAGAGACTCTTGTTTCTTTTGAAACTATCCATTTCCTTCTCATTGTCACTGTTTGACTCCTTGTCTGAACTGGATGGGGATCTAATGTGACTGGTGCCTTCCCCCAGTGCCATCTTAAGAGCCTTATAGGCCCCTGGGCAATGCAGTTCACTGGGGCCCCCTGCCTACACAATCACCCACCAGAATATACTACAAGAGAGTACAACTACCTGGAGTATATACCTTACTATATACATATTACAGGGAACACTATATACTACAAGAGACTCTTGTAGTATATAGGATTCCCTGTAATATGTATATAGTAAGGTATATCCTCCAGGTAGTAGTTGTACTCTCTTGTAGTATATAGCGTTCCCTGTAATATGTATATAGTTTACGATCCTAGATTTTTAGATGCAGACAGGTGTAGTCGTGAAAAAAGGTGTATGGTTAAAGAGGTTCATACTCTAAGATTGATGCAGACACATACAGTCAGACATATGCAGCCACAGAGATGTGGCATCTTGCATTCTGGATGCAGACAGATGCATGTAATAAAGGAAGAGGGGGGGACGAGGAGGGGATATATCCTACATCCTACAGAGGAGGGGGGAGATGGCTTTTCTGATCAATGCATCAGAATTGTCAAGACAAAGACAGTAGTCAAACAGCAGTAAGCCAGAATCGCTCACCAGTGCACAATGTACTTGCTGCTTTAGAAAGGACAGTGGGCATAGTGTACAGACACCAGTATATATAGCATCCGGGCCATAGGATGTCTGTATAAGGCAGTGTATATGTGCTAGGCGTACATTAAGAGGACTTTTGATTCCCACCTAAAGAGGCTAATATCTGAGTGTAAGGGGGGTGGGGAGACCACCTCCCAGCATATATACATATCTAATAGGTCCAGTACCTTTCTTGGATGCTGAGCAGATTATAGGTCTCAGGGGGCCACGCTTAAGGGTAGATCCCCCAGTTGTCAGCATGTTGCAGTGTACTACAGGGTGGAACGCACGCTATCCACTTCGAAAGCATGTGTGCGTTCCACCTCTATCTCATTGTGGCCTATCGCTGTATGTGCTTCGTAACCGGCCCCTCCATGTAGGCGGGGCTGGTGCTCACTGGTTCTCTGTGTGTGTGTGTGTGAAGACACACACAGAGGCGCGGAACGTATCTCCTGCGTTTCAACTGTTCTTCCTGTCAGAGGAGCATTGCGATCTGCCCGCCCAAGACCAAGAGGAATGCAGGAACAGCGTCTGCCTGTTGCTCGTGAATGCGTTCCTGGAGAAAGTCAATTAGCCGTGGCAGCCTTACCTTTACAACGGCTGCTCAGCTGCACAGATGGGAGGAGGTGGGTGGAGGCGGAGCCAGTCGGGACTCGGGTCGAGACGAAGGGAGGAGAGGAGGACGAGCCGACGAGGAGGAGGATCCTCCTCTGAGTCCTCCGCTGCGGCGCCGTGCATCCTGGGTCTGCACTGCTAACGTCACTGGTTGCTAGATGCCAGTCGGGCTGGCCTTAGCAACCAGTGTGTACTGCAGTGCAGACTCAAGCCACGGCCGCCGCAATAAGCAATAAGGGGGGGGCCCGGGCAGGCGGACAACATAACGGGGGCCCTAGACCACCAGGGACATGCCACCATCCATGTGGGGCCCCTTGGCAAGTGGGGCCCCCGGGCAACCGCCGGGCATGCCCAGTGGAAAAGACGGCCCTGCCTTCCCCTGGATCCTCCTCCTCCCTAACTTGTGATGAGGGAATGGGTTGGGATCCTGACAAGAGAGAAGAGGGTCCTCTTGACCACACACTATCCTGGGAGGATAAACTATCCCTTGATATTTCCTCTGTCTGTGTTGGGGTCTGAGTGATAGCTGCTGCAGTCCTAAATGACTGAATAGTAGCCAACATCTCATCCTGCATTGATTTAAGGAAACCTTTCATTAAAACAGATGCTTCTTGCCCTGCCAATTTATTAATACATGTATGGCACAATGGCTTTAAGTAAGACCTCGACAACTTATTCCCACAGTTACCACACTTTCTAGTCATGTTAGTGCTGGTGTTAGATGGGGGTCTGGTCTGGCAGGGGCCTCCTGTGTAGCTGGAAGACCTGTGCATAGACACAAGAAGAGAAAACATTTGTTTGCAACAGACATATTTAGTCTAACACTGCGGCTGCTCAATCAGGAAAGAAAAAGGCATGACTGTGTCGTGGCATACCTATCTCGCATTTTCTGGATACCTTATTGGCCTTTACAGGATGCCTTGACTGGCATTTAGAATGGTTATCTTAAACAAAATGTCTTTTGAGTTAATCTCATTTTACTTTGATTTCTTTACATGTGTCACTGAGCTTGCAAAGGCTATGAATATATCAGATGACCGAAACAGTGGAAATTCCCTATCTCTCAGAATATCAACTCTGTCTGGACAGCTGACCACAAAGCCAATAATATCTTCTAAAAAGCCCCTTTGGAACTTTTATTGTGCGTCACCAAGAAATTTTCCCTGATGACAGAGAATCACGATCTAGATTGACATAATGCTTACTATAATTAGTTGTTAACTTTGATTGGACAAAAGATGTTAATAACAACCCATTTCTTGTACGTCAGATTGTAATGACAAACCCATTTCTGAGTATATTTAAACTCCAGAAATGCTGTAATAAATCAGGTCACTATGATTCAGCCATCTTGAGTCTTGTCTGATCTCATTATATATATAGCTATATATTGTCTGATTTGGTATCACTGACTAACAGGTAACAGGTATTTTGTACCTGAGAAAAATTCCACAACAACTGTCTCCTATAGACAGCAGTCGGCCCCGCCACCGCTGTAGTCACTTACCCGTTTTTTCTGAGTTGCCTGCAGCCACGTGCACTGCCGCTTTCTCCTCTGTGGGAAGTGCGGTCGTTCGAGTCTCTTTGGGGTGTTTCAGCCCCTTCGTAGCTGGAGACTCTGCCATGAGTGCTCGTGGATCCGGCGTCTCCTCCCTCTCGAGCTTCCTGCCGGGTACTGCTCGCTCCTCTTCTGACCGGAACTTCCGGTCTTCACAGCGAGGCTTGAGGTACGCTCTTTGGCGGGAAATTCGAAATTCTTACCATCCAGCAATAGAGGAGCAATGGAAGAGACTCTTCCTGCAGAGACAACAGGTATGGAGGGACCTTCTCCTAAAGGTAACCGACTACCCGACATGTTTGGCGACCTGTAAGTTCCTGTTTCCAGGACACAGATAGGGAGGAACCTCTCATAGGCCATCCGTACCCGTCTTACAGGGGTACCTATCAGACAATCCTTTGCCTTCAGGTCAGAGAAAAAAAACAAACGTTCCGGTGTAAGGTTGGAAACACAACTGAACTGAAGCTCAAGGATGGGTGGGACCTTTTTAACAGCTGCAAATTAGTTGTGTTTCCTGTAGGGTGGAGCCACAATCTCTCATATGTAGGCCGTCCTGAAAGGGTGAAATTAGAAAAAATGCCTTTAAGGGCTGGCTTGATGCTGGCTGAATGCCGGTCAACGCCCATAGGCGCTCGAGAATCTGACTCACTGTCGGTGAACTTAAACTTGACTTCTGCCACTTCCTCACAGCTCAAAAGTCCTTTAAAGCACTCCCTGTAGTCTTCACTGACCGAGGTAATCTCTTGTAATGCTGCAGCAACTCCTAACACTGTAAACACTGCACTGTACACTCTGCACTTCAGGGCCCAACCACTGGCACCCCTTTATTTTGCTCCTGCACCAGCTAGCTCCTGGATCCCTCTGACCTTCTCCATAGTGGCCCCCTCTGCTAGGCAGACCCCCAGGGGCAGTTTACAGTACTCGTGACTGGGAATGCTTTCCCAAAACTCGACCCCTCACAGCTCCACTGGTCCTCAGTACACTGGATCCTCTCCTGCAGCTCAGCCCTGTATCCCCTCAGGCAAGCTGCCTGAGACACCTGATTCCTCCTGATAGGAGGAGAGACACCTATCGCCTCTCTCCTGGGACTCTGCTTCCTGCCAAAGACAATCTGTCATGTGCTCCCCACAGACTTATAACCCTTCCCAGAATGCTCTGCGGCAGAATCTGCCCTTCCAGGATGGATACAAGCCCAGGTGTGCTATTGGTCAGGTTTCATCCGCTGCCCAAATGAGAGCCCTCATTGGGACACAATGGGGAGACTCCCCAACACAACAGGCACACCTGGGAAGACATACAAGCCTAGCTGAAAATCATGGCCCTGCTGGTAAGACTATACTTTACCTAGCACCTACCTTGGAGGGTGCTTATATATATATATATATATATATATATATATATATATATATATATATATATATATATATTAGTGTGACATGGGCTACTGGAGGAGTGTGGAGGCCAGCCTCCTGCCCACGGACTACGGGCCCTGGCTTGTAGGGGAGTGCACCTCTGTGTGGGGGTATATGCTGGAGGACCATGGGAGTAGTGTTGCTTTGGACTCAAATCCATGTCACCCCAAGATACAGACTGGGATCAATGTTACAGGCCTAAAGTGGCCTGTTGCCGCAGAGGACTTCTCCACACATTGAGAGACTAAAGAGATGCTAATGATGTCTACTGTGGGGATGTGTATTGACAGTTATAATAAGGTGTGTTGAAAATGGAGACGGGCAGTCAGAGCCTACGTCTTCTGCTTTCATCTGTTTAGAGGTTAAGTGTGTTCACATTTCTAGGAAAGTGTATTCAGCTATGTTTGGGCTGGTTGTTTGTGGAGTCAATTATGATAATGCTAATCCTGTCTGAGCCTGCAATGTCATTCACCTGTTTCTGTCCAGATGGCCAGGTATGTTAATTATGTTCTGTATACAATACATTTGCATGATGTAATCAAGCACCTAAAACTGTATATATTGGAAGTGAGTAGGTGAATAAAGTGTCTTTTGTTTTACCCTTCATTGAGCTTAGGCTAATGTTTGGGGGGAATTGAGGGGCCAGGTCACTGCATCACGTGAGAGTCTGGAGACCTAAGACCAAAATACTTGGTCCAAGTATTGGGGATCTGTTACACACACACACACACATATACACACACACATATACACACACACATATACACACACACACATATACACACACACATATACACACACATATACACACACATATACACAGGTCCCTCTCAAAAAATTAGCATATTGTGATAAAGTTCATTATTTTCTGTAATGTACTGATAAACATTAGACTTTCATATATTTTAGATTCATTACACACAACTGAAGTAGTGCAAGCCTTTTATTGTTTTAATATTGATGATTTTGGCATACAGCTCATGAAAACCCAAAATTCCCATCTCAAAAAATTAGCATATCATGAAAAGGTTCTCTAAACGAGCCATTAACCTAATCATCTGAATCAATTAATTAATTCTAAACACCTGCAAAAGATTCCTGAGGCTTTTAAAAACTCCCAGCCTGGTTCATTACTCAAAACCGCAATCATGGGTAAGACTGCCGACCTGACTGCTGTCCAGAAGGCCATCATTGACACCCTCAAGCAAGAGGGTAAGACACAGAAAAACATTTCTGAACGAATAGGCTGTTCCCAGAGTGCTGTATCAAGGCACCTCAGTGGGAAGTCTGTGGGAAGGAAAAAGTGTGGCAGAAAACGCTGCACAATGAGAAGAGGTGACCAGACCCTGAGGAAGATTGTGGAGAAGGACCGATTCCAGACCTTGGGTG
This sequence comes from Pelophylax lessonae, assembly GCF_965119305.1. Lineage (NCBI taxonomy): Eukaryota > Metazoa > Chordata > Amphibia > Anura > Ranidae > Pelophylax > Pelophylax lessonae. The sequence continues at coordinate 190,275,831 of NC_138776.1, read as the reverse complement.
AACTGCGGAAGCAGTGGACTGAGTCTGGAGTAGAAACATCTAGAGCCACCGTGTACAGGCGTGTGCAGGAAATGGGCTACAGGTGCCGCATTCCCCAGGTCAAGCCACTTTTGAACCAGAAACAGCGGCAGAAGGGCCTGACCTGGGCTACAGAGAAGCAGCACTGGACTGTTGCTCAGTGGTCCAAATTACTTTTTTCGGATGAAAGCAAATTTTGCATGTCATTCGGAAATCAAGGTACCAGAGTCTGGAGGAAGACTGGGGAGAGGGAAATGCCAAAATGCCTGAAGTCCAGTGTCAAGTACCCACAGTCAGTGATGGTCTGGGGTGCCATGTCAGCTACTGGTGTTGGTCCACTGTGTTTTATCAAGGGCAGGGTCAATGCAGCTAGCCATCAGGAGATTTTGGAGCACTTCATGCTTCCATCTGCTGAAAAGCTTTATGGAGATGAAGATTTAATTTTTCAGCACGACCTGGCACCTGCTCACAGTGCCAAAACCACTGGTAAATGGTTTACTGACAATGGTATTACTGTGCTCATTTGGCCTGCCAATTCTCCTGACCTGAACCCCATAGAGAATCTGTGATGTTGTGAAGAGAAAGTTGAGAGACGCAAGACCCAGCACTCCGGGTGAGCTCAAGGCCGCTATCGAAGCATCCTGGGCCTCCATAACACCTCAGCAGTGCCACAGGCTGATTGCCTCCATGCCACGCCGCATTGAAGCAGTCATTTCTGCAAAAGGATTCCCGACCAAGTATTGAGTGCATAACTGAACATAATTATTTGAAGGTTGACTTTTTTTGTATTAAAAACACTTTTTTTTATTGGTCGGATGAAATATGCTAATTTTTTGAGATAGGAATTTGGGTTTTTCATGAGCTGTATGCCAAAATATATTATATATATATATATATATATATATCTACACATCGCATCTGAACTCTGCTCTACCCCCCTGGACTGTGCTGTTTGTGATCCCAACAGAGCAAAGAGTCAGTTGGCCGACAGTCACCAGCTCTCTGCTCACGGAGCTCTGAGAACTGACCGATCTGCAGTCTTTGATCGCTTGGTTCTAAGTCTTCGAGCCAGCAGGAGAGGACTAAGGCTGCATCTACATAAGCAAGTATGATTTTTGGAAAAAAAAAAAAAAAAAAACCTTTTATGTTCCAGGCATGTGGTATTTAAGGAATGTAAAAATATAATAGCCAATTTTGAGTAGTCCTACAAAGGTGCAGAACTTGAGCTGTAAGGAGCAGGGTGTCAATTTGAAGATTTGATAGATACAAGAATCACTTTCAAGAACATCGGAGAATGGTAATGGCTATTCAACAAGAAAAAATAGACTTGTCTAAAGATATAGTATTGACTTCCCAAATATAACAGCAAAAAAGGACTTTAAAGCAGGGTTTCTATGGATTCTATGGAATCACAGGTTCTAGGATCCTGCCCAAATCTTACAGGAGCTGCAGAGGTGAACCATCCATCATTCACCCCCCCCCCCCACTAATGCTTTTAAATGTTATACCACAGACTCTTAGTGTGTTTATCTATGGAATAATTGCTAATACATTAAACAGAGGAGCACTGGATGCTGTGTGTCATTTTTATACATTCCTTTGTTTCAGGGCTCTATGGAACCCTAGGGTTCCTCCAGAGGATACCAGGTGAAAATAGTATAAAAAAATTACACATGCATACCCTTCTTCCACCAAGACTTTTCTTTTCAGGGTATTTATACATGTCATTTCTTATACCATTTTCATTCAGCACTGACTGCGTTGGCATGTTTCTATGGTTTACACAATTTTATCTCTTTATTAGCAATAAAAACAGATGGAGGTTCACTGTGTCCATCCCACTGGATAGTGCATGAAATAAAATACTGCATGGTTGCATGAAATAAATATAGCATATTGCAATGAAATGGTGTGGCCGCACTTCCATAAAATCACCTTAATTGACACATAATTCATGCTGACAATCCACAATGTACAAGGGGAGGCCAATAAGTTCTTACCCTCACCATGATCTAGATGTGCTAGGTATTTGAATATTTGCAGGTTTTTAAGTGGATATCTTCGTAATCTGCATGCCAATTTGTGGTGAATTATAGTTCGAGTCAAGAGAAATGCGTTCCAAGGTTACTGACAACTTTCCAAAAACAGCAAAGAGTAGAATTTGCACAAAGCATTTTGAACCTGTACCACAACAAGGAGGAGGACTTTTTAAACGGATTAGTGACCATGGGTGAAAGCTGGGTATATCTATACGACCCCGAGACTAAAGAAATGAGTAAAACATGCTTAATCGCCCACCACCAAAAAGGATAAGGTGCAACATTCATTCAGCAAGGTCATGTTGTCAGCTGGTTTTCCTCCAAATCTGAATACTTCTACGCAGATGGTAGTAAAGATCTATTCGACAGATGTGAGAAGCGTGTAGACCATAGGAAGTGGATATGTAGATAAGGAAGAGTTAGTGGACTATATTTAGGATCCCTAGCACATCTGGATCTTGGTGAGGGTAATAAATTATTATTATTATTAAGCATTAAATCAGCCTTAGAACATGTGTAATTCATGTGTGTTTGGGTGTAACGGGATGAGGTGGCAACCCTAAGCTGGTCGCCAGAGGTGCCCCAGATGAGGAAGGGTGAAATCACATACAGGTACGTAATTTCACGCAAAGAGGCCGCCCCACTGCAATAAATGTACATGGGGCAGTCCAGAAGAGGTTAGGAAATCACAGCAACATTTATTTTTTGAGACTCAGGAAGAATGACTTGGAACAGAAGGTGGTAGAGACCTATCGTTCTGCGATTGAGAGTATATGAGCATATTGTATTCTAGTTTGGTATCCAAATTGTATGCAAGTGGAAAAAAAAAATGCTCTAAGCCTGGGTTCACACTGCTGTGATGTCAGACATTGCATCCGATTCTCACTGCACTGCTGTGCAGATCACATGCGATGTCTGTGCAATGCTAATTCAGCCATACAGTTGTATGGGTGAGCTCGCAATGAATTCACAAGAAAATAATGCAGGAAACTTTTTTTTTCTGCACTGGAATTGGATCACACCCATGCGATTTGTTTTCTATCCGAATTAACATTTCACACTGCGATCTGCGAACTGATCTGGGGTTGTCATTAACTTTATATTGACACCCACAGCAGTTTATAGAAGACAGTGTGAACTGCCTGCAAGGGAGATCGGATGCGGGAATCCACACTGGAATCGCGCTGATTTCCGCATCACGTGAACTGGGGCTACAGCATGGTGCAGAAAATTACCACCTTAATTAGCCACAGAACCTGTGTAGTTAAAGGGGTTTTTAAAGCAGTGCTCCCAATCACTGCCAGCCCCTCTGCTAGGACAACATGTAGTATATGCTGTATGTTTTGTAAAATTCATCTTCTAAATATCTTAATCCTTCTCCCCCATCAGCGGTCACGTGACCGCCCGTCGCTCTCTTTATCTGATATATGTACTAAAGAGGGAGGGGCCGAGATTTCTTAATGACATCTGCCAGGCAGTCATGTAACCTTCCTTTGTAGCGTATACATTGGAGGAAGAGAGCGACGGGCAGTCACATGATCGCTGATCTGGAGAAGGATTGAGGTATTTAGAAGATTCATTTTACAAACCGCATACAGTATATACGACATGTTATCCTAGCAGAGGTGACGACAGTGATTGGAAATAGTAATGTTTGCACCGCTCAGAACAGTGCTAGAAAGTGGCGGCTCAATCACAGTGTACAGGCGGGAGGGGGAGGGAGACCTGAGACAGAGAAGAGAGAGTGGATGATGGAGGCACTTAAACTTGACCATGATACACAGTGGACAGTTTACAGGGGGGAGGGCAGAACCAGGCAGGATCAGTCAGGTATTGCAGGTGATAGAAGGGGACAAATTAGACAGCACAAGCACTGTGCGGTTATCCATGCTTTAAAGAAACGGGATCTTTTTTTTCTTTTCTGGGTAACAAACATCCTAACCACTTCCGGGACCGCCCGCCGCAGTTTTATGTTGGTACTTTGATGTTAAATACCGGTGTTATGGCAGCAGCTTGCTGCCATAACCCCGGTATTTTCTTACAGGGTGGGTGGTCCTCTCACATAAAAGTGGTCCCAGTGGTGAATTCACGCGGGATCACTTAGGGGGGGCAGAAGAGGTGCCCCCCAGTCATTTTTCCTGCTTACCGGAGCCATTGGTAGTGGAGAAAACGATAGAGTCCGACCATGTCCCAGGCAGGAAGTCAGGTGAGGGCAAGATGGCCCCCACTTAACTGTATGGCTATGAGGACCGCAGTGACCTCATACATTGATTTCTCCCAATGGCCCATTTTTTTCATGCTGAAATAAAAAAACTACTTTTTTTTGCTTTTTAGTGTAGATGCGAGATCTGATTTCTTTTTGACCCCAGATCTCACATTAAAGAGGTCCTGTCCAGCTTATTTCTATTACAAAAGATGTTTACATTTTTAAAGCATCGCCTTTGGAGATTTTTAAGTACCAATATTTGTTCCCATTCCACGAGCGTGCGCAATTTTGAAGCATGACATGTTGGGTATCTATTTACTCCGCTGTAACATATCTTTCACATTTATAAAAAAAATGGGCTAACTTCACTGGTTCTTTTTTTTTTATTAAAAAAAGTGTTTTTCCAAAAAAACTGCATTCGTAAGACGAATACGGTGTGACAAAGTATTGCAATTATCCCCATTTTTTTCTTTAGGGTCTCCACTAAAAAAAAATATGTTTGGGGGTTCTAAGTAATTTTCTAGCAAAAAATACTGATTTTAACTTGTAAACAAGTGTCAGAAATAGGCCTGGTCCTTATGTGGTTAATACGCGTTCAGGTATAAAGGGATGAGGTGGCAACCCTAAACCAGCTCCCGCTGTGATTGGACACAGCAAGAGCCAATTAGCGGGTCCGGTGGACCTACCGATTGTTACCAAGGCAAACAGAACGGCAGTCTGCCTATGTAAATAAGGCAGATGGCAGTTCTGTGACAAGAGAAGACAGGGATCCTGTGTTTTTGCTAAGCAGGAACACAGATTTCTGTCTTCTTACAGTACAAGCCCATCCCCCACACAGTTGGAAAACACCCCCTAGGGACACATTTACCCTTTGATCACACCCTGATGTTAACCCCATCCCTGCAAGTGCCATTAGTACAGTTGCAGTGCATATGTTTTAGTACTGATCACTGTAGTAGTGTCACTGGTCCCCAAAAAGTGTCAGGGTTTATCTACTAAAGCTAAAGAGTGCAAAATTAGTCCCATTGCTGCATAAAAGCCAATCAGTTTCTAACCTCAGCTTGTTAAATTAAGCTTTGGCAAAAAAAAAAAAACCTGAAAGCTGATTGGTTCTGTGCAGAATGGTGACAAATTTTGCACTCTCTAGCTTTAGTAAATACACCCCTTCATGTTCGATTACCTGCCGCAATATTGCAGTCGGCTATAAGTCGCTGATCGCCGCCATTACTAGTAAAAAAAATAAAATACAATATAATAAATACAATACCCCATAGTATGTAGAATTTTGCTCAAACCAAATCAATATACGGTTAATGTGGATTTTTTTTTTTTCTTTTTAATTTTCATTTAAAAATTGTCGATTTTTTTTGTTTATAGAGCAAAAAATAAATGCAGAGGAGATCAAATACCACCTTAAGAAAGCTCTATTAGCAGGGGGGAGGGGAGAGGTTGGGGGGGCTATGATGTAAAATGGGTCTGTGATGGCTGCAGACCACTAGAAGATTGAGCCAAAGTGCATTAGTCTTCACCTGTAATATCATGCAAACAGATAACATTTAGGGCTGATTTACGGTCAATGCATTTTTAAACAGTTCGCAGTATGAACGCATATGTAAAAAAAATTAATGTATTCCAATTAGCTTAGTTTATAGCAACCCAGTGCTTTCGTGTGCATTTAAAAAAAAAAAAAAGTACAGCATACTGCACTTACTGCAAAAAAAATGCATTGCAAACATACATAGATGCATACAAAAAGAAATTAACAAATAAAAAATATTCCAAAAAACACACTGCAAATGCGCCAAACACGCACTGCGAATGCATGTAAACGCACAACCAATATGCTTGCAGAAACGCACAGTTAAAGCAGATATTGTGTATATGACCCCTAGGGTACATTCACACAAGTATTAGTGTATTAATAAATTCTACAAGCAACATTTCCTGCAACGCACATTTCAAATGGGTGAATAACAATTTTGACAATAAATGAAACCTGCACTGGAGCTCAGCAGCAGCCAGAGAGCCAGGCAACTAGCATTTTCAGCAGGAGAGATCCACAGTGGCAGGCCACTGTCTCTCCTTTCCTGAAAATGCATGTTTAGTTTTTCTTATTTCGAACACCAGTCTTAGTCACCATAAAAAGTTCTAGAGAAACTGAGCAGGCTGTAAAATGGTTTATAGTATGGGTGACTTCAGTATGCATCTAAGTTTAGGCACATAGCAAGGTGCAATAACCATAGCAGCCAATCAGCAACTGACCCATGCTGTTTTCCAGCAGTCATGTGATTGTTTGCTATAAGGGCATTACACATTGTACTATATATAAATAAAGCCCCAATTGTCACTGAGCTATTATTGTACACCAATGGCATGCATCCCATTGAACACCAAAGGCTAGGGGTTGCATGCATCCCATTGATCACCAGTGGATTGATTTTAGCAGGGGTTCCCTTGCAGTGAAAAGGTCTATGTGGTGCAAGAGCTTGAATACAAACCATTAAGGCAGGCCCCAGCATAACATAGTTAATAGTACATTTTTGGAGATTATACATGAAGATTGGAACATGTACAGGATTTGTTACATTTTAACAAAGTGCAGAAAAAAAAAAAGTTTAAACTGTAGTTTTTAAATCAACATTGCAAACATAATCAACCAATACTTACCAAACAAACATGGCGGCAGAAGCCATGTGCTCACATCTGTAGGCCAAAGGGCAGACTGCTTCACAAGTGGGCGTATTTATAGGTAAATCAGCCTTTTTTTCACCCAACTTTATTTGTGACAGTACCAAACTGACAAAGCTCACAAACTCTAAAAACGTTCAAAATAACTCTCTTTTTCTCTTGCAGGAAGGGTTCGCATGCGTCGCTGCTCCTGAACAACTGTGCAGAAATGGAAAATAAATTTAAATCAAGGAAAAAATAAAATAAGACAAAAAAAAAAAAAATGCATTGTGAACAAGGAAGTTAAAGGTCAGCTGACACAGCCACACCCCCTCAACTTTAACTCCTTATCGCCCAGATTAAGTGTTGCCTTTGCTTTGCTCAGGGTCAATTTGGCTGCGGTTGTTGTTTTATGGTTTCAGGAAGCAGAAAAAAAAAAAAAAATTGTCACTTTTATTTGTTCAAATTCAGCAACCTAATCAGACAAATAGGGTTATTGAATAATGCAGAGTACATTCAGGGCCCATTTATATCTGGGTGTTGTGAAACACACTTCGCGTTTTTAGTGCATTATTAATGCGTTGCGTTACTTTTTTACCTTCAATGGCACCAAGGAAGACGATTATTTATTCCCACCAACATCATTGATGGAGCTTATTCTGTCCCCAGCCACACTACTGATGAGCTTATTCTGTCCCCACTCACACCAAAGATGGGGCTTGTCCTATCCCCACCCACACCAATGATGGGGCTTATCCTATCCCCACCCACTGCCATCACTCTGCCTGATCCCATCCATCCCTCTGACTGCCATCACTGCCTGATCCCATCTCTCCCACTGCCATCACTCTGCCTGATCCCATCCACCCCCCCCACTGCCATCACTCTGCCTGATCCCATCCACCCCCCCCACTGCCATAACTCTGCCTGATCCCATCCATCCCTCCCACTGCCATCACGGCCTGATCCCATCAGTCCCTCCCACTGCCATCACTCTGCCTGATCCCATCCATCCCTCCCACTGCCATCACTCTGCCTGATCCCATCCATCCCTCCCACTGCCATCACTCTGCCTGATCCCATCTCTTACACTGCCATCACTCTGCCTGATCCCATCCATCCCTCCCACTGCCATCACTCTGCCTGATCCCATCCATCCCTCCCACTGCCATTACTCTGCCTTATCCCATCCATCCCTCCCACTGCCATCACTCTGCCTGATCCCATCCATCCCTCCCACTGCCATCACTCTACCTGCCCTGATCCCATCCATCCCCCCCACTGCCATCACTCTGCCTACCCTGATCTCATCCATCCCCCTACTGCCATCACTGCCTGATCCCATCCATCCCTCCCACTGCCATCACTCTGCCTGATCCAATCCATCCCTCCCACTGCCATCACTCTACCTGATCCCATCTCTCCCACTGCCATCACTCTGCATGCCCTGATCCCATCCATCTCCCCCACTGCCATCACTGCCTGATCCCATCTATCCCCCCCACTGCCTGATCCCATCCATCCCTCCCACTGCCATCACTCTACCTGATCCCATCCCTCCCACTGCCAACACTCTGCCTGCCCTGATCCCATCCCTTAACCCCCACTGCCATCACTGCCTGATCCCATCCATCCCTCCCACTGCCATCACTCTACCTGATCCCACCCCTCCCACTGCCATCACTCTGCCTGCCCTGATCCCATCCACCCCCCCCCCACTGCCATCACTCTGCCTGGTCCCATCCATCCCTCCCACTGCCATCACTCTGCCTGATCCCATCCATCCATCTGCCTGATCCCATCCATCCCTCTGACTGCCATCACTGCCTGATCCCATCTCTCCCAATGCCATCACTCTGCCTGATCCCATCCACCCCCCCCCACTGCCATCACTCTGCCTGATCCCATCCACCCCCCACTGCCATCACTCTGCCTGATCCCATCCATCCCTCCCACTGCCATCACGGCCTGATCCCATCCATCCCTCCCACTGCCATCACTCTGCCTGATCCCATCCATCCCTCCCACTGCCATCACTGCCTGATCCCATCTCTTACACTGCCATCACTCTGCCTGATCCCATCCATCCCTCCCACTGCCATCACTCTGCCTGATCCCATCCATCCCTCCCACTGCCATTACTCTGCCTTATCCCATCCATCCCTCCCACTGCCATCACTCTGCCTGATCCCATCCATCCCTCCCACTGCCATCACTCTACCTGCCCTGATCCCATCCATCCCCCCCACTGCCATCACTCTGCCTACCCTGATCCCATCCATCCCCCTACTGCCATCACTGCCTGATCCCATCCATCCCTCCCACTGCCATCACTCTGCCCGATCCAATCCATCCCTCCCACTGCCATCACTCTACCTGATCCCATCTCTCCCACTGCCATCACTCTGCCTGCCCTGATCCCATCCATCTCCCCCACTGTCATCACTGCCTGATCCCATCTATCCCCCCCACTGCCTGATCCCATCCATCCCTCCCACTGCCATCACTCTACCTGATCCCATCCCTCCCACTGCCATCACTCTGCCTGCCCTGATCCCATCCATCCCCCCACTGCCATCACTGCCTGATTTTATCCATCCCTCCCACTGCCATCACTCTACCTGATCCCACCCCTCCCACTGCCATCACTCTGCCTGCCCTGATCCCATCCACCCCCCCCACTGCCATCACTCTGCCTGGTCCCATCCATCCCTCCCACTGCCATCACTCTGCCTGATCCCATCTATCCCTCCCACTGCCATCACTCTGCCTGATCCCATCTATCCCTCCCACTGCCATCACTCTGCCTGATCCCATCCATCCCTCCCACTGCCATCACTCTGCCTGATCCCATCCATCCCTCCGACTGCCATCACTGCCTGATCCCATCTCTCCCACTGCCATCACTCTGCCTGATCCCATCCATCCCTCCCACTGCCATCACTCTGCCTGATCCCATCCATCCCTCCGACTGCCATCACTGCCTGATCCCATCTCTCCCACTGCCATCACTCTGCCTGATCCCATCCATCCCCCCCACTGCCATCACTCTGCCTGATCCCATCCACCCCCCCACTGCCATCACTCTGCCTGATCCCATCCATCCCTCCCACTTACATCACTGCCTGATCCCATCCATCCCTCCCACTGCCATAACTCTAACTGATCCCATCCATCCCTCCCACTGCCATCACTCTGCCTGATCTCATCCATCCCTCCCACTGCCATCACTGCCTGATCCCATCTCTTACAATGCCATCACTCTGCCTGATCCCATCCATCCCTCCCACTGCCATCACTCTGCCTGATCCCATCCATCCCTCCCACTGCCATCACTCTCCCTGATCCCATCCATCCCTCCGACTGCCATCACTGCCTGATCCCATCTCTCCCACTGCCATATCTCTGCCTGATCCCATCCATCCCTCCCACTGCCATCACTCTGCCTGATCCCATCCATCCCTCAAACTGCCATCACTGCCTGATACCATCTCTCCCACTGCCATCACTCTGCCTGATCCCATCCATTCCTCCCCACTGCCATCACTCTGCCTGATCCCATCCACCCCCCACTGCCATCACTCTGCCTGATCCCATCCATCCCTCCCACTGCCATCACTGCCTGATCCCATCCATCCCTCCCACTGCCATCACTCTAACTGATCCCATCCATCCCTCCCACGTCCATCACTCTGCCTGATCCCATCCATCCCTCCCACTGCCATCACTGCCTGATCCCATCTCTTACACTGCCATCACTCTGCCTGACCCCATCCATCCCTCCCACTGCCATCACTCTGCCTGATCCCATCCACCCCTCCCACTGCCATCACTCTGCTTGATCCCATCCATCCCTCCCACTGCCATCACTCTGCCTGATCCCATCCATCCCTCCCACTGCCATCACTCTGCCTGATCCCATCCACCCCTCCCACTGCCATCACTCTGCCTGATCCCATCCATCCCTCCGACTGCCATCACTGCCTGATCCCATCTCTCCCACTGCCATCACTCTGCCTGATCCCATCCATCCCCACCACTGCCTTTACTGCCTGATCCCATCCATCCCTCCACTGCCATCACTGCCTGATCCCATCCATCCCTCCCACTGCCATCACTCTGCCTGCCCTTATCCCATCCACCCCCCCCACTGCCATCACTGCCTGATCCCATCCATCCCCCCCACTGCCATCACTCTACCTGATCCCATCTCTCCCACTGCCATCACTCTGCCTGCCCTGATCCCATCCTTCTCCCCCACTGCCATCACTGCCTGATCCCATCCACCCCCCCCCCACTGCCTGATCCCATCTCTCCCACTGCCATCACTCTGCCTGCCCTGATCCCATTCTCCCCCCCACTGCCATCACTGTGCCTGATCCCATCCATCCATCTGCCTGATTCCATCCATCCCTCCCACTGCCATCACTCTGCCTGATCCCATCCATCCCTCCCACTGCCATCACTCTGCCTGATCCCATCCATCCCTCCGACTGCCATCACTGCCTGATCCCATCTATCCCTCCCACTGCCATCACTCTGCCTGATCCCATCCATCCCTCCCACTGCCATCACTCTGCCTGATCTGATCCATCCCTCCGACTGCCATCACTGCCTGATCCCATCTCTCCCACTGCCATCACTCTGCCTGATCCCATCCATCCCCCCCCCCGCTGCCATCACTCTGCCTGATCCCATTAACCCCCCCCACTGCCATCACTCTGCCTGATCCCATCCATCCCTCCCACTGCCATCACTGCCTGATCCCATCCATCCCTCCCACTGCCATAACTCTGCCTGATCTCATCCATCCCTCCCACTGCCATCACTGCCTGATCCCATCTCTTACAATGCCATCACTCTGCATGATCCCATCCATCCCTCCCACTGCCATCACTCTGCCTGATCCCATCCATCCCTCCCACTGCCATCAATCTGCCTGATCCCATCCATCCCTCCGACTGCCATCACTGCCTGATCCCATCTCTCCCACTGCCATCACTCTGCCTGATCCCATCCATCCCTCCCACTGCCATCACTCTGCCTGATCCCGTCCATCCTTCCAACTGCCATCACTGCCTGATACCATCTCTCCCACTGCCATCACTCTGCCTGATCCCATCCATTCCCCCCACTGCCATCACTCTGCCTGATCCCATCCATCCCTCCCACTGCCATCACTCTGCCTGATCCCATCCATTCCCCCCACTGCCATCACTCTGCCTGATCCCATCCATCCCTCCCACTGCCATCACTCTGCCTGATCCCATCCATCCCTCCGACTGCCATCACTGCCTGATCCCATCCCTCCCACTGCCATCACTCTGCCTGATCCCATCCATCCCCCCCACTGCCATCACTCTGCCTGATCCCATCCACCCCCCCCCACTGCCATCACTCTGCCTGATCCCATCCATCCCTCCCACTGCCATCACTGCCTGATCCCATCCATCCCTCCCACTGCCATAACTCTAACTGATCCCATCCATCCCTCCCACTGCCATCACCCTTCCTGATCTCATCCATCCCTCCCACTGCCATCACTGCCTGATCCCATCTCTTACAATGCCATCACTCTGCATGATCCCATCCATCCCTCCGACTGCCATCACTCTGCCTGATCCCATCCATCCCTCCCACTGCCATCAATCTGCCTGATCCCATCCATCCCTCCGACTGCCATCACTGCCTGATCCCATCTCTTACACTGCCATCACTCTGCCTGATCCCATCCATCCCTCCCACTGCCATCACTCTGCCTGATCCCATCCATCCCTCCCACTGCCATCACTCTGCTTGATCCCATCCATCCCTCCCACTGCCATCACTCTGCCTTATCCCATCCATCCCTCCCACTGCCATCACTCTGCCTGATCCCATCCACCCTCCCACTGCCATCACTCTGCCTGATCCCATCCATCCCTCCGACTGCCATCACTGCCTGATCCCATCTCTCCCACTGCCATCACTCTGCCTGATCCCATCCATCCCCACCACTGCCTTTACTGCCTGATCCCATCCATCCCTCCACTGCCATCACTGCCTGATCCCATCCATCCCTCCCACTGCCATCACTCTGCCTGCCCTTATCCCATCCACCCCCCCCCACTGCCATCACTGCCTGATCCCATCCATCCCCCCCACTGCCATCACTCTACCTGATCCCATCTCTCCCACTGCCATCACTCTGAATGCCCTGATCCCATCCTTCTCCCCCACTGCCATCACTGCCTGATCCCATCCACCCCCCCACTGCCTGATCCCATCTCTACCACTGCCATCACTCTGCCTGCCCTGATCCCATTCTCCCCCCCCCCACTGCCATCACTGTGCCTGATCCCATCCATCCATCTGCCTGATCCCATCCATCCCTCCCACTGCCATCACTCTGCCTGATCCCATCCATCCCTCCCACTGCCATCACTCTGCCTGATCCCATCCATCCCTCCGACTGCCATCACTGCCTAAACCCATCCATCCCTCCCACTGCCATCACTCTGCCTGATCCCATTCATCCCTCCCACTGCCATCACTCTGCCTGATCCCATCCATCCCCCACTGCCATCACTCTGCCTGATCCCATCCATCCCTCCCACTGCCATCACTGCCTGATCCCATCCATCCCTCCCACTGCCATCACTCTGCCTGATCCCATCCATCCCTCCCACTGCCATCACTCTGCCTGATCCCATCCATCCCTCCCACTGCCATCACTGCCTGATCCCATCTCTTACACTGCCATCACTCTGCCTGATCCCATCCATCCCTCCAACTGCCATCACTCTGCCTGATCCCATCCATCCCTCCCACAGCCATCACTCTGCCCAATCCCATCCATCCCTCCCACTGCCATCACTCTGCCTGATCCCATCCATCCCTCCCACTGCCATCACTCTGCCTTATCCCATCCATCCCTCCCACTGCCATCACTCTGCCTGATCCCATCCATCCCTCCCACTGCCATCACTCTGCCTGATCCCATCCATTCCTCCCACTGCCATCACTCTGCCTTATCCCATCCATCCCTCCCACTGCCATCACTCTTCCTGATCCCATCCATCCCTCCGACTGACATCACTGCCTGATCCCATCTCTCCCACTGTCATCACTCTGCCTGATCCCATCCATCCCTCCCACTGCCATCACTCTGCCTGATCCCATCCATCCCTCCGACTGCCATCACTCCCTTATCCCATCTCTCCCACTGCCATCCCTCTGCCTGATCCCATCCATCCATCCCACTGCCATCACTGCCTGATCCCATCTCTCCCACTGCCATCACTCTGCCTGATCCCATCCATCCCTCCCACTGCCATCACTCTGCCTGATCCCATCCATCCCTCCGACTGCCATCACAGCCTGATCCCATCTCTCCCACTGCCATCACTCTGCCTGATCCCATCCATCCCTCCGACTGCCATTACTGCCTGATCCCATCTCTCCCACTGCCATCACTCTGCCTGGTCCCATCCATGCCTCCCACTGCCATCACTCTGCCTGATCCCATCCATCCCTCCCACTGCCATCACTCTGCCTGATCCCATCCATCCCTCCCACTGCCATCACTCTGCCTTATCCCATCCATCCCCCCCACTGTCATCACTCTGCCTGATCCCATCCATCCCTCCCACTGCCATCACTTTGCCTGATCCCATCCATCCCTCCCACTGCCATCACTTTTCCTTATCCCATCCATCCCTCCCACTGCCATCACTCTGCCTGATCCCATACATCCCTCCGACTGACATCACTGCCTGATCCCATCTCTCCCACTGCCATCACTCTGCCTGATCCCATCCATTCATCCCACTGCCATCACTGCCTGATCCCATCTCTCCCACTGCCATCACTCTGCCTGATCCCATCCATCTCTCCCACTGCCATCACTCTGCCTGATCCCATCCATCTCTCCCACTGCCATCACTCTGCCTGATCCCATCCATCCCTCCCACTGCCATCACTCTGCCTGATCCCATCCATCCCTCCCACTGCCATCACTGCCTGATCCCATCTCTCCCACTGCCATCACTCTGCCTGATCCCATCCATCCATCCCACTGCCATCACTGCCTGATCCCATCTCTCCCACTGCCATCACTCTGCCTGATCCCATCCATCTCTCCCACTGCCATCACTCTGCCTGATCCCATCCATCCCTCCCACTGCCATCACTCTGCCTGATCCCATCCATCCCTCCCACTGCCATCACTCTGCCTGATCCCATCCACCCCTCCCACTGCCATCACTCTGCCTGATCATATCCATCCCTCCGACTACCATCACTGCCTGATCCCATCTCTCCCACTGCCATCACTCTGCCTGATCCCATCCATCCCCACCACTGCCTTTACTGCCTGATCCCATCCATCCCTCCACTGCCATCACTGCCTGATCCCATCCATCCCTCCCACTGCCATCACTCTGCCTGCCCTTATCCCATCCACCCCCCCCCCACTGCCATCACTGCCTGATCCCATCCATCCCCCCCACTGCCATCACTCTACCTGATCCCATCTCTCCCACTGCCATCACTCTGCCTGCCCTGATCCTATCCTTCTCCCCCTACTGTCATCACTGCCTGATCCCATCCACCCCCCCCCACTGCCTGATCCCATCTCTCCCACTGCCATCACTCTGCCTGCCCTGATCCCATTCTCCCCCCCCCACTGCCATCACTGTGCCTGATCCCATCCATCCATCTGCCTGATCCCATCCATCCCTCCCACTGCCATCACTCTGCCTGATCCCATCCATCCCTCCCACTGCCATCACTCTGCCTGATCCCATCCATCCCTCCGACTGCCATCACTGCCTGATCCCATCCATCCCTCCCACTGCCATCACTCTGCCTGATCCCATTCATCCCTTCCACTGCCATCACTCTGCCTGATCCCATCCATCCCCCCCCACTGACATCACTCTGCCTGATCCCATCCATCCCTTCCACTGCCATCACTGCCTGATCCCATCCATCCCTCCCACTGCCATCACTCTGCCTGATCCCATCCATCCCTCCCACTGCCATCACTCTTCCTGATCCCATCCATCCCTCCGACTGACATCACTGCCTGATCCCATCTTTCCCACTGCCATCACTCTGCCTGATCCCATCCATCCCTCCCACTGCCATCACTCTGCCTGATCCCATCCATCCCTCCGACTGCCATCACTGCCTGATCCCATATCTCCCACTGCCATCCCTCTGCCTGATCCCATCCATCCATCCCACTGCCATCACTGCCTGATCCCATCTCTCCCACTGCCATCACTCTGCCTGATCCCATCCATCCCTCCCACTGCCATCACTCTGCCTGATCCCATCCATCCCTCTGACTGCCATCACTGCCTGATCCCATCTCTCCCACTGCCATCACTCTGCCTGATCCCATCCATCCCTCCCACTGCCATCACTCTGCCTGATCCCATCCATCCCTCCGACTGCCATCACTGCCTGATCCCATCTCTCCCACTGCCATCACTCTGCCTGATCCCATCCATCCCTCCCACTGCCATCACTCTGCCTGATCCCATCCATCCCTCCGACTGCCATCACTGCCTGATCCCATCTCTCCCACTGCCATCACTCTGCCTGATCCCATCCATCCATCCCACTGCCATCAATGCCTGATCCCATCTCTCCCACTGCCATCACTCTGCCTGATCCCATCCATCCCTCCCACTGCCATCACTCTGCCTGATCCCATCCATCCCTCCGACTGCCATCACTGCCTGACCCCATCTATCCCTCCCACTGCCATCACTCTGCCTGATCCCATCCATCCCTCCCACTGCCATCACTCTGCCTGATCCGATCCATCCCTCTGACTGCCATCACTGCCTGATCCCATCTCTCCCACTGCCATCACTCTGCCTGATCCCATCCATCCCCCCCGCTGCCATCACTCTGCCTGATCCCATTAACCCCCCCCCACTGCCATCACTCTGCCTGATCCCATCCATCCCTCCCACTGCCATCACTGCCTGATCCCATCCATCCCTCCCACTGCCATAACTCTGCCTGATCTCATCCATCCCTCCCACTGCCATCACTGCCTGATCCCATCTCTTACAATGCCATCACTCTGCATGATCCCATCCATCCCTCCCACTGCCATCACTCTGCCTGATCCCATCCATCCCTCCCACTGCCATCAATCTGCCTGATCTCATCCATCCCTCCCACTGCCATCACTGCCTGATCCCATCTCTTACAATGCCATCACTCTGCATGATCCCTCCCACTGCCATCACTCTGCCTGATCCCATCCATCCCTCCCACTGCCATCAATCTGCCTGATCCCATCCATCCCTCCGACTGCCATCACTGCCTGATCCCATCTCTTACACTGCCATCACTCTGCCTGATCCCATCCATCCCTCCCACTGCCATCACTCTGCCTGATCCCATCCATCCCTCCCACTGCCATCACTCTGCTTGATCCCATCCATCCCTCCCACTGCCATCACTCTGCCTTATCCCATCCATCCCTCCCACTGCCATCACTCTGCCTGATCCCATCCACCCTCCCACTGCCATCACTCTGCCTGATCCCATCCATCCCTCCGACTGCCATCACTGCCTGATCCCATCTCTCCCACTGCCATCACTCTGCCTGATCCCATCCATCCCCACCACTGCCTTTACTGCCTGATCCTATCCATCCCTCCACTGCCATCACTGCCTGATCCCATCTCTCCCACTGCCATCCCTCTGCCTGATCCCATCCATCCATCCCACTGCCATCACTGCCTGATCCCATCTCTCCCACTGCCATCACTCTGCCTGATCCCATCCATCCCTCTGACTGCCATCACTGCCTGATCCCATCTCTCCCACTGCCATCACTCTGCCTGATCCCATCCATCCCTCCCACTGCCATCACTCTGCCTGATCCCATCCATCCCTCCGACTGCCATCACTGCCTGATCCCATCTCTCCCACTGCCATCACTCTGCCTGATCCCATCCATCCCTCCCACTGCCATCACTCTGCCTGATCCCATCCATCCCTCCGACTGCCATCACTGCCTGATCCCATCTCTCCCACTGCCATCACTCTGCCTGATCCCATCCATCCATCCCACTGCCATCAATGCCTGATCCCATCTCTCCCACTGCCATCACTCTGCCTGATCCCATCCATCCCTCCCACTGCCATCACTCTGCCTGATCCCATCCATCCCTCCGACTGCCATCACTGCCTGATCCCATCTATCCCTCCCACTGCCATCACTCTGCCTGATCTCATCCATCCCTCCCACTGCCATCACTGCCTGATCCCATCTCTTACAATGCCATCACTCTGCATGATCCCATCCATCCCTCCCACTGCCATCACTCTGCCTGATCCCATCCATCCCTCCCACTGCCATCAATCTGCCTGATCCCATCCATCCCTCCGACTGCCATCACTGCCTGATCCCATCTCTTACACTGCCATCACTCTGCCTGATCCCATCCATCCCTCCCACTGCCATCACTCTGCCTGATCCCATCCATCCCTCCCACTGCCATCACTCTGCTTGATCCCATCCATCCCTCCCACTGCCATCACTCTGCCTTATCCCATCCATCCCTCCCACTGCCATCACTCTGCCTGATCCCATCCACCCTCCCACTGCCATCACTCTGCCTGATCCCATCCATCCCTCCGACTGCCATCACTGCCTGATCCCATCTCTCCCACTGCCATCACTCTGCCTGATCCCATCCATCCCCACCACTGCCTTTACTGCCTGATCCCATCCATCCCTCCACTGCCATCACTGCCTGATCCCATCCATCCCTCCCACTGCCATCACTCTGCCTGCCCTTATCCCATCCACCCCCCCCACTGCCATCACTGCCTGATCCCATCCATCCCCCCCACTGCCATCACTCTACCTGATCCCATCTCTCCCACTGCCATCACTCTGAATGCCCTGATCCCATCCTTCTCCCCCACTGCCATCACTGCCTGATTCCATCCACCCCCCCACTGCCTGATCCCATCTCTACCACTGCCATCACTCTGCCTGCCCTGATCCCATTCTCCCCCCCCCACTGCCATCACTGTGCCTGATCCCATCCATCCATCTGCCTGATCCCATCCATCCCTCCCACTGCCATCACTCTGCCTGATCCCATCCATCCCTCCCACTGCCATCACTCTGCCTGATCCCATCCATCCCTCCGACTGCCATCACTGCCTAAACCCATCCATCCCTCCCACTGCCATCACTCTGCCTGATCCCATTCATCCCTCCCACTGCCATCACTCTGCCTGATCCCATCCATCCCCCACTGCCATCACTGCCTGATCCCATCTCTTACACTGCCATCACTCTGCCTGATCCCATCCATCCCTCCAACTGCCATCACTCTGCCTGATCCCATCCATCCCTCCCACAGCCATCACTGCCTGATCCCATCTCTTACACTGCCATCACTCTGCCTGATCCCATCCATCCCTCCAACTGCCATCACTCTGCCTGATCCCATCCATCCCTCCCACAGCCATCACTCTGCCCAATCCCATCCATCCCTCCCACTGCCATCACTCTGCCTGATCCCATCCATCCCTCCCACTGCCATCACTCTGCCTTATCCCATCCATCCCTCCCACTGCCATCACTCTGCCTGATCCCATCCATCCCTCCCACTGCCATCACTCTGCCTGATCCCATCCATTCCTCCCACTGCCATCACTCTGCCTTATCCCATCCATCCCTCCCACTGCCATCACTCTTCCTGATCCCATCCATCCCTCCGACTGACATCACTGCCTGATCCCATCTCTCCCACTGTCATCACTCTGCCTGATCCCATCCATCCCTCCCACTGCCATCACTCTGCCTGATCCCATCCATCCCTCCGACTGCCATCACTCCCTTATCCCATCTCTCCCACTGCCATCCCTCTGCCTGATCCCATCCATCCATCCCACTGCCATCACTGCCTGATCCCATCTCTCCCACTGCCATCACTCTGCCTGATCCCATCCATCCCTCCCACTGCCATCACTCTGCCTGATCCCATCCATCCCTCCGACTGCCATCACAGCCTGATCCCATCTCTCCCACTGCCATCACTCTGCCTGATCCCATCCATCCCTCCGACTGCCATTACTGCCTGATCCCATCTCTCCCACTGCCATCACTCTGCCTGGTCCCATCCATGCCTCCCACTGCCATCACTCTGCCTGATCCCATCCATCCCTCCCACTGCCATCACTCTGCCTGATCCCATCCATCCCTCCGACTGCCATCACTGCCTGATCCCATCTCTCCCACTGCCATCACTCTGCCTGATCCCATCCATCCATCCCACTGCCATCACTGCCTGATCCCATCTCTCCCACTGCCATCACTCTGCCTGATCCCATCCATCTCTCCCACTGCCATCACTCTGCCTGATCCCATCCATCCCTCCCACTGCCATCACTCTGCCTGATCCCATCCATCCCTCCCACTGCCATCACTCTGCCTGATCCCATCCACCCCTCCCACTGCCATCACTCTGCCTGATCATATCCATCCCTCCGACTGCCATCACTGCCTGATCCCATCTCTCCCACTGCCATATCTCTGCCTGATCCCATCCATCCCTTCCACTGCCATCACTCTGCCTGATCCCATCCATCCCTCCCACTGCCATCACTGCCTGATCCCATCCATCCCTCCCACTGCCATCACTCTGCCTGCCCTTATCCCATCCACCCCCCCCACTGCCATCACTGCCTGATCCCATCCATCCCCCCCACTGCCATCACTCTACCTGATCCCATCTCTCCCACTGCCATCACTCTGCCTGCCCTGATCCCATCCTTCTCCCCCACTGCCATCACTGCCTGATCCCATCCACCCCCCCCCACTGCCTGATCCCATCTCTCCCACTGCCATCACTCTGCCTGCCCTGATCCCATTCTCCCCCCCCCACTGCCATCACTGTGCCTGATCCCATCCATCCATCTGCCTGATCCCATCCATCCCTCCGACTGCCATCACTGCCTGATCCCATCCATCCCTCCCACTGCCATCACTCTGCCTGATCCCATTCATCCCTCCCACTGCCATCACTCTGCCTGATCCCATCCATCCCCCCCACTGACATCACTCTGCCTGATCCCATCCATCCCTTCCACTGCCATCACTGCCTGATCCCATCCATCCCTCCCACTGCCATCACTCTGCCTGATCCCATCCATCCCTCCCACTGCCATCACTCTTCCTGATCCCATCCATCCCTCCGACTGACATCACTGCCTGATCCCATCTTTCCCACTGCCATCACTCTGCCTGATCCCATCCATCCCTCCCACTGCCATCACTCTGCCTGATCCCATCCATCCCTCCGACTGCCATCACAGCCTGATCCCATCTCTCCCACTGCCATCACTCTGCCTGATCCCATCCATCCATCCCACTGCCATCACTGCCTGATCCCATCTCTCCCACTGCCATCACTCTGCCTGATCCCATCCATCCCTCCCACTGCCATCACTCTGCCTGATCCCATCCATCCCTCCGACTGCCATCACTGCCTGATCCCATCTCTCCCACTGCCATCACTCTGCCTGATCCCATCCATCCCTCTCACTGCCATCAATCTGCCTGATCCCATCCATCCCTCCCACTGCCATCACTCTGCCTGATCCCATCCACCCCTCCCACTGCCATCACTCTGCCTGATCCCATCCATCCCTCCGACTGCCATCACTGCCTGATCCCATCTCTCCCACTGCCATCACTCTGCCTGATCCCATCCATCCCCACCACTGCCTTGACTGCCTGATCCCATCCATCCCTCCACTGCCATCACTGCCTGATCCCATCCATCCCTCCCACTGCCATCACTCTGCCTGCCCTTATCCCATCCACCCCCCCCCACTGCCATCACTGCCTGATCCCATCCATCCCCCCCACTGCCATCACTCTACCTGATCCCATCTCTCCCACTGCCATCACTCTGCCTGCCCTGATCCCATCCTTCTCCCCCACTGCCATTACTGCCTGATCCCATCCACCCCCCCCCACTGCCTGATCCCATCACTCCCACTGCCATCACTCTGCCTGCCCTGATCCCATTCTCCCCCCCCCACTGCCATCACTGTGCCTGATCCCATCCATCCATCTGCCTGATCCCATCCATCCCTCCCACTGCCATTACTCTGCCTGATTCCATCCATCCCTCCCACTGCCATCACTCTTCCTGATCCCATCCATCCCTCCCACTGCCATCAATCTGCCTGATCCCATCCATCCCTCCGACTGCCATCACTGCCTGATCCCATCTTTCCCACTGCCATCACTCTGCCTGATCCCATCCATCCCTCCCACTGCCATCACTCTGACTGATCCCATTCTTCCCTCCAACTGCCATCACTGCCTGATCCCATCCATCCCTCCCACTGCCATAACTCTAACTGATCCCATCCATCCCTCCCACTGCCATCACTCTGCCTGATCCCATCCATCCCTCCCACTGCCATCATTGCCTGATCCCATCTCTTACACTGCCATCACTCTGCCTGATCCCATCCATCCCTCCCACTGCCATCACTCTGCCTGATCCCATCCATCCCTCCCACTGCCATCACTCTGCCTGATCCCATCCACCCCTCCCACTGCCATCACTCTGCCTGATCCCATCCATCCCTCCGACTGCCATCACTGCCTGATCCCATCTCTCCCACTGCCATCACTCTGCCTGATCCCATCCATCCCCACCACTGCCTTTACTGCCTGATCCCATCCATCCCTCCACTGCCATCACTGCCTGATCCCATCCATCCCTCCCACTGCCATCACTCTGCCTGCCCTTATCCCATCCACCCGCCCCCCACTGCCATCACTGCCTGATCCCATCCATCCCCCCCACTGCCATCACTCTACCTGATCCCATCTCTCCCACTGCCATCACTCTGCCTGCCCTGATCCCATCCTTCTCCCCCACTGCCATCACTGCCTGATCCCATCCACCCCCCCACTGCCTGATCCCATCTCTCCCACTGCCATTACTCTGCCTGCCCTGATCCCATTCTCCCCCCCCCCCCCACTGCCATCACTGTGCCTGATCCCATCCATCCATCTGCCTGATCCCATCCATCCCTCCCACTGCCATCACTCTGCCTGATCCCATCCATCCCTCCCACTGCCATCACTCTGCCTGATCCCATCCATCCCTCCGACTACCATCACTGCCTAAACCCATCCATCACTCCCACTGCCATCACTCTGCCTGATCCCATTCATCCCTCCCACTGCCATCACTCTGCCTGATCCCATCCATCCCCCCACTGCCATCACTCTGCCTGATCCCATCCATCCCTCTTACTGCCATCACTCTGCCTGATCCCATCCATCCCTCCCACTGCCATCACTGCCTGATCCCATCCAGCCCTCCCACTGCCATCACTCTGCCTGATCCCATCCATCCCTCCCACTGCCATCACTCTGCCTGATCACATCCATCCCTCCCACTGCCATCACTGCCTGATCCCATCTCTTACACTGCCATCTTTCTGCCTGATCCCATCCATCCCTCCAACTGCCATCACTCTGCCTGATCCCATCCATCCCTCCCACTGCCATCACTCTGCCCAATCCCATCCATCCCTCCCACTGCCATCACTCTGCCTGATCCCATCCATCCCTCCCACTGCCATCACTCTGCCTTATCCCATCCATCCCTCCAACTGCCATCACTCTGCCTGATCCCATCCATCCCTCCCACTGCCATCACTCTGCCTGATCCCATCCATTCCTCCCACTGCCATCACTCTGCCTTATCCCATCCATCCCTCCCACTGCCATCACTCTTCCTGATCCCATCCATCCCTCCGACTGACATCACTGCCTGATCCCATCTCTCCCACTGTCATCACTCTGCCTGATCCCATCCATCCCTCCCACTGCCATCACTCTGCCTGATCCCATCCATCCCTCCGATTGTCATCACTCCCTTATCCCATCTCTCCCACTGCCATCCCTCTGCCTGATCCCATCCATCCATCCCACTGCCATCACTGCCTGATCCCATCTCTCCCACTGCCATCACTCTGCCTGATCCCATCCATCCCTCCCACTGCCATCACTCTGCCTTATTCCAATCCATCCCTCCGACTGCCATCACTGCCTGATCCCATCTCTCCCACTGCCATCACTCTGCCTGATCCCATCCATCCCTCTGACTGCCATTACTGCCTGATCCCATCTCTCCCACTGCCATCACTCTGCCTGATCCCATCAATGCCTCCCACTGCCATCACTCTGCCTGATCCCATCCATCCCTCCCACTGCCATCACTCTGCCTGATCCCATCCATCCCTCCCACTGCCATCACTCTGCCTTATCCCATCCATCCCCCCCACTGTCATCACTCTGCCTGATCCCATCCATCCCTCCCACTGCCATCACTCTGCCTGATCCCATCCATCCCTCCCACTGCCATCACTTTTCCTTATCCCATCCATCCCTCCCACTGCCATCACTCTGCCTGATCCCATACATCCCTCCGACTGACATCACTGCCTGATCCCGTCTCTCCCACTGCCATCACTCTGTCTGATCCCATCCATCCCTCCCACTGCCATCACTCTGCCTGATCCCATCCATCCCTCCGACTGCCATCACTGCCTGATCCCATCTCTCCCACTGCCATCACTCTGCCTGATCCCATCCATCCATCCCACTGCCATCACTGCCTGATCCCATCTCTCCCACTGCCATCACTCTGCCTGATCCCATCCATCCCTCCTACTGCCATCACTCTGCCTGATCCCATCCATCCCTCCCACTGCCATCACTCTGCCTGATCCCATCCATCCCTCCGACTGCCATCACTGCCTGATCCCATCTCTCCCACTGCCATCACTCTGCCTGATCCCATCCATCCCTCCCACTGCCATCACTCTGCCTGATCCCATCCATCCCTCCCACTGCCATCACTCTGCCTGATCCCATCCACCCCTCCCACTGCCATCACTCTGCCTGATCCCATCCATCCCTCCGACTGCCATCACTGCCTGATCCCATCTCTCCCACTGCCATCACTCTGCCTGATCCCATCCATCCCTCCCACTGCCATCACTCTGCCTGATCCCATCCATCCCTCCCACTGCCATCACTTTTCCTTATCCCATCCATCCCTCCCACTGCCATCACTCTGACTGATCCCATACATCCCTTCGACTGACATCACTGCCTGATCCCGTCTCTCCCACTGCCATCACTCTGCCTGATCCCATCCACCCCCCCCCCCACTGCCATCATTCTGCCTGATCCCATCCATCCCTCCGACTGCCATCACTGCCTGATCCCATCCATCCCTCCCACTGCCATCACTGCCTGATCCCATCCATCCCTCCCACTGCCATCACTCTGCCTGATCCCATCCATCCCTCCCACTGCCATCACTCTGCCTGATCCCATCCATCCCTCCCACTGCCATCACTGCCTGATCCCATCTCTTACACTGCCATCACTCTGCCTGATACCATCCATCCCTCCCACTGCCATCACTCTGCCCAATCCCATCCATCCCTCCCACTGCCATCACTGCCTGATCCCATCCATCCCTCCCACTGCCATCACTCTGCCTGATCCCATCCATCCCTCCCACTGCCATCACTCTGCCTGATCCCATCCATCCCTCCCACTGCCATCACTGCCTGATCCCATCTCTCCCACTGCCATCACTCTGCCTGATCCCATCCATCCCTCCCACTGCCATCACTCTGCCTGATCCCATCCATCCCTCCGACTGCCATCACTGCCTGATCCCATCTCTCCCACTGCCATCACTCTGCCTGATCCCATCCATCCATCCCACTGCCATCAATGCCTGATCCCATCTCTCCCACTGCCATCACTCTGCCTGATCCCATCCATCCCTCCCACTGCCATCACTCTGCCTGATCCCATCCATCCCTCCGACTGCCATCACTGCCTGATCCCATCTCTCCCACTGCCATCACTCTGCCTGATCCCATCCATCCCTCTCACTGCCATCAATCTGCCTGATCCCATCCATCCCTCCCACTGCCATCACTCTGCCTTATCCCATCCACCCCTCCCACTGCCATCACTCTGCCTGATCCCATCCATCCCTCCGACTGCCATCACTGCCTGATCCCATCCATCCCTCCCACTGCCATCACTCTGCCTTATCCCATCCATCCCTCCCACTGCCATCACTCTGCCTTATCCCATCCATCCCTCAGACTGAAATCACTGCCTGATCCCATCTCTCCCACTGCCATCACTCTGCCTGATCCCAGCCATCCCTCCCACTGCCATCAATCTGCCTGATCCCATCCATCCCTCCCACTGCCATCACTCTGCATGATCCCATCCACCCCTCCCACTGCCATCACTCTGCCTGATCCCATCCATCCCTCCCACTGCCATCACTCTGCCTGATCCCATCCATCCCTCCCACTGCATCACTCTGCCTTATCCCATCCATCCCCCCCACTGCCATGACTCTGCCTGATCCCATCCATCCCTCCCACTGCCATCACTCTGCCTGATCCCATCCATCCCTCCCACTGCCATCACTTTTCCTTATCCCATCCATCCCTCCTACTGCCATCACTCTGACTGATCCCATACATCCCTTCGACTGACATCACTGCCTGATCCCGTCTCTCCCACTGCCATCACTCTGCCTGATCCCATCCACCCCCCCCCACTGCCATCACTCTGCCTGATCCCATCCATCCCTCCGACTGCCATCACTGCCTGATCCCATCCATCCCTCCCACTGCCATCACTGCCTGATCCCATCCATCCCTCCCACTGCCATCACTCTGCCTGATCCCATCCATCCCTCCCACTGCCATCACTGCCTGATCCCATCTCTTACACTGCCATCACTCTGCCTGATCCCATCCATCCCTCCCACTGCCATCACTCTGCCCAATCCCATCCATCCCTCCCACTGCCATCACTGCCTGATCCCATCCATCCCTCCCACTGCCATCACTCTGCCTGATCCCATCCATCCCTCCCACTGCCATCACTCTGCCTGATCCCATCCATCCCTCCCACTGCCATCACTGCCTGAACCCATCTCTCCCACTGCCATCACTCTGCCTGATCCCATCCATCCCTCCCACTGCCATCACTCTGCCTGATCCCATCCATCCCTCCGACTGCCATCACTGCCTGATCCCATCTCTCCCACTGCCATCCCTCTGCCTGATCCCATCCATCCATCCCACTGCCATCACTGCCTGATCCCATCTCTCCCACTGCCATCACTCTGCCTGATCCCATCCATCCCTCCCACTGCCATCACTCTGCCTGATCCCATCCATCCCTCCGACTGCCATCTCTGCCTGATCCCATCCATCCCTCCCACTGCCATCACTCTGCCTGATCCCATCCATCCCTCCCACTGCCATCACTCTGCCTGATCCCATCCATCCCTCCCACTGCCATCACTCTGCCTGATCCCATCCATCCCTCCCACTGCCATCACCCTGCCTTATCCCATCTATCCCCCACACTGTCATCACTCTGCCTGATCCCATCCATCCCTCCCACTGCCATCACTCTGCCTGATCCCATCCATCCCTCCCACTGCCATCACTTTTCCTTATCCCATCCATCCCTCCCACTGCCATCACTCTGCCTGATCCCATACATCCCTCCGACTGACATCACTGCCTGATCCCGTCTCTCCCACTGCCATCACTCTGCCTGATCCCATCCATCCCTCCCACTGCCATCACTCTGCCTGATCCCATCCATCCCTCCGACTGCCATCACAGCCTGATCCCATCTCTCCCACTGCCATCACTCTGCCTGATCCCATCCATCCATCCCACTGCCATCACTGCCTGATCCCATCTCTCCCACTGCCATCACTCTGCCTGATCCCATCCATCCCTCCCACTGCCATCACTCTGCCTGATCCCATCCATCCCTCCGACTGCCATCACTGCCTGATCCCATCTCTCCCACTGCCATCACTCTGCCTGATCCCATCCATCCCTCTCACTGCCATCAATCTGCCTGATCCCATCCATCCCTCCCACTGCCATCACTCTGCCTGATCCCATCCACCCCTCCCACTGCCATCACTCTGCCTGATCCCATCCATCCCTCCCACTGCCATCACTCTGACTGATCCCATTCTTCCCTCCAACTGCCATCACTGCCTGATCCCATCCATCCCTCCCACTGCCATAACTCTAACTGATCCCATCCATCCCTCCCACTGCCATCACTCTGCCTGATCCCATCCATCCCTCCCACTGCCATCATTGCCTGATCCCATCTCTTACACTGCCATCACTCTGCCTGATCCCATCCATCCCTCCCACTGCCATCACTCTGCCTGATCCCATCCATCCCTCCCACTGCCATCACTCTGCCTGATCCCATCCACCCCTCCCACTGCCATCACTCTGCCTGATCCCATCCATCCCTCCGACTGCCATCACTGCCTGATCCCATCTCTCCCACTGCCATCACTCTGCCTGATCCCATCCATCCCCACCACTGCCTTTACTGCCTGATCCCATCCATCCCTCCACTGCCATCACTGCCTGATCCCATCCATCCCTCCCACTGCCATCACTCTGCCTGCCCTTATCCCATCCACCCGCCCCCCACTGCCATCACTGCCTGATCCCATCCATCCCCCCCACTGCCATCACTCTACCTGATCCCATCTCTCCCACTGCCATCACTCTGCCTGCCCTGATCCCATCCTTCTCCCCCACTGCCATCACTGCCTGATCCCATCCACCCCCCCACTGCCTGATCCCATCTCTCCCACTGCCATTACTCTGCCTGCCCTGATCCCATTCTCCCCCCCCCCCCACTGCCATCACTGTGCCTGATCCCATCCATCCATCTGCCTGATCCCATCCATCCCTCCCACTGCCATCACTCTGCCTGATCCCATCCATCCCTCCCACTGCCATCACTCTGCCTGATCCCATCCATCCCTCCGACTACCATCACTGCCTAAATCCATCCATCACTCCCACTGCCATCACTCTGCCTGATCCCATTCATCCCTCCCACTGCCATCACTCTGCCTGATCCCATCCATCCCCCCACTGCCATCACTCTGCCTGATCCCATCCATCCCTCTTACTGCCATCACTCTGCCTGATCCCATCCATCCCTCCCACTGCCATCACTGCCTGATCCCATCCATCCCTCCCACTGCCATCACTCTGCCTGATCCCATCCATCCCTCCCACTGCCATCACTCTGCCTGATCACATCCATCCCTCCCACTGCCATCACTGCCTGATCCCATCTCTTACACTGCCATCTTTCTGCCTGATCCCATCCATCCCTCCAACTGCCATCACTCTGCCTGATCCCATCCATCCCTCCCACTGCCATCACTCTGCCCAATCCCATCCATCCCTCCCACTGCCATCACTCTGCCTGATCCCATCCATCCCTCCCACTGCCATCACTCTGCCTTATCCCATCCATCCCTCCAACTGCCATCACTCTGCCTGATCCCATCCATCCCTCCCACTGCCATCACTCTGCCTGATCCCATCCATTCCTCCCACTGCCATCACTCTGCCTTATCCCATCCATCCCTCCCACTGCCATCACTCTTCCTGATCCCATCCATCCCTCCGACTGACATCACTGCCTGATCCCATCTCTCCCACTGTCATCACTCTGCCTGATCCCATCCATCCCTCCCACTGCCATCACTCTGCCTGATCCCATCCATCCCTCCGACTGCCATCACTCCCTTATCCCATCTCTCCCACTGCCATCCCTCTGCCTGATCCCATCCATCCATCCCACTGCCATCACTGCCTGATCCCATCTCTCCCACTGCCATCACTCTGCCTGATCCCATCCATCCCTCCCACTGCCATCACTCTGCCTTATTCCAATCCATCCCTCCGACTGCCATCACTGCCTGATCCCATCTCTCCCACTGCCATCACTCTGCCTGATCCCATCCATCCCTCTGACTGCCATTACTGCCTGATCCCATCTCTCCCACTGCCATCACTCTGCCTGATCCCATCAATGCCTCCCACTGCCATCACTCTGCCTGATCCCATCCATCCCTCCCACTGCCATCACTCTGCCTGATCCCATCCATCCCTCCCACTGCCATCACTCTGCCTTATCCCATCCATCCCCCCCACTGTCATCACTCTGCCTGATCCCATCCATCCCTCCCACTGCCATCACTCTGCCTGATCCCATCCATCCCTTCCACTGCCATCACTTTTCCTTATCCCATCCATCCCTCCCACTGCCATCACTCTGCCTGATCCCATACATCCCTCCGACTGACATCACTGCCTGATCCCGTCTCTCCCACTGCCATCACTCTGCCTGATCCCATCCATCCCTCCCACTGCCATCACTCTGCCTGATCCCATCCATCCCTCCGACTGCCATCACTGCCTGATCCCATCTCTCCCACTGCCATCACTCTGCCTGATCCCATCCATCCATCCCACTGCCATCACTGCCTGATCCCATCTCTCCCACTGCCATCACTCTGCCTGATCCCATCCATCCCTCCTACTGCCATCACTCTGCCTGATCCCATCCATCCCTCCCACTGCCATCACTCTGCCTGATCCCATCCATCCCTCCGACTGCCATCACTGCCTGATCCCATCTCTCCCACTGCCATCACTCTGCCTGATCCCATCCATCCCTCCCACTGCCATCACTCTGCCTGATCCCATCCATCCCTCCCACTGCCATCACTCTGCCTGATCCCATCCACCCCTCCCACTGCCATCACTCTGCCTGATCCCATCCATCCCTCCGACTGCCATCACTGCCTGATCCCATCTCTCCCACTGCCATCACTCTGCCTGATCCCATCCATCCCTCCCACTGCCATCACTCTGCTTGATCCCATCCATCCCTCCCACTGCCATCACTTTTCCTTATCCCATCCATCCCTCCCACTGCCATCACTCTGACTGATCCCATACATCCCTTCGACTGACATCACTGCCTGATCCCGTCTCTCCCACTGCCATCACTCTGCCTGATCCCATCCACCCCCCCCCCCCACTGCCATCATTCTGCCTGATCCCATCCATCCCTCCGACTGCCATCACTGCCTGATCCCATCCATCCCTCCCACTGCCATCACTGCCTGATCCCATCCATCCCTCCCACTGCCATCACTCTGCCTGATCCCATCCATCCCTCCCACTGCCATCACTCTGCCTGATCCCATCCATCCCTCCCACTGCCATCACTGCCTGATCCCATCTCTTACACTGCCATCACTCTGCCTGATCCCATCCATCCCTCCCACTGCCATCACTCTGCCCAATCCCATCCATCCCTCCCACTGCCATCACTGCCTGATCCCATCCATCCCTCCCACTGCCATCACTCTGCCTGATCCCATCCATCCCTCCCACTGCCATCACTCTGCCTGATCCCATCCATCCCTCCCACTGCCATCACTCTGCCTTATCCCATCCATCCCTCCCACTGCCATCACTCTGCCTTATCCCATCCATCCCTCAGACTGAAATCACTGCCTGATCCCATCTCTCCCACTGCCATCACTCTGCCTGATCCCATCCATCCCTCCCACTGCCATCAATCTGCCTGATCCCATCCATCCCTCCCACTGCCATCACTCTGCATGATCCCATCCACCCCTCCCACTGCCATCACTCTGCCTGATCCCATCCATCCCTCCCACTGCCATCACTCTGCCTGATCCCATCCATCCCTCCCACTGCATCACTCTGCCTTATCCCATCCATCCCCCCCACTGCCATGACTCTGCCTGATCCCATCCATCCCTCCCACTGCCATCACTCTGCCTGATCCCATCCATCCCTCCCACTGCCATCACGTTTCCTTATCCCATCCATCCCTCCTACTGCCATCACTCTGACTGATCCCATACATCCCTTCAACTGACATCACTGCCTGATCCCGTCTCTCCCACTGCCATCACTCTGCCTGATCCCATCCACCCCCCCCACTGCCATCACTCTGCCTGATCCCATCCATCCCTCCGACTGCCATCACTGCCTGATCCCATCCATCCCTCCCACTGCCATCACTGCCTGATCCCATCCATCCCTCCCACTGCCATCACTCTGCCTGATCCCATCCATCCCTCCCACTGCCATCACTGCCTGATCCCATCTCTTACACTGCCATCACTCTGCCTGATCCCATCCATCCCTCCCACTGCCATCACTCTGCCCAATCCCATCCATCCCTCCCACTGCCATCACTGCCTGATCCCATCCATCCCTCCCACTGCCATCACTCTGCCTGATCCCATCCATCCCTCCCACTGCCATCACTCTGCCTGATCCCATCCATCCCTCCGACTGCCATCACTGCCTGATCCCATCTCTCCCACTGCCATCCCTCTGCCTGATCCCATCCATCCATCCCACTGCCATCACTGCCTGATCCCATCTCTCCCACTGCCATCACTCTGCCTGATCCCATCCATCCCTCCCACTGCCATCACTCTGCCTGATCCCATCCATCCCTCCGACTGCCATCTCTGCCTGATCCCATCCATCCCTCCCACTGCCATCACTCTGCCTGATCCCATCCATCCCTCCCACTGCCATCACTCTGCCTGATCCCATCCATCCCTCCCACTGCCATCACTCTGCCTGATCCCATCCATCCCTCCCACTGCCATCACCCTGCCTTATCCCATCTATCCCCCACACTGTCATCACTCTGCCTGATCCCATCCATCCCTCCCACTGCCATCACTCTGCCTGATCCCATCCATCCCTCCCACTGCCATCACTTTTCCTTATCCCATCCATCCCTCCCACTGCCATCACTATGCCTGATCCCATACATCCCTCCGACTGACATCACTGCCTGATCCCGTCTCTCCCACTGCCATCACTCTGCCTGATCCCATCCATCCCTCCCACTGCCATCACTCTGCCTGATCCCATCCATCCCTCCGACTGCCATCACAGCCTGATCCCATCTCTCCCACTGCCATCACTCTGCCTGATCCCATCCATCCATCCCACTGCCATCACTGCCTGATCCCATCTCTCCCACTGCCATCACTCTGCCTGATCCCATCCATCCCTCCCACTGCCATCACTCTGCCTGATCCCATCCATCCCTCCGACTGCCATCACTGCCTGATCCCATCTCTCCCACTGCCATCACTCTGCCTGATCCCATCCATCCCTCTCACTGCCATCAATCTGCCTGATCCCATCCATCCCTCCCACTGCCATCACTCTGCCTGATCCCATCCACCCCTCCCACTGCCATCACTCTGCCTGATCCCATCCATCCCTCCGACTGCCATCACTGCCTGATCCCATCTCTCCCACTGCCATCACTCTGCCTGATCCCATCCATCCCCACCACTGCCATCACTCTGCCTGCCCTTATCCCATCCACCCCCCCCCACTGCCATCACTGCCTGATCCCATCCATCCCCCCCACTGCCATCACTCTACCTGATCCCATCTCTCCCACTGCCATCACTCTGCCTGCCCTGATCCCATCCTTCTCCCCCACTGCCATCACTGCCTGATCCCATCCACCCCCCCCCACTGCCTGATCCCATCTCTCCCACTGCCATCACTCTGCCTGCCCTGATCCCATTCTCCCCCCCCACTGCCATCACTGTGCCTGATCCCATCCATCCATCTGCCTGATCCCATCCATCCCTCCCACTGCCATCACTCTGCCTGATTCCATCCATCCCTCCCACTGCCATCACTCTTCCTGATCCCATCCATCCCTCCCACTGCCATCAATCTGCCTGATCCCATCCATCCCTCCGACTGCCATCACTGCCTGATCCCATCTCTCCCACTGCCATCACTCTGCCTGATCCCATCCATCCCTCCCACTGCCATCACTCTGCCTGATCCCATCCATCCCTCCAACTGCCATCACTGCCTGATCCCATCCATCCCTCCCACAGCCATAACTCTAACTGATCCCATCCATCCCTCCCACTGCCATCACTCTGCCTGATCCCATCCATTCCTTACGACTGCCATCACTGCCTGATCCCATCTCTCCCACTGTCATCACTCTGCCTGATCCCATCCATCCCTCCCACTGCCATCACTCTGCCTGATCCCATCCATCCCTCCCACTGCCATCACTTTTCCTTATCCCATCCATCCCTCCTACTGCCATCACTCTGACTGATCCCATACATCCCTTCGACTGACATCACTGCCTGATCCCGTCTCTCCCACTGCCATCACTCTGCCTGATCCCATCCACCCCCCCCCACTGCCATCACTCTGCCTGATCCCATCCATCCCTCCGACTGCCATCACTGCCTGATCCCATCCATCCCTCCCACTGCCATCACTGCCTGATCCCATCCATCCCTCCCACTGCCATCACTCTGCCTGATCCCATCCATCCCTCCCACTGCCATCACTCTGCTTGATCCCATCCATCCCTCCCACTGCCATCACTCTGCCTTATCCCATCCATCCCTCCCACTGCCATCACTCTGCCTGATCCCATCCACCCTCCCACTGCCATCACTCTGCCTGATCCCATCCATCCCTCCGACTGCCATCACTGCCTGATCCCATCTCTCCCACTGCCATCACTCTGCCTGATCCCATCCATCCCCACCACTGCCTTTACTGCCTGATCCCATCCATCCCTCCACTGCCATCACTGCCTGATCCCATCCATCCCTCCCACTGCCATCACTCTGCCTGCCCTTATCCCATCCACCCCCCCCCCACTGCCATCACTGCCTGATCCCATCCATCCCCCCCACTGCCATCACTCTACCTGATCCCATCTCTCCCACTGCCATCACTCTGAATGCCCTGATCCCATCCTTCTCCCCCACTGCCATCACTGCCTGATCCCATCCACCCCCCCACTGCCTGATCCCATCTCTACCACTGCCATCACTCTGCCTGCCCTGATCCCATTCTCCCCCCCCCCACTGCCATCACTGTGCCTGATCCCATCCATCCATCTGCCTGATCCCATCCATCCCTCCCACTGCCATCACTCTGCCTGATCCCATCCATCCCTCCCACTGCCATCACTCTGCCTGATCCCATCCATCCCTCCGACTGCCATCACTGCCTAAACCCATCCATCCCTCCCACTGCCATCACTCTGCCTGATCCCATTCATCCCTCCCACTGCCATCACTCTGCCTGATCCCATCCATCCCCCACTGCCATCACTCTGCCTGATCCCATCCATCCCTCCCACTGCCATCACTGCCTGATCCCATCCATCCCTCCCACTGCCATCACTCTGCCTGATCCCATCCATCCCTCCCACTGCCATCACTCTGCCTGATCCCATCCATCCCTCCCACTGCCATCACTGCCTGATCCCATCTCTTACACTGCCATCACTCTGCCTGATCCCATCCATCCCTCCAACTGCCATCACTCTGCCTGATCCCATCCATCCCTCCCACAGCCATCACTCTGCCCAATCCCATCCATCCCTCCCACTGCCATCACTCTGCCTGATCCCATCCATCCCTCCCACTGCCATCACTCTGCCTTATCCCATCCATCCCTCCCACTGCCATCACTCTGCCTGATCCCATCCATCCCTCCCACTGCCATCACTCTGCCTGATCCCATCCATTCCTCCCACTGCCATCACTCTGCCTTATCCCATCCATCCCTCCCACTGCCATCACTCTTCCTGATCCCATCCATCCCTCCGACTGACATCACTGCCTGATCCCATCTCTCCCACTGTCATCACTCTGCCTGATCCCATCCATCCCTCCCACTGCCATCACTCTGCCTGATCCCATCCATCCCTCCGACTGCCATCACTCCCTTATCCCATCTCTCCCACTGCCATCCCTCTGCCTGATCCCATCCATCCATCCCACTGCCATCACTGCCTGATCCCATCTCTCCCACTGCCATCACTCTGCCTGATCCCATCCATCCCTCCCACTGCCATCACTCTGCCTGATCCCATCCATCCCTCCGACTGCCATCACAGCCTGATCCCATCTCTCCCACTGCCATCACTCTGCCTGATCCCATCCATCCCTCCGACTGCCATTACTGCCTG
This sequence comes from Pelophylax lessonae, assembly GCF_965119305.1. Classification (NCBI taxonomy): domain Eukaryota; kingdom Metazoa; phylum Chordata; class Amphibia; order Anura; family Ranidae; genus Pelophylax; species Pelophylax lessonae. Next base: position 190,239,878 of record NC_138776.1, on the reverse strand, counting down.
ATCCCATCTCTCCCACTGCCATCACTCTGCCTGGTCCCATCCATGCCTCCCACTGCCATCACTCTGCCTGATCCCATCCATCCCTCCCACTGCCATCACTCTGCCTGATCCCATCCATCCCTCCCACTGCCATCACTCTGCCTTATCCCATCCATCCCCCCCACTGTCATCACTCTGCCTGATCCCATCCATCCCTCCCACTGCCATCACTTTGCCTGATCCCATCCATCCCTCCCACTGCCATCACTTTTCCTTATCCCATCCATCCCTCCCACTGCCATCACTCTGCCTGATCCCATACATCCCTCCGACTGACATCACTGCCTGATCCCATCTCTCCCACTGCCATCACTCTGCCTGATCCCATCCATTCATCCCACTGCCATCACTGCCTGATCCCATCTCTCCCACTGCCATCACTCTGCCTGATCCCATCCATCTCTCCCACTGCCATCACTCTGCCTGATCCCATCCATCTCTCCCACTGCCATCACTCTGCCTGATCCCATCCATCCCTCCCACTGCCATCACTCTGCCTGATCCCATCCATCCCTCCCACTGCCATCACTGCCTGATCCCATCTCTCCCACTGCCATCACTCTGCCTGATCCCATCCATCCATCCCACTGCCATCACTGCCTGATCCCATCTCTCCCACTGCCATCACTCCGCCTGATCCCATCCATCTCTCCCACTGCCATCACTCTGCCTGATCCCATCCATCCCTCCCACTGCCATCACTCTGCCTGATCCCATCCATCCCTCCCACTGCCATCACTCTGCCTGATCCCATCCACCCCTCCCACTGCCATCACTCTGCCTGATCATATCCATCCCTCCGACTGCCATCACTGCCTGATCCCATCTCTCCCACTGCCATCACTCTGCCTGATCCCATCCATCCCCACCACTGCCTTTACTGCCTGATCCCATCCATCCCTCCACTGCCATCACTGCCTGATCCCATCCATCCCTCCCACTGCCATCACTCTGCCTGCCCTTATCCCATCCACCCCCCCCCCACTGCCATCACTGCCTGATCCCATCCATCCCCCCCACTGCCATCACTCTACCTGATCCCATCTCTCCCACTGCCATCACTCTGCCTGCCCTGATCCTATCCTTCTCCCCCTACTGTCATCACTGCCTGATCCCATCCACCCCCCCCCCACTGCCTGATCCCATCTCTCCCACTGCCATCACTCTGCCTGCCCTGATCCCATTCTCCCCCCCCCACTGCCATCACTGTGCCTGATCCCATCCATCCATCTGCCTGATCCCATCCATCCCTCCCACTGCCATCACTCTGCCTGATCCCATCCATCCCTCCCACTGCCATCACTCTGCCTGATCCCATCCATCCCTCCGACTGCCATCACTGCCTGATCCCATCCATCCCTCCCACTGCCATCACTCTGCCTGATCCCATTCATCCCTTCCACTGCCATCACTCTGCCTGATCCCATCCATCCCCCCCACTGACATCACTCTGCCTGATCCCATCCATCCCTTCCACTGCCATCACTGCCTGATCCCATCCATCCCTCCCACTGCCATCACTCTGCCTGATCCCATCCATCCCTCCCACTGCCATCACTCTTCCTGATCCCATCCATCCCTCCGACTGACATCACTGCCTGATCCCATCTTTCCCACTGCCATCACTCTGCCTGATCCCATCCATCCCTCCCACTGCCATCACTCTGCCTGATCCCATCCATCCCTCCGACTGCCATCACTGCCTGATCCCATATCTCCCACTGCCATCCCTCTGCCTGATCCCATCCATCCATCCCACTGCCATCACTGCCTGATCCCATCTCTCCCACTGCCATCACTCTGCCTGATCCCATCCATCCCTCCCACTGCCATCACTCTGCCTGATCCCATCCATCCCTCTGACTGCCATCACTGCCTGATCCCATCTCTCCCACTGCCATCACTCTGCCTGATCCCATCCATCCCTCCCACTGCCATCACTCTGCCTGATCCCATCCATCCCTCCGACTGCCATCACTGCCTGATCCCATCTCTCCCACTGCCATCACTCTGCCTGATCCCATCCATCCCTCCCACTGCCATCACTCTGCCTGATCCCATCCATCCCTCCGACTGCCATCACTGCCTGATCCCATCTCTCCCACTGCCATCACTCTGCCTGATCCCATCCATCCATCCCACTGCCATCAATGCCTGATCCCATCTCTCCCACTGCCATCACTCTGCCTGATCCCATCCATCCCTCCCACTGCCATCACTCTGCCTGATCCCATCCATCCCTCCGACTGCCATCACTGCCTGATCCCATCTATCCCTCCCACTGCCATCACTCTGCCTGATCCCATCCATCCCTCCCACTGCCATCACTCTGCCTGATCCGATCCATCCCTCTGACTGCCATCACTGCCTGATCCCATCTCTCCCACTGCCATCACTCTGCCTGATCCCATCCATCCCCCCCCGCTGCCATCACTCTGCCTGATCCCATTAACCCCCCCCCCCACTGCCATCACTCTGCCTGATCCCATCCATCCCTCCCACTGCCATCACTGCCTGATCCCATCCATCCCTCCCACTGCCATAACTCTGCCTGATCTCATCCATCCCTCCCACTGCCATCACTGCCTGATCCCATCTCTTACAATGCCATCACTCTGCATGATCCCATCCATCCCTCCCACTGCCATCACTCTGCCTGATCCCATCCATCCCTCCCACTGCCATCAATCTGCCTGATCTCATCCATCCCTCCCACTGCCATCACTGCCTGATCCCATCTCTTACAATGCCATCACTCTGCATGATCCCATCCATCCCTCCCACTGCCATCACTCTGCCTGATCCCATCCATCCCTCCCACTGCCATCAATCTGCCTGATCCCATCCATCCCTCCGACTGCCATCACTGCCTGATCCCATCTCTTACACTGCCATCACTCTGCCTGATCCCATCCATCCCTCCCACTGCCATCACTCTGCCTGATCCCATCCATCCCTCCCACTGCCATCACTCTGCTTGATCCCATCCATCCCTCCCACTGCCATCACTCTGCCTTATCCCATCCATCCCTCCCACTGCCATCACTCTGCCTGATCCCATCCACCCTCCCACTGCCATCACTCTGCCTGATCCCATCCATCCCTCCGACTGCCATCACTGCCTGATCCCATCTCTCCCACTGCCATCACTCTGCCTGATCCCATCCATCCCCACCACTGCCTTTACTGCCTGATCCCATCCATCCCTCCACTGCCATCACTGCCTGATCCCATCCATCCCTCCCACTGCCATCACTCTGCCTGCCCTTATCCCATCCACCCCCCCCACTGCCATCACTGCCTGATCCCATCCATCCCCCCCACTGCCATCACTCTACCTGATCCCATCTCTCCCACTGCCATCACTCTGAATGCCCTGATCCCATCCTTCTCCCCCACTGCCATCACTGCCTGATTCCATCCACCCCCCCACTGCCTGATCCCATCTCTACCACTGCCATCACTCTGCCTGCCCTGATCCCATTCTCCCCCCCCCCACTGCCATCACTGTGCCTGATCCCATGCATCCATCTGCCTGATCCCATCCATCCCTCCCACTGCCATCACTCTGCCTGATCCCATCCATCCCTCCCACTGCCATCACTCTGCCTGATCCCATCCATCCCTCCGACTGCCATCACTGCCTAAACCCATCCATCCCTCCCACTGCCATCACTCTGCCTGATCCCATTCATCCCTCCCACTGCCATCACTCTGCCTGATCCCATCCATCCCCCACTGCCATCACTGCCTGATCCCATCTCTTACACTGCCATCACTCTGCCTGATCCCATCCATCCCTCCAACTGCCATCACTCTGCCTGATCCCATCCATCCCTCCCACAGCCATCACTGCCTGATCCCATCTCTTACACTGCCATCACTCTGCCTGATCCCATCCATCCCTCCAACTGCCATCACTCTGCCTGATCCCATCCATCCCTCCCACAGCCATCACTCTGCCCAATCCCATCCATCCCTCCCACTGCCATCACTCTGCCTGATCCCATCCATCCCTCCCACTGCCATCACTCTGCCTTATCCCATCCATCCCTCCCACTGCCATCACTCTGCCTGATCCCATCCATCCCTCCCACTGCCATCACTCTGCCTGATCCCATCCATTCCTCCCACTGCCATCACTCTGCCTTATCCCATCCATCCCTCCCACTGCCATCACTCTTCCTGATCCCATCCATCCCTCCGACTGACATCACTGCCTGATCCCATCTCTCCCACTGTCATCACTCTGCCTGATCCCATCCATCCCTCCCACTGCCATCACTCTGCCTGATCCCATCCATCCCTCCGACTGCCATCACTCCCTTATCCCATCTCTCCCACTGCCATCCCTCTGCCTGATCCCATCCATCCATCCCACTGCCATCACTGCCTGATCCCATCTCTCCCACTGCCATCACTCTGCCTGATCCCATCCATCCCTCCCACTGCCATCACTCTGCCTGATCCCATCCATCCCTCCGACTGCCATCACAGCCTGATCCCATCTCTCCCACTGCCATCACTCTGCCTGATCCCATCCATCCCTCCGACTGCCATTACTGCCTGATCCCATCTCTCCCACTGCCATCACTCTGCCTGGTCCCATCCATGCCTCCCACTGCCATCACTCTGCCTGATCCCATCCATCCCTCCCACTGCCATCACTCTGCCTGATCCCATCCATCCCTCCGACTGCCATCACTGCCTGATCCCATCTCTCCCACTGCCATCACTCTGCCTGATCCCATCCATCCATCCCACTGCCATCACTGCCTGATCTCATCTCTCCCACTGCCATCACTCTGCCTGATCCCATCCATCTCTCCCACTGCCATCACTCTGCCTGATCCCATCCATCCCTCCCACTGCCATCACTCTGCCTGATCCCATCCATCCCTCCCACTGCCATCACTCTGCCTGATCCCATCCACCCCTCCCACTGCCATCACTCTGCCTGATCATATCCATCCCTCCGACTGCCATCACTGCCTGATCCCATCTCTCCCACTGCCATATCTCTGCCTGATCCCATCCATCCCTTCCACTGCCATCACTCTGCCTGATCCCATCCATCCCTCCCACTGCCATCACTGCCTGATCCCATCCATCCCTCCCACTGCCATCACTCTGCCTGCCCTTATCCCATCCACCCCCCCCCACTGCCATCACTGCCTGATCCCATCCATCCCCCCCACTGCCATCACTCTACCTGATCCCATCTCTCCCACTGCCATCACTCTGCCTGCCCTGATCCCATCCTTCTCCCCCACTGCCATCACTGCCTGATCCCATCCACCCCCCCCCACTGCCTGATCCCATCTCTCCCACTGCCATCACTCTGCCTGCCCTGATCCCATTCTCCCCCCCCACTGCCATCACTGTGCCTGATCCCATCCATCCATCTGCCTGATCCCATCCATCCCTCCGACTGCCATCACTGCCTGATCCCATCCATCCCTCCCACTGCCATCACTCTGCCTGATCCCATTCATCCCTCCCACTGCCATCACTCTGCCTGATCCCATCCATCCCCCCCACTGACATCACTCTGCCTGATCCCATCCATCCCTTCCACTGCCATCACTGCCTGATCCCATCCATCCCTCCCACTGCCATCACTCTGCCTGATCCCATCCATCCCTCCCACTGCCATCACTCTTCCTGATCCCATCCATCCCTCCGACTGACATCACTGCCTGATCCCATCTTTCCCACTGCCATCACTCTGCCTGATCCCATCCATCCCTCCCACTGCCATCACTCTGCCTGATCCCATCCATCCCTCCGACTGCCATCACAGCCTGATCCCATCTCTCCCACTGCCATCACTCTGCCTGATCCCATCCATCCATCCCACTGCCATCACTGCCTGATCCCATCTCTCCCACTGCCATCACTCTGCCTGATCCCATCCATCCCTCCCACTGCCATCACTCTGCCTGATCCCATCCATCCCTCCGACTGCCATCACTGCCTGATCCCATCTCTCCCACTGCCATCACTCTGCCTGATCCCATCCATCCCTCTCACTGCCATCAATCTGCCTGATCCCATCCATCCCTCCCACTGCCATCACTCTGCCTGATCCCATCCACCCCTCCCACTGCCATCACTCTGCCTGATCCCATCCATCCCTCCGACTGCCATCACTGCCTGATCCCATCTCTCCCACTGCCATCACTCTGCCTGATCCCATCCATCCCCACCACTGCCTTGACTGCCTGATCCCATCCATCCCTCCACTGCCATCACTGCCTGATCCCATCCATCCCTCCCACTGCCATCACTCTGCCTGCCCTTATCCCATCCACCCCCCCCCCACTGCCATCACTGCCTGATCCCATCCATCCCCCCCACTGCCATCACTCTACCTGATCCCATCTCTCCCACTGCCATCACTCTGCCTGCCCTGATCCCATCCTTCTCCCCCACTGCCATTACTGCCTGATCCCATCCACCCCCCCCCCACTGCCTGATCCCATCACTCCCACTGCCATCACTCTGCCTGCCCTGATCCCATTCTCCCCCCCCCACTGCCATCACTGTGCCTGATCCCATCCATCCATCTGCCTGATCCCATCCATCCCTCCCACTGCCATTACTCTGCCTGATTCCATCCATCCCTCCCACTGCCATCACTCTTCCTGATCCCATCCATCCCTCCCACTGCCATCAATCTGCCTGATCCCATCCATCCCTCCGACTGCCATCACTGCCTGATCCCATCTTTCCCACTGCCATCACTCTGCCTGATCCCATCCATCCCTCCCACTGCCATCACTCTGACTGATCCCATTCTTCCCTCCAACTGCCATCACTGCCTGATCCCATCCATCCCTCCCACTGCCATAACTCTAACTGATCCCATCCATCCCTCCCACTGCCATCACTCTGCCTGATCCCATCCATCCCTCCCACTGCCATCATTGCCTGATCCCATCTCTTACACTGCCATCACTCTGCCTGAACCCATCCATCCCTCCCACTGCCATCACTCTGCCTGATCCCATCCATCCCTCCCACTGCCATCACTCTGCCTGATCCCATCCACCCCTCCCACTGCCATCACTCTGCCTGATCCCATCCATCCCTCCGACTGCCATCACTGCCTGATCCCATCTCTCCCACTGCCATCACTCTGCCTGATCCCATCCATCCCCACCACTGCCTTTACTGCCTGATCCCATCCATCCCTCCACTGCCATCACTGCCTGATCCCATCCATCCCTCCCACTGCCATCACTCTGCCTGCCCTTATCCCATCCACCCGCCCCCCACTGCCATCACTGCCTGATCCCATCCATCCCCCCCACTGCCATCACTCTACCTGATCCCATCTCTCCCACTGCCATCACTCTGCCTGCCCTGATCCCATCCTTCTCCCCCACTGCCATCACTGCCTGATCCCATCCACCCCCCCACTGCCTGATCCCATCTCTCCCACTGCCATTACTCTGCCTGCCCTGATCCCATTCTCCCCCCCCCCCACTGCCATCACTCTGCCTGATCCCATCCATCCCTCCCACTGCCATCACTCTGCCTGATCCCATCCATCCCTCCGACTACCATCACTGCCTAAACCCATCCATCACTCCCACTGCCATCACTCTGCCTGATCCCATTCATCCCTCCCACTGCCATCACTCTGCCTGATCCCATCCATCCCCCCACTGCCATCACTCTGCCTGATCCCATCCATCCCTCTTACTGCCATCACTCTGCCTGATCCCATCCATCCCTCCCACTGCCATCACTGCCTGATCCCATCCATCCCTCCCACTGCCATCACTCTGCCTGATCCCATCCATCCCTCCCACTGCCATCACTCTGCCTGATCACATCCATCCCTCCCACTGCCATCACTGCCTGATCCCATCTCTTACACTGCCATCTTTCTGCCTGATCCCATCCATCCCTCCAACTGCCATCACTCTGCCTGATCCCATCCATCCCTCCCACTGCCATCACTCTGCCCAATCCCATCCATCCCTCCCACTGCCATCACTCTGCCTGATCCCATCCATCCCTCCCACTGCCATCACTCTGCCTTATCCCATCCATCCCTCCAACTGCCATCACTCTGCCTGATCCCATCCATCCCTCCCACTGCCATCACTCTGCCTGATCCCATCCATTCCTCCCACTGCCATCACTCTGCCTTATCCCATCCATCCCTCCCACTGCCATCACTCTTCCTGATCCCATCCATCCCTCCGACTGACATCACTGCCTGATCCCATCTCTCCCACTGTCATCACTCTGCCTGATCCCATCCATCCCTCCCACTGCCATCACTCTGCCTGATCCCATCCATCCCTCCGATTGTCATCACTCCCTTATCCCATCTCTCCCACTGCCATCCCTCTGCCTGATCCCATCCATCCATCCCACTGCCATCACTGCCTGATCCCATCTCTCCCACTGCCATCACTCTGCCTGATCCCATCCATCCCTCCCACTGCCATCACTCTGCCTTATTCCAATCCATCCCTCCGACTGCCATCACTGCCTGATCCCATCTCTCCCACTGCCATCACTCTGCCTGATCCCATCCATCCCTCTGACTGCCATTACTGCCTGATCCCATCTCTCCCACTGCCATCACTCTGCCTGATCCCATCAATGCCTCCCACTGCCATCACTCTGCCTGATCCCATCCATCCCTCCCACTGCCATCACTCTGCCTGATCCCATCCATCCCTCCCACTGCCATCACTCTGCCTTATCCCATCCATCCCCCCCACTGTCATCACTCTGCCTGATCCCATCCATCCCTCCCACTGCCATCACTCTGCCTGATCCCATCCATCCCTCCCACTGCCATCACTTTTCCTTATCCCATCCATCCCTCCCACTGCCATCACTCTGCCTGATCCCATACATCCCTCCGACTGACATCACTGCCTGATCCCGTCTCTCCCACTGCCATCACTCTGTCTGATCCCATCCATCCCTCCCACTGCCATCACTCTGCCTGATCCCATCCATCCCTCCGACTGCCATCACTGCCTGATCCCATCTCTCCCACTGCCATCACTCTGCCTGATCCCATCCATCCATCCCACTGCCATCACTGCCTGATCCCATCTCTCCCACTGCCATCACTCTGCCTGATCCCATCCATCCCTCCTACTGCCATCACTCTGCCTGATCCCATCCATCCCTCCCACTGCCATCACTCTGCCTGATCCCATCCATCCCTCCGACTGCCATCACTGCCTGATCCCATCTCTCCCACTGCCATCACTCTGCCTGATCCCATCCATCCCTCCCACTGCCATCACTCTGCCTGATCCCATCCATCCCTCCCACTGCCATCACTCTGCCTGATCCCATCCACCCCTCCCACTGCCATCACTCTGCCTGATCCCATCCATCCCTCCGACTGCCATCACTGCCTGATCCCATCTCTCCCACTGCCATCACTCTGCCTGATCCCATCCATCCCTCCCACTGCCATCACTCTGCCTGATCCCATCCATCCCTCCCACTGCCATCACTTTTCCTTATCCCATCCATCCCTCCCACTGCCATCACTCTGACTGATCCCATACATCCCTTCGACTGACATCACTGCCTGATCCCGTCTCTCCCACTGCCATCACTCTGCCTGATCCCATCCACCCCCCCCCACTGCCATCATTCTGCCTGATCCCATCCATCCCTCCGACTGCCATCACTGCCTGATCCCATCCATCCCTCCCACTGCCATCACTGCCTGATCCCATCCATCCCTCCCACTGCCATCACTCTGCCTGATCCCATCCATCCCTCCCACTGCCATCACTCTGCCTGATCCCATCCATCCCTCCCACTGCCATCACTGCCTGATCCCATCTCTTACACTGCCATCACTCTGCCTGATCCCATCCATCCCTCCCACTGCCATCACTCTGCCCAATCCCATCCATCCCTCCCACTGCCATCACTGCCTGATCCCATCCATCCCTCCCACTGCCATCACTCTGCCTGATCCCATCCATCCCTCCCACTGCCATCACTCTGCCTGATCCCATCCATCCCTCCCACTGCCATCACTGCCTGATCCCATCTCTCCCACTGCCATCACTCTGCCTGATCCCATCCATCCCTCCCACTGCCATCACTCTGCCTGATCCCATCCATCCCTCCGACTGCCATCACTGCCTGATCCCATCTCTCCCACTGCCATCACTCTGCCTGATCCCATCCATCCATCCCACTGCCATCAATGCCTGATCCCATCTCTCCCACTGCCATCACTCTGCCTGATCCCATCCATCCCTCCCACTGCCATCACTCTGCCTGATCCCATCCATCCCTCCGACTGCCATCACTGCCTGATCCCATCTCTCCCACTGCCATCACTCTGCCTGATCCCATCCATCCCTCTCACTGCCATCAATCTGCCTGATCCCATCCATCCCTCCCACTGCCATCACTCTGCCTTATCCCATCCATCCCTTCCACTGCCATCACTGCCTGATCCCATCCATCCCTCCCACTGCCATCACTCTGCCTGATCCCATCCATCCCTCCCACTGCCATCACTCTTCCTGATCCCATCCATCCCTCCGACTGACATCACTGCCTGATCCCATCTTTCCCACTGCCATCACTCTGCCTGATCCCATCCATCCCTCCCACTGCCATCACTCTGCCTGATCCCATCCATCCCTCCGACTGCCATCACAGCCTGATCCCATCTCTCCCACTGCCATCACTCTGCCTGATCCCATCCATCCATCCCACTGCCATCACTGCCTGATCCCATCTCTCCCACTGCCATCACTCTGCCTGATCCCATCCATCCCTCCCACTGCCATCACTCTGCCTGATCCCATCCATCCCTCCGACTGCCATCACTGCCTGATCCCATCTCTCCCACTGCCATCACTCTGCCTGATCCCATCCATCCCTCTCACTGCCATCAATCTGCCTGATCCCATCCATCCCTCCCACTGCCATCACTCTGCCTGATCCCATCCACCCCTCCCACTGCCATCACTCTGCCTGATCCCATCCATCCCTCCGACTGCCATCACTGCCTGATCCCATCTCTCCCACTGCCATCACTCTGCCTGATCCCATCCATCCCCACCACTGCCTTGACTGCCTGATCCCATCCATCCCTCCACTGCCATCACTGCCTGATCCCATCCATCCCTCCCACTGCCATCACTCTGCCTGCCCTTATCCCATCCACCCCCCCCCACTGCCATCACTGCCTGATCCCATCCATCCCCCCCACTGCCATCACTCTACCTGATCCCATCTCTCCCACTGCCATCACTCTGCCTGCCCTGATCCCATCCTTCTCCCCCACTGCCATTACTGCCTGATCCCATCCACCCCCCCCCACTGCCTGATCCCATCACTCCCACTGCCATCACTCTGCCTGCCCTGATCCCATTCTCCCCCCCCCCACTGCCATCACTGTGCCTGATCCCATCCATCCATCTGCCTGATCCCATCCATCCCTCCCACTGCCATTACTCTGCCTGATTCCATCCATCCCTCCCACTGCCATCACTCTTCCTGATCCCATCCATCCCTCCCACTGCCATCAATCTGCCTGATCCCATCCATCCCTCCGACTGCCATCACTGCCTGATCCCATCTTTCCCACTGCCATCACTCTGCCTGATCCCATCCATCCCTCCCACTGCCATCACTCTGACTGATCCCATTCTTCCCTCCAACTGCCATCACTGCCTGATCCCATCCATCCCTCCCACTGCCATAACTCTAACTGATCCCATCCATCCCTCCCACTGCCATCACTCTGCCTGATCCCATCCATCCCTCCCACTGCCATCATTGCCTGATCCCATCTCTTACACTGCCATCACTCTGCCTGAACCCATCCATCCCTCCCACTGCCATCACTCTGCCTGATCCCATCCATCCCTCCCACTGCCATCACTCTGCCTGATCCCATCCACCCCTCCCACTGCCATCACTCTGCCTGATCCCATCCATCCCTCCGACTGCCATCACTGCCTGATCCCATCTCTCCCACTGCCATCACTCTGCCTGATCCCATCCATCCCCACCACTGCCTTTACTGCCTGATCCCATCCATCCCTCCACTGCCATCACTGCCTGATCCCATCCATCCCTCCCACTGCCATCACTCTGCCTGCCCTTATCCCATCCACCCGCCCCCCACTGCCATCACTGCCTGATCCCATCCATCCCCCCCACTGCCATCACTCTACCTGATCCCATCTCTCCCACTGCCATCACTCTGCCTGCCCTGATCCCATCCTTCTCCCCCACTGCCATCACTGCCTGATCCCATCCACCCCCCCACTGCCTGATCCCATCTCTCCCACTGCCATTACTCTGCCTGCCCTGATCCCATTCTCCCCCCCCCCACTGCCATCACTCTGCCTGATCCCATCCATCCCTCCCACTGCCATCACTCTGCCTGATCCCATCCATCCCTCCGACTACCATCACTGCCTAAACCCATCCATCACTCCCACTGCCATCACTCTGCCTGATCCCATTCATCCCTCCCACTGCCATCACTCTGCCTGATCCCATCCATCCCCCCACTGCCATCACTCTGCCTGATCCCATCCATCCCTCTTACTGCCATCACTCTGCCTGATCCCATCCATCCCTCCCACTGCCATCACTGCCTGATCCCATCCATCCCTCCCACTGCCATCACTCTGCCTGATCCCATCCATCCCTCCCACTGCCATCACTCTGCCTGATCACATCCATCCCTCCCACTGCCATCACTGCCTGATCCCATCTCTTACACTGCCATCTTTCTGCCTGATCCCATCCATCCCTCCAACTGCCATCACTCTGCCTGATCCCATCCATCCCTCCCACTGCCATCACTCTGCCCAATCCCATCCATCCCTCCCACTGCCATCACTCTGCCTGATCCCATCCATCCCTCCCACTGCCATCACTCTGCCTTATCCCATCCATCCCTCCAACTGCCATCACTCTGCCTGATCCCATCCATCCCTCCCACTGCCATCACTCTGCCTGATCCCATCCATTCCTCCCACTGCCATCACTCTGCCTTATCCCATCCATCCCTCCCACTGCCATCACTCTTCCTGATCCCATCCATCCCTCCGACTGACATCACTGCCTGATCCCATCTCTCCCACTGTCATCACTCTGCCTGATCCCATCCATCCCTCCCACTGCCATCACTCTGCCTGATCCCATCCATCCCTCCGATTGTCATCACTCCCTTATCCCATCTCTCCCACTGCCATCCCTCTGCCTGATCCCATCCATCCATCCCACTGCCATCACTGCCTGATCCCATCTCTCCCACTGCCATCACTCTGCCTGATCCCATCCATCCCTCCCACTGCCATCACTCTGCCTTATTCCAATCCATCCCTCCGACTGCCATCACTGCCTGATCCCATCTCTCCCACTGCCATCACTCTGCCTGATCCCATCCATCCCTCTGACTGCCATTACTGCCTGATCCCATCTCTCCCACTGCCATCACTCTGCCTGATCCCATCAATGCCTCCCACTGCCATCACTCTGCCTGATCCCATCCATCCCTCCCACTGCCATCACTCTGCCTGATCCCATCCATCCCTCCCACTGCCATCACTCTGCCTTATCCCATCCATCCCCCCCACTGTCATCACTCTGCCTGATCCCATCCATCCCTCCCACTGCCATCACTCTGCCTGATCCCATCCATCCCTCCCACTGCCATCACTTTTCCTTATCCCATCCATCCCTCCCACTGCCATCACTCTGCCTGATCCCATACATCCCTCCGACTGACATCACTGCCTGATCCCGTCTCTCCCACTGCCATCACTCTGTCTGATCCCATCCATCCCTCCCACTGCCATCACTCTGCCTGATCCCATCCATCCCTCCGACTGCCATCACTGCCTGATCCCATCTCTCCCACTGCCATCACTCTGCCTGATCCCATCCATCCATCCCACTGCCATCACTGCCTGATCCCATCTCTCCCACTGCCATCACTCTGCCTGATCCCATCCATCCCTCCTACTGCCATCACTCTGCCTGATCCCATCCATCCCTCCCACTGCCATCACTCTGCCTGATCCCATCCATCCCTCCGACTGCCATCACTGCCTGATCCCATCTCTCCCACTGCCATCACTCTGCCTGATCCCATCCATCCCTCCCACTGCCATCACTCTGCCTGATCCCATCCATCCCTCCCACTGCCATCACTCTGCCTGATCCCATCCACCCCTCCCACTGCCATCACTCTGCCTGATCCCATCCATCCCTCCGACTGCCATCACTGCCTGATCCCATCTCTCCCACTGCCATCACTCTGCCTGATCCCATCCATCCCTCCCACTGCCATCACTCTGCCTGATCCCATCCATCCCTCCCACTGCCATCACTTTTCCTTATCCCATCCATCCCTCCCACTGCCATCACTCTGACTGATCCCATACATCCCTTCGACTGACATCACTGCCTGATCCCGTCTCTCCCACTGCCATCACTCTGCCTGATCCCATCCACCCCCCCCCCCACTGCCATCATTCTGCCTGATCCCATCCATCCCTCCGACTGCCATCACTGCCTGATCCCATCCATCCCTCCCACTGCCATCACTGCCTGATCCCATCCATCCCTCCCACTGCCATCACTCTGCCTGATCCCATCCATCCCTCCCACTGCCATCACTCTGCCTGATCCCATCCATCCCTCCCACTGCCATCACTGCCTGATCCCATCTCTTACACTGCCATCACTCTGCCTGATCCCATCCATCCCTCCCACTGCCATCACTCTGCCCAATCCCATCCATCCCTCCCACTGCCATCACTGCCTGATCCCATCCATCCCTCCCACTGCCATCACTCTGCCTGATCCCATCCATCCCTCCCACTGCCATCACTCTGCCTGATCCCATCCATCCCTCCCACTGCCATCACTGCCTGATCCCATCTCTCCCACTGCCATCACTCTGCCTGATCCCATCCATCCCTCCCACTGCCATCACTCTGCCTGATCCCATCCATCCCTCCGACTGCCATCACTGCCTGATCCCATCTCTCCCACTGCCATCACTCTGCCTGATCCCATCCATCCATCCCACTGCCATCAATGCCTGATCCCATCTCTCCCACTGCCATCACTCTGCCTGATCCCATCCATCCCTCCCACTGCCATCACTCTGCCTGATCCCATCCATCCCTCCGACTGCCATCACTGCCTGATCCCATCTCTCCCACTGCCATCACTCTGCCTGATCCCATCCATCCCTCTCACTGCCATCAATCTGCCTGATCCCATCCATCCCTCCCACTGCCATCACTCTGCCTTATCCCATCCACCCCTCCCACTGCCATCACTCTGCCTGATCCCATCCATCCCTCCGACTGCCATCACTGCCTGATCCCATCCATCCCTCCCACTGCCATCACTCTGCCTTATCCCATCCATCCCTCCCACTGCCATCACTCTGCCTTATCCCATCCATCCCTCAGACTGAAATCACTGCCTGATCCCATCTCTCCCACTGCCATCACTCTGCCTGATCCCATCCATCCCTCCCACTGCCATCAATCTGCCTGATCCCATCCATCCCTCCCACTGCCATCACTCTGCATGATCCCATCCACCCCTCCCACTGCCATCACTCTGCCTGATCCCATCCATCCCTCCCACTGCCATCACTCTGCCTGATCCCATCCATCCCTCCCACTGCATCACTCTGCCTTATCCCATCCATCCCCCCCACTGCCATGACTCTGCCTGATCCCATCCATCCCTCCCACTGCCATCACTCTGCCTGATCCCATCCATCCCTCCCACTGCCATCACTTTTCCTTATCCCATCCATCCCTCCTACTGCCATCACTCTGACTGATCCCATACATCCCTTCGACTGACATCACTGCCTGATCCCGTCTCTCCCACTGCCATCACTCTGCCTGATCCCATCCACCCCCCCCCACTGCCATCACTCTGCCTGATCCCATCCATCCCTCCGACTGCCATCACTGCCTGATCCCATCCATCCCTCCCACTGCCATCACTGCCTGATCCCATCCATCCCTCCCACTGCCATCACTCTGCCTGATCCCATCCATCCCTCCCACTGCCATCACTGCCTGATCCCATCTCTTACACTGCCATCACTCTGCCTGATCCCATCCATCCCTCCCACTGCCATCACTCTGCCCAATCCCATCCATCCCTCCCACTGCCATCACTGCCTGATCCCATCCATCCCTCCCACTGCCATCACTCTGCCTGATCCCATCCATCCCTCCCACTGCCATCACTCTGCCTGATCCCATCCATCCCTCCCACTGCCATCACTGCCTGAACCCATCTCTCCCACTGCCATCACTCTGCCTGATCCCATCCATCCCTCCCACTGCCATCACTCTGCCTGATCCCATCCATCCCTCCGACTGCCATCACTGCCTGATCCCATCTCTCCCACTGCCATCCCTCTGCCTGATCCCATCCATCCATCCCACTGCCATCACTGCCTGATCCCATCTCTCCCACTGCCATCACTCTGCCTGATCCCATCCATCCCTCCCACTGCCATCACTCTGCCTGATCCCATCCATCCCTCCGACTGCCATCTCTGCCTGATCCCATCCATCCCTCCCACTGCCATCACTCTGCCTGATCCCATCCATCCCTCCCACTGCCATCACTCTGCCTGATCCCATCCATCCCTCCCACTGCCATCACTCTGCCTGATCCCATCCATCCCTCCCACTGCCATCACCCTGCCTTATCCCATCTATCCCCCACACTGTCATCACTCTGCCTGATCCCATCCATCCCTCCCACTGCCATCACTCTGCCTGATCCCATCCATCCCTCCCACTGCCATCACTTTTCCTTATCCCATCCATCCCTCCCACTGCCATCACTCTGCCTGATCCCATACATCCCTCCGACTGACATCACTGCCTGATCCCGTCTCTCCCACTGCCATCACTCTGCCTGATCCCATCCATCCCTCCCACTGCCATCACTCTGCCTGATCCCATCCATCCCTCCGACTGCCATCACAGCCTGATCCCATCTCTCCCACTGCCATCACTCTGCCTGATCCCATCCATCCATCCCACTGCCATCACTGCCTGATCCCATCTCTCCCACTGCCATCACTCTGCCTGATCCCATCCATCCCTCCCACTGCCATCACTCTGCCTGATCCCATCCATCCCTCCGACTGCCATCACTGCCTGATCCCATCTCTCCCACTGCCATCACTCTGCCTGATCCCATCCATCCCTCTCACTGCCATCAATCTGCCTGATCCCATCCATCCCTCCCACTGCCATCACTCTGCCTGATCCCATCCACCCCTCCCACTGCCATCACTCTGCCTGATCCCATCCATCCCTCCCACTGCCATCACTCTGACTGATCCCATTCTTCCCTCCAACTGCCATCACTGCCTGATCCCATCCATCCCTCCCACTGCCATAACTCTAACTGATCCCATCCATCCCTCCCACTGCCATCACTCTGCCTGATCCCATCCATCCCTCCCACTGCCATCATTGCCTGATCCCATCTCTTACACTGCCATCACTCTGCCTGATCCCATCCATCCCTCCCACTGCCATCACTCTGCCTGATCCCATCCATCCCTCCCACTGCCATCACTCTGCCTGATCCCATCCACCCCTCCCACTGCCATCACTCTGCCTGATCCCATCCATCCCTCCGACTGCCATCACTGCCTGATCCCATCTCTCCCACTGCCATCACTCTGCCTGATCCCATCCATCCCCACCACTGCCTTTACTGCCTGATCCCATCCATCCCTCCACTGCCATCACTGCCTGATCCCATCCATCCCTCCCACTGCCATCACTCTGCCTGCCCTTATCCCATCCACCCGCCCCCCACTGCCATCACTGCCTGATCCCATCCATCCCCCCCACTGCCATCACTCTACCTGATCCCATCTCTCCCACTGCCATCACTCTGCCTGCCCTGATCCCATCCTTCTCCCCCACTGCCATCACTGCCTGATCCCATCCACCCCCCCACTGCCTGATCCCATCTCTCCCACTGCCATTACTCTGCCTGCCCTGATCCCATTCTCCCCCCCCCCCCACTGCCATCACTGTGCCTGATCCCATCCATCCATCTGCCTGATCCCATCCATCCCTCCCACTGCCATCACTCTGCCTGATCCCATCCATCCCTCCCACTGCCATCACTCTGCCTGATCCCATCCATCCCTCCGACTACCATCACTGCCTAAACCCATCCATCACTCCCACTGCCATCACTCTGCCTGATCCCATTCATCCCTCCCACTGCCATCACTCTGCCTGATCCCATCCATCCCCCCACTGCCATCACTCTGCCTGATCCCATCCATCCCTCTTACTGCCATCACTCTGCCTGATCCCATCCATCCCTCCCACTGCCATCACTGCCTGATCCCATCCATCCCTCCCACTGCCATCACTCTGCCTGATCCCATCCATCCCTCCCACTGCCATCACTCTGCCTGATCACATCCATCCCTCCCACTGCCATCACTGCCTGATCCCATCTCTTACACTGCCATCTTTCTGCCTGATCCCATCCATCCCTCCAACTGCCATCACTCTGCCTGATCCCATCCATCCCTCCCACTGCCATCACTCTGCCCAATCCCATCCATCCCTCCCACTGCCATCACTCTGCCTGATCCCATCCATCCCTCCCACTGCCATCACTCTGCCTTATCCCATCCATCCCTCCAACTGCCATCACTCTGCCTGATCCCATCCATCCCTCCCACTGCCATCACTCTGCCTGATCCCATCCATTCCTCCCACTGCCATCACTCTGCCTTATCCCATCCATCCCTCCCACTGCCATCACTCTTCCTGATCCCATCCATCCCTCCGACTGACATCACTGCCTGATCCCATCTCTCCCACTGTCATCACTCTGCCTGATCCCATCCATCCCTCCCACTGCCATCACTCTGCCTGATCCCATCCATCCCTCCGACTGCCATCACTCCCTTATCCCATCTCTCCCACTGCCATCCCTCTGCCTGATCCCATCCATCCATCCCACTGCCATCACTGCCTGATCCCATCTCTCCCACTGCCATCACTCTGCCTGATCCCATCCATCCCTCCCACTGCCATCACTCTGCCTTATTCCAATCCATCCCTCCGACTGCCATCACTGCCTGATCCCATCTCTCCCACTGCCATCACTCTGCCTGATCCCATCCATCCCTCTGACTGCCATTACTGCCTGATCCCATCTCTCCCACTGCCATCACTCTGCCTGATCCCATCAATGCCTCCCACTGCCATCACTCTGCCTGATCCCATCCATCCCTCCCACTGCCATCACTCTGCCTGATCCCATCCATCCCTCCCACTGCCATCACTCTGCCTTATCCCATCCATCCCCCCCACTGTCATCACTCTGCCTGATCCCATCCATCCCTCCCACTGCCATCACTCTGCCTGATCCCATCCATCCCTTCCACTGCCATCACTTTTCCTTATCCCATCCATCCCTCCCACTGCCATCACTCTGCCTGATCCCATACATCCCTCCGACTGACATCACTGCCTGATCCCGTCTCTCCCACTGCCATCACTCTGCCTGATCCCATCCATCCCTCCCACTGCCATCACTCTGCCTGATCCCATCCATCCCTCCGACTGCCATCACTGCCTGATCCCATCTCTCCCACTGCCATCACTCTGCCTGATCCCATCCATCCATCCCACTGCCATCACTGCCTGATCCCATCTCTCCCACTGCCATCACTCTGCCTGATCCCATCCATCCCTCCTACTGCCATCACTCTGCCTGATCCCATCCATCCCTCCCACTGCCATCACTCTGCCTGATCCCATCCATCCCTCCGACTGCCATCACTGCCTGATCCCATCTCTCCCACTGCCATCACTCTGCCTGATCCCATCCATCCCTCCCACTGCCATCACTCTGCCTGATCCCATCCATCCCTCCCACTGCCATCACTCTGCCTGATCCCATCCACCCCTCCCACTGCCATCACTCTGCCTGATCCCATCCATCCCTCCGACTGCCATCACTGCCTGATCCCATCTCTCCCACTGCCATCACTCTGCCTGATCCGATCCATCCCTCCCACTGCCATCACTCTGCTTGATCCCATCCATCCCTCCCACTGCCATCACTTTTCCTTATCCCATCCATCCCTCCCACTGCCATCACTCTGACTGATCCCATACATCCCTTCGACTGACATCACTGCCTGATCCCGTCTCTCCCACTGCCATCACTCTGCCTGATCCCATCCACCCCCCCCCCCACTGCCATCATTCTGCCTGATCCCATCCATCCCTCCGACTGCCATCACTGCCTGATCCCATCCATCCCTCCCACTGCCATCACTGCCTGATCCCATCCATCCCTCCCACTGCCATCACTCTGCCTGATCCCATCCATCCCTCCCACTGCCATCACTCTGCCTGATCCCATCCATCCCTCCCACTGCCATCACTGCCTGATCCCATCTCTTACACTGCCATCACTCTGCCTGATCCCATCCATCCCTCCCACTGCCATCACTCTGCCCAATCCCATCCATCCCTCCCACTGCCATCACTGCCTGATCCCATCCATCCCTCCCACTGCCATCACTCTGCCTGATCCCATCCATCCCTCCCACTGCCATCACTCTGCCTGATCCCATCCATCCCTCCCACTGCCATCACTCTGCCTTATCCCATCCATCCCTCCCACTGCCATCACTCTGCCTTATCCCATCCATCCCTCAGACTGAAATCACTGCCTGATCCCATCTCTCCCACTGCCATCACTCTGCCTGATCCCATCCATCCCTCCCACTGCCATCAATCTGCCTGATCCCATCCATCCCTCCCACTGCCATCACTCTGCATGATCCCATCCACCCCTCCCACTGCCATCACTCTGCCTGATCCCATCCATCCCTCCCACTGCCATCACTCTGCCTGATCCCATCCATCCCTCCCACTGCATCACTCTGCCTTATCCCATCCATCCCCCCCACTGCCATGACTCTGCCTGATCCCATCCATCCCTCCCACTGCCATCACTCTGCCTGATCCCATCCATCCCTCCCACTGCCATCACTTTTCCTTATCCCATCCATCCCTCCTACTGCCATCACTCTGACTGATCCCATACATCCCTTCAACTGACATCACTGCCTGATCCCGTCTCTCCCACTGCCATCACTCTGCCTGATCCCATCCACCCCCCCCCCACTGCCATCACTCTGCCTGATCCCATCCATCCCTCCGACTGCCATCACTGCCTGATCCCATCCATCCCTCCCACTGCCATCACTGCCTGATCCCATCCATCCCTCCCACTGCCATCACTCTGCCTGATCCCATCCATCCCTCCCACTGCCATCACTGCCTGATCCCATCTCTTACACTGCCATCACTCTGCCTGATCCCATCCATCCCTCCCACTGCCATCACTCTGCCCAATCCCATCCATCCCTCCCACTGCCATCACTGCCTGATCCCATCCATCCCTCCCACTGCCATCACTCTGCCTGATCCCATCCATCCCTCCCACTGCCATCACTCTGCCTGATCCCATCCATCCCTCCGACTGCCATCACTGCCTGATCCCATCTCTCCCACTGCCATCCCTCTGCCTGATCCCATCCATCCATCCCACTGCCATCACTGCCTGATCCCATCTCTCCCACTGCCATCACTCTGCCTGATCCCATCCATCCCTCCCACTGCCATCACTCTGCCTGATCCCATCCATCCCTCCGACTGCCATCTCTGCCTGATCCCATCCATCCCTCCCACTGCCATCACTCTGCCTGATCCCATCCATCCCTCCCACTGCCATCACTCTGCCTGATCCCATCCATCCCTCCCACTGCCATCACTCTGCCTGATCCCATCCATCCCTCCCACTGCCATCACCCTGCCTTATCCCATCTATCCCCCACACTGTCATCACTCTGCCTGATCCCATCCATCCCTCCCACTGCCATCACTCTGCCTGATCCCATCCATCCCTCCCACTGCCATCACTTTTCCTTATCCCATCCATCCCTCCCACTGCCATCACTATGCCTGATCCCATACATCCCTCCGACTGACATCACTGCCTGATCCCGTCTCTCCCACTGCCATCACTCTGCCTGATCCCATCCATCCCTCCCACTGCCATCACTCTGCCTGATCCCATCCATCCCTCCGACTGCCATCACAGCCTGATCCCATCTCTCCCACTGCCATCACTCTGCCTGATCCCATCCATCCATCCCACTGCCATCACTGCCTGATCCCATCTCTCCCACTGCCATCACTCTGCCTGATCCCATCCATCCCTCCCACTGCCATCACTCTGCCTGATCCCATCCATCCCTCCGACTGCCATCACTGCCTGATCCCATCTCTCCCACTGCCATCACTCTGCCTGATCCCATCCATCCCTCTCACTGCCATCAATCTGCCTGATCCCATCCATCCCTCCCACTGCCATCACTCTGCCTGATCCCATCCACCCCTCCCACTGCCATCACTCTGCCTGATCCCATCCATCCCTCCGACTGCCATCACTGCCTGATCCCATCTCTCCCACTGCCATCACTCTGCCTGATCCCATCCATCCCCACCACTGCCATCACTCTGCCTGCCCTTATCCCATCCACCCCCCCCCCACTGCCATCACTGCCTGATCCCATCCATCCCCCCCACTGCCATCACTCTACCTGATCCCATCTCTCCCACTGCCATCACTCTGCCTGCCCTGATCCCATCCTTCTCCCCCACTGCCATCACTGCCTGATCCCATCCACCCCCCCCCCACTGCCTGATCCCATCTCTCCCACTGCCATCACTCTGCCTGCCCTGATCCCATTCTCCCCCCCCACTGCCATCACTGTGCCTGATCCCATCCATCCATCTGCCTGATCCCATCCATCCCTCCCACTGCCATCACTCTGCCTGATTCCATCCATCCCTCCCACTGCCATCACTCTTCCTGATCCCATCCATCCCTCCCACTGCCATCAATCTGCCTGATCCCATCCATCCCTCCGACTGCCATCACTGCCTGATCCCATCTCTCCCACTGCCATCACTCTGCCTGATCCCATCCATCCCTCCCACTGCCATCACTCTGCCTGATCCCATCCATCCCTCCAACTGCCATCACTGCCTGATCCCATCCATCCCTCCCACAGCCATAACTCTAACTGATCCCATCCATCCCTCCCACTGCCATCACTCTGCCTGATCCCATCCATCCCTCCCACTGCCATCACTGCCTGATCCCATCTCTTACACTGCCATCACTCTGCCTGATCCCATCCATCCCTCCCACTGCCATCACTCTGCCCAATCCCATCCATCCCTCCCACTGCCATCACTGCCTGATCCCATCCATCCCTCCCACTGCCATCACTCTGCCTGATCCCATTCATCCCTCCCACTGCCATCACTCTGCCTGATCCCATCCATCCCTCCCACTGCCATCACTCTGCCTGATCCCATCCATCCCTTCCACTGCCATCACTGCCTGATCCCATCTCTTACACTGCCATCACTCTGCCTGATCCCATCCATCCCTTCCACTGCCATCACTCTGCCTGATCCCATCCATCCCTCCCACTGCCATCACTCTGCCCAATCCCATCCATCCCTCCCACTGCCATCACTCTGCCTTATCCCATCCATCCCTCCCACTGCCATCACTCTGCCTGATCCCATCCATCCCTCCGACTGAAATCACTGCCTGATCCCAACTCTCCCACTGCCATCACTCTGCCTGATCCCATCCATCCCTCCCCATGCCATCACTCTGCCTGATCCCATCCATCCCTCCCACTGCCATCACTCTGCCTTATCCCATCCATCCCTCCCACTGCCATCACTCTGCCTGATCCCATCCATCCCTCCCACTGCCATCACTCTGCCTGATCCCATCCATTCCTCCCACTGCCATCACTTTGCCTTATCCCATCCATCCCTCCCACTGCCATCACTCTTCCTGATCCCATCCATCCCTCCGACTGACATCACTGCCTGATCCCATCTCTCCCACTGCCATTACTCTGCCTGATCCCATCCATCCCTCCCACTGCCATCACTCTGCCTGATCCCATCCATCCCTCCGACTGCCATCACTGCCTGATCCCATCTCTCCCACTGCCATCCCTCTGCCTGATCCCATCCATCCATCCCACTGCCATCACTCTGCCTGATCCCATCTCTCCCACTGCCATCACTCTGCCTGATCCCATCCATCCCTCCCACTGCCATCACTCTGCCTGATCCCATCCATCCCTCTGACTGCCATCACTGCCTGATCCCATCTCTCCCACTGCCATCACTCTGCCTGATCCCATCCATCCCTCCCACTGCCATCACTCTGCCTGATCCCATCTCTCCCACTGTCATCACTCTGCCTGATCCCATCCATCCCTCCCACTGCCATCACTCTGCCTGATCCCATCCATCCCTCCCACTGCCATCACTCTGCTCAATCCCATCCATCCCTCCCACTGCCATCACTGCCTGATCCCATCCATCCCTCCCACTGCCATCACTCTGCCTGATCCCATCCATCCCTCCCACTGCCATCACTCTGCCTGATCCCATCCATCCCTCCCACTGCCATCACTGCCTGAACCCATCTCTCCCACTGCCATCACTCTGCCTGATCCCATCCATCCCTCCCACTGCCATCACTCTGCCTGATCCCATCCATCCCTCCGACTGCCATCACTGCCTGATCCCATCTCTCCCACTGCCATCCCTCTGCCTGATCCCATCCATCCTTCCCACTGCCATCACTGCCTGATCCCATCTCTCCCATTGCCATCACTCTGCCTGATCCCATCCATCCCTCCCACTGCCATCACTCTGCCTGATACCATCCATCCCTCCGACTGCCATCTCTGCCTGATCCCATCCATCCCTCCCACTGCCATCACTCTGCCTGATCCCATCCATCCCTCCCACTGCCATCACTCTGCCTGATCCCATCCATCCCTCCCACTGCCATCACTCTGCCTGATCCCATCCATCCCTCCCACTGCCATCACCCTGCCTTATCCCATCCATCCCCCACACTGTCATCACTCTGCCTGATCCCATCCATCCCTCCCACTGCCATCACTCTGCCTGATCCCATCCATCCCTCCCACTGCCATCACTTTTCCTTATCCCATCCATCCCTCCCACTGCCATCACTCTGCCTGATCCCATACATCCCTCCGACTGACATCACTGCCTGATCTCGTCTCTCCCACTGCCATCACTCTGCCTGATCCCATCCATCCCTCCCACTGCCATCACTCTGCCTGATCCCATCCATCCCTCCGACTGCCATCACAGCCTGATCCCATCTCTCCCACTGCCATCACTCTGCCTGATCCCATCCATCCATCCCACTGCCATCACTGCCTGATCCCATCTCTCCCACTGCCATCACTCTGCCTGATCCCATCCATCCCTCCCACTGCCATCACTCTGCCTGATCCCATCCATCCCTCCGACTGCCATCACTGCCTGATCCCATCTCTCCCACTGCCATCACTCTGCCTGATCCCATCCATCCCTCTCACTGCCATCAATCTGCCTGATCCCATCCATCCCTCCCACTGCCATCACTCTGCCTGATCCCATCCACCCCTCCCACTGCCATCACTCTGCCTGATCCCATCCATCCCTCCGACTGCCATCACTGCCTGATCCCATCTCTCCCACTGCCATCACTCTGCCTGATCCCATCCATCCCCACCACTGCCATCACTCTGCCTGCCCTTATCCCATCCACCCCCCCCACTGCCATCACTGCCTGATCCCATTCATCCCCCCCACTGCCATCACTCTACCTGATCCCATCTCTCCCACTGCCATCACTCTGCCTGCCCTGATCCCATCCTTCTCCCCCACTGCCATCACTGCCTGATCCCATCCACCCCCCCCCACTGCCTGATCCCATCTCTCCCACTGCCATCACTCTGCCTGCCCTGATCCCATTCTCCCCCCCCACTGCCATCACTGTGCCTGATCCCATCCATCCATCTGCCTGATCCCATCCATCCCTCCCACTGCCATCACTCTGCCTGATTCCATCCATCCCTCCCACTGCCATCACTCTTCCTGATCCCATCCATCCCTCCCACTGCCATCAATCTGCCTGATCCCATCCATCCCTCCGACTGCCATCACTGCCTGATCCCATCTCTCCCACTGCCATCACTCTGCCTGATCCCATCCATCCCTCCCACTGCCATCACTCTGCCTGATCCCATCCATCCCTCCAACTGCCATCACTGCCTGATCCCATCCATCCCTCCCACTGCCATAACTCTAACTGATCCCATCCATCCCTCCCACTGCCATCACTCTGCCTGATCCCATCCATCCCTCCCACTGCCATCACTGCCTGATCCCATCACTTACACTGCCATCACTCTGCCTGATCCCATCCATCCCTCCCACTGCCATCACTCTGCCCAATCCCATCCATCCCTCCCACTGCCATCACTGCCTGATCCCATCCATCCCTCCCACTGCCATCACTCTGCCTGCCCTTATCCCATCCACCCCCCCACTGCCATCACTGCCTGATCCCATCCATCCCCCCCACTGCCATCACTCTACCTGATCCCATCTCTCCCACTGCCATCACTCTGCCTGCCCTGATCCCATCCTTCTCCCCCACTGCCATTACTGCCTGATCCCATCCAACCCCCCCCCCCACTGCCTGATCCCATCACTCCCACTGCCATCACTCTGCCTGCCCTGATCCCATTCTCCCCCCCCCACTGCCATCACTGTGCCTGATCCCATCCATCCATCTGCCTGATCCCATCCATCCCTCCCACTGCCATTACTCTGCCTGATTCCATCCATCCCTCCCACTGCCATCAATCTGCCTGATCCCATCCATCCCTCCGACTGCCATCACTGCCTGATCCCATCTTTCCCACTGCCATCACTCTGCCTGATCCCATCCATCCCTCCCACTGCCATCACTCTGCCTGATCCCATCCATCCCTCCCACTGCCATCACCCTGCCTTATCCCATCCATCCCCCACACTGTCATCACTCTGCCTGATCCCATCCATCCCTCCCACTGCCATCACTCTGCCTGATCCCATCCATCCCTCCCACTGCCATCACTTTTCCTTATCCCATCCATCCCTCCCACTGCCATCACTCTGCCTGATCCCATACATCCCTCCGACTGACATCACTGCCTGATCTCGTCTCTCTCACTGCCATCACTCTGCCTGATCCCATCCATCCCTCCCACTGCCATCACTCTGCCTGATCCCATCCATCCCTCCGACTGCCATCACAGCCTGATCCCATCTCTCCCACTGCCATCACTCTGCCTGATCCCATCCATCCATCCCACTGCCATCACTGCCTGATCCCATCTCTCCCACTGCCATCACTCTGCCTGATCCCATCCATCCCTCCCACTGCCATCACTCTGCCTGATCCCATCCATCCCTCCGACTGCCATCACTGCCTGATCCCATCTCTCCCACTGCCATCACTCTGCCTGATCCCATCCATCCCTCTCACTGCCATCAATCTGCCTGATCCCATCCATCCCTCCCACTGCCATCACTCTGCCTGATCCCATCCACCCCTCCCACTGCCATCACTCTGCCTGATCCCATCCATCCCTCCGACTGCCATCACTGCCTGATCCCATCTCTCCCACTGCCATCACTCTGCCTGATCCCATCCATCCCCACCACTGCCATCACTCTGCCTGCCCTTATCCCATCCACCCCCCCCACTGCCATCACTGCCTGATCCCATTCATCCCCCCCACTGCCATCACTCTACCTGATCCCATCTCTCCCACTGCCATCACTCTGCCTGCCCTGATCCCATCCTTCTCCCCCACTGCCATCACTGCCTGATCCCATCCACCCCCCCCCCCACTGCCTGATCCCATCTCTCCCACTGCCATCACTCTGCCTGCCCTGATCCCATTCTCCCCCCCCACTGCCATCACTGTGCCTGATCCCATCCATCCATCTGCCTGATCCCATCCATCCCTCCCACTGCCATCACTCTGCCTGATTCCATCCATCCCTCCCACTGCCATCACTCTTCCTGATCCCATCCATCCCTCCCACTGCCATCAATCTGCCTGATCCCATCCATCCCTCCGACTGCCATCACTGCCTGATCCCATCTCTCCCACTGCCATCACTCTGCCTGATCCCATCCATCCCTCCCACTGCCATCACTCTGCCTGATCCCATCCATCCCTCCAACTGCCATCACTGCCTGATCCCATCCATCCCTCCCACTGCCATAACTCTAACTGATCCCATCCATCCCTCCCACTGCCATCACTCTGCCTGATCCCATCCATCCCTCCCACTGCCATCACTGCCTGATCCCATCACTTACACTGCCATCACTCTGCCTGATCCCATCCATCCCTCCCACTGCCATCACTCTGCCCAATCCCATCCATCCCTCCCACTGCCATCACTGCCTGATCCCATCCATCCCTCCCACTGCCATCACTCTGCCTGCCCTTATCCCATCCACCCCCCCACTGCCATCACTGCCTGATCCCATCCATCCCCCCCACTGCCATCACTCTACCTGATCCCATCTCTCCCACTGCCATCACTCTGCCTGCCCTGATCCCATCCTTCTCCCCCACTGCCATTACTGCCTGATCCCATCCAACCCCCCCCCCCCACTGCCTGATCCCATCACTCCCACTGCCATCACTCTGCCTGCCCTGATCCCATTCTCCCCCCCCCACTGCCATCACTGTGCCTGATCCCATCCATCCATCTGCCTGATCCCATCCATCCCTCCCACTGCCATTACTCTGCCTGATTCCATCCATCCCTCCCACTGCCATCAATCTGCCTGATCCCATCCATCCCTCCGACTGCCATCACTGCCTGATCCCATCTTTCCCACTGCCATCACTCTGCCTGATCCCATCCATCCCTCCCACTGCCATCACTCTGACTGATCCCATTCTTCCCTCCAACTGCCATCACTGCCTGATCCCATCCATCCCTCCCACTGCCATAACTCTAACTGATCCCATCCATCCCTCCCACTGCCATCACTCTGCCTGATCCCATCCATCCCTCCCACTGCCATCATTGCCTGATCCCATCTCTTACACTGCCATCACTCTGCCTGATCCCATCCATCCCTCCCACTGCCATCACTCTGCCTGATCCCATCCATCCCTCCCACTGCCATCACTCTGCCTGATCCCATCCACCCCTCCCACTGCCATCACTCTGCCTGATCCCATCCATCCCTCCGACTGCCATCACTGCCTGATCCCATCTCTCCCACTGCCATCACTCTGCCTGATCCCATCCATCCCCACCACTGCCTTTACTGCCTGATCCCATCCATCCCTCCACTGCCATCACTGCCTGATCCCATCCATCCCTCCCACTGCCATCACTCTGCCTGCCCTTATCCCATCCACCCGCCCCCCACTGCCATCACTGCCTGATCCCATCCATCCCCCCCACTGCCATCACTCTACCTGATCCCATCTCTCCCACTGCCATCACTCTGCCTGCCCTGATCCCATCCTTCTCCCCCACTGCCATCACTGCCTGATCCCATCCACCCCCCCACTGCCTGATCCCATCTCTCCCACTGCCATTACTCTGCCTGCCCTGATCCCATTCTCCCCCCCCCCCCACTGCCATCACTGTGCCTGATCCCATCCATCCATCTGCCTGATCCCATCCATCCCTCCCACTGCCATCACTCTGCCTGATCCCATCCATCCCTCCCACTGCCATCACTCTGCCTGATCCCATCCATCCCTCCGACTACCATCACTGCCTAAACCCATCCATCACTCCCACTGCCATCACTCTGCCTGATCCCATTCATCCCTCCCACTGCCATCACTCTGCCTGATCCCATCCATCCCCCCACTGCCATCACTCTGCCTGATCCCATCCATCCCTCTTACTGCCATCACTCTGCCTGATCCCATCCATCCCTCCCACTGCCATCACTGCCTGATCCCATCCATCCCTCCCACTGCCATCACTCTGCCTGATCCCATCCATCCCTCCCACTGCCATCACTCTGCCTGATCACATCCATCCCTCCCACTGCCATCACTGCCTGATCCCATCTCTTACACTGCCATCTTTCTGCCTGATCCCATCCATCCCTCCAACTGCCATCACTCTGCCTGATCCCATCCATCCCTCCCACTGCCATCACTCTGCCCAATCCCATCCATCCCTCCCACTGCCATCACTCTGCCTGATCCCATCCATCCCTCCCACTGCCATCACTCTGCCTTATCCCATCCATCCCTCCAACTGCCATCACTCTGCCTGATCCCATCCATCCCTCCCACTGCCATCACTCTGCCTGATCCCATCCATTCCTCCCACTGCCATCACTCTGCCTTATCCCATCCATCCCTCCCACTGCCATCACTCTTCCTGATCCCATCCATCCCTCCGACTGACATCACTGCCTGATCCCATCTCTCCCACTGTCATCACTCTGCCTGATCCCATCCATCCCTCCCACTGCCATCACTCTGCCTGATCCCATCCATCCCTCCGATTGTCATCACTCCCTTATCCCATCTCTCCCACTGCCATCCCTCTGCCTGATCCCATCCATCCATCCCACTGCCATCACTGCCTGATCCCATCTCTCCCACTGCCATCACTCTGCCTGATCCCATCCATCCCTCCCACTGCCATCACTCTGCCTTATTCCAATCCATCCCTCCGACTGCCATCACTGCCTGATCCCATCTCTCCCACTGCCATCACTCTGCCTGATCCCATCCATCCCTCTGACTGCCATTACTGCCTGATCCCATCTCTCCCACTGCCATCACTCTGCCTGATCCCATCAATGCCTCCCACTGCCATCACTCTGCCTGATCCCATCCATCCCTCCCACTGCCATCACTCTGCCTGATCCCATCCATCCCTCCCACTGCCATCACTCTGCCTTATCCCATCCATCCCCCCCACTGTCATCACTCTGCCTGATCCCATCCATCCCTCCCACTGCCATCACTCTGCCTGATCCCATCCATCCCTCCCACTGCCATCACTTTTCCTTATCCCATCCATCCCTCCCACTGCCATCACTCTGCCTGATCCCATACATCCCTCCGACTGACATCACTGCCTGATCCCGTCTCTCCCACTGCCATCACTCTGTCTGATCCCATCCATCCCTCCCACTGCCATCACTCTGCCTGATCCCATCCATCCCTCCGACTGCCATCACTGCCTGATCCCATCTCTCCCACTGCCATCACTCTGCCTGATCCCATCCATCCATCCCACTGCCATCACTGCCTGATCCCATCTCTCCCACTGCCATCACTCTGCCTGATCCCATCCATCCCTCCTACTGCCATCACTCTGCCTGATCCCATCCATCCCTCCCACTGCCATCACTCTGCCTGATCCCATCCATCCCTCCGACTGCCATCACTGCCTGATCCCATCTCTCCCACTGCCATCACTCTGCCTGATCCCATCCATCCCTCCCACTGCCATCACTCTGCCTGATCCCATCCATCCCTCCCACTGCCATCACTCTGCCTGATCCCATCCACCCCTCCCACTGCCATCACTCTGCCTGATCCCATCCATCCCTCCGACTGCCATCACTGCCTGATCCCATCTCTCCCACTGCCATCACTCTACCTGATCCCATCCATCCCTCCCACTGCCATCACTCTGCCTGATCCCATCCATCCCTCCCACTGCCATCACTTTTCCTTATCCCATCCATCCCTCCCACTGCCATCACTCTGACTGATCCCATACATCCCTTCGACTGACATCACTGCCTGATCCCGTCTCTCCCACTGCCATCACTCTGCCTGATCCCATCCACCCCCCCCCCACTGCCATCATTCTGCCTGATCCCATCCATCCCTCCGACTGCCATCACTGCCTGATCCCATCCATCCCTCCCACTGCCATCACTGCCTGATCCCATCCATCCCTCCCACTGCCATCACTCTGCCTGATCCCATCCATCCCTCCCACTGCCATCACTCTGCCTGATCCCATCCATCCCTCCCACTGCCATCACTGCCTGATCCCATCTCTTACACTGCCATCACTCTGCCTGATCCCATCCATCCCTCCCACTGCCATCACTCTGCCCAATCCCATCCATCCCTCCCACTGCCATCACTGCCTGATCCCATCCATCCCTCCCACTGCCATCACTCTGCCTGATCCCATCCATCCCTCCCACTGCCATCACTCTGCCTGATCCCATCCATCCCTCCCACTGCCATCACTGCCTGATCCCATCTCTCCCACTGCCATCACTCTGCCTGATCCCATCCATCCCTCCCACTGCCATCACTCTGCCTGATCCCATCCATCCCTCCGACTGCCATCACTGCCTGATCCCATCTCTCCCACTGCCATCACTCTGCCTGATCCCATCCATCCATCCCACTGCCATCAATGCCTGATCCCATCTCTCCCACTGCCATCACTCTGCCTGATCCCATCCATCCCTCCCACTGCCATCACTCTGCCTGATCCCATCCATCCCTCCGACTGCCATCACTCTGCCTTATCCCATCCACCCCTCCCACTGCCATCACTCTGCCTGATCCCATCCATCCCTCCGACTGCCATCACTCTGCCTGATCCCATCCATCCATCCCACTGCCATCAATGCCTGATCCCATCTCTCCCACTGCCATCACTCTGCCTGATCCCATCCATCCCTCCCACTGCCATCACTCTGCCTGATCCCATCCATCCCTCCCACTGCCATCACTCTGCCTTATCCCATCCACCCCTCCCACTGCCATCACTCTGCCTGATCCCATCCATCCCTCCGACTGCCATCACTGCCTGATCCCATCCATCCCTCCCACTGCCATCACTCTGCCTTATCCCATCCATCCCTCCCACTGCCATCACTCTGCCTTATCCCATCCATCCCTCAGACTGAAATCACTGCCTGATCCCATCTCTCCCACTGCCATCACTCTGCCTGATCCCATCCATCCCTCCCACTGCCATCAATCTGCCTGATCCCATCCATCCCTCCCACTGCCATCACTCTGCATGATCCCATCCACCCCTCCCACTGCCATCACTCTGCCTGATCCCATCCATCCCTCCCACTGCCATCACTCTGCCTGATCCCATCCATCCCTCCCACTGCATCACTCTGCCTTATCCCATCCATCCCCCCCACTGCCATGACTCTGCCTGATCCCATCCATCCCTCCCACTGCCATCACTCTGCCTGATCCCATCCATCCCTCCCACTGCCATCACTTTTCCTTATCCCATCCATCCCTCCTACTGCCATCACTCTGACTGATCCCATACATCCCTTCGACTGACATCACTGCCTGATCCCGTCTCTCCCACTGCCATCACTCTGCCTGATCCCATCCACCCCCCCCCCACTGCCATCACTCTGCCTGATCCCATCCATCCCTCCGACTGCCATCACTGCCTGATCCCATCCATCCCTCCCACTGCCATCACTGCCTGATCCCATCCATCCCTCCCACTGCCATCACTCTGCCTGATCCCATCCATCCCTCCCACTGCCATCACTGCCTGATCCCATCTCTTACACTGCCATCACTCTGCCTGATCCCATCCATCCCTCCCACTGCCATCACTCTGCCCAATCCCATCCATCCCTCCCACTGCCATCACTGCCTGATCCCATCCATCCCTCCCACTGCCATCACTCTGCCTGATCCCATCCATCCCTCCCACTGCCATCACTCTGCCTGATCCCATCCATCCCTCCCACTGCCATCACTGCCTGAACCCATCTCTCCCACTGCCATCACTCTGCCTGATCCCATCCATCCCTCCCACTGCCATCACTCTGCCTGATCCCATCCATCCCTCCGACTGCCATCACTGCCTGATCCCATCTCTCCCACTGCCATCCCTCTGCCTGATCCCATCCATCCATCCCACTGCCATCACTGCCTGATCCCATCTCTCCCACTGCCATCACTCTGCCTGATCCCATCCATCCCTCCCACTGCCATCACTCTGCCTGATCCCATCCATCCCTCCGACTGCCATCTCTGCCTGATCCCATCCATCCCTCCCACTGCCATCACTCTGCCTGATCCCATCCATCCCTCCCACTGCCATCACTCTGCCTGATCCCATCCATCCCTCCCACTGCCATCACTCTGCCTGATCCCATCCATCCCTCCCACTGCCATCACCCTGCCTTATCCCATCTATCCCCCACACTGTCATCACTCTGCCTGATCCCATCCATCCCTCCCACTGTCATCACTCTGCCTGATCCCATCCATCCCTCCCACTGCCATCACTTTTCCTTATCCCATCCATCCCTCCCACTGCCATCACTCTGCCTGATCCCATACATCCCTCCGACTGACATCACTGCCTGATCCCGTCTCTCCCACTGCCATCACTCTGCCTGATCCCATCCATCCCTCCCACTGCCATCACTCTGCCTGATCCCATCCATCCCTCCGACTGCCATCACAGCCTGATCCCATCTCTCCCACTGCCATCACTCTGCCTGATCCCATCCATCCATCCCACTGCCATCACTGCCTGATCCCATCTCTCCCACTGCCATCACTCTGCCTGATCCCATCCATCCCTCCCACTGCCATCACTCTGCCTGATCCCATCCATCCCTCCGACTGCCATCACTGCCTGATCCCATCTCTCCCACTGCCATCACTCTGCCTGATCCCATCCATCCCTCTCACTGCCATCAATCTGCCTGATTCCATCCATCCCTCCCACTGCCATCACTCTGCCTGATCCCATCCACCCCTCCCACTGCCATCACTCTGCCTGATCCCATCCATCCCTCCCACTGCCATCACTCTGACTGATCCCATTCTTCCCTCCAACTGCCATCACTGCCTGATCCCATCCATCCCTCCCACTGCCATAACTCTAACTGATCCCATCCATCCCTCCCACTGCCATCACTCTGCCTGATCCCATCCATCCCTCCCACTGCCATCATTGCCTGATCCCATCTCTTACACTGCCATCACTCTGCCTGATCCCATCCATCCCTCCCACTGCCATCACTCTGCCTGATCCCATCCATCCCTCCCACTGCCATCACTCTGCCTGATCCCATCCACCCCTCCCACTGCCATCACTCTGCCTGATCCCATCCATCCCTCCGACTGCCATCACTGCCTGATCCCATCTCTCCCACTGCCATCACTCTGCCTGATCCCATCCATCCCCACCACTGCCTTTACTGCCTGATCCCATCCATCCCTCCACTGCCATCACTGCCTGATCCCATCCATCCCTCCCACTGCCATCACTCTGCCTGCCCTTATCCCATCCACCCGCCCCCCACTGCCATCACTGCCTGATCCCATCCATCCCCCCCACTGCCATCACTCTACCTGATCCCATCTCTCCCACTGCCATCACTCTGCCTGCCCTGATCCCATCCTTCTCCCCCACTGCCATCACTGCCTGATCCCATCCACCCCCCCACTGCCTGATCCCATCTCTCCCACTGCCATTACTCTGCCTGCCCTGATCCCATTCTCCCCCCCCCCCCACTGCCATCACTGTGCCTGATCCCATCCATCCATCTGCCTGATCCCATCCATCCCTCCCACTGCCATCACTCTGCCTGATCCCATCCATCCCTCCCACTGCCATCACTCTGCCTGATCCCATCCATCCCTCCGACTACCATCACTGCCTAAATCCATCCATCACTCCCACTGCCATCACTCTGCCTGATCCCATTCATTCCTCCCACTGCCATCACTCTGCCTGATCCCATCCATCCCCCCACTGCCATCACTCTGCCTGATCCCATCCATCCCTCTTACTGCCATCACTCTGCCTGATCCCATCCATCCCTCCCACTGCCATCACTGCCTGATCCCATCCATCCCTCCCACTGCCATCACTCTGCCTGATCCCATCCATCCCTCCCACTGCCATCACTCTGCCTGATCACATCCATCCCTCCCACTGCCATCACTGCCTGATCCCATCTCTTACACTGCCATCTTTCTGCCTGATCCCATCCATCCCTCCAACTGCCATCACTCTGCCTGATCCCATCCATCCCTCCCACTGCCATCACTCTGCCCAATCCCATCCATCCCTCCCACTGCCATCACTCTGCCTGATCCCATCCATCCCTCCCACTGCCATCACTCTGCCTTATCCCATCCATCCCTCCAACTGCCATCACTCTGCCTGATCCCATCCATCCCTCCCACTGCCATCACTCTGCCTGATCCCATCCATTCCTCCCACTGCCATCACTCTGCCTTATCCCATCCATCCCTCCCACTGCCATCACTCTTCCTGATCCCATCCATCCCTCCGACTGACATCACTGCCTGATCCCATCTCTCCCACTGTCATCACTCTGCCTGATCCCATCCATCCCTCCCACTGCCATCACTCTGCCTGATCCCATCCATCCCTCCGACTGCCATCACTCCCTTATCCCATCTCTCCCACTGCCATCCCTCTGCCTGATCCCATCCATCCATCCCACTGCCATCACTGCCTGATCCCATCTCTCCCACTGCCATCACTCTGCCTGATCCCATCCATCCCTCCCACTGCCATCACTCTGCCTTATTCCAATCCATCCCTCCGACTGCCATCACTGCCTGATCCCATCTCTCCCACTGCCATCACTCTGCCTGATCCCATCCATCCCTCTGACTGCCATTACTGCCTGATCCCATCTCTCCCACTGCCATCACTCTGCCTGATCCCATCAATGCCTCCCACTGCCATCACTCTGCCTGATCCCATCCATCCCTCCCACTGCCATCACTCTGCCTGATCCTATCCATCCCTCCCACTGCCATCACTCTGCCTGATCCCATCCATCCCTCCCACTGCCATCACTTTTCCTTATCCCATCCATCCCTCCCACTGCCATCACTCTGCCTGATCCCATACATCCCTCCGACTGACATCACTGCCTGATCCCGTCTCTCCCACTGCCATCACTCTGCCTGATCCCATCCATCCCTCCCACTGCCATCACTCTGCCTGATCCCATCCATCCCTCCGACTGCCATCACTGCCTGATCCCATCTCTCCCACTGCCATCACTCTGCCTGATCCCATCCATCCATCCCACTGCCATCACTGCCTGATCCCATCTCTCCCACTGCCATCACTCTGCCTGATCCCATCCATCCCTCCTACTGCCATCACTCTGCCTGATCCCATCCATCCCTCCCACTGCCATCACTCTGCCTGATCCCATCCATCCCTCCGACTGCCATCACTGCCTGATCCCATCTCTCCCACTGCCATCACTCTGCCTGATCCCATCCATCCCTCCCACTGCCATCACTCTGCCTGATCCCATCCATCCCTCCCACTGCCATCACTCTGCCTGATCCCATCCACCCCTCCCACTGCCATCACTCTGCCTGATCCCATCCATCCCTCCGACTGCCATCACTGCCTGATCCCATCTCTCCCACTGCCATCACTCTGCCTGATCCCATCCATCCCTCCCACTGCCATCACTCTGCTTGATCCCATCCATCCCTCCCACTGCCATCACTTTTCCTTATCCCATCCATCCCTCCCACTGCCATCACTCTGACTGATCCCATACATCCCTTCGACTGACATCACTGCCTGATCCCGTCTCTCCCACTGCCATCACTCTGCCTGATCCCATCCACCCCCCCCCACTGCCATCATTCTGCCTGATCCCATCCATCCCTCCGACTGCCATCACTGCCTGATCCCATCCATCCCTCCCACTGCCATCACTGCCTGATCCCATCCATCCCTCCCACTGCCATCACTCTGCCTGATCCCATCCATCCCTCCCACTGCCATCACTCTGCCTGATCCCATCCATCCCTCCCACTGCCATCACTGCCTGATCCCATCTCTTACACTGCCATCACTCTGCCTGATCCCATCCATCCCTCCCACTGCCATCACTCTGCCCAATCCCATCCATCCCTCCCACTGCCATCACTGCCTGATCCCATCCATCCCTCCCACTGCCATCACTCTGCCTGATCCCATCCATCCCTCCCACTGCCATCACTCTGCCTGATCCCATCCATCCCTCCCACTGCCATCACTGCCTGATCCCATCTCTCCCACTGCCATCACTCTGCCTGATCCCATCCATCCCTCCCACTGCCATCACTCTGCCTGATCCCATCCATCCCTCCGACTGCCATCACTGCCTGATCCCATCTCTCCCACTGCCATCACTCTGCCTGATCCCATCCATCCATCCCACTGCCATCAATGCCTGATCCCATCTCTCCCACTGCCATCACTCTGCCTGATCCCATCCATCCCTCCTACTGCCATCACTCTGCCTGATCCCATCCATCCCTCCCACTGCCATCACTCTGCCTGATCCCATCCATCCCTCCGACTGCCATCACTGCCTGATCCCATCTCTCCCACTGCCATCACTCTGCCTGATCCCATCCATCCCTCCCACTGCCATCACTCTGCCTGATCCCATCCATCCCTCCCACTGCCATCACTCTGCCTGATCCCATCCACCCCTCCCACTGCCATCACTCTGCCTGATCCCATCCATCCCTCCGACTGCCATCACTGCCTGATCCCATCTCTCCCACTGCCATCACTCTGCCTGATCCCATCCATCCCTCCCACTGCCATCACTCTGCTTGATCCCATCCATCCCTCCCACTGCCATCACTTTTCCTTATCCCATCCATCCCTCCCACTGCCATCACTCTGACTGATCCCATACATCCCTTCGACTGACATCACTGCCTGATCCCGTCTCTCCCACTGCCATCACTCTGCCTGATCCCATCCACCCCCCCCCCCACTGCCATCATTCTGCCTGATCCCATCCATCCCTCCGACTGCCATCACTGCCTGATCCCATCCATCCCTCCCACTGCCATCACTGCCTGATCCCATCCATCCCTCCCACTGCCATCACTCTGCCTGATCCCATCCATCCCTCCCACTGCCATCACTCTGCCTGATCCCATCCATCCCTCCCACTGCCATCACTGCCTGATCCCATCTCTTACACTGCCATCACTCTGCCTGATCCCATCCATCCCTCCCACTGCCATCACTCTGCCCAATCCCATCCATCCCTCCCACTGCCATCACTGCCTGATCCCATCCATCCCTCCCACTGCCATCACTCTGCCTGATCCCATCCATCCCTCCCACTGCCATCACTCTGCCTGATCCCATCCATCCCTCCCACTGCCATCACTGCCTGATCCCATCTCTCCCACTGCCATCACTCTGCCTGATCCCATCCATCCCTCCCACTGCCATCACTCTGCCTGATCCCATCCATCCCTCCGACTGCCATCACTGCCTGATCCCATCTCTCCCACTGCCATCACTCTGCCTGATCCCATCCATCCATCCCACTGCCATCAATGCCTGATCCCATCTCTCCCACTGCCATCACTCTGCCTGATCCCATCCATCCCTCCCACTGCCATCACTCTGCCTGATCCCATCCATCCCTCCGACTGCCATCACTGCCTGATCCCATCTCTCCCACTGCCATCACTCTGCCTGATCACATCCATCCCTCTCACTGCCATCAATCTGCCTGATCCCATCCATCCCTCCCACTGCCATCACTCTGCCTTATCCCATCCACCCCTCCCACTGCCATCACTCTGCCTGATCCCATCCATCCCTCCGACTGCCATCACTGCCTGATCCCATCCATCCCTCCCACTGCCATCACTCTGCCTTATCCCATCCATCCCTCCCACTGCCATCACTCTGCCTTATCCCATCCATCCCTCAGACTGAAATCACTGCCTGATCCCATCTCTCCCACTGCCATCACTCTGCCTGATCCCATCCATCCCTCCCACTGCCATCAATCTGCCTGATCCCATCCATCCCTCCCACTGCCATCACTCTGCATGATCCCATCCACCCCTCCCACTGCCATCACTCTGCCTGATCCCATCCATCCCTCCCACTGCCATCACTCTGCCTGATCCCATCCATCCCTCCCACTGCATCACTCTGCCTTATCCCATCCATCCCCCCCACTGCCATGACTCTGCCTGATCCCATCCATCCCTCCCACTGCCATCACTCTGCCTGATCCCATCCATCCCTCCCACTGCCATCACTTTTCCTTATCCCATCCATCCCTCCTACTGCCATCACTCTGACTGATCCCATACATCCCTTCAACTGACATCACTGCCTGATCCCGTCTCTCCCACTGCCATCACTCTGCCTGATCCCATCCACCCCCCCCACTGCCATCACTCTGCCTGATCCCATCCATCCCTCCGACTGCCATCACTGCCTGATCCCATCCATCCCTCCCACTGCCATCACTGCCTGATCCCATCCATCCCTCCCACTGCCATCACTCTGCCTGATCCCATCCATCCCTCCCACTGCCATCACTGCCTGATCCCATCTCTTACACTGCCATCACTCTGCCTGATCCCATCCATCCCTCCCACTGCCATCACTCTGCCCAATCCCATCCATCCCTCCCACTGCCATCACTGCCTGATCCCATCCATCCCTCCCACTGCCATCACTCTGCCTGATCCCATCCATCCCTCCCACTGCCATCACTCTGCCTGATCCCATCCATCCCTCCCACTGCCATCACTGCCTGAACCCATCTCTCCCACTGCCATCACTCTGCCTGATCCCATCCATCCCTCCCACTGCCATCACTCTGCCTGATCCCATCCATCCCTCCGACTGCCATCACTGCCTGATCCCATCTCTCCCACTGCCATCCCTCTGCCTGATCCCATCCATCCATCCCACTGCCATCACTGCCTGATCCCATCTCTCCCACTGCCATCACTCTGCCTGATCCCATCCATCCCTCCCACTGCCATCACTCTGCCTGATCCCATCCATCCCTCCGACTGCCATCTCTGCCTGATCCCATCCATCCCTCCCACTGCCATCACTCTGCCTGATCCCATCCATCCCTCCCACTGCCATCACTCTGCCTGATCCCATCCATCCCTCCCACTGCCATCACTCTGCCTGATCCCATCCATCCCTCCCACTGCCATCACCCTGCCTTATCCCATCTATCCCCCACACTGTCATCACTCTGCCTGATCCCATCCATCCCTCCCACTGCCATCACTCTGCCTGATCCCATCCATCCCTCCCACTGCCATCACTTTTCCTTATCCCATCCATCCCTCCCACTGCCATCACTATGCCTGATCCCATACATCCCTCCGACTGACATCACTGCCTGATCCCGTCTCTCCCACTGCCATCACTCTGCCTGATCCCATCCATCCCTCCCACTGCCATCACTCTGCCTGATCCCATCCATCCCTCCGACTGCCATCACAGCCTGATCCCATCTCTCCCACTGCCATCACTCTGCCTGATCCCATCCATCCATCCCACTGCCATCACTGCCTGATCCCATCTCTCCCACTGCCATCACTCTGCCTGATCCCATCCATCCCTCCCACTGCCATCACTCTGCCTGATCCCATCCATCCCTCCGACTGCCATCACTGCCTGATCCCATCTCTCCCACTGCCATCACTCTGCCTGATCCCATCCATCCCTCTCACTGCCATCAATCTGCCTGATCCCATCCATCCCTCCCACTGCCATCACTCTGCCTGATCCCATCCACCCCTCCCACTGCCATCACTCTGCCTGATCCCATCCATCCCTCCGACTGCCATCACTGCCTGATCCCATCTCTCCCACTGCCATCACTCTGCCTGATCCCATCCATCCCCACCACTGCCATCACTCTGCCTGCCCTTATCCCATCCACCCCCCCCCACTGCCATCACTGCCTGATCCCATCCATCCCCCCCACTGCCATCACTCTACCTGATCCCATCTCTCCCACTGCCATCACTCTGCCTGCCCTGATCCCATCCTTCTCCCCCACTGCCATCACTGCCTGATCCCATCCACCCCCCCCCCACTGCCTGATCCCATCTCTCCCACTGCCATCACTCTGCCTGCCCTGATCCCATTCTCCCCCCCCACTGCCATCACTGTGCCTGATCCCATCCATCCATCTGCCTGATCCCATCCATCCCTCCCACTGCCATCACTCTGCCTGATTCCATCCATCCCTCCCACTGCCATCACTCTTCCTGATCCCATCCATCCCTCCCACTGCCATCAATCTGCCTGATCCCATCCATCCCTCCGACTGCCATCACTGCCTGATCCCATCTCTCCCACTGCCATCACTCTGCCTGATCCCATCCATCCCTCCCACTGCCATCACTCTGCCTGATCCCATCCATCCCTCCAACTGCCATCACTGCCTGATCCCATCCATCCCTCCCACAGCCATAACTCTAACTGATCCCATCCATCCCTCCCACTGCCATCACTCTGCCTGATCCCATCCATCCCTCCCACTGCCATCACTGCCTGATCCCATCTCTTACACTGCCATCACTCTGCCTGATCCCATCCATCCCTCCCACTGCCATCACTCTGCCCAATCCCATCCATCCCTCCCACTGCCATCACTGCCTGATCCCATCCATCCCTCCCACTGCCATCACTCTGCCTGATCCCATTCATCCCTCCCACTGCCATCACTCTGCCTGATCCCATCCATCCCCCCCACTGCCATCACTCTGCCTGATCCCATCCATCCCTCCCACTGCCATCACTCTGCCTGATCCCATCCATCCCTTCCACTGCCATCACTGCCTGATCCCATCTCTTACACTGCCATCACTCTGCCTGATCCCATCCATCCCTTCCACTGCCATCACTCTGCCTGATCCCATCCATCCCTCCCACTGCCATCACTCTGCCCAATCCCATCCATCCCTCCCACTGCCATCACTCTGCCTTATCCCATCCATCCCTCCCACTGCCATCACTCTGCCTGATCCCATCCATCCCTCCGACTGAAATCACTGCCTGATCCCAACTCTCCCACTGCCATCACTCTGCCTGATCCCATCCATCCCTCCCCATGCCATCACTCTGCCTGATCCCATCCATCCCTCCCACTGCCATCACTCTGCCTTATCCCATCCATCCCTCCCACTGCCATCACTCTGCCTGATCCCATCCATCCCTCCCACTGCCATCACTCTGCCTGATCCCATCCATTCCTCCCACTGCCATCACTTTGCCTTATCCCATCCATCCCTCCCACTGCCATCACTCTTCCTGATCCCATCCATCCCTCCGACTGACATCACTGCCTGATCCCATCTCTCCCACTGCCATTACTCTGCCTGATCCCATCCATCCCTCCCACTGCCATCACTCTGCCTGATCCCATCCATCCCTCCGACTGCCATCACTGCCTGATCCCATCTCTCCCACTGCCATCCCTCTGCCTGATCCCATCCATCCATCCCACTGCCATCACTCTGCCTGATCCCATCTCTCCCACTGCCATCACTCTGCCTGATCCCATCCATCCCTCCCACTGCCATCACTCTGCCTGATCCCATCCATCCCTCTGACTGCCATCACTGCCTGATCCCATCTCTCCCACTGCCATCACTCTGCCTGATCCCATCCATCCCTCCCACTGCCATCACTCTGCCTGATCCCATCTCTCCCACTGTCATCACTCTGCCTGATCCCATCCATCCCTCCCACTGCCATCACTCTGCCTGATCCCATCCATCCCTCCCACTGCCATCACTCTGCTCAATCCCATCCATCCCTCCCACTGCCATCACTGCCTGATCCCATCCATCCCTCCCACTGCCATCACTCTGCCTGATCCCATCCATCCCTCCCACTGCCATCACTCTGCCTGATCCCATCCATCCCTCCCACTGCCATCACTGCCTGAACCCATCTCTCCCACTGCCATCACTCTGCCTGATCCCATCCATCCCTCCCACTGCCATCACTCTGCCTGATCCCATCCATCCCTCCGACTGCCATCACTGCCTGATCCCATCTCTCCCACTGCCATCCCTCTGCCTGATCCCATCCATCCATCCCACTGCCATCACTGCCTGATCCCATCTCTCCCATTGCCATCACTCTGCCTGATCCCATCCATCCCTCCCACTGCCATCACTCTGCCTGATACCATCCATCCCTCCGACTGCCATCTCTGCCTGATCCCATCCATCCCTCCCACTGCCATCACTCTGCCTGATCCCATCCATCCCTCCCACTGCCATCACTCTGCCTGATCCCATCCATCCCTCCCACTGCCATCACTCTGCCTGATCCCATCCATCCCTCCCACTGCCATCACCCTGCCTTATCCCATCCATCCCCCACACTGTCATCACTCTGCCTGATCCCATCCATCCCTCCCACTGCCATCACTCTGCCTGATCCCATCCATCCCTCCCACTGCCATCACTTTTCCTTATCCCATCCATCCCTCCCACTGCCATCACTCTGCCTGATCCCATACATCCCTCCGACTGACATCACTGCCTGATCCCGTCTCTCCCACTGCCATCACTCTGCCTGATCCCATCCATCCCTCCCACTGCCATCACTCTGCCTGATCCCATCCATCCCTCCGACTGCCATCACAGCCTGATCCCATCTCTCCCACTGCCATCACTCTGCCTGATCCCATCCATCCATCCCACTGCCATCACTGCCTGATCCCATCTCTCCCACTGCCATCACTCTGCCTGATCCCATCCATCCCTCCCACTGCCATCACTCTGCCTGATCCCATCCATCCCTCCGACTGCCATCACTGCCTGATCCCATCTCTCCCACTGCCATCACTCTGCCTGATCCCATCCATCCCTCTCACTGCCATCAATCTGCCTG
The DNA here is from genome assembly GCF_965119305.1 of Pelophylax lessonae. Classification (NCBI taxonomy): domain Eukaryota; kingdom Metazoa; phylum Chordata; class Amphibia; order Anura; family Ranidae; genus Pelophylax; species Pelophylax lessonae. The sequence goes on along the minus strand of NC_138776.1, from coordinate 190,195,077 downwards.
ATCCCATCCATCCCTCCCACTGCCATCACTCTGCCTGATCCCATCCATCCCTCCCACTGCCATCACTCTGCCTGATCCCATCCATCCATCCCACTGCCATCACTGCCTGATCCCATCTCTCCCACTGCCATCACTCTGCCTGATCCCATCCATCCCTCCCACTGCCATCACTCTGCCTGATCCCATCCATCCCTCTGACTGCCATCACTGCCTGATCCCATCTCTCCCACTGCCATCACTCTGCCTGATCCCATCCATCCCTCTCACTGCCATCAATCTGCCTGATCCCATCCATCCCTCCCACTGCCATCACTCTGCCTGATCCCATCCACCCCTCCCACTGCCATCACTCTGCCTGATCCCATCCATCCCTCCGACTGCCATCACTGCCTGATCCCATCTCTCCCACTGCCATCACTCTGCCTGATCCCATCCATCCCCACCACTGCCATCACTCTGCCTGCCCTTATCCCATCCACCCCCCCCACTGCCATCACTGCCTGATCCCATTCATCCCCCCACTGCCATCACTCTACCTGATCCCATCTCTCCCACTGCCATCACTCTGCCTGCCCTGATCCCATCCTTCTCCCCCACTGCCATCACTGCCTGATCCCATCCACCCCCCCCACTGCCTGATCCCATCTCTCCCACTGCCATCACTCTGCCTGCCCTGATCCCATTCTCCCCCCCCACTGCCATCACTGTGCCTGATCCCATCCATCCATCTGCCTGATCCCATCCATCCCTCCCACTGCCATCACTCTGCCTGATTCCATCCATCCCTCCCACTGCCATCACTCTTCCTGATCCCATCCATCCCTCCCACTGCCATCAATCTGCCTGATCCCATCCATCCCTCCGACTGCCATCACTGCCTGATCCCATCTCTCCCACTGCCATCACTCTGCCTGATCCCATCCATCCCTCCCACTGCCATCACTCTGCCTGATCCCATCCATCCCTCCAACTGCCATCACTGCCTGATCCCATCCATCCCTCCCACTGCCATAACTCTAACTGATCCCATCCATCCCTCCCACTGCCATCACTCTGCCTGATCCCATCCATCCCTCCCACTGCCATCACTGCCTGATCCCATCACTTACACTGCCATCACTCTGCCTGATCCCATCCATCCCTCCCACTGCCATCACTCTGCCCAATCCCATCCATCCCTCCCACTGCCATCACTGCCTGATCCCATCCATCCCTCCCACTGCCATCACTCTGCCTGATCCCATTCATCCCTCCCACTGCCATCACTCTGCCTGATCCCATCCATCCCCCCCACTGCCATCACTCTGCCTGATCCCATCCATCCCTCCCACTGCCATCACTCTGCCTGATCCCATCCATCCCTTCCACTGCCATCACTGCCTGATCCCATCTCTTACACTGCCATCACTCTGCCTGATCCCATCCATCCCTTCCACTGCCATCACTCTGCCTGATCCCATCCATCCCTCCCACTGCCATCACTCTGCCCAATCCCATCCATCCCTCCCACTGCCATCACTCTGCCTTATCCCATCCATCCCTCCCACTGCCATCACTCTGCCTGATCCCGTCCATCCCTCCGACTGAAATCACTGCCTGATCCCAACTCTCCCACTGCCATCACTCTGCCTGATCCCATCCATCCCTCCCACTGCCATCACTCTGCCTGATCCCATCCATCCCTCCCACTGCCATCACTCTGCCTTATCCCATCCATCCCTCCCACTGCCATCACTCTGCCTGATCCCATCCATCCCTCCCACTGCCATCACTCTGCCTGATCCCATCCATTCCTCCCACTGCCATCACTTTGCCTTATCCCATCCATCCCTCCCACTGCCATCACTCTTCCTGATCCCATCCATCCCTCCGACTGACATCACTGCCTGATCCCATCTCTCCCACTGCCATTACTCTGCCTGATCCCATCCATCCCTCCCACTGCCATCACTCTGCCTGATCCCATCCATTCCTCCCACTGCCATCACTTTGCCTTATCCCATCCATCCCTCCCACTGCCATCACTCTTCCTGATCCCATCCATCCTTCCGACTGACATCACTGCCTGATCCCATCTCTCCCACTGCCATTACTCTGCCTGATCCCATCCATCCCTCCCACTGCCATCACTCTGCCTGATCCCATCCATCCCTCCGACTGCCATCACTGCCTGATCCCATCTCTCCCACTGCCATCCCTCTGCCTGATCCCATCCATCCATCCCACTGCCATCACTGCCTGATCCCATCTCTCCCACTGCCATCACTCTGCCTGATCCCATCCATCCCTCCCACTGCCATCACTCTGCCTGATCCCATCCATCCCTCCGACTGCCATTACTGCCTGATCCCATCTCTCCCACTGCCATCACTCTGCCTGATCCCATCCATCCCTCCCACTGCCATCACTCTGCCTGATCCCATCTCTCCCACTGTCATCACTCTGCCTGATCCCATCCATCCCTCCCACTGCCATCACTCTGCCTGATCCCATCCATCCCTCCCACTGCCATCACTTTTCCTTATCCCATCCATCCCTCCCACTGCCATCACTCTGCCTGATCCCATACATCCCTCCGACTGACATCACTGCCTGATCCCGTCTCTCCCACTGCCATCACTCTGCCTGATCCCATCCATCCCTCCCACTGCCATCACTCTGCCTGATCCCATCCATCCCTCCCACTGCCATCACTGCCTGATCCCATCTCTCCCACTGCCATCACTCTGCCTGATCCCATCCATCCATCCCACTGCCATCAATGCCTGATCCCATCTCTCCCACTGCCATCACTCTGCCTGATCCCATCCATCCCTCCCACTGCCATCACTCTGCCTGATCCCATCCATCCCTCCGACTGCCATCACTGCCTGATCCCATCTCTCCCACTGCCATCACTCTGCCTGATCCCATCCATCCCTCTCACTGCCATCAATCTGCCTGATCCCATCCACCCCTCCCACTGCCATCACTCTGCCTTATCCCATCCACCCCTCCCACTGCCATCACTCTGCCTGATCCCATCCATCCCTCCGACTGCCATCACTGCCTGATCCCATCCATCCCTCCCACTGCCATCACTCTGCCTTATCCCATCCATCCCTCCCACTGCCATCACTCTGCCTTATCCCATCCATCCCTCAGACTGAAATCACTGCCTGATCCCATCTCTCCCACTGCCATCACTCTGCCTGATCCCATCCATCCCTCCCACTGCCATCAATCTGCCTGATCCCATCCATCCCTCCCACTGCCATCACTCTGCATGATCCCATCCACCCCTCCCACTGCCATCACTCTGCCTGATCCCATCCATCCCTCCCACTGCCATCACTCTGCCTGATCCCATCCATCCCTCCCACTGCATCACTCTGCCTTATCCCATCCATCCCCCCCACTGCCATGACTCTGCCTGATCCCATCCATCCCTCCCACTGCCATCACTCTGCCTGATCCCATCCATCCCTCCCACTGCCATCACTTTTCCTTATCCCATCCATCCCTCCCACTGCCATCACTCTGACTGATCCCATACATCCCTTCGACTGACATCACTGCCTGATCCCGTCTCTCCCACTGCCATCACTCTGCCTGATCCCATCCACCCCCCCCCCCCCCACTGCCATCACTCTGCCTGATCCCATCCATCCCTCCGACTGCCATCACTGCCTGATCCCATCCATCCCTCCCACTGCCATCACTGCCTGATCCCATCCATCCCTCCCACTGCCATCACTCTGCCTGATCCCATCCATCCCTCCCACTGCCATCACTCTGCCTGATCCCATCCATCCCTCCCACTGCCATCACTGCCTGATCCCATCTCTTACACTGCCATCACTCTGCCTGATCCCATCCATCCCTCCCACTGCCATCACTCTGCCCAATCCCATCCATCCCTCCCACTGCCATCACTGCCTGATCCCATCCATCCCTCCCACTGCCATCACTCTGCCTGATCCCATCCATCCCTCCCACTGCCATCACTCTGCCTGATCCCATCCATCCCTCCCACTGCCATCACTGCCTGATCCCATCTCTCCCACTGCCATCACTCTGCCTGATCCCATCCATCCCTCCCACTGCCATCACTCTGCCTGATCCCATCCATCCCTCCGACTGCCATCACTGCCTGATCCCATCTCTCCCACTGCCATCCCTCTGCCTGATCCCATCCATCCATCCCACTGCCATCACTGCCTGATCCCATCTCTCCCACTGCCATCACTCTGCCTGATCCCATCCATCCCTCCCACTGCCATCACTCTGCCTGATCCCATCCATCCCTCCGACTGCCATCTCTGCCTGATCCCATCCATCCCTCCCACTGCCATCACTCTGCCTGATCCCATCCATCCCTCCCACTGCCATCACTCTGCCTGATCCCATCCATCCCTCCCACTGCCATCACTCTGCCTGATCCCATCCATCCCTCCCACTGCCATCACCCTGCCTTATCCCATCCATCCCCCACACTGTCATCACTCTGCCTGATCCCATCCATCCCTCCCACTGCCATCACTCTGCCTGATCCCATCCATCCCTCCCACTGCCATCACTTTTCCTTATCCCATCCATCCCTCCCACTGCCATCACTCTGCCTGATCCCATACATCCCTCCGACTGACATCACTGCCTGATCCCGTCTCTCCCACTGCCATCACTCTGCCTAATCCCATCCATCCCTCCCACTGCCATCACTCTGCCTGATCCCATCCATCCCTCCGACTGCCATCACAGCCTGATCCCATCTCTCCCACTGCCATCACTCTGCCTGATCCCATCCATCCATCCCACTGCCATCACTGCCTGATCCCATCTCTCCCACTGCCATCACTCTGCCTGATCCCATCCATCCCTCCCACTGCCATCACTCTGCCTGATCCCATCCATCCCTCCGACTGCCATCACTGCCTGATCCCATCTCTCCCACTGCCATCACTCTGCCTGATCCCATCCATCCCTCTCACTGCCATCAATCTGCCTGATCCCATCCATCCCTCCCACTGCCATCACTCTGCCTGATCCCATCCACCCCTCCCACTGCCATCACTCTGCCTGATCCCATCCATCCCTCCGACTGCCATCACTGCCTGATCCCATCTCTCCCACTGCCATCACTCTGCCTGATCCCATCCATCCCCACCACTGCCTTGACTGCCTGATCCCATCCATCCCTCCACTGCCATCACTGCCTGATCCCATCCATCCCTCCCACTGCCATCACTCTGCCTGCCCTTATCCCATCCACCCCCCCACTGCCATCACTGCCTGATCCCATCCATCCCCCCCACTGCCATCACTCTACCTGATCCCATCTCTCCCACTGCCATCACTCTGCCTGCCCTGATCCCATCCTTCTCCCCCACTGCCATCACTGCCTGATCCCATCCACCCCCCCCCACTGCCTGATCCCATCACTCCCACTGCCATCACTCTGCCTGCCCTGATCCCATTCTCCCCCCCCACTGCCATCACTGTGCCTGATCCCATCCATCCATCTGCCTGATCCCATCCATCCCTCCCACTGCCATCACTCTGCCTGATTCCATCCATCCCTCCCACTGCCATCACTCTTCCTGATCCCATCCATCCCTCCCACTGCCATCAATCTGCCTGATCCCATCCATCCCTCCGACTGCCATCACTGCCTGATCCCATCTTTCCCACTGCCATCACTCTGCCTGATCCCATCCATCCCTCCCACTGCCATCACTCTGCCTGATCCCATCCATCCCTCCAACTGCCATCACTGCCTGATCCCATCCATCCCTCCCACTGCCATAACTCTAACTGATCCCATCCATCCCTCCCACTGCCATCACTCTGCCTGATCCCATCCATCCCTCCCACTGCCATCATTGCCTGATCCCATCTCTTACACTGCCATCACTCTGCCTGATCCCATCCATCCCTCCCACTGCCATCACTCTGCCTGATCCCATCCATCCCTCCCACTGCCATCACTCTGCCTGATCCCATCCACCCCTCCCACTGCCATCACTCTGCCTGATCCCATCCATCCCTCCGACTGCCATCACTGCCTGATCCCATCTCTCCCACTGCCATCACTCTGCCTGATCCCATCCATCCCCACCACTGCCTTTACTGCCTGATCCCATCCATCCCTCCACTGCCATCACTGCCTGATCCCATCCATCCCTCCCACTGCCATCACTCTGCCTGCCCTTATCCCATCCACCCCCCCCCCACTGCCATCACTGCCTGATCCCATCCATCCCCCCCACTGCCATCACTCTACCTGATCCCATCTCTCCCACTGCCATCACTCTGCCTGCCCTGATCCCATCCTTCTCCCCCACTGCCATCACTGCCTGATCCCATCCACCCCCCCACTGCCTGATCCCATCTCTCCCACTGCCATTACTCTGCCTGCCCTGATCCCATTCTCCCCCCCCCACTGCCATCACTGTGCCTGATCCCATCCATCCATCTGCCTGATCCCATCCATCCCTCCCACTGCCATCACTCTGCCTGATCCCATCCATCCCTCCCACTGCCATCACTCTGCCTGATCCCATCCATCCCTCCGACTGCCATCACTGCCTAAACCCATCCATCCCTCCCACTGCCATCACTCTGCCTGATCCCATTCATCCCTCCCACTGCCATCACTCTGCCTGATCCCATCCATCCCCCCACTGCCATCACTCTGCCTGATCCCATCCATCCCTCTTACTGCCATCACTCTGCCTGATCCCATCCATCCCTCCCACTGCCATCACTGCCTGATCCCATCCATCCCTCCCACTGCCATCACTCTGCCTGATCCCATCCATCCCTCCCACTGCCATCACTCTGCCTGATCCCATCCATCCCTCCCACTGCCATCACTGCCTGATCCCATCTCTTACACTGCCATCACTCTGCCTGATCCCATCCATCCCTCCAACTGCCATCACTCTGCCTGATCCCATCCATCCCTCCCACTGCCATCACTCTGCCCAATCCCATCCATCCCTCCCACTGCCATCACTCTGCCTGATCCCATCCATCCCTCCCACTGCCATCACTCTGCCTTATCCCATCCATCCCTCCAACTGCCATCACTCTGCCTGATCCCATCCATCCCTCCCACTGCCATCACTCTGCCTGATCCCATCCATTCCTCCCACTGCCATCACTCTGCCTTATCCCATCCATCCCTCCCACTGCCATCACTCTTCCTGATCCCATCCATCCCTCCGACTGACATCACTGCCTGATCCCATCTCTCCCACTGTCATCACTCTGCCTGATCCCATCCATCCCTCCCACTGCCATCACTCTGCCTGATCCCATCCATCCCTCCGACTGCCATCACTCCCTTATCCCATCTCTCCCACTGCCATCCCTCTGCCTGATCCCATCCATCCATCCCACTGCCATCACTGCCTGATCCCATCTCTCCCACTGCAATCACTCTGCCTGATCCCATCCATCCCTCCCACTGCCATCACTCTGCCTGATCCCATCCATCCCTCTGACTGCCATCACTGCCTGATCCCATCTCTCCCACTGCCATCACTCTGCCTGATCCCATCCATCCCTCTGACTGCCATTACTGCCTGATCCCATCTCTCCCACTGCCATCACTCTGCCTGATCCCATCCATGCCTCCCACTGCCATCACTCTGCCTGATCCCATCCATCCCTCCCACTGCCATCACTCTGCCTGATCCCATCCATCCCTCCCACTGCCATCACTCTGCCTTATCCCATCCATCCCCCCCACTGTCATCACTCTGCCTGATCCCATCCATCCCTCCCACTGCCATCACTCTGCCTGATCCCATCCATCCCTCCCACTGCCATCACTTTTCCTTATCCCATCCATCCCTCCCACTGCCATCACTCTGCCTGATCCCATACATCCCTCCGACTGACATCACTGCCTGATCCCGTCTCTCCCACTGCCATCACTCTGCCTGATCCCATCCATCCCTCCCACTGCCATCACTCTGCCTGATCCCATCCATCCCTCCGACTGCCATCACTGCCTGATCCCATCTCTCCCACTGCCATCACTCTGCCTGATCCCATCCATCCATCCCACTGCCATCACTGCCTGATCCCATCTCTCCCACTGCCATCACTCTGCCTGATCCCATCCATCCCTCCCACTGCCATCACTCTGCCTGATCCCATCCATCCCTCCGACTGCCATCACTGCCTGATCCCATCTCTCCCACTGCCATCACTCTGCCTGATCCCATCCATCCCTCTCACTGCCATCAATCTGCCTGATCCCATCCATCCCTCCCACTGCCATCACTCTGCCTGATCCCATCCACCCCTCCCACTGCCATCACTCTGCCTGATCCCATCCATCCCTCCGACTGCCATCACTGCCTGATCCCATCTCTCCCACTGCCATCACTCTGCCTGATCCCATCCATCCCCACCACTGCCTTGACTGCCTGATCCCATCCATCCCTCCACTGCCATCACTGCCTGATCCCATCCATCCCTCCCACTGCCATCACTCTGCCTGCCCTTATCCCATCCACCCCCCCACTGCCATCACTGCCAGATCCCATCCATCCCCCCCACTACCATCACTCTACCTGATCCCATCTCTCCCACTGCCATCACTCTGCCTGCCCTGATCCCATCCTTCTCCCCCACTGCCATCACTGCCTGATCCCATCCACCCCCCCCACTGCCTGATCCCATCACTCCCACTGCCATCACTCTGCCTGCCCTGATCCCATTCTCCCCCCCCCCCACTGCCATCACTGTGCCTGATCCCATCCATCCATCTGCCTGATCCCATCCATCCCTCCCACTGCCATCACTCTGCCTGATTCCATCCATCCCTCCCACTGCCATCACTCTTCCTGATCCCATCCATCCCTCCCACTGCCATCAATCTGCCTGATCCCATCCATCCCTCCGACTGCCATCACTGCCTGATCCCATCTTTCCCACTGCCATCACTCTGCCTGATCCCATCCATCCCTCCCACTGCCATCACTCTGCCTGATCCCATCCACCCCTCCCACTGCCATCACTCTGCCTGATCCCATCCATCCCTCCGACTGCCATCACTGCCTGATCCCATCTCTCCCACTGCCATCACTCTGCCTGATCCCATCCATCCCCACCACTGCCTTTACTGCCTGATCCCATCCATCCCTCCACTGCCATCACTGCCTGATCCCATCCATCCCTCCCACTGCCATCACTCTGCCTGCCCTTATCCCATCCACCCCCCCCCCCACTGCCATCACTGCCTGATCCCATCCACCCCCCCCCCACTGCCATCACTCTACCTGATCCCATCTCTCCCACTGCCATCACTCTGCCTGCCCTGATCCCATCCTTCTCCCCCACTGCCATCACTGCCTGATCCCATCCACCCCCCACTGCCTGATCCCATCTCTCCCACTGCCATTACTCTGCCTGCCCTGATCCCATTCTCCCCCCCCCACTGCCATCACTGTGCCTGATCCCATCCATCCATCTGCCTGATCCCATCCATCCCTCCCACTGCCATCACTCTGCCTGATCCCATCCATCCCTCCCACTGCCATCACTCTGCCTGATCCCATCCATCCCTCCGACTGCCATCACTGCCTAAACCCATCCATCCCTCCCACTGCCATCACTCTGCCTGATCCCATTCATCCCTCCCACTGCCATCACTCTGCCTGATCCCATCCATCCCCCCACTGCCATCACTCTGCCTGATCCCATCCATCCCTCTTACTGCCATCACTCTGCCTGATCCCATCCATCCCTCCCACTGCCATCACTGCCTGATCCCATCCATCCCTCCCACTGCCATCACTCTGCCTGATCCCATCCATCCCTCCCACTGCCATCACTCTGCCTGATCCCATCCATCCCTCCCACTGCCATCACTGCCTGATCCCATCTCTTACACTGCCATCACTCTGCCTGATCCCATCCATCCTTCCAACTGCCATCACTCTGCCTGATCCCATCCATCCCTCCCACTGCCATCACTCTGCCCAATCCCATCCATCCCTCCCACTGCCATCACTCTGCCTGATCCCATCCATCCCTCCCACTGCCATCACTCTGCCTTATCCCATCCATCCCTCCAACTGCCATCACTCTGCCTGATCCCATCCATCCCTCCCACTGCCATCACTCTGCCTGATCCCATCCATTCCTCCCACTGCCATCACTCTGCCTTATCCCATCCATCCCTCCCACTGCCATCACTCTTCCTGATCCCATCCATCCCTCCGACTGACATCACTGCCTGATCCCATCTCTCCCACTGCCATCACTCTGCCTGATCCCATCCATCCCTCCCACTGCCATCACTCTGCCTGATCCCATCCATCCCTCCGACTGCCATCCCTGCCTGATCCCATCTCTCCCACTGCCATCCCTCTGCCTGATCCCATCCATTTATCCCACTGCCATCACTGCCTGATCCCATCTCTCACACTGCCATCACTCTGCCTGATCCCATCCATCCCTCCCACTGCCATCACTCTGCCTGATCCCATCCATCCCTCCCACTGCCATCACTTTTTATTATCCCATCCATCCCTCCCACTGCCATCACTCTGACTGATCCCATACATCCCTTCGACTGACATCACTGCCTGATCCCATCTCTCCCACTGCCATCACTCTGCCTGATCCCATCCATCCCTCCCACTGCCATCACTCTGCCTGATCCCATCCATCCCTCCGACTGCCATCACTGCCTGATCCCATCTCTCCCACTGCCATTACTCTGCCTGATCCCATCCATCCATCCCACTGCCATCACTGCCTGATCCCATCTCTCCCACTGCCATCACTCTGCCTGATCCCATCCATCCCTCCCACTGCCATCACTCTGCCTTATCCCATCCATCCCTCCCACTGCCATCACTCTGCCTGATCCCATCCATCCCTCCCACTGCATCACTCTGCCTTATCCCATCCATCCCCCCCCACTGCCATCACTCTGCCTGATCCCATCCATCCCTCCCACTGCCATCACTCTGCCTGATCCCATCCATCCCTCCCACTGCCATCACTTTTCCTTATCCCATCCATCCCTCCCACTGCCATCACTCTGACTGATCCCATACATCCCTTCGACTGACATCACTGCCTGATCCCATCTCTCCCACTGCCATCACTCTGCCTGATCCCATCCATCCCTCCCACTGCCATCACTCTGCCTGATCCCATCCATCCCTCCGACTGCCATCACTGCCTGATCCCATCTCTTTCACTGCCATTACTCTGCCTGATCCCATCCATCCATCCATCCATCCCACTGCCATCACTGCCTGATCCCATCTCTCCCACTGCCATCACTCTGCCTGATCCCATCCATCCCTCCCACTGCCATCACTCTGCCTGATCCCATCCATCCATCCCACTGCCATCACTGCCTGATCCCATCTCTCCCACTGCCATCACTCTGCCTGATCCCATCCATCCCTCCCACTGCCATCACTCTGCCTGATCCCATCCATCCCTCCGACTGCCATCACTGCCTGATCCCATCTCTCCCACTGCCATCACTCTGCCTGATCCCATCCATCCCTCTCACTGCCATCAATCTGCCTGATCCCATCCATCCCTCCCACTGCCATCACTCTGCCTGATCCCATCCACCCCTCCCACTGCCATCACTCTGCCTGATCCCATCCATCCCTCCGACTGCCATCACTGCCTGATCCCATCTCTCCCACTGCCATCACTCTGCCTGATCCCATCCATCCCCACCACTGCCTTGACTGCCTGATCCCATCCATCCCTCCACTGCCATCACTGCCTGATCCCATCCATCCCTCCCACTGCCATCACTCTGCCTGCCCTTATCCCATCCACCCCCCCACTGCCATCACTGCCTGATCCCATCCATCCCCCCCACTGCCATCACTCTACCTGATCCCATCTCTCCCACTGCCATCACTCTGCCTGCCCTGATCCCATCCTTCTCCCCCACTGCCATCACTGCCTGATCCCATCCACCCCCCCCACTGCCTGATCCCATCACTCCCACTGCCATCACTCTGCCTGCCCTGATCCCATTCTCCCCCCCCCCACTGCCATCACTGTGCCTGATCCCATCCATCCATCTGCCTGATCCCATCCATCCCTCCCACTGCCATCACTCTGCCTGATTCCATCCATCCCTCCCACTGCCATCACTCTTCCTGATCCCATCCATCCCTCCCACTGCCATCAATCTGCCTGATCCCATCCATCCCTCCGACTGCCATCACTGCCTGATCCCATCTTTCCCACTGCCATCACTCTGCCTGATCCCATCCATCCCTCTCACTGCCATCACTCTGCCTGATCCCATCCACCCCTCCCACTGCCATCACTCTGCCTGATCCCATCCATCCCTCCGACTGCCATCACTGCCTGATCCCATCTCTCCCACTGCCATTACTCTGCCTGATCCCATCCATCCATCCCACTGCCATCACTGCCTGATCCCATCTCTCCCACTGCCATCACTCTGCCTGATCCCATCCATCCCTCCCACTGCCATCACTCTGCCTGATCCCATCCATCCCTCCCACTGCCATCACTCTGCCTGATCCCATCCACCCCTCCCACTGCCATCACTCTGCCTGATCCCATCTATCCGTCCGACTGCCATCACTGCCTGATCCCATCTCTCCCACTGCCATCACTCTGCCTGATCCCATCCATCCCTCCCTCCCACTGCCATCACTCTGCCTGATTCCATCCATCCCTCCTACTGCCATCACTCTGCCTGATTCCATCCATCCCTCCCACTGCCATCACTCTGCCTGATTCCATCCATCCCTCCCACTGCCATCACTCTGCCTGATCCCATCCACCCCCTTCCCACTGCCATCACTGCCTGATCCTATCCATCCCTCCCACTGCCATCTCTCTGCCTGATTCCATCCATCCCTCCCACTGCCATCACTCTGCCTGCCCTGATCCCATCCATCCCCCCCACTGCCATCACTGCCTGATCCCATCCATCCCTCCCACTGCCATCACTCTGCCTGATCCCATCCATCCCTCCCACCGTCATCCCACTGTCATTTCTATCCCCACCACCACTGCCACTGATGCTATCCCTATCCTTACCACTACTCCCACTGATGTCAACCCTATCCTCATCATTCCCACTGATGTCATCCCTATCCTCAACATCGTCACTGAGGTTATCCCTATCCAAACCACCACTGATGTCAACGCTATCCCCACCACCACCGCCACTGATGTCACCCCTATCCCCACCACCACTGATGTCACCCCTATCCCCACCACCACCGCCACTGATGTCACCCCTATCCCCACCACCACTGATGTCACCCCTATCCCCACCACCACTGTGCCTATGGAAAATATAGGGTACTGAAATGTGTTGCCATTTTCGGGCATGCATAGTCTTAAGGTTTGGCATGTTGGGTATTTATTTACTTGACACAAACTCATCTTTTATATTTTACCCAAAAATTGGGTAATATATTTTTTATATACCCTAAAATTACCTTTTCCCTCTTAGCCTGGGTTCACACTAAATGCAGACTGCATCTAAATAGCAACCCGTCCATGCAAACAGATTGCGGAGTGTATGTTAGGTTAACGACACCCCGCAATCCGTTTTCAAAACGCAGCACGATTTGCAGAATCAAATCGCATGGGTGTGCAGGCTAAATATAACTAAAAAACATAGAGAAACTGGTAATGAAAGGAGAAAATTCCGCGCAAATGGATCTGATTATTGGAATGGCTGCAGCCTACCCAAAAATATAGTACAAGACTATATCAAAAAATGAAGAAAGTATGATAGGGTAATTGGCGCTGCCAATAGTAAAAAAATGTGTGTATATATATATATATATACACAAGGGAGTGGTATATCTGGCAAATGCAAAAACGATGTAAGAAAATGTGTAAAAAATGTGATAACAATGGTGTAACTAAAGGTCCTTATATATACCCAATGGTTTCAATGTAATCTCACAATATGTATCTTAATCAACAGAGGATATGATTATATCATTGATAAATATTAATCATAAACCAGTAAAATGAAACAACATAAATAGATAAAAAAATAAAATATGTGCGGTGCCAGCAAGCAATAAATATATTTCAACCAGTGAAAAAATAAGTGAATCTAAAGGTAATTGTCGTGACTGGTGTAATAAATAATTTAAACACTAGGTGGCAGTATTGATAAAAAATGTAAAGTGTGGATATCCAAATAAATGACAGTTATAAAGTGAAAAAATGTGCCAAGTGATATGTTAATATCAGGAGAAAACAATCAATACTAAAAAGGTGAAATAATGGATATCCAGGTGAAGAATTGATATATAAAATAAATACTAAAAATTAAATATCGTGCCAAGTGAAATGATTTGAAATCTATAAAAACACTTATAGAAATTCCAAGGATAAAACTACATAGATAATTAGATAGTCCAAAAAAAGTGCAAAAAAAGTCCAACAATTATTGATCAATATAATGATCTTCCAAAAAGGTGCAACAATAATGTGCTATAAAGTGCCAGCGAAGGCTGGCTGAGTGGCTGAGTGACAGACAACAGAGGGTTGTAGTCAATGGAGAACATTCAGAACAAGGTCATGTTACCAGTGGGGTACCTCAGGGATCTGTACTGGGACCAATTTTGTTTAATATCTTCATAAGTGATATTGCAAAAGGCCTCGATGGTAAGGTTTGTCTTTTTGCTGATGACACAAAGATATGTAACAGGGTTGATGTTCCTGGAGGGAAACGCCAAATGGAAAAGGATTTAGGAAAACTAGAAGAATGGTCAGAACTCTGGCAACTGAAATTTAATGTGGATAAGTGCAAGATAATGCACCTGGGACGTAAAAACCCAAGGGCAGAATATAGAATATTTGACACAGTCCTGACCTCAGTATCTGAGGAAAGGGATTTAGGAGTAATTATTTCAGAAGACTTAAAGGTGGGAAGACAATGTAATAGAGCAGCACGAAATGCCAGCAGAATGCTTGGATGTATAGGGAGAGGTATAAGCAGTAGAAAGAGAGAAGTGCTTATGCCGCTGTACAGAACACTGGTGAGACCTCACTTGGAGTATTGTGCGCAGTACTGGAGGCCATATCTCCAGAAGGATATAGATACTCTAGAGAGAGTTCAGAGAAGAGCTACTAAACTAGTACATGGATTGCAGGAAAAAACTTACCAGGAAAGGTTAAAGGACCTTAACATGTATAGCTTGGAAGAAAGAAGAGACAGAGGGGATATGATAGAAACTTTTAAATACATAAAGGGAATCAACTCGGTAAAGGAGGAGAGCATATTTAAAAGAAGAAAAACTACCACAAGAGGACACAGTTTTAAATTAGAGGGGCAAAGGTTTAAAAGTAATATGAGGAAGTATTACTTTACTGAGAGAGTAGTGGATGCATGGAATAACCTTCCTGCAGAAGTGGTAGCTGCAAATACAGTGAAGGAGTTTAAGCATGCATGGGATAGGCATAAGGCTATCCTTCATATAAGATAGGGCCAGGGACTATTCATAGGATTCAGATATATTGGGCAGACTAGATGGGCCAAATGGTTCTTATCTGCCGACACATTCTATGTTTCTATGAAGGTTTTCATGGATGGAGGGGGTGCTTCCCAGTGATGGATCAGGTTGTGGGTGTCGGGTGAGGGAATTTCCGTGCTCCCCTTCCTACATAGCCCGCACTCACCAGAGAGCGGCACCCCTACAGGGGTAACCAGCGTTGGATTAATGGGGTCTTCCCCGGAAAGCTGCGGTGAGCCTCTCCACTCCTTCTGGGATCAAATGCACTTCCTCCTTCCAGCACTAATGTAATTTAGGCAAACGATGTGGCATGGGATCTTGGGCAGTGCTCCAAAGTGTTATCAATGATGTCCGAGATTATATGGATAGAAAACACTAATATAGTGATGTACTGCAAAATGTGTCTGTTTATTAGGCATATAACATAAAGTACTCACATTTAAAATAACGATACAGTGTCCGTAAGCAGGTAGGGACCGCAAACCCCTCGTATAGCGGTACTTCCGGACGCCGTGCGTATCAGCAACCGGATTTGTGTGTCAAAGGGCGGAACTGACGTGCCTACGCTCTACGCGTTTCGTCATCAAGCTGACGTCATCAGGAGCAGCGTGAGGCTACGTGAGTCCCGCTTGTATAAATCCTAGTAGGTTGCCCAGCAACCGGAACGAGCGCCCAATCAGAAAATTCATACTAACGCGTCATAAGTTGTTGGGCAGTATTTAATAGTCAAAACTTAAAAGAAGTGTGGAACTCCCCGAAGGTTTAGTGGTGGCCAATGAATTTTATTCGGGAGCCAGAGTCAGCAGTTACTAGGGAAATCTGTTTGAATGGATTAATTAATAATATAACCACGGATAATAAAACTATGTTTAAAAATGGATTATTTAATGTTATAACCACGGATGTTAAAACTAAATATAAATTAATAACAAAGGGATATAAAAGAGCGCCCAAGTTAGTACGTCTATATTTTGAAGATTCTGTAATCACAAATGTAAAAGTAATTAAAAACATGACGAATATGTCGAAATATTTTTCCATATGTAAAAAATTTTTTCAATTGGCATCATCAACCATATTACTCAAGAGTAGATTAAATAAAAATGTATTTGGATGAAATTAATATATGCACTCTCAATAAAAAATATTTTTTTAAAAAATTATTAAAAAACCTATTGCGGGTATAAGAGGGTTCTGGCAAAATCGCCCGGAACAAATTATTAATTATAAAATAATTTCATTAAAGTCTATATTAAATTTATGGGACTGATATGTAAATTAAATTATGATAAAAAAAATTGTCTATATATTGTTTTAAATAAAAAATGTCTATCAAACAATAGAAATATGAAGATTTATACGTGTAAATAATTTTATATCTCCCTCAATATTTGTACCTGTGGGAAAGGGAAGGCATTAATTTCCTGTGGACGGGCATCCCACTGGTTGGTATATAAATATACAAGATATATATTATTTAGCAAACTTCTAATAGAAAACATATATCAATAAGCATCCCATATGTAATCTTGTATATAACCTTGTAGATCCATATGGTATATTATAAGGACCAAAACGTTAATAGACACCAAATAGATGGGAAGCGTATGTCAAATTCAAAGTAATCATTCCTAGTATATATAGGTATCTGTATCAGGTGACCAGCCATAGTATGTCTATAAAGAGAAGGCCATATAATTATATGATAATCATAATAAATAATCAGAGGAGAATGTATGGGTAACTTTCCATATTTAAATGTAGAGAAAAAAAAACAAAACAGAGAGATAACCTGGCTTATTCAGAGTTGATATATTATATCCATGGGAACTTAGTGTTAGATTATAAATAGTTGTCAGTGGTGTTAAGATATTTGATTAAAAAGGTTAAAAAATATTTAAAAATCAGATATAAAACAATTCAAATCTATGTCAAGATTGAGTCCTCCAGGTTGTAAAGATTCTAATAGATATATCCACTTGGTTTCGTTTTGTGAAACTTTTCTGGTTTTATTTTCACCTCTCCAGTGTTCCTTAACACTGTCTATACCATAAAATATTAACCCTTTGGGGTTCCGATTGTGTACATCTCTAAAATGTCTGGATAGACTGTGTTTATGAAATCCTCTCTTAATGTTTCCAATGTGTTCCCTGATACGTACCATTAGAGGTCTGGTAGTTCTGCCTATATACTGTAGCTTGCAAGGACATTCCACAATGTATGTCACGTGGGTGCTATGGCAGGTAATCAGGTTTTTTATTTTGAAAATCTTTTTATTCACATTGGATTTAAATTGTGTTGTTTTCTTTTTCTGTGCTGGATTGTTTCTACAGGCTAGGCAATTGCGACATCGGATGAAGCCTTTCATATCTGGAAAAAGTTTCACTTCTTTTGGAGGGTTTACTACATTGTGAACAAGTCTATTCCTCAGTGTAGGTGCCTTCCGATAAATTAATCTTGGTCTACTTGGTAAAATTTTAGAAAAGGTCTTATCTGATTTTAAAATAGGCCAGTACTTTTTAAAAATTTTTTCTACTGACTTATATTGTTTGTTGAATCCCGTTATAAAAGCATATTCAAAATTATTGTCATTGTTTCGAGTCTTCGTTTTTAGTAGTTCCTCTCTTGATATATTTTTGATACTGTCTTTTGTTCTCTCTAAAGTCGCCTTATCATATCCTTTCTCCTCGAATCGTTGAGTTAGTTTTGCAGCTTGTATTTCAAAATCCTCTATATTGGTACAGTTTCTTCTGACCCTCATATATTGTCCTTTAGGTATGTTTTGCTTCCATTTTGGATGGTGGCAACTGGATGTCGGGATGTACCCGTTCTTATCTGTAGGCTTAAAAAAGGTTTTGGTCTCTATTCTATCGATATTCTTGAAAATCTGTAGGTCCAAGAAGTCAATTTGTTGTTTATCGAAATTAGCTGTAAATTTTATACCATAAGGGTTATTATTGAGTTGCTGAATAAAATTAATTAAAGTGTCTTGTGCTCCTTCCCATACTAAAAATATATCGTCAATGTAACGACGGTAAAACTGTAGTTGTGGTATATTTTTCTCGTAGATCATTTTCTCCTCAAGCATGTTCATAAAAATGTTGGCTACACTGGGGGCATATCATGCCCCCATGGCCACGCCTTTTGTTTGTAGGTAAAATACTTTGTTATACCAAAAATAATTCTTTTCCATTGCGAGTTGTAACCCTTCTACTATGTAGTTAATCTGTGCTTGTTTTAGGTCAGTTTCCTCCGATAAAGCTTTTCTGACGCTTTCTATCCCGTCCTTCTGTTCAATGCTGGTGTAGAGTGAGTTTGCGTCAATTGTTACCAGGAACTGTGTTTCCTTAGTTGTAAATTGTTGTAGTTCCTTGATCAGTTGGGTGCTGTCCTTTAAATATGATGTTCCATTGCTGACTAGCGGCTGAAGGAAAGTGTCCAAATATTCACCAAGTCTCGAGAAGAGTGATTCTATCCCGCTAACTATGGGTCTCCCTGGCGGTTTATCCAGCCTTTTATGAAGCTTTGGGAGATAGTAGATGACTGGTGTTTTAGCTGCTTTTGGAAGTAGGTACCTGGCTTCCTTTTCTGTTAGTATTCCCAGTTTAGTTCCCTTCTTGATGTAAGCCTCTAATTTTTTCTTGTATTCCTTCTTTGGATTTTTGGATAATTGTTTGTATGTGCCAGGGATACTCAGGAGATTTTTCATTTCATGTTCATAATCTTGTTTGTTGATAATCACAAGACCACCTCCTTTATCGGCTGGGCGTATTATTACATCTTTCTTTTTTTCAATTTCTGCTATGGTATCCCAAATTTTATTTTCCTTGTTGTTGTATGTCTTAAGGTTCTTAATGTCGTATTCTACCATTTTCTTGAATGCCTGCATGCATTCATTATTTGGGACTTTGGGATTGAAAATCGAACGATTCCTTAATTTAGTATGTTTAAAAGGGTTGTTAGTATCCGTAGTCCTCTGGGTTCCGTTGATTTTACAAAATTTCTTTATATTCAATTTTCTTAAAAACCTCTGTAAGTCTATGTATGCTTCAAATTTGTCTAAATTCTTATTGGGGGCGTATTTCAATCCTAAGTCTAAAATTTCTAATTCCTCCGTGGTAAAAACAGTATTACTAAGATTAAAAATTCCTTCTCCTAATATTCTCTTCTTCGTTTTCTTTCTCCCCCCACGTTTCCCTCTGGTCCGTTTCCTCCGTCCCAACGGTTGTTCCAGGTATTCGGCCTCCCAGTAATCTGTTGAAAGGAGTTGGGGTTCCTCCACCCCCTCTGGTACGATGTTCCTTGGTGGTACGTATTCCCTGTTGGTCTGTTGTGATCTGCGGGTCTTGGGGGTCCTCTCCAATTCTGTCCTCGTGACTGGTTGTACCATCCTCCTTGTCTGGGGGGTCTCCCCCTGTTGCCCCCTTGAAAAAAATTCCCTTGGTCGTATGGTCCTTCATTTCTCCTGAAACCTCGAGACGGATAGGGTCCCCTTTCCATAAATGGGGAGAACCTATTTGAAGTGGGAATCTGATATCTAGGAGATTCATAATTCTGGGGGTATTGGTATCTTGGAGATTCGTACCTCTGTGAATGTTGGTATCTTGGTGATTCATACCTCTGAGTGAATGGTCCCCTTGGTTGATTCCCACGGGGTGTCCTGGGAGGTTCATAATTATCTCTGGCTCTTGGTGTTCCTTCTTCGCGACTTTCTACATTTCTCATTGGTCTGAAGGAAAATTCTCTCGGGGTTCTGGGAGTAGGTGCTTCCGATTCTTCTTCTTCCTCATCATCGTCCGGTGTGGTCTCCCTAGATCCGGTTAATGGTGTAGTGTTTTCTGTTATTTCCATATTTTCATCTGTTATGGAGGTTTGCCATTTATAGACTTTATTGTTTTTGTAGTCTAAAATATCCCTATTGAATTTTTTCTGTTTCTTTGCTTGCAGATCTTTATCATATTTGGCTATAATTGTAGACAATTCTTTTTCCTTTTCCTTATATTCATTTTGGGTAGAAAATGGTGTGAGGAGGGTTTTTAGTCTGGTGATGTTGGTTTCCACTTCTTTTAATTTGAATTTTCTTCTTCCAATGATTTGTTTCAATAATTCCGACTCGCATCTATTAAAGAGTTGGAACCATTCATCCATTAGGCCTGGATCAGACAGGCCGTCATTCGGATGTAGTTCCCATCTCAATTTACGTGGGGCCATTCTTTCCTTATTATACATCTCTAATGTTGAGATATCCCACCAGACTCTTAACTGTTTCTCCAGATCATGTCTTAATTGTCTAAATAGACCATTGAGATCATGGTTATTGGTGGCCTTCTGTTGGTTAAATACCTCCTCGATTTTTATCTCCCTATTTCCAACATAATTGAATATATCCATTGCAGCAGAAAAAAACACTAATTAAAGTGTCAAAGGTAATGAAAGGAGAAAATTCCGCGCAAATGGATCTGATTATTGGAATGGCTGCAGCCTACCCAAAAATATAGTACAAGACTATATCAAAAAATGAAGAAAGTATGATAGGGTAATTGGCGCTGCCAATAGTAAAAAAATGTGTGTATATATATATATACACAAGGGAGTGGTATATCTGGCAAATGCAAAAACGATGTAAGAAAATGTGTAAAAAATGTGATAACAATGGTGTAACTAAAGGTCCTTATATATACCCAATGGTTTCAATGTAATCTCACAATATGTATCTTAATCAACAGAGGATATGATTATATCATTGATAAATATTAATCATAAACCAGTAAAATGAAACAACATAAATAGATAAAAAAATAAAATATGTGCGGTGCCAGCAAGCAATAAATATATTTCAACCAGTGAAAAAATAAGTGAATCTAAAGGTAATTGTCATTACTGGTGTAATAAATAATTTAAACACTAGGTGGCAGTATTGATAAAAAATGTAAAGTGTGGATATCCAAATAAATGACAGTTATAAAGTGATAAAATGTGCCAAGTGATATGTTAATATCAGGAGAAAACAATCAATACTAAAAAGGTGAAATAATGGATATCCAGGTGAAGAATTGATATATAAAATAAATACTAAAAATTAAATATCGTGCCAAGTGAAATGATTTGAAATCTATAAAAACACTTATAGAAATTCCAAGGATAAAACTACATAGATAATTAGACTTTTGGACTATCTAATTATCTATGTAGTTTTATCCTTGGAATTTCTATAAGTGTTTTTATAGATTTCAAATCATTTCACTTGGCACGATATTTAATTTTTAGTATTTATTTTATATATCAATTCTTCACCTGGATATCCATTATTTCACCTTTTTAGTATTGATTGTTTTCTCCTGATATTAACATATCACTTGGCACATTTTATCACTTTATAACTGTCATTTATTTGGATATCCACACTTTACATTTTTTATCAATACTGCCACCTAGTGTTTAAATTATTTATTACACCAGTCACGACAATTACCTTTAGATTCACTTATTTTTTCACTGGTTGAAATATATTTATTGCTTGCTGGCACCGCACATATTTTATTTTTTTATCTATTTATGTTGTTTCATTTTACTGGTTTATGATTAATATTTATCAATGATATAATCATATCCTCTGTTGATTAAGATACATATTGTGAGATTACATTGAAACCATTGGGTATATATAAGGACCTTTAGTTACACCATTGTTATCACATTTTTTACACATTTTCTTACATCGTTTTTGCATTTGCCAGATATACCACTCCCTTGTGTATATATATATATATACACACATTTTTTTACTATTGGCAGCGCCAATTACCCTATCATACTTTCTTCATAGAGAAACTGGTAGTTGTTCATCATTGGTCATTTTGTTTAAAAAAAAAATGGGCTGCTCAGCCTAAAATGCCCGGGCCTATTTTTTGTCCCAGTCCGGGCCTGATCCCCACCCACACCAATGATGGGGCTTATCCTATCCCTACCCACACCAATGATGGGGCTTATCCTATCCCCACCCACACCAATGATGGGGCTTATTCTATCCCCACCCACACCAATGATGGGGCTTATCCTATCCCCACCCACACCAATGATGGGGCTTATTCCATTCCCACTCACACCAATAATTGGGCTTATTCCATTCCCACTCACACCAATAATTGGGCTTATTCTATTCCCACTCACACCAATAATTGGGCTTATTCCATTCCCGCTCACACCAATAATTGGGCTTATTCCATTCCCACTCACACCAATGATGAGGCTTGTTCTATCTCCACCCATACCAATGATGGGGCTTTTATCTCCACTGACACCAATGATGGGGCTTATTCTATCCCCACTGACACCAATGATGGGGCACTATTTCTCCCACTGATACCAACGATGGGGGTTTATTCAGTCCCCACTCGCACCAACGATGGGGGTTTATTCAGTCCCCACTCACACCAACGATGGGGGCTTATTCTGGCCCCACTCACACCAACGATGGGGGCTTATTCTGGCCCCACTTGCACCAACGATGGGGGCTTATTCTGGCCCCACTCGCACCAACAATGGGGGCTTATTCTGGCCCCAATCACACCAACGATGGGGGCTTATTCTGGCCCCACTTGCACCAACGATGGGGGCTTATTCTGGCCCCACACGCACCAACGATGGGGGCTTATTCTGTCCCCACTCGCACCAAGGATGGGGGCTTATTCTGTCCCCTTTCACACCAACGATGGGGCTTATTTTCTTCTCCCTGGCACCAATAATGGGGCTTATTGTATCCCCACTGACACCAATGATATGGGGTAATTTTCCTCCCACTAACACCACCAATATGGGGCTTATTTTGCTCTCACTGGCACCAACTAGAAAATGTATTATTCACTTACTAACACTAAGAGTGGAGCTTATTTTATCCTCATTGATAACAAAGATGGGGCTGAGATGGGCTCAGGCGTGTTCAAGTTCCCACTTGCCCAATCCCACCAGGATGCCGACACTGCACTCTGCTAATCACAGGCAGTGAGACATTTCCCGATCCGCAGCTGCGCAGATGGGGAAATCTCTCAGTGCCTGTGATTAGCGGAGGGCTCGGGCACATGGAAACTCAAACAAACCCGAGCCCATCTCTAAACACCAATAATTAGTCCTAATGACTCCAACAATAAGGATTCGTTTATCCCAAAGATATCCTTGATTGGTTCTTTTTATTCTGACTCCAGCAATGTGGGGCTTATTTGACTTCCAGGGAACATTGGCAACATGGGACCCATTTTGCTTTCATTGACATAAACAATATGGGTGTCAGCTCACTGACACCATCGATATGGGGTCTTACATTTTTTTCTAACTGATATCAATGATATGTGGCTTGTTTTGCTCATGCTGATACCAGCAACAAGGTTTTCTCCTCCCACTGACATTATCAGGCTTTTTTTTTTTTTTATATCCCCACTGACACAAGTGATGGGGCCTTTCCACTACTAGGAACATCAAAATACATTGGGTCATTTTCCTCCCACTAAACCAAAAAATATAAGTCTTATGCTGCTGCCAATGATACCGGAAAGTTTCATTATCCTCTTACTGACAGGGGGGCTTATTTTATGAACGTGATTTTTATTTTATTTTATAATGATTTGCTTCACATATGTGTGCTTTGCTAAAATGTGCATTTTATTCCATTCATATACCGCAACGCATGGAAGCAAACAATTTATACCCCAACGTTCCTTCCAAATGCATTCCACTGTACATTCATTGCGGCACACCACAATGCACAAATGACATGTTGGCAGCTGCTTTTTACCATCACACACATTAACGCATATACCTAACGCACAGGTGTCAAGGAGCCCTAAAGGTCATTAAAGCCCCGTACACACGTACCGATCGTCGGCCGAACGATCGGCCGTCTTTTGTCCGAGGGCTGTCTTGTCTGTTGAAAAGTGCAAAAGACTGCACACGAATTTTGTCGGCCAACAACAGCCGACTGCAGAAGTGATGTCATGTGATGGTTAACTTTCCTGGTCTTTTTTCTTTTCTGAGCATGGCCAGTCTTGCAAATCTGCTGTCTGTCGGCCGAATTCTGTACTGACTGGCGAACAATCGGCCATTCTGGTGTCGGCATACAAAAATTTTAATGCTTGCACGACAGATTCTGTTCGGCCGAAAGTGCGCTGTCGGCTGTCGGAAGCATCATACTAACAAGCCGAAAATCGTCCGATCGGACGTCGGCCGAATCTTTTCGGCCGACAATCTGCACGTGTGTACGGGCCTTTAGTTACAAACAGCAGTTAGCAAAACCTTCCTCTGTACAATCAATCTGAAGCAATGTAGAAGTTTCATAGATAGTTACTGAGATCTGTATGGGAGCAGAAGCTCTAGGCGCTGCTTTGTGGCCAAACGTTGCAAAGGATTGTGTTAGATGGAGAGGAAGAAGGAGGGACAGGTAGAAAATCAAGCTTTGAACTTATACTAAAACGCATTGCTGGAATGGTACAGCTTGATTGAATATAAAAAGCTTGGTTTAGCTCAATGGGGACCAGGCTAGGTGGAGTGTAAGCAGACTTTGACTTTATTTCAGGAGGAAGCCATTGCACATGGAAATACAATTGGTGAGTTTAGGGTGTGATCCATTACAGTCTAACATTGTCTTACCTTCTTGATGTCAGGTGGCTATTGTACCTTACACAAGCAGAATGTGAGGATCCACCCTCCAACACAACCAGCATGTGGGGATCCACCCTCCAACTCAACCAACATGTGCGGATCCACCCTCCAACACAACCAACATGTGCGGATCCACCCTCCAACTTAACCAACATGTGCGGATCCACCCTCCAACACAACCAACATGTGCGGATCCACCCTCCAACTTAACCAACATGTGGGGATCCACCCTCCAACACAACCAACATGTGCGGATCCACCCTCCAACTCAACCAACATGTGCGGATCCACCCTCCAACTCAACCAACATGTGCGGATCCACCCTCCAACTCAACCAACATGTGCGGATCCACCCTCCAACTCCACCAACATGTGCGGATCCACCCTCCAACTCCACCAACATGTGCGGATCCACCCTCCAACTCAACCAGCATGTGAGGATTCACCCTCCAACTCAACCAGCATGTGAGGATCCTCCCTCCAACTCAACCAGCATGTGCGGATCCACCCTCCAACTCAACCAGCATGTGAGGATCCACCCTCCAACTCAACCAACATGTGAGGATCCACCCTCCAACTCAACCAACATGTGCGGATCCACCCTCCAACTCAACCAGCATGTGCGGATCCACCCTCCAACTCAACCAACATGTGGGGATTAACCCTCCAACACAACCAACATGTGCGGATCCCTTAGGGCTCTTTCACACGGGCTTTCCGTGTGAGAGCTCCGCTGCGGTCCTTTTTTTTTTTTTCACGGAGCGGATGACATTTCTGTCATCCGCTCCGTAGGTCCGCATATCATCCCATCCGTTTGCGGATGATATGCGGACCTAATGTAAGTCTATGGGGATTGCGGATGTCAGCGGATGACACCGCTGACATCCGATTTTCCTTCCTTTCCGTTTTTTGAACGGAGGAAAAATAGGGTTCTGTTCCGTTCCAAAAAACGGAACAGAACTGAAATGAAGGAAATCGGATGTCAGCGGATGGTATTCCGCTGACATCCGCAATGCCATAGACTTACATTATGTCCGCAAATCATCCGCAAAAAAATAGGATGATTTGCGGACATACGGAAAGCCTGTGTGAAAGAGCCCTTAGGCTCTCTTCACACTGGTATTAAAACAGGTGTTTGGGTTGAGTTTTTATCACTTTGTGAATGCCTATGTAATACAATAAAAATGGATAATATAGACAGGGGGAAAAGCTGTTCACATTTGAAAAACATAGCATTTGCTTTGCTTTGCTTTGCATCCCTGTGCGCAGGGCCAGATTAACGTAGGGGCTATTGGAGCTGCAGCTCCAGGCCCCTACCTTTATATAGGCCCCGGGTTGGCCATATTCACTGTTACCACTCTTCTGTCACTTGTAAACACAGAAGTCTGGCTTCTATGCTCGCTTCCCCAGGCAGCTCCCTCAGAACCTCCACACACAGCACGAAGGCCGGACAAGGAGGGACAGTTGCTGATGCATGGATGTGTTTATGGGCTTCAGAGACAGCATCCCATGTTGAATTAGGCATGCATGGCTGCACCCTTCCTCCCCTTAAGGCCCTTCAAAATCCTCAGCACCAAGCCCATGATGCTCTTAATCTGGCCCTGGTCCTCCTCCACCGCCGCTTCCACCTACACCGCCCATAGGTGTGCGCAGCCTATTGCATTAGGGTGTGCACCCCAAAGTTGAAATACACATGCATGTGTTTGCCTACATGTACATGGCCCCGATACATTACTCTCCCTGCTGGCAAAGAGAAATAGAGCAGAGCAGGTCCGAGGGAGATCTTTCCCATCTCCTCACTGGCAAACAGAGCGATAATGCTATGTGCCCTAGGTGATTAGGGTGTGCCCAGGCACATCCGGCACACCCTGTGCGCACGCCTATGAGACCGCCACATCCACCACCACCTCAACCTCACCCCTACTCCATATGGGCCTCGTCCTTCAGAGATGAAGAACATTGTTTTATTTTTCTGTTTTTTTTTTTTGTTGTTTTAAGTTATTTCCCTATCCACATTTGTTTGCAGAGCACTTGCCATGCTCTTAACAACGTTTTGCTGCCATTTGCAGCACTCTAGCCCTTTCCATTGGTGTTTTAGAGCCATTTTAGTGCCTGAAAGTTCGGGTCCCCATTGACTTCAATGGGGTTCGGTGTCCGGCAAAAGTCCGGGACACGGACCCGGACTTTTTTTTAAAGTTCGGCCGAACCCGCCGAACACGGACATCCAGGTGTCCGCTCAACTCTACTTCTTAGCACTTGTACAAGCAAGATTCACCATACTGTATTTGAAAAATGTCCCACTGTCATTAAATGCATGGTCAACAATTTTCTCTACAGCATCCACACTGCCACTATTTTGGAAGAATGTCCCGCTGTCATTGGATGCACGGAAAACATTTTCCTGTATAGCTCCGGCACACACATGGCTCCCGGCACACCGATCCATATGCCCTGGGCCGCCATTTTCTCTGTCTAAACTTGCACCATTTACTGTTAAGCAGACACAGTCCTTTTGTACAGCAAGATGCATTTATCCCGCTCTCCAGCACATCACTTGATCAGACAATTTGTAATCCAGGCAAAGATTCTTCCATTGCCATAGGAAACCATCACTGTGCATTTTATTCTTCATCTCACCCTCCCTATCCCATGTTGAGCAGGCCTCACACATCTCTCGAGCATTAGAACACAGTCTTTGAGAGAAAAATGGCAATTTTTTAAACTTTCTTCGGCCGTTACCATTAGCAACCATTCCGGTAACCCAGGGAAGTTAAATATGTATATCAGTTCTAGGGACAACTGCCCACATCCACATCCATAAATGTAATATTGGACAGTAGGAGCAAAGAAAAGATAGGGAGGAAGTAACCTTCCCATATCCCTCCTAACAAAACTGGACTTTAAGGGATGTGGGGTAGTGATGAGCCAAACACCCCCGGTTCAGTTCGCACCAGAACACTGCAAACAGAGTAAAAGTTTCTTCGAACAAATGGACCCAAATGAAGTCTATGGGACTCGAACCTCGAAAACCAAAACTGTCTCATTTTGAAGGCTTAATTGCAAGTTATTGCTTTAAAAAAGTGTATGGGGGTCCAGGTCCTGACCTGGGGAACATGTAGCAATGAAAAAAAGTTTTAAAAAACAATCATTTTTAAAGGAGCACTGACTTACTTACTGATTTTAATGAGGCTTAAAGTGAAAGTGAAGAAATTTTTAATTTTTTTAAATATCGTGCCTGGGGGGGGGGTCCCCTGAATGTGCCTGTAAAGTAGGGCATCTACGTGCATACGATGTATAAACCTGCTGCAGCTATACTAACATTTCTAAAGCATAAAATGTCATATACAAATATACATACAAGTTTCAAATCACATGTACTTGTCATACAGGTGCAGAAAAATTGGGCCTTGCTTGTTGATAGTGCCTGAACACCGTAACCCCCGCATTTACTCTTGGTGGGTGCAGGAACGGGACCTGCTGGTAAGAATTCCATGCAAATTTGAAATCGCATGTGCTATACAAGTGCCAAAAATTGGGCCTTTGGTTTTAGTGGTGCCTGAACACCGTAGCCCCTCACAGTTAGCAGGGCACAGGGGCAGGTCCTGCTGTTAAAAATGACATACGTCATTTAAATTGTATGCACCTGTCATACAAGTGCAGAAAAACTAGGCCTTGGGGGTTGGTAGTGACCTAAACCCAGTGGTGTATTTAGGTTTTGTGCTGCCCTTGGCCTAACTATGCTTGGGCACCCCCTCATTTACATATGACCCACCCCTTCCTGTAAAGGCCACACCCCTTCCTGTTATCCGCCCTGTCATCTGTAAACCACAGACCATAACGACAGTCTATCAGTGCCCTTCAATACAGCCTCATCAATTCCCATAAGTTCAGCCGCATCAGTCCCATCAGTGCAGCCTCATTAGTTTCCATCAGTGGCCATCAATGCAAAATATCAGTGCCCATCAGGACA
Organism: Pelophylax lessonae; assembly: GCF_965119305.1. Classification (NCBI taxonomy): domain Eukaryota; kingdom Metazoa; phylum Chordata; class Amphibia; order Anura; family Ranidae; genus Pelophylax; species Pelophylax lessonae. Next base: position 190,165,950 of record NC_138776.1, on the reverse strand, counting down.
GCATATCAGTGCGGCCTTGTGCCCATCAGTGCAGCATATCAGTTGCCCATCAGTGCCACCTCGTGCCAATTAGGGATGATCGAACGGTTCGGGTCGACCATCGGTTCGACACGAACATTGGGTGTTCGAGGTTCGGCCGAATTTAGAACTTTTTGCCCAAAAAGTTCAGAATTCGGCAACCAGAACCGCAAAAAATGCAATGCTTCAGGAAATGGGCTTTAAAAGCCCGTGATTGGACCAGAACCATTAGCAAAAGCCAATTGAGGGGGCAGGAGAATGCTAGGAATGTGATTGGAGTGACGAGGGGGTCCCTAGACCAATCATTAGTGAATACGCCCCCCAGTATATAAGATCGCCCCCGCCATATTCCTAGCATTGTTACACTGGACATGGAAGAGAATGGAAGCAGTTCTGTTAATTTTACTTTAAAAGTGTCATTTAGCTATTTTTAGTGTGAGGAAAGGGATATCTAGTGTAGTGCTCCTTTAGAGTGCTCCTTTACACTTAAGTTAGCTTCAAAAATTCAGTTTCTGTAGGGAAAGTGTTAAGTGTAAGGAGACCGTAGTGTAGTGTAGGGTTAACTGGCAGTGACTGCTATGGCAGGGTGACAAAACCCTTCCATAGCAGGGTGACCGCTATAGAGAAATGATCATTTCTCTGAATAGCTTCGGCACACCCATATGGTTTCTCACCAGCCAAGCATTTTTTATGCTGCAGGGGCTGCCACTGCCAGTGCTTTTTTGAGGACATGTTTGATGTCAGACATGACATCTGAACATGTGTATAGGGGGTATATATAGACATATATGTCTGAATATATACCCCTAGACATATATAGGTGTGATAGTAGCAGAAATAAATGCTTGCGCTAATGAAATCATTTACAGTATTATATTTCTGCTACTATCACACCTATATATGTCTAGGGGTATATATTCAGACATATATGTCTATATATACCACCTATACACATATTCAGATGTTTTGCCTGCCTCAAAAGAACCCAAAAAAATTTCAAAAAAACGCTAGCGTCAAAAAAAAAAATGCCCAGGTGTGTTTTTGCTGGCATTTTTTGGGGGGTTTTGGAGGCAGGCAAAACATCTGAACTTGTGCACAGTACCACTATACACAAGTTCAGATGTTTTTCCTGACTGCAAAGAACCCAAAAAAATGCCTGGTGTGATCTGAAAGTTTTCTAATACAAACAATCTTTTTTTTTATGGTTCTGGACATGCTACAGAGCTGAAACTTCACATGCACACCTTTTAGACCCCCCAGACCTGAAATCCAAAGTAAAAATTAAAAAATTTCTTTTTTTTTCCATTTTTTCAATAATTGGCTTTTTTTTATCAAAAATGACAATTTTTAAGAACTTTTTGTTGTGTGATTTGGTGTCTGGGGGGTCTAAAAGGTGTACCTGTGAAGTTTCAGCTCTGTAGCATGTCCAGAACCAGAAAAAAAGATCATATAGGTGTTAAAGTTAAAGGAGGGTCCCAACCCACATCCCTGTTCTACTGAAAAATTATATTTTTTTTCATGGTTCTGGACATGCTACAGAGCTGAAACTTCACATGCACATATTTTAGACCCCCCCCAGATACTAAATCCAAAGTAAAAATCAAAAAATCTCTCTTTTTTTTTTTTTTTTAATTTTTCAATAATTGGCTTTTTTTATCAAAAATGACAATTTTTAAGAACTTTTTTTGTGTGATTAATAGTTAATGGGGCATGACCCAGAACCCTAGGCACTTTTTAGGGGCATTTATTGGGTTTTAGGGCTTAAAAATGGTGTTTTTTGATTACCGAAGTTCGGGTCCCATTGATTTCAATGGGGTTCTGAAATCCGAACCGAACTTTTGGAAAATTCGGGTGTTCTGGTCGAACCAAACTTTTCAAAAGTTCGATCATCCCTAGTGCCATTCAGTGCAGCAAATCAGTTGCTGCCACTGATTTGTAATCATAGGATTATTTCACTTATTTGTATAATGAATAGGACGTCCATAGTCATTATAGAAATAAGTGAAATAATCAGTGGCAGCAAACACAAGTATATCCAAGTACAAGTATATCCAAATATCTTATAAGCCGGCGGGGACCCTTTTCGTGTGGGAGCTGGGAGGAGGCTATTTTTTTTTTTGTGCGGGTTGCAGCTTTTTTGCTGCCCCCTTGCAAAGAGCTGCCCTAGGCCTGGGCCTTGTTGGCCTAGGCCAAGATACAGCACTGCCTAAACCAAAAACATTGTTGGAAGCTAGCAGAATCAAGGTAGAGGAATAGGATAGGCAGGATATGCAGTCTTCAAGGGATGGCAGACCCCTAGCAAATTCAATCTGTTACATCAGCAATAGGGGCCTGATAGCTCTTGTTGATCCAGGACTGGTTCATTTTAATGAAAGTCAGCTAATCAACAGAGTTTGTGGACAGACGCACTCTTTTGTCTGTCACAAAACCTCCAGCAGCACTGAACGCCTGTTCGGAAAGCACGCTGGAAGCAGGACAGGCCAGTAGCTCCATTGCATATTGAGCAAGTTCTGGCCAGTGGTCCATCCTCAAGACCCAGTAACCCAGTGGATGCGCAGCTGGAAAGGTCTCCAAGCCTGATCTTGAGCCTAGATAATCATGCACCATATAATGGAGACGCTGGCAATGGTTTTGTAGCCCTGCCCCCTTGGGGGTGGCTTGTTGCATGGACGTCCTCTTCACTTCTTATGCCCTGAGCCTGCTCCAACCCATCGGACACTATTATTTCGGTCATTGTGAATAACTGAGACCACAAGTGTTGCAGTGAATAAACAATTTACTGCTTTTGACTTTTATATGTAAAACAGGAATATGCAAACAGAATCAGAAATAACACAGATTTTATAAAAAAGACTGCTAGTAGGCCAGATACATCAATCGCAAAAAAGCAACACCTACGTCCCTAATCGAATATTGAAAAAAGATGTTCACAGGAGTCATCACAAAACAGCTGCAATGAAATAGCCCAATTGGGACTGGGAAACGCCAATGTAGCCAATAACCAAAGGGCCATTGCATTCACAGCACAGGTGACTCCAAAAGAACATATATGGAGGGGGGGGGCAAAGTATGGGACTTTTATGGTGTCATAAAAAAGTAGGTAACAACAGAGTAATAAAAATTGGAACAAAATTTATTAATACATGAAACAAAACATATTTTTTAAAAAGAAACAACAATTAGGACTGAAACCTAATCAGAGGACCTGAGGTGTAGTATTAATCAATAGAAACAAGAGGGACATGGAAAAATGCATATTGTATCAAAAAACCCAGAAACTCCGGTAAGTAGATGAGAAGAGGGTCCATGTCCATCTCAGAATACTTTACATGTTTCGCGGTGTTGAAACCGCTTCTTCAGAAGTTTATTATGCACAATGGTCAAACATCTCTGATATAGGACAATACGAACAACAAAGAAATATACAAAAAGAAAAGAAAACAGCGTCAATAATGTAAATTACAATAATACATTTTTATCATCTCACTGAAGGTAACCCATATAGCCAGCACTCGTGCACAGAACCCCTTGAACACCAAAGGTGTAGTTGGAAAATGATAGTGACTGGAAAACATGCACCCAGCCATATACAGGTCCCCCAGGCGGGTGCGGTTGCCCAGAAAAAAGGGAAGAGGAGACTCCAGGTGAAAAAGAGGAGGAAAGAGGGAATTGTTTATCACCAAAAAGGTGGAATATTGTTATATTATATAGAAAAAACATATAGTACCTCATAATTATCCTTTCTTTCCTCTAGAGTACTACTTTAAAAACAGTGAAAGAGGCCATACTAGGGCATGATGGTAAAGACTTTAGGGTCCCTGACCTGAGAGGGAGAATATATGGATGATAAAAAATCATAGTAGTGAGCCTTTAACTGATGTGACAATATAGCACACAAGTAATACATGTCCATAGCTTGACATACCAGGTATATGGTCCGAATAGTCATAGGGGGGCCAGTAAGTGTGGATAGAGGAAGATCAATAGGCATACAAAAATGCTACAAAGATTATCCTCAGATAGCTCTACCAGGAGAGGGAAAATAGTCCAGGGCGTACGGGTATCAGCCTTAATATGGAAAAGCTGAAATATAAATACAAAAGAGGGGAAAACAGCGCTCATGGTAAATAGGAGGATACATCCCATACTATGGAATAGATAATCATGTAGAAAAAATTCTATACCTGATGTCCTGACCGCACAAAGATAAGGTTCTGTAAAAATAAATACAGGGTAGGGGAAACAGCACTCATAGTGAATAAAAGAATGTATCTCATACTGTAAGATAAATAGTCATGTAGAAAGAATTCCTATACCTGGTGTCCTGACCGCACACAAATAATGGCCGCCTGCAACTAGCGGGACGCCGAGTCCAGTCCTTTATTCGCGCCACAATCCGAGCGTCAACCAATCCGGATGGACCGGAAATGACGCTTCTTATCAAAGTATACTTTTTTTAAAGTGCAGGGGTTGCTAAAACGTAAGTCACATCTCCATTGGCATATTTCATTCTTTAAGAAATACATAGATGAGGAGATCAGTCCACAAGGCTTGAGATTGCAAATCTTTCCCACTATAAAAGACCCATCAGATATTTTTAAACAGTCATGGGAACTGGCTCTCACTAGCTGCAGCAAAGTGTTGATGCAGTTATTAGTGAATCAATATACAATCGACATGGACACTTTAAATAAAGAAATTGAACAATTAAATAAACAATATGAACATATAAAAGATTTGTCCACGTTTACAACTAAATGGCAAGAATTAAAGATACGACTTGAAACCATGAATAAAGATATCATTCTAAAAAAACAAAATAAATATAACAAGGATCACTTGGCCTTTTTAGAAGGCCGAGCATATAAATGGAATAATAGAGGCCCTACTAGGGGACACTATCCACGCAATGACGTTTTTGATCAAACACAGATAGACGAAACCACTGAATCTGATTCATCACTCTCTAGCTCTGCTAGACACGACACACGTTCCTGATTTTCGAATCCACATAATGCACCAACACGCAAAGAAAAAAGAGGTAGAACTAATTTAGGACCTTCTCCACAACATCACACGTCTAAAAAACGCACAGATTCACATTCAAGGGGGGGGATATACCTCCCGGTAATAATCTGGCACCTGTAGTGCACAATATTTTGAATCAGAAAAATTGTACCACTAATTCACAAACCACAAAAAACACGATTTTTTTAGATCAAGCAATGTCACAACCTCTGACCCCCAAATCACAAACCAAACAAGGGAGTCTAGACGGATTTGTCCTCCAGACCCCACAACCGAGCACAACAACAAATGCACTAACTTTAACATAATTAATCTCACTGACATTACCCTCACTTCGGCACAACAATCAGTCCTTAGCCTGGGATTGGGCTTTTGTCCCACCCAAGCTATAGATATTCCCAATACCATCAAAGACATACAAATGTTTGCACTTAACTTGACTTTCAAATATATATATGATGAAGAACGAAAACAAAAACAAATGGAGAGAGACATCTCTGAAAAAATGAAGAATTTTACCATGGCAGAGTGAAGGGCTCTGTGTGATCTGGCCTTGCTGTACGAGGAGGGGAATACGGGTGACCCCATGACTCCCCAGAACCATGTCTCTGGGGCTCTGGGTCCCCCGACTCCCCCTCCTCGTGATCAGTATAGGACTTTCAAACCTAAATCTCGTAAATTTCCTGATCTCACCACTTGCCCCAATATTTGGACATTTGTACAGCAAATGACCAAAGATTTGAAATCTCAACCATGGCGTCCCATTACTACAAATATAACCCCTGAACAAGAATTGGCCATTTCAGAACTTAAAAATAATCAACAAATTATTGTAAAGTCCTCAGACAAAGGGGGTAATGTTGTCATTATGACACACCCCCAATATTTGACCATGTGTTATAGGGTACTAGATAATAGAGAATGGTATATTCCTATTTCACAAACTACAATAGATGGCTATATCAATGAATTTCGATCACTACTCATTGATGCTCATCTTACAGGATTGATTATTAAAGACACACTTAATTTTTTGAATGTTAAATTCCCTAGGCTACCTACTTTTTATTGCCTACCAAAGGTACACAAAAATGGGTCTGATCCCCCGGGCAGACCCATTGTGTCCGGCATCGGCTCTCTCACCGAAAATGCCAGTAGATACATAGACTCCTTTCTGTTGCCACATGTCTTACGTTTGCCATCCTATATTCAAGATACTTCTGATTTTTTACGACATTTGGATGGGATTCATGTTCCTCCGGATGCCCTGCTCGTGACAGTTGATATTGAGGCTCTATACTCTAGTATCCCTCACGAGCAGGGCATCCGGATGACTGAATCCTTCCTAAAGGAACAGGATAGGCATACTTGGCCTCTCATGGCCTTCGTAACTAAATTACTATAATTTGTTCTGTCTCTGAACTATTTTTCATTCAATGAACAACTATACCTTCAGGCCCAGGGGGTAGCTATGGGCACTTGCTGTGCACCCTCCTATGCCAACTTGTATTTAGGAGGATGGGAGAGACACTTATTCTCGGATGATGAAATGGAGGTCTGGCTTTCCCAAATTATATGTTGGTACAGGTATATTGATGACCTGTTCATTATTTGGACAGGATCTTGTTTAGACTTACAAAACTTTCTTACCAGCATTAACAACAATGAACTCAATTTGAAATTCACACATTCTATTCATCCCAGGGTAGTGTCTTTCCTAGACCTCGAGGTTTATTTAGAACCTAATGGTACTATTTCTACAAATTTATACAGGAAACCAAGTAATACGGTGCTATGCGCAGCAAGTGCCCATCCTGCCCCCTTGGTGAGAAGCATACCTTATGCACAATACTTAAGGGTACGCAGAAACTGTTCTTCGGATACAGACTTTGCTGAACAGGCCAATCAACTACGGACCAGGCTGCTGGAACGTGGTTACACACGATCTACCCTCAGGAAGGCTTACAATAAAGCTACTAGTCATTCTAGGACCTCTTTATTGCACAAAAAACCTAAACCTCCCTCATCAAATGTGGTTAGATTAATCACACAATTTTCCGGAAATGAAAGTACTTTACGTCATATTCTCAGGAAACATTGGCATTTGCTAACCAGTGACCCCACGCTTAACAAGTATATTAGGGACACCCCTCAAATTACATTTAGACGAGCTCCATCACTTAGGGATCAATTTACAAATAGTCACTATGTAGAGAAAGTTTCGTCTTCAGGGTCTCCTAAGGGCACTTTTAAATGTGGATCATGCATACGTTGCCCATGGGTTCATCAAGCCAAGGGTATACGCCTGCCAAATGGTAAATGGCTTAAATCCAAGTCCTACGCAGACTGTACTACACGAGGAGTCATTTATCTTATGACTTGTTGTTGCAAAGCATTTTATGTGGGCAAAACGATTAGACAATTTGGTCAACGAATAGGCGATCATGTGAATTGTGCAGAGGGTGGTAAGACACTCACAAGTGTCACTAGACACATTGGCCTACATCATAGGTATAACAATGAAGTAGTGTCCTTCTTTGTATTGGAGGTTGTCCCCCAGGACCCCCGAGGGGGTGACTGGGATCGGCAGATCCTGCAAAGAGAGACACTATGGATCGAACGTCTAAGTGCCACTTTATATCCTGGGATCAATGAGATGTTGACTTACAAATACTTTCTATGAACCCTAATGGGTTTGCTTTCTACAGTTTGTCTGGTTTTTTGACAGACAATTAGATTAATTTATCTACTTCTCCCCTTATTTTCCTTGTTGTTCCATATCCATGGTTTTAGCGGATTTCTTGTGTGGTGTGGCATGCTCCCAGCCGCTCCCATCGAGATGTATACAGTAGGATGAAGATCCAGCTGGTTTTGCCAATTACATTTATTGTATTTTGGATCGTTGCAAACACCCGATTAGCGGTTGTTAATGTAATGTATTATATTATATTGATCATGTCTAATGAACTATTGTTGTATATTTTGTATTGGACCCTTGGTGGTTTCTTTTATGTGACTCACTGACTGTTTTCCCTTATCCAGCACATGTCACGTGTTACTGCCCCCTCTACAGGTGACTGGTGGATGCCCCACGGCCTTGTCTGGTCCAATGGGCGGGTGCGCGCTGTCGGGAGAGGGGGCGGTTCTCTTGCGGATGGCCCACTGCCCGCGATGTCTTTGCCTCCTCTGGCTGTCCCGGATGTGGAGCAACCAGCTCCACTCTATCCGGGAGCAGCAATGCACGTGCGCAGACAGCTGCGCATGCGCATTTCGACAGCGGGTCCGAAGCGTCATTTCCGGTCCATCCGGATTGGTTGACACTCGGATTGTGGCGCGAATAAAGGACTGGACTCGGCGTCCCGCTAGTTGCAGGCGGCCATTATTTGTGTGCGGTCAGGACACCAGGTATAGGAATTCTTTCTACATGACTATTTATCTTACAGTATGGGATACATTCTTTTATTCACTATGAGTGCTGTTTCCCCTACCCTGTATTTATTTTTACAGAACCTTATTTTTGTGCGGTCAGGACATCAGGTATAGAATTTTTTCTACATGATTATCTATTCCATAGTATGGGATGTATCCTCCTATTTACCATGAGCGCTGTTTTCCCCTCTTTTGTATTTATATTTCAGCTTTTCCATATTAAGGCTGATACCCGTACGCCCTGGACTATTTTCCCTCTCCTGGTAGCTATCTGAGGATAATCTTTGTAGCATTTTTGTATGCCTATTGATCTTCCTCTATCCGCACTTACTGGCCCCCCTATGACTATTCGGACCATATACCTGGTATGTCAAGCTATGGACATGTATTACTTGTGTGCTATATTGTCACATCAGTTAAAGGCTCGCTACTATGATTTTTATCATCCATATATTCTCCCTCTCAGGTCAGGGACCCTAAAGTCTTTACCATCATGCCCTAGTATGGCCTCTTTCACTGTTTTTAAAGTAGTACTCTAGAGGACAGAAAGGATAATTATGAGGTACTATATGTTTTTTCTATATAATATAACAATATTCCACCTTTTTGGTGATAAACAATTCCCTCTTTCCTCCTCTTTTTCACCTGGAGTCTCCTCTTCCCTTTTTTCTGGGCCACCGCACCCACCGGGGGGACCTGTATATGGCTGGGTGCATGTTTTCCAGTCACTATCATTTTCCAACTACACCTTTGGTGTTCAAGGGGTTCTGTGCACGAGTGCTGGCTATATGGGTTACCTTCAGTGAGATGATGTATTATTGTAATTTACATTATTGACGCTGTTTTCTTTTCTTTTTGTATATTTCTTTGTTGTTCGTATTGTCCTATATCAGAGATGTTTGACCATTGTGCATAATAAACTTCTGAAGAAGCGGTTTCAACACCGCGAAACATGTAAAGTATTCTGAGATGGACATGGACCCTCTTCTCATCTACTTACCGGAGTTTCTGGGTTTTTTGATACAATATGCATTTTTCCATGTCCCTCTTGTTTCTATTGATTGATACTACACCTCAGGTCCTCTGATTAGGTTTCAGTCCTAATTGTTGTTTCTTTTTAAAAAATATGTTTTGTTTCATGTATTAATAAATTTTGTTCCAATTTTTATTACTCTGTTGTTACCTACTTTTTTATGACACCATAAAAGTCCCATACTTTGCCCCCCCTCCATATATGTTCTTTTGGAGTCACCTGTGCTGTGAATGCAATGGCCCTTTGGTTATTGGCTACATTGGCGTTTCCCAGTCCCAATTGGGCTATTTCATTGCAGCTGTTTTGTGATGACTCCTGTGAACATCTTTTTTTCAATAACGCAGATTTGCTAGAGGGATAGATCCTGAATTTCCAACCAAGGATTTAATCCTTTTAGTTCAGCATTCAGGATCCAGAATGCAGGCCACACATACATATGCACAAACAAATGCTAGATGATTGCGCTCAGCAACGATAAACAATACTTAAAATAAGCTGAAGTAATTAGAGAGTGACCACAGATAAGAATGACTACACTTGGTAACTTGGATACAAGGTAAGCAATGTATCAATATTGGAACAACTATCAGAGTGAACTCTGTGTACTAACGGGGGCCCCCTTTATGATGAACTGCAATAGTCTCCTGAAAAGTGAGGCCTCACTTCTCTTCACCGGCAAGGAATTCCCAACAATCCAAGGAAAGTATTTGTAATCCAAAAAAAGGGTAGAGAGGATGAACTGTATTCCCCAAAGCAATCAATAGTTGTAATCCACAGAGAAGCAAACGTGACAATTCCTTATACGTCACAACCGGTTGACAGCCTAGGACTGGATTTAGGACTTAAGGCCTAGCTCACCCACCTCGCACTATATTTGTATCTGCAGTGTCCAGTGGTTCAACTAAATGTTGATATGGCCTTTATAAAGTACACAGTCTATTTGCCCTTACTGGAATCAGTCTAGGTCTGTATTTAATAGAGATGCAAATACTGGATGTCTCTCACCCAAACCGAGAGATCCACTTCCCTCTGCAACGAGGCTCCGCGTCTTGGTCCGCCTGTCAGCCACCTTCCGCTCGGTCGAGCCACCGAGACTCCTTCGCACACTCACACCGCCGGTGTCCACCACTAGGCCTCGGCCTAAGTTCCTGCGATCTGCAACAGCTCTTCCCCTTCTGTTCATTGCGCTGTCCTCGAGGCAAGAGAGCGAAGCAAAGTCCCGCCTCCCTTTATATGACCACTCCCAGCAAGATCCGCGCATCCTGTTGCTCCCTGGGAGAAAGGCCTTTCTGTCTCAGCAGTCTATGATCCTGGCTCCTCGCAGACTACATCTCCAATAATGCACAAGTCACTATCTTGCAGAACTTTAATAACAGTAACCATAACAATACCAGCCGTGCGACCCAGCTCCACTTGCTTAAACCTAACAGCCCTGGGTGCTGCTGAGGACAAAAGAACTGTTTAAAGGCATCGGTCAGCCGGCAGCCTTCTTCACCGCTCCTCCTTTGGCTGAACGATGCGACAGAAACACGTCCGGAGAATGTTAACCTCCCAGTGTCTGCAAAGGCGGTAAACAAATTTCAAGATGTTTCATCCTCTGCTCCCTCTGCAAAGGCAGGATGAGCTCTGCAACTTTACCCTTGTAATGTGGTTTAAGAAGGGTGTCCAACCAGTAATTATCCCTCTCCTTGATAGCACGAATCCTCGGGTCCTTTCGCAGGCTTTGCAAAATCAGAGAGCCCATGCAACGTAAGTTGGAGGAGGCATGAGCTTCTGAGTCCTCTGGGTCACTAAGGATGACATTGTGAGCAGAAGCAACCTCTCCCCAATCACGTACAACTCCTGTGGTTTCTGGGGAATCAAAACCATCCCTTGTAGACTGCTGTATGCTATCCTCTTCCACTACATCGATGCTGCTGAAATCCTTTGTTTGTTTGTTTGAGTCCCCTTGTAGGTACATAGTCTTTGTCAAAGAGGTGTCAATGAAACGTTGGAGGAGTCCTCGAACACAGGGAATTCAACAGCAACCACACACAGTTAGCACTGTGGCGGCCATTATTATTGAAATCAACGCATTTTTCACCAGTTCACCCCACCTACTGAACCAAGTCTCAAAGAGTCCAGTTAAGGGGTTTTCCACCCCAGAATTTTCTGCTAGTTCCTCAGATACCATCTGCAATCCTTGCAGAGCCCTCATTATGCTACAATCAGGAGCTGTATTGTTAGGAATGAAGGTGCAACAAAAAGTTCCAAACATCTTACACACACCTCCTTTTTCCGCCAGCAGCATATCGAGAGCAATACGATTCTGCCAGGCTACCAACGAAGTTGCATCCAGTATGCTGGCTAGTCCTTTAAGAGCATCTCGGGTATAGTTCACAAACCTTTGCTGGTTATAGTAGATGTAATTTATCCAGTCAACGTTCTTGTTGGGCTGTACCCATAGGAAGATGGAGGTGAGTGCTGCTAATACTTGGTTCTGTGCTTTGAACTCATCATTCACTCCTCGTGGCACTCCGATGGAATCAACATAGACTCGATTGTCAAACGATCCTCGAGGTGTTTCTCTTTTCATGCGAAAGTGGTGCTTCTCCAACCGAGGCATTTTTACTTCAGCACCTACAGGTATCATATAAAAGGGAAGAAGCAAGTGTGTTAAAGCACAGCTCCCTTTCCACCTGGGAGGGAGTTTAGGCCTAAGCTTCATATCCCCGCATAACCACCATACATCAGCTAATTGCTTCTCCTGATCCTCAAACCATGTCTGTTGGTAAGGTGAACTTGTGATAAGTACGTTCTGGGGCAGTAAGACAAGGGTAGCTCCCCTCGTTGTTGTCCTGTCTCATCAGTACTGATGAAACAAGTAAAATTCCGGGAACTACTCAAATTAATGGGGGCACACTCCACATTTTAGTTGCCGGGTATAACTCCCGCTCATTTTTGCACTGGTCATCTGTTACATTCTCTTTAAACATCATTATTATGCACGTCAAATCTGTTTCGTCAGCCAGGAAGGGGACTGTTGCTAAGTAGGGTCGTGAGTTGGCACACAAAATGCAATTTCCCTGCTCCTTACTTTTAGTAGTCCATCTAACCCATTTTATCCATTCATTCTTATCTCCATATCCTGTTTCAATACTTAGTTGTTCTTTGTAGGCAAAATCTGTTTTAAATAGGTATTCAGATTTAGTATCAGGAAGATTTAAGTCGGGGTTTACTGGGAGTGATGTTGGAGGAGTATTAGGTGTGACTTGGATTCTTATTCTCATCAAAAGGTCTGATCCGTAGTTCCATAGGACAGCTATTCCTAAACCATAATCTCCAGAGTCAGTGCTTTTAGGATTTTTTAAGGTTACAGTCAAAAGGTTATGGTTATAGCCCGCGTAAGTAAATTGACTTATTGACAGTCTGGATACCAAATCCTTTTTACTCTCAGGGACTACAGCACCTTTGTTGTAATATCCTAACTTATCTGTTGTCCACCATACATTTCTCCAGGATGAACAGGTGGGGTATCCGCACAGATATCTCTCATATTTTTTACTATTATACCTTAAATTCCAATTACTGGGGCAGTAGTTAATGCTACAGATATCAATTTGCATCATTGTGGTAACCCCCTCATTGACCGTCATAGTATATACTCCATCTTTGTCCCCTCTTTTTATCTCTCTTTTTGTCATTCCTGACTTTACCCTGTTGACCCACTGAGGGGAGTTGATGTCCAAGAGTATCAATATCAGTGCTATAATCCCTCCGACTACCATTCCACCTAATAAGATCCTACCTGTCCATGTCTTAGTAAAATACCCAGGTTCCAATAGCTGTCTTTCCCTAAGCTTTTTTATCGCCCCTATGAGCCTATCGTGTTCCATTTTCTTCACCGGGTTTGAGACGAGTGGTCCCTATTGGAGTCACCCTCCTTTGTAGCCGGACTTACAATCAAGGCTCTGTGGGCGCTCCCTCTTCTGGCCCTAGATACTTTGCTTTCTTGCAATGTGATAGATGTATCCAAGGTACTCTTTCTGCTACTTTTACAGCTGTGGGTGTAGACAATAGTACCTGATAAGGCCCTTCCCACCTTGGATCTGACCACTGTTTTCTCTTGATTATTTTGATCCACACCCAATCCCCTGGTTGCACAAGGATGCCCTGCTCTGCCGGAGTTTCTTGACCTGTAAGAGAGTTTGGAGACAATATTTCCTTAGATGTTAACAGTTTTCTCATATAGTTTGCTAGTTCACAATCCATTTCCTCATCTACCCTAACAAATGGCCTACGTTGTGGGATATAGTATGGTCTCCCGTACAGTATCTCATAAGGTGTCAACCCCCTCGCTGTGGGAGTTACTCCAGTTTTTACCAGTCTCTTCCATTAATTTTCTCAATTTACCCTTCAAAATACCATTATGTCTTTCTATGGTACTTGCAGACTGTGGGTGATAGACACAATGTTTTTTTAAGTCAATACTGTACTGTGACAGTACTCACTGTCACTGGAAGTTAAAGACAGAGGATTAATGGTTTGAATTGCTTCAGATGGGACGGTCATATTTGCCAGCCATATCTCCATATAGGAATATAAAGATTTATTTCCATTAGCCATTAAATCTGTTCTTCCTAAATGCTGTGTATATTACATATCTTTCAATGTCAGACAGGTTTTCCTTTTGTTGTGTATTGGGAGGGAATGTGGATTGCCCTTTCGCATTGTTAAGTGTTAATGACCTCCCATTGTTCTGTCTGTCTGCCTTAAGAGAAACTTACAGGTATGTGGATTGGATGCTAAGGGGGAGGGGGGATTGTCCCACATTGTATATTTTTGTGTACACTGTATGAGAGTGTAAAACTCTGTTCCTATTGGATTGTGAATATCACGTCCAGTCTTCAACAAGGTCCACCTGGGTGGTAACCTTGTGGGTGAAAACTGTATATAAGTCTGTTCAATAAAGAAGAAGGAAATTAGTTCTTCACCCTCAATATAGAGTCTTGTCTCTTATTGGGGGAATGTGCTGCAAGGGATTGCTATGGTCCTCCATACTCCCTTAGAGAATCACTAAGCTCTTGTAAGAGCTTGTGTAAGAGCTTGTTCGTGCTGCACTCTCTGGGGAAAGGAGGTTCACCCACAGGAACCTGGAGCCTTGTCGTAGGTCCAGGGTGGGTAGGAGATTGCGAGACCCTAACCAAGCTGCCGATGTTCGTGGGGTCTGAAGTGGTTACGGTGTTTGGTGGAGTGCTTGAAGCCCCTTGGGAAACACTAGGAGCATCTGTCAACGGAGGTACCCGGTCAGGGGTGCCCTGTTCCGTTACATTGGTGGCAAGCGGTGGGAAGGTTTCCTAGTGTGAGGAGAAGCAGCTCGGAGACACTGGTAACGTTATGGAGTGAGATAACACCCGTGCAGCGTCCCCATATGAGGAGGAGTTTCTCTGGAGGTTGCAGCAACACTTGGTCCAACTGGATGGGCCTGTATCAGAGGAAGCCATACTGTACTAGAGAGATTTAACTCGAAAGGAATATGTGGTATGAGGCCTTAGAGGATGTGCAGTGGAGGAAGAGAGAGAACCTTCCCAGCGTAGAACAGCGGTTCCAGGTATACGTTGCCCTGCGGTTACCTTTCCTAGGAGAGCAACCCCTGGATGAGTGGGTGACAGAGCTGTGGAACCTGATTTGGAAGGAGTTGTGGCTGGGTGAAGCTTACCGGGCACTAAAGTGGTACGCCACCCGGCATGACCACTGGATGACTGACAACAATATGCCAGAAGGTGAGGACTATAGTGGCCCGGGCTTGCTGTGGGAGGCCTTTGAGGAGAGGGACTTTGGATGTCCAGCAGAGTTTCGGCGCTGGTAAATCCAGGCACCAGGGAAGCCCTACTAGGTCTCCCCAAAGCGGATGACCTGGGGTCAGACCTGGTTCATCTGGTCAGAATGGAGTGGGAACTGGAGCAGGACTATCAACGCTTGCTCTGCTCCATTCCACCCCAATCTACCCTGCAAGCACAACCCTTCAGTTGGAGAGACAGTACAGACTGGTGGTACTTGGAAGACCCACCGATGGCAGGTGGAGATGAGATCGAGGTCTCTCTAACAGCCCTACAGGGAGGCTGGGCAGCCGACCCATGTCCCCAGCTACAGCAGGAGTTACAGGGAGCCGAAGGTGTCGTCCTTCCTTCCCAACAGCAGTGTACCTTCCAGGGAGGGGAGACAACTATTCCTTCTTCCCAACCACAGCGAGACAACAGACCTGAACCCAATGGTGCAGATGGGACCACAGTCTCTGCACCAGACCTACAGGGATGCTGGACGGCCGGTCCAGATCCCCAACCTACCCCGCAGGAATACCAGGAGGAGGAGGTAGGCGATCCCTCCTCTCTACAGCAGACACCCAACCAGCTCCTGGGGGTAGTATTCGCCAACCCCAACCCAGCAGAAGAGCTGGCAACAGGGCAGAGTGTTACCGACCTCTGCCCAGCACCTGTAAAAGCTACAGTCTTCATTTGTACACCCCAGGGATGCTGGACAGTCGGCCCAGATCCCCAACAGCCTGACAAAGTGAGCCCCACCACCCTGTCTTCTCTTCAGTGGCTGAAATGACTCCCAGGAGAAGGGCCAGTCCACACTTATCCCCAGCAGCGGGAATGTTCTGCGAGAGAGGCAGAGGTTGGCTGGGTGAGTAACACTGTTTTCCAGACAATTTGTTTGGGGTACTGGGTGGGTGCAGACATTGGGAGGGCCTGTGGAACACAGCCTACCTTAGAGAGGTTGGAAAGTTTTTCTCTCAGCCTGCTAGGCTGCTCTTATGTCTAAATCACCCTGTGTCTTATAGGGACACAGGGTGCCCAAGAAGCCCAGTCTGGCCTGCCCAAACCAGACTTTCACAGGCTGATCGGCTATGAGAGCTCCATGCGCCTTGCCAAGACAAACTTACAAACTATGTGGCATTTTGTCAAGGAAGCTGCCATGAAGGATTGACTCTTTGGGACTTGTTACCCGACTAACTCAGGCACTGACTGATTGTAGGTCTGGTACCTGGTTCGTCTACCTTTGGGGGGAAGATATGTGACAGTACTCACCGTCACTGGAAGTTGAAGACAGAGGATTAATGGTTTGAATTGCTTCAGATGGGACGGTCATATTTGCCAGCCATATCTCCATATAGAAGTATAAAGATTTATTCCCATTTGCCATGAAATCTGTTCTTCCTAAATGCTGTGTATATTACATATCTTTCAATGTCAGACAGGTTTTCCTTTTGTTGTGTATTGGGAGGGAATGTGGATTGCCCTTTCGCATTGTTAAGTGTTAATGACCTCCCATCGTTCTGTCTGTCTGCCTTAAGAGAAACTTATAGGTATGTGGATTGGATGCTAAGGGGGAGGGGGGATTGTCCCACATTGTATATTTTTGTGTACACTGTATGAGAGTGTAAAACTTGTCGGGCCTGTTGGGGGTTATTAAAATAATAATAGGTAAAAAGAAAAATGATTTTAAAAGCCATGTATATTCATATTATGCATATAAGAGATTCTGAACAGGACAGGATCCATCTTGTTTTTAAGGTGAAAGAAGGTTCATATATGTCTTGTTGCAAAATGTCTCTCACAAGCTTACAAGAGAGCATAGAATTTCAACAATAGGGTCTTATAGTTTCAACAGAGATCTTTGTATCTATGTGATCGTAAATAAGGTAATACATACATTTCATCAGATAAGAATCAATTGGCGAGACATCGTACTAGTCACTCATGGCTAGTCTGGCCTGTAATCTTATCTGTATATAACAATGGACAATACCCCAGTATATTCTAGCAGACATTTAAAGATGAACCATATAAGTTTTTATAGGAAACATCATCATATGTAAGATGTATATTAACGATAATACATTGTATTCTTATTAATATAGAAGTGTGAACTTGATACTTATATAATATTAGATATATAATATATATAAGTATACTTTTCTATGATGTGTAAGGACTTGTGCATCTTAAAAACAAATTACTTCATGTTAAGGCATGTGGTAGGAGTGTTTATATAAGAATCACTTTGGACTGGTTTAGTGCTCAAGGTGTCGTAAATATTCCCAAACCTAGACTATATCTGACAGCCCTTTGGCATGGTCAAATAAGTAATTGCTTTTCACTAGCCGACAGGTCAATAGGTCATCAGATAACAAATTGTTTTAATTATATTAAATACAAAATCTAATGAACGGTACAATACTGCCCTCTGGAGACGAAATACCAGGTGCAGTCTTGAGATAATTTGAAATATTCCAATATAAAAATATTATATTGTCTTAAATAATATAATTATTGAAATGGCATTACTTGCCAAGATGAATGATGGAAATACAGGTGAACATTTATGTATGTACTGGGAGTCTAGACAAAGTTTTATATGTGTTATATGATTAATCTTGCATATAGAGAAATCATCATTTAACTTTATTATCCAAGTATGGGGTTAATTATCAAAAGGGGTGTGTCTCTGACCTCACTAGTTTAGGTATAGAATATCCCGACCAATTGGGATAATGTTTCATCCCTCTGGGTTTTACTTATGGTAATTTTTATAGCTCTTTGTTCTTACCATATAAAAGACCAACCCAGATATGAGATAGACACACACTTTACACTACTGACAACACACCTCACACTTACACCACACATGCTATTACATTTTTCAATAGACTCATGCAGACATACTCCCTGATCCCCATCATTCATCTGAAACTCGGAGGAAACTCCTCCCTCACTGGCATCCATCTTAGGACTCTGGTAACACCATCTTAAGTGTGGTAATTATGCCTTGCTGTATTATTTGATTTTATTCAACAATTGTTTATTCTTTCCTTATATGTTTTATATTGCATATTTAAGGGTAATGAGATTACAATCCTAGCCGTATAAGCCATAGTAGATTTTTCTCTAAAAAGCTGATTTTTGTTTTTATACATTTTTATTAATATCAGATTAAGTGCATTATTTGCAATTTTAAGTCTTCAGTTTTGCATGGCTTATTCTCATTCCTTCTGCAGTGGAATGACTTTGGGCTATGTGATTCGCAGACCATTGTAGTCTGTTTATATAGAACATTAATTTATGGCTTATACTATATCTGGGAAGAAATGGTAATCTTGCTTTTACTTTGGTTTCACTTTCACTTTGTTTTGTTTCACTTTGTTTTAGTTTCACTTTTATTATTGAGCTAAACATCACATTGCATTGATTATTTGAAGTTAGTATTTTCTGTAAGAGTTATCTTTTTGTGTCACTTCTTGTTTGATCATATATTGTGTTTACATGTCTGGCGAATAAATATTTTTATATATATTCCACACTGTAGACTGTACTCACTAAGATTGGTATATGCTTTTAAAAAGAAATTAATCAATTAAAAAGAATTCACGACATTGATTTATGGCAATAGGTGAAGACTCTCCTTTTTCACAGATCTTTGCTTATTAACCATAAATAAATACACTGCTATATTCAGAGCAGTATAAATATTCTGACATAAGTACGAGCGCAAGATATTTATTATTAAATATTCTTACATATAATGGAGGTCCCAGCGAGATAATTATTGATTTCTTACATATGCCAATCATAAATATTGATCAGGTGACATAATCAATAACTTTAAAAAAAAAAAAAAAAAAAATTTTTTTTTGAATTTTTTTTTATTATGAATGTGATAGAAATGCCTTAATTAAAAATGTCTACAGCAGGTAATGTTCATGCTGCCAACTCTGGCAAGGTGTCAGTCCCTAGTGGTAATGCCACAACTCCAGTAGATTTGGCACAGATCATAAATGTGTGGAAACACCTCTCTGAGTCTGAAATGGTGTAATATGTAAATGCTGGTTAGAGTCATATATCAAAATCCTCAGAAAGTCGGGCCAATAAAGGGCATCTGACATGGGTAGAGGACAACCTGTATGTATGAACTCACCAATAAGCTTATCTAACACCAAAAGACGTCAGGAAGTATAATTACATATTTTTTGGTCTTGGCCAATCTTACTGTATCTTTATGAGGAACTGCACCACAAGGCTCAGCAAAAAGGAGTTTAGTAAAGTTTCAATCTCCACTCCAAATAAATGAGAGAATGAGATAAGGAACCTCCTTGAGCAGGTGAAAGTAACCTCTATTGGGACACATAAGTTAAGAGAATGTAGCGTGAAACTGCAAAATAAAGTAGAACTGTGGCAGAAGTTTTATCAAGGAAGCTGTAATGAAAGTAACCATGTGAAAGTGAAATGTAAATGATTAATGCAATAATTAGGAAGTTTTGAGCAAGGAAAAATGTTTTCTAGCAAAAAGTTGCCGAGTAACCAGCAGTGGAAAATTTTGAAAAAAAATAAATAAATATATAAAATAAAAATGTAACAGTTCATTGTAATGACAGGAACTCATCAGTAAATACATAGGAGAGTTCCATAAGGTCATGGTGTAAATGCATAAGGGAAATGCTTAATTAGTCCTGCATTTTAAATATGAAATAACTATTCATAGACCCAGATATGATTCCCAGTCTGTTGGTTATGACCCAGACAAAGGGGGGAGTCAGGCAAAGAGTCCATATCCTACCCCAGCCACATTCCTAATATAGGAGGGCAGAAATTGGGCAGCCATGCATAAATAGGTATGAGTCATATCAGGTCACTGCAAAAAGACTAGCACCCCTAAAAAGATACCATGCACCTACAAAATGTAAAGGTTTTAAAAAGAGTACTGTCCTGATTTTTGTCATGAAAAGGTCCTTAAACATTATTGATCATCTTGAGGCCTATGGAAACAACTGTCTGTGTTGTGCCTGCAGGATGTAATTTAAAAGTCAGACCATATAAAACTTCACTGCTGCTAGAGCTGTGATCTACAATTTAAAATGTACACAGCACCAAAGCCCCATTGAATTATTTTTTTTTTTTGCTGTACTCAAAAGTGCTTAACACCCTTCAATGAAGGAGCTGAGTACAACCATCAGGAATTTATATCCCTGTGCTTTGAGGCATTGCCCATGCACATAAAAATAATATGTTTGGCAAAGGAGCAAGTTATGCCACCTAGGCCCCAAGGGGGACACCGGATACCTTAAGGAGGACACCGGACATCCCATTAACAAGGGGGGGGACACCCACAATTAAATAGGGATTTGCCCCATCCTAGGGTTCCCCAAAATCCTCGGGAAGATCGAGTGACATTAAGGCCCAGACCTCACGCCAGAACCGAATAAATGGTTCTGATGGGGATCTGTCCCATCTGTCTGTACCCGAGAGATATAGGCACCGCAGGAGGCGGAGCCAATAATCTAATTCTGTAAAAGTTTTCAGCAGAATAGAAGCCAAATTGATCAGCTGATCACTTGGTTCACTCAGGGCACTGCAGCCCAGAACTAAAATAAAATCCATCTCTAGGAACAAATCCTGTAGCCAGCCAAGGGCCACAAAATCCTTAAATGCCCAAGTGGTAAGGAATCAGAGGATACACTGAATAAAGGCATAGGAAACAGAGGTTCTAACACCATTTTATCCCCAGGTCACAGCATTGAGGATCCTGAAATCCCTGTCAGGGGGGGATCTTGGTTGTTAGATACTAACTACCCTCCTATTTTTCAGTGGTCACTTCATCCCTCTGACTCAAACAGGTCGCTTAAAGCGGGCACATTTTGAAAAATCGCCAATGACGGTGATACCAAGGAGGATCAAACCCTAATGACGTAATGCAGTCAAGAGGTTAAAGGTTGTATACGGTAACCAAGAAGGAATCCTCAATGCCAGGTAGTTTTATTGCCTACAATAAATTGCATTGATGCCCCATAGGGGGAGATATATTTTTTTTTCCCTAAGTAGTAGGTAAATTTTAAACAAAATATTGTATCATTGTATAATTCTTCAATGCATAGTATCCATGGCGATAAATATTCCCATGTTAATAAGCCCCAGAAGTCAGTCGCCCTAGGAAAGGTCGCATATATAGTTTCACCTTCCGTGGTGCTCATATAAAAGGCTGATCGCACGGTAGAGTAAAGGAGAACTCTGAGAAAGCTTAGGGTACCTACATCGCATTGAAATGTCAATTGATAAGAATGTATATTCATACTGTATGTTTCATCCAATAGGAAGAGATTAACATTCCATGCCAGGTCGTTGATTGGTACAGACGATGATGTTTGCCAAAGACACAGCGATCGGATGGGTCATCTCTCCTTAAAGCCCAGCTCTGGATGGAACACCTCATTGAATTGGGTCCCTCTTCAGGAATCAAGCTGCGAGACGCCCCAGATTCTTGTTGACGGAGAGGAAGATTTGTTTCTACAGATCTTTGTACATTTGATCCGAGGAAATCCCTTAAGAGGAATCGCATTACCTCCTGTTTTCAGTTGAAGGAGATGTAAGAATGGTGCATTGCACATGTGAGCAAACCTCAGTCTGGGTGTATGACACTCTAGGCCATGCTGAGACCATTCATTATCCAACCAACATCCAAGGTTGACGTTCAAACAGATTTCTCGGATTCCTGATTGCCAACAATGTTTTACTACGCTTTGAATGGTAGTTGCCAATGCCATTGCAGCAGTTAATTTCTGTCTCCATCAAGACTTTACAAGCTGGAGATGCAGATTTCAAGGAACATTTGAGTTTCTTTACTAGGAGATCCGAAGTCAAAGAGACTAACAAGGAACAGTTTGTGACATAGCTAACGCTAAGCAAAGTCGCTACGAACTGATATTTGGAACTGATTTTTTTTTTTTCTTCTCCAATTTTTTTTTTACCGCTGTACTTAAGAGTTATGAACAATTCCCAATATGAACTATTCTCTTACAAAAAGAGAACAAGACATTTTTTTTTTTCCACTACTCCTTAAAAAGCTTTCTTTCCAGATAGGCCTAAGTTGCTCACTTGTCTACTGGGAAGAAAGGGGGGGGATATGTCGGGCCTGTTGGGGGTTATTAAAATAATAATAGGTAAAAAGAAAAATGATTTTAAAAGCCATGTATATTCATATTATGCATATAAGAGATTCTGAACAGGACAGGATCCATCTTGTTTTTAAGGTGAAAGAAGGTTCATATATGTCTTGTTGCAAAATGTCTCTCACAAGCTTACAAGAGAGCATAGAATTTCAACAATAGGGTCTTATAGTTTCAACAGAGATCTTTGTATCTATGTGATCGTAAATAAGGTAATACATACATTTCATCAGATAAGAATCAATTGGCGAGACATCGTACTAGTCACTCATGGCTAGTCTGGCCTGTAATCTTATCTGTATATAACAATGGACAATACCCCAGTATATTCTAGCAGACATTTAAAGATGAACCATATAAGTTTTTATAGGAAACATCATCATATGTAAGATGTATATTAACGATAATACATTGTATTCTTATTAATATAGAAGTGTGAACTTGATACTTATATAATATTAGATATATAATATATATAAGTATACTTTTCTATGATGTGTAAGGACTTGTGCATCTTAAAAACAAATTACTTCATGTTAAGGCATGTGGTAGGAGTGTTTATATAAGAATCACTTTGGACTGGTTTAGTGCTCAAGGTGTCGTAAATATTCCCAAACCTAGACTATATCTGACAGCCCTTTGGCATGGTCAAATAAGTAATTGCTTTTCACTAGCCGACAGGTCAATAGGTCATCAGATAACAAATTGTTTTAATTATATTAAATACAAAATCTAATGAACGGTACAATACTGCCCTCTGGAGACGAAATACCAGGTGCAGTCTTGAGATAATTTGAAATATTCCAATATAAAAATATTATATTGTCTTAAATAATATAATTATTGAAATGGCATTACTTGCCAAGATGAATGATGGAAATACAGGTGAACATTTATGTATGTACTGGGAGTCTAGACAAAGTTTTATATGTGTTATATGATTAATCTTGCATATAGAGAAATCATCATTTAACTTTATTATCCAAGTATGGGGTTAATTATCAAAAGGGGTGTGTCTCTGACCTCACTAGTTTAGGTATAGAATATCCCGACCAATTGGGATAATGTTTCATCCCTCTGGGTTTTACTTATGGTAATTTTTATAGCTCTTTGTTCTTACCATATAAAAGACCAACCCAGATATGAGATAGACACACACTTTACACTACTGACAACACACCTCACACTTACACCACACATGCTATTACATTTTTCAATAGACTCATGCAGACATACTCCCTGATCCCCATCATTCATCTGAAACTCGGAGGAAACTCCTCCCTCACTGGCATCCATCTTAGGACTCTGGTAACACCATCTTAAGTGTGGTAATTATGCCTTGCTGTATTATTTGATTTTATTCAACAATTGTTTATTCTTTCCTTATATGTTTTATATTGCATATTTAAGGGTAATGAGATTACAATCCTAGCCGTATAAGCCATAGTAGATTTTTCTCTAAAAAGCTGATTTTTGTTTTTATACATTTTTATTAATATCAGATTAAGTGCATTATTTGCAATTTTAAGTCTTCAGTTTTGCATGGCTTATTCTCATTCCTTCTGCAGTGGAATGACTTTGGGCTATGTGATTCGCAGACCATTGTAGTCTGTTTATATAGAACATTAATTTATGGCTTATACTATATCTGGGAAGAAATGGTAATCTTGCTTTTACTTTGGTTTCACTTTCACTTTGTTTTGTTTCACTTTGTTTTAGTTTCACTTTTATTATTGAGCTAAACATCACATTGCATTGATTATTTGAAGTTAGTATTTTCTGTAAGAGTTATCTTTTTGTGTCACTTCTTGTTTGATCATATATTGTGTTTACATGTCTGGCGAATAAATATTTTTATATATATTCCACACTGTAGACTGTACTCACTAAGATTGGTATATGCTTTTAAAAAGAAATTAATCAATTAAAAAGAATTCACGACATTGATTTATGGCAATAGGTGAAGACTCTCCTTTTTCACAGATCTTTGCTTATTAACCATAAATAAATACACTGCTATATTCAGAGCAGTATAAATATTCTGACATAAGTACGAGCGCAAGATATTTATTATTAAATATTCTTACAAACTCTGTTCCTATTGGATTGTGAATATCACGTCCAGTCTTCAACAAGGTCCACCTGGGTGGTAAATTTGTGGGTGAAAACTGTATAGAAGTCTGTTCAATAAAGAAGAAGGAAATTAGTTCTTCACCCTCAATCTAGAGTCTTGTCTCTTATTGGGGGAATCTGCAGTAAGGGATTGCTATGGTCCTCCATACTCCCTTAGAGAATCACTAAGCTCTTGTAAGAGCTTGTGTAAGAGCTTGTTCGTGCTGCACTCTCTGGGGAAAGGAGGTTCACCCACAGGAACCTGGAGCCTTGTCGTAGGTCCAGGGTGGGTAGGAGATTGTGAGACCCTATCCAAGCTGCGGCTGTTCGTGAGGTCTGAAGTGGTTACGGTGTCTGGTGGAGTGCTTGGAGCCCCTCGGGAAGCACTAGGAGCATCTGTCAACGGAGGTACCTGGTCAGGGGTGCCCTGTTCCGTTACATGTACCATTTGCTGATTTGCTGTATTGTCTGATTCACAAAATGAGAACCATTATCACTGTAAATGATGGAAGGGATCCCAAACCTGGGAACTATTTCCTTTATGATTACCTTGGCCACTAACTGCCCATCAGGGTGTGTCAGGGGAAATCTTTCCACCCATTTCGTGTATAAATCAACTATTATTAGGCAAAATTTCTTATTTTCGCATTTGTTCAGTTCAATAAAATCCATACAAATCGTGTGAAAGGGGTAAGGAGGCTTAGGGAACCGACCTCGTAGAGGTCTAAATGCTCCCTGCACATGATACCTATTGCAGGTTGAACATGTCAAACAAAAATGTTTTGAGTAATTAGTGAAACCATACGTTGTGAACACTTTGTTAACCATCTGTACCATCCCCCCTTTTGAGACATGGCTTTGCCCATGGCTCAATAAGGCTGCATATCTAAACAAGGAGGAAGGCAAGATAGGTTTGCCTTCAGTACTTGTGTAGATACCTTTCGCTTGTGTCGCTCCTTTTGATAACCATTTTTGTTTTTCGCTTTCAGGTGTTGTTCTCTGCATTTCTGTCAGCCAGGTCTCATCTATTGTTTTCTGTATTTCTACTGGTTTAGCAAGATAGGAGTGTGTTTCCTGTTTACCTCCAGCTGCCTCTTTCGCTGCCTTGTCTGCTAAGGCATTCCCTTGTGTGATAGGATCTGTCCCTTTCTTATGGGCTGCACACTTACATATAGCTACTTGAGCTGGCTTCTGTACACTGTCTAGTAAGGCTAAGATGAGGTCCCTATGTTGGATAGGTTTGCCTGTTGATGTGACCATGACCCTATTTTTCCATTGTTGTGCGAATACATGTATAGTGGAGAACGCATACTGACTATCTGTATATATGTTCACCTTTTTCACTTTACCCAGGTCACATGCCCTGGTTAACGCTATGATCTCTGCTTGTTGAGCTGAATAGAAACTGGGAAATTTACCTGTTTCAACAATCTGGTTATGTGTTACCACGGCATAGCCCGTTTGGTTTGTTCCTATATCATTCTTTTTGCTGGATCCATCAACAAAATACGTAACATCAGCATTATCAAGTGGTACATCTGTGAGATCTTTTCTTGGAAGTATTCTTTCATCAATTTGAGCTATACAATCGTGTGGCTCTCCTTCAACAGGTGTAGGCATAAGTGTGGAAGGGTTCAGTGTAGTACATCTTTCAATGGTAATATGGGGTTGCCCTAAAAGAGTGGTCATGCATGACAGATGCCTTGCTGGAGACAAGTAGGAAATTTTGTCCTGCAGCAAAACTACTGAAATGGCATGTGGAACCCTCAAGACGAGGGGGTGAAAGAGAACTATCGTGGCTGAAGACTTAATGGCCATCGGGGCTGCTACAACAGCTTGGAGACAGTGGGGTAAACTATGTGGCACTGGATCCAACCTGGTAGAGTAAAATGCAATTGGTTTGTGCTTGTCACCATATTCCTGAGTAAGGACAGAGGTCATATACCCATCCTTACAATCTACTGTTTGATAGAAAGTCTTTTTGTAGTTGGGAAATCCAAGAACCGCTGACCCCACAATCAATTGTTTAATCTTAGTGAAGGCTTCCTCTGCCTTTGAAGTCCATTGTATTTTGTCTCTAGCTGACATTGGAGTGCTATGAATCAGTTCAGCTAAGGGAGCTATTTCTGTTGCATAGTTTGCTATCCAAGACCTGCAAAAATTAGCCATTCCAAGAAAAGACATAATTTCCTTCTTAGTGCGTGGTCTAGGAACCTGAAGTATAGCCGTCTTACGGCCTTCATCCAGATGCCTACCTTCCTGTGATATAGTATATCCTAAGTACTTCACCTGTGTCTTCCAAAGCTGCAACTTATCTTTACTGACCTTGTGTCCCTGCTCAGCAAGAAAGGACAACAGGGCCAGCGTATCTCTTTGGCAGCTTAATTCTGTAGGAGATGCCACCAATATGTCATCCACGTACAGAAGTATTTGGCTGTCACAGGGAGGTGTAAACCTGGACAAGTTGTTGGACATTTCTTGTGAGAAAATTGTGTGACTTTCACAATACCCTTGTGGTAATCGCGTATGTGTATACTTTTTTTGCTTATAAGTAAATGCAAACCAGAACTATCTTTATGCAAAGATATTGAAAAGAATGCGTTACCTATATCAATAACAGAGAATACTCTGTTCTCAGGCTGAAGATCGTTCAGGAGGACATGGGGGTCAGGCACAACTGGGGCCTGTGGCACCACAGCCTTATTTACTGCCTGTAGGTCCTGAACAAGCCTCCACCCTCCCTGCGGTTTTCTAAACAGGGAACAATGGTGTATTACAGGGCGAATCTGGACATTCTATGATTATACCTCTATCCAACAATTCATTAATTACAGGATCCACCCCAGCTTCTGCATCTTTTCTTAAGGGGTATTGTTTTTGATAGGGTCTCATAGTACTTTTAGGGGTGATTTGTACTTCAGTTGCCATTTTGATCAGTCCAACATCAGTCTTTCCTTTTGACCAAAGATAGTCGGGGATGTCTTTCAATGCATCCTCTTCCTCCTTAATTGTGTGACCCAATTAAGGTTGAAAGACTGGATTCCCTTTATTTTCTGTTGTTCAGGTGTCATATGTACCCAGTCGGTCAAAAGTTCCCCTAACTCATACCAATCTAATGAGACATTCCGAGTAATTGATACATGGGGTACAATTCTTCCCCTATGTAACTTGAATATCTCATCAGCAAGGAGACAGGTGGCCACGCTGTTTCCCTCCTGATCCCAGTATAACGTTTTCAACGTAATTCTGACCCCTGAAAATTTACCCAATTTTCTTTCATAATCAACATCAGTTCCTATAGAATGTTTAAAATACAGTACACAGTGCAGTGTAAATTATGTTGAACCTCATAGCTTTTCCCTTTAACCTTTTCTTCTGCTATTTTGAGAAGGGGTTGCTGCATGCTTCCTGGACCTGTGGAACTTAAGTCCAAGCTGTACCAGTAATAAGGTTCACTGTTAGTCTTCATCACATACAGTATGTTCCACAGGCTCGGTGGGCTCTCAAACCCCCCTCTGCTGGTATAACTGAAATGTCTAGTGCATGCAGCAAGTCCCTGCCCAATAGGTTAATCGAACACTTTTCAGATATCACAATTTTACATTCTGTTTTTCTTTTTGTTTGTGGGTCCTCTACAAGAAGTTTTTCAGACACATCTTCTTCACATATTACACCACTCCCTGATTTTACTAAAAATGTTCCTTTTCTTTTGATCCCTTCAGGTAAATACTGAGGGTGAATCAAAGTTTTACATGCCCCCGTGTCACACAAAAAGGTAATTTGTTTCCCTTGTACAGTGAGTGTTATTTCTGCTTTTATCTCATTTTGTAAATACATTTCCACATTGCATATGTCCAACATGTCAAGTTCTCCTGAATCTATTACATTCTTGATACATTCTATTTCATTCTTCCTTTTCCACTAGTCATGCTTTCTCCTCTCTCTCTTCATCTCTCCTTGACTTACACTCTCTTGCCATGTGGCCCTTTTTACCACACAAAAAACATTCCCCTATTTCCTTCCTACCCTCGTAATCCTTGATACGAGGTCTCCGTTGGGGCCTTCTTACCTTCCCGGTACCTTTTTCAATGACATATGCATCAGTATCTTCCTCTAAAATTAAAACTTTTCCTTTCTTGTTTTATTTTTTAATTGAAAATGACGCTCAGCGTGGCGTGCATATTCAATGAACACATGGAGCCTGCAAGTTCTGTGGGTTATCATGTGCTTGGTCACGAAACCAGAAACAATTTATTTTTTATAATTGCAGTTGCCTGCCAGTGAGTGTCAGGTCCACAGACTGTACTGTGCCCATTGCAGTGCCCACCACTCATATATACGGTGGCACAGCACCTTGCAAATTAAAAAATAATTTATTTTTTATAATTGCAGTTGCCTGCCAGTGAGTGTCAGGTCCACAGACTGTACTGTGCCCATTGCAGTGCCCATCACTCATATATACGGTGACACAGCACCTTGCAAATTAAAAAATAATTTATTTTTTATAATTGCAGTTGCCTGCCAGTGAGTGTCAGGTCCAGACTGTACTGTACCCACTGCCCAACACTCATATAGGGTGGCACAGCACCTTGCATGCATAGTACCACTAATCTAAAAAAAATGACAGGCAGAGGCAGGCCACCCCGCAGGGGCCGTCGTGGTCGTGGTGTTGTGATTTCCTTTGGCCCTAGAATAATGCCCAGTGTTCAGAAGCCACGTACCCTGAACTCAAAAAATTCTGAGGGCATAGTTGACTGGCTTACACGGGACACCCAATCTTCTACAGCTTCCGCTCGGAACCTTGATGCACCATCCTCCTCCAGCTCAGCTTCGGGCACCTCTCAATTTACCACTCGCCCACCCGCCGGCACCACCAACACTAGCACCACAGCCGCTTCACTTGATCTGTCAGAGGAGTTATTTACACATCAGTTGGAAGAAATGAGTGATGCGCAACCATTAGTGCCAGAGGATGTAGATAACGGGGATATGTCTCAGTCAGGCAGCATTATACACATGAACATACATTGTGATGATGATGATGATGTTGTACCTGCTGCTGCTGCCTTTGCTGAGTTGTCAAGTGAAGCGGCTGATGATGACGATGTGTCTGTCACCTGGATGCCTGCTCGAAGAGAAGAAGAGGGGGAAAGTTCAGATGGGGAGACAGAGAGGAGGAGGAGACGAGTTGGAAGCAGGGGGAGGTCATCGCAAAGGAGCTAGTGGCACAGTCAGACAGCATGTATCGGCACCCGGGGTCAGCCAGACAGCACGCCAATCAATGCAAGCTGTTGCCACCACCAGAATGCCGTCATTGCAAAGCTCAGCAGTGTGGCATTTTTTTTGTGTGTCTGCCTCTGATAACAGCGATGCCATTTGCAACCTGTGCCAAAAGAAACTGAGTCGTGGGAAGTCCAACACCCACCTAGGTACAACTGCTTTGCGAAGGCACATGATCTCACATCACAAACGCTTATGGGATCAACACATGAGTGCAAGCAGCACACAAACTCAAAGCCACCATCCTCCTCCTGGTCCAGCATCTTCAGCCACGTCAACCACTGCTGTCCTCCTTGCCCCCTATCAACAACCCGCCACTCCGCCTCTCACCTTCAGCAGTTCCTGCTCATCTGCCCACAGTCAGGTGTCTGTCAAGGAAATGTTTGAGCGTAAGAAGCCAATGTGACAGAGTCACCCCCTTGCCCTGCGTCTGACAGCTGGCTTGTCGGAACTCTTAGCCCGCCAGCTTTTACCATACAAGCTGGTGGAGTCTGAGGCCTTCAAAAAATTTGTAGCTATTGGGAGACCACAGTGGAAGGTACCCGGCCGAAATTTTTTTTCACAAAAGGCAATCCCCAACCTGTACTCTATTGTGGAAAAGGAAGTCATGTCATGTCTGGCACACAGTGTTGGAGCAAAGGGTCCATCTGACCACTGATACCTGGTCTGCAAAGCACGGTCAGGGCAGGTATATCACTTACACTGCGCATTGGGTAAACTTGCTGGCGGCTGCCAAGCATGGAATGCGTGGCTCTGCAGATGAGTTGGTGACACCACCACGACTTGCAGGCAGGCCTGCTGCCAAATCCTCTACTCCTCCTACTCCATCCTCTTTGCTAACCTCAGCTGAGTCCTCTTCTGCTGTTGCGTCTTGCTCCACACCAACTGCACCCCCCCAGCTCCCCAGGGGCTACTCCACATGCCGGATACGACAGTGTCACGCCGCCTTGGGGTTGACTTGCCTGAAAGTAGAGAGTCACACTGGACCAGCACTAATGTCCGCCCTGAACGCACAGGTGGATCAGTGTCTGACCCCGCTCCAACTGGAGATCGGCAAAGTGGTGTGTGACAACGGAAGCAATTTGTTGGCGGCATTGAATTTGGGCAAGTTGACACATGTGCCGTGCATGGCACATGTGTTGAATCTGATTGTACAACACTTTGTGCATAAGTACCCAGGCTTACAGGAAGGTGTGTGGCCATTTCAGGCGTTCCTACACGGCCATGGCGCACTTTTCAGATATTCAGCGGCGAAACAACATGCCAGTGAGGCGCTTTATTTGCGACAGCC
Source organism: Pelophylax lessonae (assembly GCF_965119305.1). Lineage (NCBI taxonomy): Eukaryota > Metazoa > Chordata > Amphibia > Anura > Ranidae > Pelophylax > Pelophylax lessonae. The sequence continues at coordinate 190,134,780 of NC_138776.1, read as the reverse complement.
CGACACGTTGGAATTCAACACTCCTAATGTTCAACCGCCTGCTCCAACAAGAAAAAGCCATCAACGAGTATTTGTATGACTGGGGTGCTAGGACAGCCTCGGCGCAGCTGGGTATTTTTTTGCCACATTACTGGACGCTCCTGCGCAATGCCTGTAGGCTCATGCGTCCTTTTGAGGAGGTGAAAAACCTAGTCAGTCGCACCGAAGGCACCATCAGCGACATCATCCCATATGTTTTCTTCCTGGAGCGTGCCCTACGAAGAGTGCTGGATAAGGCCGTAGATGAGCGTGAAGAGGAAGAGTTGTGGTCACCATTAGAGTTGAGCGGACACCTGGATGTCCGTGTTCGGCGGGTTCGGCCAAACTTGAAAAAAAAGTCCGGGTCCGTGTCCCGGACTTTTTCCGAACTTTACCCGGACACCGAACCCCATTGAAGTCAATGGGGACCCGAACTTTCAGGCACTAAAATGGCTCTAAAACACCAATGGAAAGGGCTAGAGTGCTGCAAATGGCAGCAAAACGTAGTTAAGAGCATGGCAAGTGCTCTGCAAACAAATGTGGATAGGGAAATAACTTAAAACAATAAAAAAAAAAGAAAAATAAAACAATTTTCTTCATCTGTGAAGGACGAGGCCCATATGGAGTAGGAGGGAGGTTGAGGTGGCGGTGGATGTGGCGGTGTAGGTGGAAGCGGCGGTGGAGGAGGACGAGGTAGCCAACACTGCTTTTTTTCAGTCATTTTAAATGAGGGTACACCCCAAAAGAGTGAGAAAGATCAAAAATATAACAATGGCTGGGTAAGGTTGGTATCCATCTCTATTCTGCACAAGGTACGGAAAAGTCCTGTGGGATCCATGCCTGGTTCATTTTAATGAACGTGAGCTTGTCCACATTGTCTCTGGACAGGCGGCTGCGCTTGTCTGTGGTAACGCCCCCAGCCGTGCTAAATACACGTTCAGATAATACACTGGCTGCAGGGCACGCCAGCACCTCCAAGGCGTAAAGGGCATACTCAGGCCATGTGCCCAATTTGGAGACCCAGAAGTTGAAGTGGGCAGACCCGTCATTCATTACATGTAGGTGTGTGCACACATACTGCTCCACCATGTTGGTAAAATGCTGCCTCCTGCTAAGACGTTCCATATGAGCTGCTGGTGTTGCTGTTTGTTGTGGCGTGCTGACAAAGCTTTTCCACATTTCGGCCATGCTAACCCTGCCTTCTGAGGTGCTGACGGTGCCCTGGTTGCGTTGGCGACCTCTTCCTCCTCCTCCTCTGCCTTGGCCTTGTGCTTCCACTGTGGCCCCACTGTCAGGTGGGAATGCCAGCAGTATCGCATCTACCAGCGTGCGCTTGTACTCGCGCATCTTGCGATCGCGCTCCAGTGAGTGAATTAAGGGTGGTACATTGTCCTTGTAACGGGGATCCAGCAGCGTGGCCACCCAGTAATCAGCACAAGTTAGAATGTGGGCAACTCGGCGGTCGTTGTGGAGACACTGCAGCATGTAATCGCTCATGTGTGCCAGGCTGCCTAGAGGCAACGAAAGGCTGTCCTCTGTGGGAGGTGTATCGTCTGTGTCCTCTGTATCCCCCCAGCCACGCACCAGTGATGGCCATGAGCTGGCCTTGGTGCCACCCTGCTGTGAACATGGTTCCATCTCCTCCTCCATCTCCTTCTCCTCATCCTCCAGAACTGTGCCCCTGCTGGACAATTGTGTCCCTGGCGTTTGTGGGTGCAGGAAACCACCCTCGGAGCCACTTGTGAATGACTGCCCTGAAAGCCTTGGAAATGTTACCTCTTCATCCTCCTCTTCCTCCTCCTCCTCATCCTGTGCCACATCCTCTTCCATCATCGCCCGAATCGTTTTTTGAAGGAGGCATAGAAGTGGGATAGTTAAGCTGACAACGGCGTCATCGGCACTGGCCATGTTGGTGGAGTACTCAAAACAGCGCAACAAGGCACACAGGTCTTGCATGGAGGCCCAGTTATTGGTGGTGAAGTGGTGCTGTTCCGCAGAGCGACTCACGCGTGCGTGCTGCAGCTTACACTCCACTATCTTTCCAGCATGTGCAAGGTGGAGTTCAACCTTGTGGGCACGTCACATATGAGGCGGTGAGCGGGAAGGCCGAAGTTACGCTGCAGTGCTGACAGGCGAGCAGCAGCAGGGTGAGAATGCCGAAAGTGTGCACAGACGGCCCGCACTTTCTGCAGCAGCTCTGACATATCGGGGTAATTTTTAAGGAACCTCTGCACCACCAAATTCAGCACATGCGCCAGGCAAGGGATGTGCGTCAAACCGGCTAGGCCCAGAGCTGCTATGAGATTTCACCCGTTATCGCACACCACCAGGCCGGGCTTGAGGCTCGCTGGCAGCAACCACTCATTTGTCTGCTGTTCCATGCTCCTCCACAACTCCTGCGCGGTGTGTGGTTTTTCCCCCAAACAGGCAAGTTTGAAAAAACTGCCTGCTGTCGTTTACCCCTGGCCGTGCTGAAGTTGGTGGTGGAGGTGTTACGCTGACAAGATGAGGTGGCGGTACAGGATGAGGAAGCGGAGTAGGAGGAGTTAGGAACAGGAGGCAAACTGAAGCGCCCTGCAATCCTCGGTGGTGGAAGGACATGCGCCAAATTGCTATCCGCCTCAGGCCCATCCGCCACTGCATTTACCCAGTGTGCCGTTAGGGAGATATAACGCCCCTGACCGTGCTTACTGGTCCCCATATCGGTAGTTAGGTGGACCTTGGCACAGATGGCGTTGCACAGTGCACACCTGATTTTTCCCCCACTTGGTTGTGCAGGGAAGGGATGGCTTGCCTGGAAAAGTAGTGGCGGCTTGGCACGACGTACTGTGGGACAGCCACCGACATAAGGCTTTTAAAACTGTGCGTCTCCACCAGACGGAATGACAGCATTTCAAAGGTCAAGAATTTTGAAATGCTGGCATTCAGGGCCAGGGATCGCGGGTGGGTAGGGGGGTACTACCTCTTCCTCTGAAGTGTTTGGGAGATGGAAAGCTGAACGCTTCCACGGGACATTGTGGAGATGGTTGGTGACCCAGGTGGTGGTGTTGCTGACAGATCATCTGTTTGCGGGGTGGCAGGTGCCGGTATCACTACAGAGGTGGATGAAGAGGCCGAGACTGCAGCAGAAGAGGAAGCAGGAGGAGCCAGAGACCCTTCTTGGTTTTGAAGGTGTCTACTCCACTGCAGCTCGTGCTTTGCACTTATATGCCTGATCATGCAGGTTGTGCTCAGGTTGAGAAGGTTTATGCCTCGCTTCAGGCTCTGTTTGCATAGGGTGCAAACCACTCGTGTCCTGTCATCAGCACATTTTCTGAAGAACTTCCACGCTAGAGAACTCCTTTGAGCTGGCTTTGGTGCGCTCGTTCCCTTGCTGCGTTGGGCAGTAGCAGGCGTAGTGTCTAGGGCACGGCCGCTCTGCTTCTGCACCCTGCTCCCTCTTCTGCTGTGCTGGTGGCTCTGTGCGACCACCGCCTCTTCCTCCAAACTACTCAGGTCACCTGCATGACCTTCATTCCATGTGGGGTCGAGGACCTCATTGTCCTCCACATCATCTTCCACCCAGTCTTCACCCCTGCCCTCCTTGTTGGTCTCCACAATTCTGAGTGCCGCAGCAGTTGGCACCTGCGTTTCGTCATCATCGGAGACGTGCTGCGATGGTCCTTCCATGTACTCATCTTGAGAAATAAGTGGTTGGGCATCGCTGCACTCAATCTCTTCCACTTCTGGGGCAGGGCTAGGTGGATGGCCCTGGGAAACCCTGCTGACAGAGTCATCAAAAAGAATAAGAGACTGCTGCATGACTTGGGGCTCAGACTGCTTGCCTGATTTGCAAGGGGGTGAGGTGAAAGACAGTTGGACATCGGCTGCAGGTGCCAACTCATACCTTTCTGCAGGAGACTGGGTGGGAGACAATGTGAAGGAACTGGAGGCACTGTCAGCAGCAAACGAATCTACTATCGCCTCCACTTGTTCTGGCCCCATCACTTCTAGAGGCGCATGATGCCCTACCAAATACTGCTGCAGGTTCTGTCGCCTACTCACACTTGAGGAAGGTGTTTCACTTGTGCGTGTAGCTGGCACAGATCAACCACGTCCTCTCCTTGCAACAGGAGCTCTACCAGAAGCACCACGACCCAGGCCATGGCCCCTATTTGACGGTTTCCTCATATTTCTGTAATTTATGATCTTGCCCTAGAAAGGTGTTTATTGAATAGCGGAACAAAACAGCAACAGTATCGCACGGGTGTATCTCACAGTCAAATATGCAAACTATGCCGAATTTAATTTTTTTTACCCCAAAAGGGGGTTTATTAAATAGCGGAATAGAAAAACAGTATACAAATACAACGGGTGTATCTCACAGTCAAATATGCAAACTATGCCGCAATTTAATTTTTTTCACCCCAAAGGGTGTATATTGAATAGCGGAATAGAAAAAAGGATATAAAACGGTGTATCTCACACGTACAAACACAGACTAGGCCCCGATTACAATTTTTTGTACCCTAAAGGGAGGATGAGGAAGAGGAGTAGGAGGAGTTCGGAACAGGAGGCAAACTGAAGCTCCCTGCAATCCTTGGTGGTGGAAGGAGATGCGCCAAACAAATTTAAAAGGTGTATCTCACACGTACCGATACAGACTATGCCGTAATTTAATTTTTTACACTCCAAAAGGGTGTATATTGAATAGCGGAATAGAAAAATTTTCATAAAACAGTGTATCTCAAACGTACAAACACAGACTAGGCCCCGATTACAATTTTTGGTACCCTAAAGGGAGGATGAGGAAGAGGAGTAGGAGGAGTTCGGAACAGGAGGCAAACTGAAGCGCCCTGCAATCCTCGGCGGTGGAAGGAGATGCGCCAAACAAATTTAAAAGGTGTATCTCACACGTACCGATACAGACTATGCCGTAATTACATTTTTTACACTCCAAAAGGGTGTATATTGAATAGCGGAATAGGAAACATTTTATAAAACGGTGTATCTCACACGTACAAACACAGACTAGGCCCCGATTACAATTTTTTGAACCCTAAAGGCAGGATGAGGATGAGGAAGAGGAGTAGAAGGAGTTCGGAACAGGAGGAAAACTGAAGCGCCCTGCAATCCTCGGCGGTGGAAGGAGATGCGCCAAACAAATTTAAAAGGTGTATCTCACATGTACCGATACAGACTATGTTGTAATTTAATTTTTTACACTCCAAAAGGGTGTATATTGAATAGCGGAATAGAAAAAAATTTATAAAACGGTGTATCCTACACATACAAACACAGATGAGGTCCCGATTACAATTTTTGTACCCTAAAGGCAGGATGAGGAGTAGGAGGAGTTCGGAACAGGAGGCAAACTGAAGCACCCTGCAATCCTCGGCGGTGGAAGATGCGCCCAAAAAATTGGAAAGGTGTATCTCACACGTACCGATACAGACTATGCCGCAATTTTATTCTTTTTACCCCAAAGGGTGTAGATTGAATAGCGGAATAGAAAATATGATATAAAAAGGTGTATCTCACACGTACAAACCCAGACTAGGCCCCGATTACAATTTTTTGTACCCTAAAGGCAGGATGAGGAGTAGGAGGAGTTCGGAACAGGAGGCAAACTGAAGCTCCCTGCAATCCTTGGCGGTGGAAGGAGATGCGCCAAACAAATTTAAAAGGTGTATCTCACACGTACCGATACAGACTATGCCGTAATTTAATTTTTTACACTCCAAAAGGGTGTATATTGAATAGCGGAATAGAAAAAATTTTATAAAACAGTGTATCTCAAACGTACAAACACAGACTAGGCCCCGATTACAATTTTTGGTACCCTAAAGGGAGGATGAAGAAGAGGAGTAGGAGGAGTTCGGAACAGGAGGCAAACTGAAGCGCCCTGCAATCCTCGGCGGTGGAAGGAGATGCGCCAAACAAATTTAAAAGGTGTATCTCACACGTACCGATACAGACTATGCCGTAATTACATTTTTTACACTCCAAAAGGGTGTATATTGAATAGCAGAATAGGAAACATTTTATAAAACGGTGTATCTCACACGTACAAACACAGACTAGGCCCCGATTACAATTTTTTGAACCCTAAAGGCAGGATGAGGATGAGGAAGAGGAGTAGAAGGAGTTCGGAACAGGAGGAAAACTGAAGCGCCCTGCAATCCTCGGCGGTGGAAGGAGATGCGCCAAACAAATTTAAAAGGTGTATCTCACATGTACCGATACAGACTATGTTGTAATTTAATTTTTTACACTCCAAAAGGGTGTATATTGAATAGCGGAATAGAAAAAAATTTATAAAACGGTGTATCCTACACATACAAACACAGATGAGGTCCCGATTACAATTTTTGTACCCTAAAGGCAGGATGAGGAGTAGGAGGAGTTCGGAACAGGAGGCAAACTGAAGCACCCTGCAATCCTCGGCGGTGGAAGATGCGCCCAAAAAATTGGAAAGGTTTATCTCACACGTACCGATACAGACTATGCCGCAATTTTATTCTTTTTACCCCAAAGGGTGTAGATTGAATAGCGGAATAGAAAATATGATATAAAAAGGTGTATCTCACACGTACAAACCCAGACTAGGCCCCGATTACAATTTTTTGTACCCTAAAGGCAGGATGAGGAGTAGGAGGAGTTCGGAACAGGAGGCAAACTGAAGCTCCCTGCAATCCTTGGCGGTGGAAGGAGATGCGCCAAACAAATTTAAAAGGTGTATCTCACACGTACCGATACAGACTATGCCGTAATTTAATTTTTTACACTCCAAAAGGGTGTATATTGAATAGCGGAATAGAAAAAATTTTATAAAACAGTGTATCTCAAACGTACAAACACAGACTAGGCCCCGATTACAATTTTTGGTACCCTAAAGGGAGGATGAAGAAGAGGAGTAGGAGGAGTTCGGAACAGGAGGCAAACTGAAGCGCCCTGCAATCCTCGGCGGTGGAAGGAGATGCGCCAAACAAATTTAAAAGGTGTATCTCACACGTACCGATACAGACTATGCCGTAATTACATTTTTTACACTCCAAAAGGGTGTATATTGAATAGCGGAATAGGAAACATTTTATAAAACGGTGTATCTCACACGTACAAACACAGACTAGGCCCCGATTACAATTTTTTGAACCCTAAAGGCAGGATGAGGATGAGGAAGAGGAGTAGAAGGAGTTCGGAACAGGAGGAAAACTGAAGCGCCCTGCAATCCTCGGCGGTGGAAGGAGATGCGCCAAACAAATTTAAAAGGTGTATCTCACATGTACCGATACAGACTATGTTGTAATTTAATTTTTTACACTCCAAAAGGGTGTATATTGAATAGCGGAATAGAAAAAAATTTATAAAACGGTGTATCTTACACATACAAACACAGATGAGGTCCCGATTACAATTTTTGTACCCTAAAGGCAGGATGAGGAGTAGGAGGAGTTCGGAACAGGAGGCAAACTGAAGCACCCTGCAATCCTCGGCGGTGGAAGATGCGCCCCAAAAATTGGAAAGGTGTATCTCACACGTACCGATACAGACTATGCCGCAATTTTATTCTTTTTACCCCAAAGGGTGTAGATTGAATAGCGGAATAGAAAATATGATATAAAAAGGTGTATCTCACACGTACAAACCCAGACTAGGCCCCGATTACAATTTTTTGTACCCTAAAGGCAGGATGAGGAGTAGGAGGAGTTCGGAACAGGAGGCAAATTGAAGAACCCTGCAATCCTCGGCGGTGTAAGATGCACCCAAAAAATTGGAAAGGTGTATCTCACATGTACCGATACAGATTATGCCGCAATTTAATTCTTTTTACCCCAAAAGGGTGTCGATTGAATAGCGGTGTGCTATGTAAGAGGATGTGGCACAGGATGAGGAGGAGGAGGATGAAGAGGTAACATTTCCAAGGCTTTCAGGGCAGTCATTCGCAAGGGGCTCTGAGGGTGGGTTCCATATTTTCTATTCCGCTATTTAATCTACACCTTTGGGGTAAAAACAATTAAATTACGGGATAGTCTCTATCGGTACGTGTGAGATACACCTTTCCAATTTTTGGATCGCATCTCATACTGCCGAGGATTGCAGGGTGCTTCAGTGTGCCTCCTGCCTGTTCCGAACTCCTCCTACTCCTCATCCTGCCTTTGGGTGTACAAAAAATAGTAATCGGGGCCTAGTCTGGTTTTGTACGTGTGAGATACATACACCTTTTGATGTCATATTTTCTATTCCGCTATTTAATCTACACCTTTGGGGTAAAAACAATTAAATTGCGGGATAGTCTGTATCGGTATGTGTGAGATACACCTTTCCAATTTTTGGGGCGCATCTCATACTGCCAAGGATTGCAGGGTGCTTCAGTGTGCCTCCTGCCTGTTCCGAACTCCTCCTACTCCTCATCCTGCCTTTGGGGGTACAAAAAATAGTAATTTGGGCCTAGTCTGGTTCTGTACGTGTGAGATACATACACCTTTTGATATCATATTTTCTATTCCGCTATTTAATCTACACCTTTGGGGTAAAAACAATTAAATTGTGGATAGTCTGTATCGGTACGTGTGAGATACACCTTTCCAATTTTTGGGGCGCATCTCATACTGCCGAGGATTGCAGGGTGCTTCAGTGTGCCTCCCGCCTGTTCCGAACTCCTCCTACTCCTCATCCTGTCTTTGGGGGTACAAAAAATAGTAATTTGGGCCTAGTCTGGTTCTGTACGTGTGAGATACATACACCTTTTGATATCATATTTTCTATTCCGCTATTTAATCTACACCTTTGGGGTAAAAACAATTAAATTGCGGATAGTCTGTATCGGTACGTGTGAGATACACCTTTCCAATTTTTGGGGCGCATCTCATACTGCAGAGGATTGCAGGGTGCTTCAGTGTGCCTCCTGCCTGTTCCGAACTCCTCCTACTCCTCATCCTGCCTTTGGGGGTACAAAAAATAGTAATTTGGGCCTAGTCTGGTTCTGTACGTGTGAGATACATACACCTTTTGATATCATATTTTCTATTCCGCTATTTAATCTACACCTTTGGGGTAAAAACAATTAAATTGCGGGATAGTCTGTATCGGTACGTGTGAGATACACCATTCCAATTTTTGGGGCGCATCTCATACTGCCGAGGATTGCAGGGTGCTTCAGTGTGCCTCCTGCCTGTTCCAAACTCCTCCTACTCCTCACCCTGCCTTTGGGGTACAAAAAATAGTAATTTGGGCCTAGTCTGGTTCTGTACGTGTGAGATACATACATCTTTTGATATCATATTTTCTATTCCGCTATTCAATCTACACCCTTGGGGTAAAAACAATTAAATTGCGGGATAGTCTGTGTCGGTACGTGTGAGATACACCTTTCCAATTTTTGGGGCGCATCTCATACCGCCGAGGATTGCAGGGTGCTTCAGTGTGCCTCCTGCCTGTTCCGAACTCCTCCTACTCCTCATCCTGCCTTTGGGGGTACAAAAAATAGTAATCGGGGCCTAGTCTGGTTCTGTACGTGTGAGATACATACACCTTTTGATATCATATTTTCTATTCCGCTATTCAATATACACCTTTAGGGTAAAAACAATTAAATTGCGGGATAGTCTGTATCGGTACGTGTGAGATACACCTTTCCAATTTTTGGGGCGCATCTCATACCACGGAGGATTGCAGGGTGCTTCAGTCTGCCTCCTGCCTGTTCCGAACTCCTCCTACTCCTCATCCTGCCTTTAGGGGTACAAAAAATAGTAATCTGGGCCTAGTCTGTGTTTGTACGTGTGAGATACACCACCGTTTTGTAAATTTTTTCCTATTCCGCTATTCAATATACACCCTGTTTGAGTGTAAAAAATTAAATTACGGCATAGTCTGTATCGGTACATGTGAGATACACCTTTTAAAATTTGTTTGGCGCATCTCCTTCTACCGCCGAGGATTGCAGGGCGCTTCAGTTTGCCTCTTGTTCCGAACTCCTCCTACTCCTCTTCCTCATCCTGCCTTTAGGGTACAAAAAATAGTAATCGGGGCCTAGTCTGTGTTTGTACGTGTGAGATACACCATTTTATAAAAATTTTCCTTTTCCGCTATTCAATATACACCCTGTTTGAGTGTAAAAAATTAAATTACGGCATAGTCTGTATCGGTACATGTGAGATACACCTCTTTAAATTTGTTTGGCGCATCTCCTTCCACCGCCGAGGATTGCAGGGCGCTTCAGTTTGCCTCCTGTTCCCAACTCCTCCTACTCCTCTTCCTCATCCTGCCTTTAGGGTACCAAAAATTATAATCGGGGCCTAGTCTGTGTTTGTACGTGTGAGATGCACTGTATTATAAAAATTTTCCTATTCCGCTATTCAATATACACCCTGTTTGAGTGTAAAAAATTAAATTACGGCATAGTCTGTATCGGTACGTGTGAGATACACCTTTTAAATTTGTTTGGCGCATCTCCTTCCACCGCCAAGGATTGCAGGGCGCTTCAGTTTGCCTCCTGTTCCGAACTCCTCCTACTCCTCTTCCTCATCCTCCCTTTAGGGTACAAAAATTTTTAATCGGGGCCTAGTCTGTGTTTGTACGTGTGAGATACACCGTTTTTTATCCTTTTCTATTCCGCTATTCAATATACACCCTTTTGGGGTAAAAAAAATTAAATTGCGGCATAGTTTGTATATTTGACTGTGAGATACACCCGTGCAATACTGTTGTTGTTTTGTTCCGCTATTCAATAAACACCTTTCTAGGGCAAGATCATAAATTACAGAAATATGAGGAGACCGTCAAATAGGGGCCGTGGCCTGGGTCGTGGTGCTGCTGGTAGAGCTCCTGTTGCAAGGAGAGGACGTGGTCGATCTGTGCCAGCTACACGCACAAGTGAAACACCTTCCTCAAGTGTGAGTAGGAGACAGAACCTGCAGCAGTATTTGGTAGGGCATCATGCGCCTCTAGAAGTGATGAGGCCAGAAGAAGTACAGGCGATAGTAGATTGGGTTGCTGACAATGCCTCCAGTTCCTTCACATCGTCACCCACCCAGTCTACTGCATAAAGGTCAGAGTTGGCACCTGCAGCCAATGTCCAACCGTCTTTCACCTCACCGCCTTGCAAATCAGGCAATTAGTCTGAGCCCCAAGTCATACAGCAGTCTCTTCTTCTTTTTGAGGACTCTGTCAGCAGGGTTTCCCAGGGCCATTAACCTAGCCCTGCCCCAGAAGTGGAAGAGATTTAGTGCAGCGATGCCCAACCACTTATTTCTCAAGATGAGTACATGGAAGGACCATCGCAGCATGTCTCCGATGATGACGAAACGCAGGTGCCAACTGCTGCAGCATTCAGAATTGCGGAGACCGACAAGGAGGGCAGGGGTGAAGACTTGGTGGAAGATGATGTGGAGGACGATGAGGTCCTCGACCCCACGTGGAATGAAGGTCACGCAGGTGACCTGAGTAGTTTGGAGGAAGAGGCAGTGGTCGCACAGAGCCACCAGCACAGCAGAAGAGGGAGCAGGGTGCAGAAGCGGAGCGGCCGTGCCCTAGACACTATGCTTGCTACTGCCCAACGCAGCAAAGGAACGAGCGCACCAAAGCCAGCTCAAAGGAGTTCTCTAGCATGGAAGTTCTTCAGAAAATGTGCTGATGACAGGACATGAGTGGTTTGCACCCTGTGCAATCAGAGCCTGAAGCGAGGCATAAACCTTCTCAACCTGAGCACAACCTGCATGATCAGGCATCTAAGTGCAAAGCATGAGCTGCAGTGGAGTAGACACCTTCAAAACTAAGAAAGGTCTCTGGCTCCTCCTGCTTCCTCTTCTGCTGCAGTCTCGGCCTCTTCATCCACCTTTGTGGGGATACCAGCACCTGCCACCCCGCAAACAGACGATCTGTCAGCAACACCACCACCTGGGTCACCAACCATCTCCACAATGTCCCGTGGAAGCGTTCAGCTTTCCATCTCCCAAACACTTGAGAGGAAGAGGTAGTACCCCCCTATCCACCCGCGATCCCTGGCCCTGAATGCCAGTATTTCAAAATTCTTGGCCTTTTAAATGCTGTCATTCCGTCTGGTGGAGACGCACAGTTTTAAAAGCCTTATGTCGGTGGCTGTCCCACAGTACGTCGTGCCCAGCCACCACTACTTTTCCAGGCAAGCCAACCCTTCCCTGCAAAACCATGTGGGGGAAAAAATCAGGTGTGCACTGCGCAACGCCATCTGTGCCAAGGTCCACCTAACTACCGATACGTGGACCAGTAAGCACGGTCAGGGGCGTTATATCTCGCTAACGGCACATTGGGTAAATGCAGTGGCGGATGGGCCTGAGGCGGATAGCAATTTGGCGCATGTCCTTCCACCACCGAGGATTGCAGGGTGCTTCAGTTTGCCTCCTGTTCCTAACTCCTCCTACTCCACTTCCTCATCCTCTACCGCCTCCTCATCCGGTCAGCGTAACACCTTCACCACCAACTTCAGCACGGCCAGGGGTAAACGACAGCAGGCAATTTTAAAACTTGCCTGTTTGGGGGAAAAACCACACACCGCGCAGGAGTTGTGGAGGAGCATGGAACAGCAGACAAATGAGTGGTTGCTGCCAGCGAGCCTCAAGCCCGGCCTGGTGGTGTGCGATAACGGGCGAAATCTCATAGCAGCTCTGGGCCTAGCCGGTTTGACGCACATCCCTTGCCTGGCGCATGTGCTGAACTTGGTGGTGCAGAGGTTCCTTAAAAATTACCCCAATATGTCAGAGCTGCTGCAGAAAGTGCGGGCCGTCTGTGCGCACTTTCGGCGTTCTCACCCTGCTGCTGCTAGCCTGTCAGTGCTGCAGTGTAACTTCGGCCTTCCCGCTCACCGCCTCATATGTGACGTGCCCACAAGGTGGAACTCCACCTTGCACATGCTGGAAAGACTGTGCGAGCAGCAGCAGGCCATAGTGGAGTTTCAGCTGCAGCACGCACGCGTGAGTCGCTCTGCGGAACAGCACCACCTCACCACCAAAAACTGGGCCTCCATGCGAGACCTGTGTGCCTTGTTGCGCTGTTTTGAGTACTCCACCAACATGGCCAGTGCCGATGACGCCGTTGTCAGCTTAACTATCCCACTTCTACGCCTCCTTCAAAAAACGATTCGGGCGATGATGGAAGAGGATGTGGCACAGGATGAGGAGGAGGAGGAGGAGGATGAAGAGGTAACATTTCCAAGGCTTTTAGGGCAGTCATTCGCAAGGGGCTCCGAGGGTGGGTTCCTGCACACACAAACGCCAGGGACACAATTGTCCAGCAGGGGCACAGTTCTGGAGGATGAGGAGGATGTAAAGGAGGAGATGGAGGAGGAGATGGAACCATGTTCACAGCAGGGTGGCACCCAGGCCAGTTCATGGCCATCACTGGTGCGTGGCTGGGGGGATACAGAGGACACAGACGATACACCTCCCACAGAGGACAGCCTTTCGTTGCCTCTGGGCAGCCTGGCACACATGAGCGATTACATGCTGCAGTGTCTCCACAACGACCGCCGAGTTGCCCACATTCTAACTTGTGCTGATTACTGGGTGGCCACGCTGCTGGATCCCCGTTACAAGGACAACGTATCGTTCTTAATTCACTCAGTGGAGCGCGATCACAAGATGCGCGAGTACAAGCGCACGCTGGTAGACGCGATGCTGCTGGCATTACCACCTGACAGTGGGGCCACAGTGGAAGCACAAGGCAGAGGAGGAGGAGGAGGAAGAGGTCGCCAACGCAACCAGGGCACCGCCAGTACCTCAGAAGGCAGGGTTAGCATGGCCGAAATGTGGAAAAGCTTTGTCAGCACGCCACAACAAACAGCAGCACCAGCAGCTCATATGGAACGTCTTAGCAGGAGGCAGCATTTCACCAACATGGTGGAGCAGTATGTGTGCACACGCCTACATGTAGTGAATGACGGGTCTGCCCCCTTCAACTTCTGGGTCTCCAAATTGGGCACATGGCCTGAGCTTGCCCTTTACGCCTTGGAGGTGCTGGCGTGCCCTGCAGCCAGTGTATTATCTGAATAGGTATTTAGCACGGCTGGGGGCGTTATCACAGACAAGCGCAGCCGACTGTCCAGAGACAATGTGGACAAGCTCACGTTCATTAAAATGAACCAGGCATGGATCCCACAGGACTTTTCCGTACCTTGTGCAGAATAAAGTTGGATACCGACCTTACCCAGCCATTATTCTATTTTTGCTCTTTCTCACTCTTTTGGGGTGTACCCTCATTTAAAATGACTGAAAAAAAGCAGTGTTGGCTACCTCGTCCTCCTCCACCGCCGCTTCCACCTACACCGCCCATAGGTGTGCGCAGCCTATTGCATTAGGGTGTGCACCCCAAAGTTTAAATACACATGCATGTGTTTGCCTACATGTACATGGCCCCGGTACATTACTCTCTGCTGGCAAAGCGAAATAGAAGTGTGTGGCACTTCTCTTATGGCAGAGCAGGTCCGAGGGAGATCTTTCCCATCTCCTCACTGGCAAACAGAGCGATAATGCTAATGCGCCCTAGGAGATTAGGGTGTGCCCAGGCACACCCGGCACACCCTGTGCGCACGCCTATGACACCGCCACATCCACCACCACCTCAACCTCCCTCCTACTCCATATGGGCCTCCTCCTTCACAGATGAAGAACATTGTTTTATTTTTCTGTTTTTTTTTTGTTGTTTTAAGTTATTTCCCTATCCACATTTGTTTGTAGAGCACTCGCCATGCTCTTAACTACATTTTGCTGCCATTTGCAGCACTCAAGCCCTTTCCATTGGTGTTTTAGAGCCATTTTAGTGCCTGAAAGTTCGGGTCCCCATTGACTTCAATGGGGTTCGGTGTCTGGGTAAAGTTCGGAAAAAGTCCGGGACATGGACCCGGACTTTTTCTTCAAGTTCGGCCGAACCCCCCCGAACACGGACATCCAGGTGTCCGCTCAACTCTAGTCGTGATCGCTCTCGCCACCTCTTCTACTGTAAAAGGCGATTCAAGTTTTTCCACTACATCTCCTTCTAAGCTCGGAAGAGCGGCCTTCATAATATAAGAAAGTTTGTCTGCTTCCAAAAGGGCATACTGATCTGAAGTCAGTGTTGACGAAATATTATATAAAGAGTGGTAAAATTCTTTAAACGTTTGCCCGATATTATTAGGGGAGAATACTAATTCTCCAGTAGCATCACGGATATGAGTTATAAAAGTAGATGGAGACCTAGGATGCAGAGTCCTAGCTAAGTACTTTCCACACTTATATTGAGATTTGTATTGATGCAAAGCAATTTTATCAGAATATCTGCGGGCAGATGTCTTATACAGCTCTCTAAGATGTAGACGAGCCGTCGATACATCAGCCAACGATTGCATTGTGGGCGCTTTTTTATGTTCCGTTTCCAGAATATGGAGGCGTGTAACTGCGGCCTCTCTGGCCGCTGAACGTTCCTTCTTCAATCTAGACCCTATCTGAATAAAAAAGCCACGGAGAACAGCCTTAAGCGCCTCCCATTGAATGGGGAGAGAAGTCTCATCAGAAAAATGGTCACTATAAAAATTTGTAATAGTCTCCTCAATCAGATTTATACATTCTGAATTCATCAATAAAGTGTCATTTAAGCGCCAGGTCCATTCTCGTGTCGGTGAAGCCGGTAGGAGAAATGTTAAATATATTGGAGAGTGATCAGACCATACCAAAGAGTCTATATCACATATAGGGGACCAGTCTAAACAGCTATGATCCACAAAAAAAATAATCTATGCGACTAGAGGTTTGGTGAACTGATGAAAAATATGTATAATCCCGAGTTTTTGGATGCAGGATCCGCAAAACATCTATCAAGTGCAGATTAAATAGAGCCCGCCTAAAAGCCCTTCGTTTAGTGAAGGAAATTGCGGATCTCGAAGCCGATGAATCTAACAGGGGTTCCAGCAGGATGTTAAAGTCCCCCCCCCCCATAGAATTTTCCCTTCTGCAAAATTGGACAGAAGCTCTAAAAACTTCAGAGCTGTTGTTACCTGATCCACATTAGGCAGGTAAAAATTTGCTACTGTAAATTTAGTCTCCCAAAGTAAGAATTTTATAAACACATACCTTCCTTGTGGGTCAGATACCTGGTCTATCACCTCAATGGGTAGCGATTTATGAATTGCAATAGATACTCCTTTTGACTTCTGGAATGGATTGGTACTATGAAACCACCTGTTAAAATATTTATTGGAGCATGAGGATACAGAGTCAGCCCGAAAATGTGTTTCCTGTAATAGTAGTAAGTTTACTTGATTTTTATGCATTTGATACAAAATTTGCCCCCTTTTAGAGGCCCTATTTATTCCATTGACGTTATAAGACCCCAGCTACAGCCGGGTCCGAGAGAGGTTTGTAGGTATCATAGCAGAGTGTGTAAAAAAAAAAAAGTGCAATAAAAAACAGGGAAAGGCACTCCAAGATAGGAGTCCAACAAAACTATAGTGTGGGCTTAACAGTCTAAGCACAACACTATGTGAATATCACGTCGAAGGCACTAACTGTGCCTAGCCTAATTTTGAAAAAAAAATGAAGGAAGGGGGCAGTTCTAAGCCAGATCGGGGAAGATGGAGGAGAACACCCTGTCCCGTACCTGAGTAGAAAATTGTTACCCAGAGACGTGGCAGTGGAAAAGGAGTGTTTAGCCCTGGTGTGGTCTCTAAAGAAACTTACACCATATCTGTATGGCCAAGAATTTACCTTTATTACAGATCATAATTAGGGTTGAGCGGACACCTAGATGTCCGGGTTCGACGGGTTCGGCCGAACTTTAAAAAAAAGTCAGGGTCCGTGTCCCGGACTTTTACCAAACTTTTCCCGGACACCGAACCCCATTGAAGTCAATGGGGACCCGAACTTTAAGGCACTAAAATGGCTCTAAAACACCAATGGAAAGGGCTAGAGTGCTACAAATGGCAGCAAAACGTAGTTAAGAGCATGGCAAGTGCTCTGCAAACAAATGTGTATAGGGAAATAACTTAAAACAACAAAAAAAAAAACCAGAAAAATAAAACAATGTTCTTCATCTCTGAAGGACGAGGCCCATATGGAGTAGGAGGGAGGATGAGGTGGTGGTGGATGTGGCGGTGTCATAGGCGTGCGCACAGGGTGTGCCTGGTGTACCTGGGCACACCCTAATCACCTAGGGCACATAGCATTATCGCTCTGTTTGCCAGTGAGGAGATGGGAAAGATCTCCCTCGCACCTGCTCTGCTCTATTTCTCTTTGCCAGCAGGGAGAGTAATGTATCGGGGCCATGTACATGTAGGCAAACACATGCATGTGTATTTCAACTTTGGGGTGCACACCCTAATGCAATAGGCTGCGCACACCTATGGGCGGTGTAGGTGGAAGCGGCGGTGGAGGAGGACCAGGGCCGGATTAAGAGCATCATGGTCTTGGTGCTGAGGATTTTGAAGGGCCTTAAGGGCCGTGCCTTGGCATGCACCCAGAGGAGGAAGGGTGCAGCCATGCATGCCTAA
Organism: Pelophylax lessonae; assembly: GCF_965119305.1. Lineage (NCBI taxonomy): Eukaryota > Metazoa > Chordata > Amphibia > Anura > Ranidae > Pelophylax > Pelophylax lessonae. The sequence goes on along the minus strand of NC_138776.1, from coordinate 190,117,289 downwards.
TTCAACATGGGATGCTGTCTCTGAAGCCCATAAACACATCCATGCATCGGCAACTGTCCCTCCTTGTCCGGCCTTTGCGCTGTGTGGGGAGGTTCTGAGGGTGCTGCCTGGGGAAGCGAGCATAGAAGCCAGACTTCTGTGTTTACAAGTGACAGAAGAGCGGTCACAGTGAATATGGCCAACCCGGGGCCTATATAAAAGGTAGGGGACTGCATGGAGCTGCAGCTCCAATAGCCCCTACGTTAATCTGGCCCTGAGGAGGAGGACGAGGTAGCCAACACTGCTTCTTTTCACAAATTTTAAATGAGGGTACACCCCAAAAGAGTGAGAAAGAGCAAAAATGGAACAATGGCTGGGTAAGGTCGGTATCCATTGCTATTCTGCACAAGGTACGGAAAAGTCCCGTGGGATCCATGCCTGGTTCATTTTAATGAACGTGAGCTTGTCCACATTGTCTCTGGACAGGCGGCTGCGCTTGTCTGTTATAACACCCCCAGCCATGCTAAATACCCGTTCAGATAATACACTGGCTGCAGGGCACGCCAGCACCTCCAAGGCGTAAAGGGCAAGCTCAGGCCATGTGCCCAATTTGGAGACCCAGAAGTTGAAGGGGGCAGACCCCTCATTCACTACATGTAGGCGTGTGCACACATACTGCTCCACCATGTTGGTAAAATGCTGCCTCCTGCTAAGACGTTCCATCTGAGCTGCTGGTGCTGCTGTTTGTTGTGGCGTGCTGACAAAGCTTTTCCACATTTCGGCCATGCTAACCCTGCCTTCTGAGGTGCTGGCGGTGCCCTGGTTGAGTTGGCGACCTCCTCCTCCTCCTCCTCTGCCTTGTGCTTCCACTGTGGCCCCGCTGTCAGATGGGAATGCCAGCAGCATCGCGTCTACCAGCGTGCGCTTGTACTCGCGCATCTTGCGATCGCGCTCCAGTGAGTGAATTAAGGACGGTACGTTGTCCTTGTAACGGGGATCCAGCAGCGTGGCCACCCAGTAATCAGCACAAGTTAGAATGTGGGCAACTCGGCGGTCGTTGTGGAGACACAGCAGCATGTAATCGCTCATGTGTGCCAGGCTGCCCAGAGGCGACGAAAGGCTGTCCTCTGTGGGAGGTGTATCGTCCGTGTCCTCTGTATCCCCCCAGCCACGCACCAGTGATGGCCATGAGCTGGCCTGGGTGCCACCCTGCTGTGAACATGGTTCCATCTCCTCCTCCAGCTCCTCCTCCTCCTCATCCTGATCATCCTCCAGAACTGTGCCCCTGCTGGACAATTGTGTCCCTGGCGTTTGTGTGTGCAGGAACCCACCCTCGGAGCCCCTTGCGAATGACTGCCCTGAAAGCCTTTGAAATGTTATCTCTTCATCCTCCTCCTCCTCCTCCTCATCCTGTGCCACATCCTCTTCCATCATCGCCCGAATTGTTTTTTCAAGGAGGCATAGAAGTGGGATAGTTAAGCTGAGAACGGCGTCATTGCCACTGGCCATGTTGGTGGAGTACTCAAAACAGCGCAACAAGGCACAATATATGCAAATGTCAAATATGCAAACTATTCCGCAATTTAATGTTTTTTACACCAAAAGGGTGTGTATTGAATAGCGGAATAGGATAAAAAACTGTGTATCTCACACATACAAACAGATACTAGGCCCAATTAAATTTTTTCCTACCCTAAAGGGAGGATGAGGAAGAGGAGTATGGAACAGGCAGCACCCTCAAATCTTCAGAAGTATGAGATGAACCCCAAAAACTTGGAAAGGTGGATCTCACACGTACCGACACAGATTATTCCGCAATTTAATTGAGCCCCAAAGGTTTTTATTGAATAGCGGAATAGGAAATATGATCAAAAAAAAGTGTATGTTTTTCACACGTACAGAAGCACACTAGGCCCCAATTACTATTGTTTGTACACCTAAAAGGATGGATGAGGAGGAGGAGGAGGAGGAGTATAGAACAGGCAGCACCCTCAAAGCTTCAGAAGTATGAGATGAACCCCAAAAACTTGGAAGGGTGGATCTCACACGTACCGACACAGACTATTCCGCAATTTAATTGAGCCCCAAAGGTTTTTATTGAATAGCGGAATAGGAAATATGATAAAAAAAAAGTGTATGTTTTTCACACGTACAGAAGCACACTAGGCCCCAATTACTATTGTTTGTACACCTAAAAGGATGGATGAGGAAGAGGAGGAGAAGGAGTATAGAACAGGCAGCACCCTCAAAGCTTCAGAAGTATGAGATGAACCCCAAAAACTTGGAAAGGTGGATCTCACACGTACCGACACAGACTATTCCGCAATTTAATTGAGCCCCAAAGGTTTTTATTGAATAGCGGAATAGGAAATATGATCAAAAAAAAGTGTATGTTTTTCACACGTACAGAAGCACACTAGGCCCCAATTACTATTGTTTGTACACCTAAAAGGATGGATGAGGAGGAGGAGGAGGAGGAGTATAGAACAGGCAGCACCCTCAAAGCTTCAGAAGTATGAGATGAACCCCAAAAACTTGGAAAGGTGGATCTCACACGTACCGACACAGACTATTCCGCAATTTAATTGAGCCCCAAAGGTTTTTATTGAATAGCGGAATAGGAAATATGATCAAAAAAAAGTGTATGTTTTTCACACGTACAGAAGCACACTAGGCCCCAATTACTATTGTTTGTACACCTAAAAGGATGGATGAGGAAGAGGAGGAGGAGGAGTATAGAACAGGCAGCACCCTCAAAGCTTCAGAAGTATGAGATGAACCCCAAAAACTTGGAAAGGTGGATCTCACACGTACCGACACAGACTATTCCGCAATTTAATTGAGCCCCAAAGGTTTTTATTGAATAGCGGAATAGGAAATATGATCAAAAAAAAGTGTATGTTTTTCACACGTACAGAAGCACACTAGGCCCCAATTACTATTGTTTGTACACCTAAAAGGATGGATGAGGAAGAGGAGGAGGAGGAGTATAGAACAGGCAGCACCCTCAAAGCTTCAGAAGTATGAGATGAACCCCAAAAACTTGGAAAGGTGGATCTCACACGTACCGACACAGACTATTCCGCAATTTAATTGAGCCCCAAAGGTTTTTATAGAATAGCGGAATAGGAAATATGATCAAAAAAAAGTGTATGTTTTTCACACGTACAGAAGCACACTAGGCCCCAATTACTATTGTTTGTACACCTAAAAGGATGGATGAGGAGGAGGAGGAGGAGTATAGAACAGGCAGCACCCTCAAAGCTTCAGAAGTATGAGATTGTGTTCACTGTACCCCACAAAGATTGTGTTCACTGTACCCCACAAAGATTGTGTTCACTGTACCCCACAAAGGTTTTGTTCACTGCACCCCACAAAGATTGTGTTCACTGTACCCCACAAAGATTGTGTTCACTGCACTCCAAAAGGATTGTCTTCACTGCACCCCACAAAGATTGTGTTCACCGTACCCCACAAAGGTTTTGTTCACTGCACCCCACAAAGATTGTGTTCACTGTACCCCACAAAGGTTTTGTTCACTGCACCCCACAAAGATTGTGTTCACTGTACCCCCCAAAGATTTTGTTCACTGCACCCCACAAGGATTGTCTTCACTGCACCCCACAAGGATTGTCTTCACTGCACCCCACAAAGATTGTGTTCACTGTACCCCACAAAGATTTTGTTCACTGCACCCCACAAAGATTGTGTTCACTGTACCCCACAAAGATTTTGTTCACTGCACTCCAAAAGGATTGTCTTCACTGCACCCCACAAAGATTGTGTTTACTGTACCCCACAAAGGTTTTGTTCACTGCACCCCACAAAGATTGTGTTCACTGTACCCCACAAAGGTTTTGTTCACTGCACCCCACAAAGATTGTGTTCACCGTACCCCACAAAGATTGTGTTCACTGTACCCCACAAAGGTTTTGTTCACTGCACCCCACAAAGATTGTGTTCACTGTACCCCACAAAGGTTGTGTTCACTGCACCCCACAAAGGTTTTGTTCACTGCACCCCACAAAGATTGTGTTCACTGCACCCCACAAAGATTGTGTTCACTGTACCCCACAAAGGTTTTGTTCACTGCATCCCACAAAGATTGTGTTCACTGTACCCCACAAAGATTGTGTTCACTGCACTCCAAAAGGATTGTCTTCACTGCACCCCACAAAGATTGTGTTCACTGTACCCCACAAAGGTTTTGTTCACTGCACCCCACAAAGATTGTGTTCACTGTACCCCACAAAGGTTTTGTTCACTGCACCCCACAAAGATTGTGTTCACTGTACCCCCCAAAGATTTTGTTCACTGCACCCCACAAGGATTGTCTTCACTGCACCCCACAAGGATTGTCTTCACTGCACCCCACAAAGATTGTGTTCACTGCACCCCACAAAGATTTTGTTCACTGCACCCCACAAGGATTGTCTTCTCTGCACCCCACAAAGATTGTGTTCACTGTACCCCCCAAAGATTTTGTTCACTGCACCCCACAAGGATTGTCTTCACTGCACCCCACAAGGATTGTCTTCACTGCACCCCACAAAGATTGTGTTCACTGTACCCCCACAAAGGTTTTGTTCACTGCACCCCACAAAGATTTTGTTCACTGCACTCCAAAAGGATTGTGTTCACTGCACCCCAAAAAGATTGTGTTCACTGCAGCCCACACACAGAAAAATGGATGTGGATCACTGACACCTGCCTATCTCCTATCCCACACCACACAGCAATATCGATTGTAGTTTGTAGAACACACTTTCCCTAAAATTCAGCAGACTCTGTCCCTAACAGGATTGAGAAGAGATCGTAGATCAGGAGAACTAAGTGCAGACCCCACCCCACACAGCAATATCGATTGTAGTTTGTAGAACACTCTGACCCTAAAATTCAGCAGCAGCCTCTCCCTAACAGGATTGAGAAGAGATCGTAGATCAGGATTGAGTGCAGACCCCACCCCCCACACAGCAATATCGATTGTAGTTTGTAGAAGACACTGACCCTATAATTCAGCAGACTCTATCCCTAAAATGCCTACAACTCGCCCTGCCTAAACACTCCGACCTGTCCCTCAATTCTATCCGGACACAAATGGTTTTTTCCTGCCTATCTTTCCCTAATCAGCAGCCAGCACGTTGATGTGTGCTCTGTCCCTGATCTAAGCAGCATAATGACACCGCTGCGGCTGCCTCGAACTTATAAAGACTTGGTCACATGCTTCAGACGGCCAATCACAGCTACTGAGACATTTGCAGGCATGGCTGGGATGGCTTAAGGCACACCAGTTAAACGATTGTTGATTGGCTGTTGAAAGCCCGCCATGAAAAGAGCGCCAAAGCATGCAAAACCCGGAAATAAAACGACCGAACACGGATTTTTACCCGAATATACAGTAAAGTGTCCGTGTTCGTGTAACAAAAATCCAATTATTCGGTACGAACACGAATAATACAGTCCGTGTTCGCTCAACACTAATCATAATCCCTTGGTATGGTTGAACCGAGTGGCTGGAGAAAATGGACGCTTATTGAGATGGAGCCTAGCACTACAACCATACAATTTCTCCATCCAATACCGCCCTGGCAAGTTGAATGGGAACGCGGACGGACTGTCAGGGCAAACAGAACTTTTACCCTGACAGTCAGTCGGACAGCCCAAAGTTGACCCGAAAAGGATCAATCCGGGTCTGTCAGAGTGTTCCACAAAAAAGGAGCAGTGTAACAGACCTTTACCTTTAACAGAGAATATTTGTGCTTACCTGGTTCATGTGTGTGAAGGATTTCCGTTATTTACACTCCCTGCTATCATATCTCTCTTTGCACTGTGAGCCCCAGGAAGTGACTCCTTATATGGACATTCCATGAAGTCAAGGTATGGCCAGCCTAGAGACGAAATGTGTGCTGATTAACGAGGCGCTTTTGTCTACATTATGTTGATTTGGGCTGAGGCAGCTTTTGTTAAATGTGGTAATGACCTTACCTATTTGTCTGGGTGGATGTCAGGCCATTGTTTAAGTAGTGTCTGATATACTCCCCAGGTGTATAAAAGCCTGTATTCTGGTTTCAATAAAGTGTTGTTTTCCTTGACCCTTCAAAACGTAGCTTGGTCTCGTTCCTGGAGGGGGATTTTCCAGCATTATTACCCAGTCGTTCAACAGCTGAACCTGACTCTCCTCTTGGATCCTATGGTTGGGATTCTACTACTCCATTACTACACAGGGACTTGCCAGGAAAAAAGGACATCCCCAACGGCTGATACCCTCTCACCACCTGGATAGCCGTTACATCCGCAAAGTTTGCGGCAGGCCCCATTGACTTTAATCGGAGGCGAACTTTAAAAACCTTTAGGTCATATTTGCAGCCACAAAAGACATACTAGCTGTGCACAAATAGTCCCAGCACATGGACAATGTCATAACAGAAGTATTGCAATTGAAAAAGTTGCCCTAATTTTATTTTTTTTTACAGCAAAAAATATATATATTTTTTTCATAAATCAGCCAGAACTGACAGCAGCTTTAAATACATTGTCTAATACATATAGGGTCCATTCACATTGACAGAACGATTTGTGTTTGACTGCAGCCAATCTCTAACTGCCCCTAAAGCAACCACTGGATACCTGCCCCTATAGTAAAGAGACTGTAATCTACCCTATAACAACATTGGCACATTTTAAATTACTTTTGTGGACATTGACAAAGCGATTTCTGTGTGACTGCAGCCAATCTCTAACTGCCCCTAAAGCAACCACAGGATACCTGGCCCTATAGTAAAGAGACTGTAATAGACCCTAAAACGACATTGGAGCATTTTAAATGACTTTGGTGGACATTGACAAAGCGATTTGTGTGTGACTGCAGCCGATCTCTAGCTGCCCTTAAAGCAACCACAGGATACCTCCCCCTAAGCTCTAAAGATACTAGACTTATACCAAAATACCAGCCCTCAAAAGGACTTTTGTGGACATTGACAGAGCGATTTGTGACTGCAGCCGATCTTTAACTAACTGCCCCTAAAGCAACCACTGGATACCTCTCCCTAAGCTCAAAAGATACTAGTAGACCTATACTGAAAAATACCAGCCCTAAAAAGGACTTTTGTGGATCTTCACAACACTATATGTGTCTAGCAAACCCTCCCTGACGAGCACAGCAGACCTCTCCCTACACTGGCAGAAAGCGGAATGTGAAATGGCCGCCAGATCGGGTCTATTTATAGGGTAGGGGGACTGTCCATATGCTGGAATGTTTCACTTGGCTGTCCCATTCCACCTGACGGCTGTGTCACGGGTCAAAGTTCTCCCCAATGTAAACAAATATGGCCACCGCGAACGACGCCATGTGTCCGAAAATTTGGCAGGTAGCGAACAAGCAAAATTTGCCGCGAACCGACCGCCGGGCGAACCGCAAGGCCATCTCCATTAGAGATAGGGTTAGGGATAGGGTTGGGTTTAGGGTTATGGTTGGGGTTAGGGATAGGGATAGGGTTGGGGTTAGGGTTGGGGTTAGGGATAGGTTTGGGGTTAGGAATAGGGTTAGGGTTGGGGTTGGGGTTAGGATTAGGGATAGGGTTTGGGTTAGGGTTAGAATTAGGGATTAGGGATGATCGAACGGTTCGGGTCAACCATCGGTTCAACCCGAACATTGGGTGTTCGAAATTCGGCCAAATTCCGAACTTTTACCGCAAAAATTCGGTCACCAGAACTGCCCAAAATGCAATGGGACAGGAAGTGGGCTTTAAAAGCCCGTGATTGGCCCAGAAACGTCAGTAAAAGCCAATGAGGGGGCAGGAGTCTGCTAGGAACGTGATTGGAGTGACTACGGGACCAATCAGGAGTGAATACGCCTTCCAGTATATAACATAGCCCCGCCTAACCTCTAGCACTGTAATATAGAGGCTGTGGAAGAGAGTGGAAGCATTTGTGTTACTCCTGCTTTGTTACACAACGTTTGCTGCATAGCCGATTGCTTGTAAAGCTCCATATCAGCAGAAGAGCAGTTAGCTTACAGACAGATTGTCAGTGTAGTTAGAAATACAGCGATTGTGCTGTTTGAGTCAGAAAAAAAAAATTAAAGGGACAGTGTCAGTTAGAAATTTTCTTCTGCTGTATGGAGCTGTTCTTTTAGTGTGAAGAAAGGGATATGCAGTGTAGTTAGGGTACTATATACCACTATAGTTAGATTCAATAATCTAGTCTTTGTAGGGATACTTTTATCTTTCAAATATTTTTATTGAATTTTCAAACATACAAGGAAAGAAATCAAAACAGTCAGGGTAAAATAAAGTAACTTGCAGGTATTTCACTTAAGTAACTTTTCAGATGAGCTTAAAACAGGATAGTCATATCAATTACCGTAACAACCATCAACAAAATAGCAGTTCGTGACCATGAACTATAATTATTGCGATCCCACTTATGTCTATATATCACATTATAGAACTAGTAGTGCAATCTGTCTGAACTATTCTATATATAGTATACATTTTGTGCCCTCACTTCCGTATATGCGTATCGTACCACTGAGTCCATGGATACCATTCTTGTACCTCTCTTTGATACCTGCCCACAGTGGGTGCCATGAGCAGTTCAAAGGTTTTATGCGTTTGGACTGTAGCTATCACTTCTGATAGAACAGGTATGCACATCTCCTTCCATTTCCTGGTGATACAAATCTTGGTAGCGAGTAATACGTTAATTACAAGTTTGCGAGCCTTTGGGGGGATTAATGCTATCGGAACATGGAGCAAAGCCATGTTAGGGGATGGGGTCATTTGGTGCCCTATAACATCAGAGATCATTTTAAACACACTCTTCCACAACGTCATAACTGGTGGACACTCCCACAAAACATGCATCAGCGTACCGTGCTTACCACAGTTTCTCCAACACATGGGCGATGCTGTAGGCACAAAGCGCGCAATCACTGTAGGGGTCATGTACCATCTCAGGGATACTTTGAGGTACAGTTCCCTTAGGGATGCACTCAGAGTTGCTTTATTGCTCATCACTATGGCTTTTGTCCATTGGGATGTGGAATAGATAGCCCCTAGGTCTTCTTCCCATTTTAACAAGGGGGGAGTTTTAGTAAAAACCCCTTTTTTAATCTAGTGCAGAGTATATCAGGGATATGCCTTTAGCAGGTTGTAAAGGTTGGGACAGGTATTGCCATATTCTGGCAGGAACTTTGGACTGAAGTTGTGGGTTATGATGTATGCAAGAGACAATTTGGTTGTATCTGAACCATTCGCCACTACCCAAGTGCCATTTGGCTGCCATCGTCTGAAACGGTTGCACGGTTTCCGCTTGGTATAGATCTTGTATACGGATAGGGGGAGATTGCCGCCAGGCCGTGAGGTCCATGTCGGGTACTATCTGGGTCAGACCCGACACTGGAAATGGGATCGTTACTACAGGTGTGTTCTTCCATTTGGTGTGTGTAAGGTGCAGCCATGCCGTCACCGACGCTCGGATCGTTGGTGACACATAACGTGGGAGGTGAACCCCTCGTCTCCTACTGCATACCCAGGTGAACAGATCATGTTCCGGGGTCACTGCCCGTTCCATCATGCCCCAGAGAGTATCCGGGACCTGCTGGAACCATGCTCGCATTTGCAATATAATTGTGGCTATGTAGTAGTCCATCAGGTTCGGCATGGATGCACCCCCCACTGCTTTAGATTTCATAAGGATACTCTTCGCACATCTAGGGCGTTTGCCCTGCCACAGGTAAGTGGATACCATGCCTTGGAGGGATTGTATAAATGATTTGGGAACCGGGATCGGTAGCGATCTAAACACGTATAAGATCTTGGGTAGAGTGCACATTTTGAAGGCTGCTAATCTCCCTGACCACGTAAGTTCAAATTTGGCTAGGGATTGAAGTTCTGTAGCTAGTTGGGATTTTAGAGGGATGTAATTAGCTTGGAATAGGCTGCTGGCGGTGTTAGTAAGTTTAATTCCCAGGTAGGTTATGCCCGAGTCTGACCACTTATATGGAAAGGATCGGGTGAGAAGATTTCTCGTAGTGCCATCGACCCCCAGATCTAGGATGCATGATTTGGCGTTGTTGACTTTATAAAGGGATATAGACCCGAAATCGGTCAAAATTTGTCTGATACGTGGTAGCGACGTTGCGGGATTCGAGACCATGAGAATAACATCGTCCGCGAATAGGCTAATTCGATGCTCCATTGAATTCACGTCGATTCCGGTAATGTTAGGATCAGTCCTAATTTTCTGAGCCAGGGGTTCTATTGCCATATTAAAGACTAGAGGGGACAATGGGCAGCCCTGCCTCGTCCCATTCGTAATCACAAACGGAGACGAGAGAGTGCCGTCCACTAACACCTGTGCTGAGGGGCCGGCATATAAAGCCATTATTGCAGAATGCATTCTGCCCACAATGCCAAAGCACCTGAGGACCTCACGCAGATATCCCCAATGCACTCTATCAAACGCCTTCTCTGCGTCCAAAGAGAGGAGCAGAGAAGGCGTTCTGTCAGTGCGAGCCGCATGAATGATATTGATAAGACGTCTGGTTGCGTCCGCTGATTGCCTACCCTTGGTAAAGCCTGCCTGGTCCCTATGAATGAGTAGGGGAAGATATTTCATGAGTCTAGCGGCTACTGTCTTGGCATAGATTTTCACATCCGTATTCAGTAACGAAATCGGCCGAAAGTTTTGTGGCGTGTCGGGTTCCTTGCCTGGTTTTGGCAGAGTGATTATGGTTGCCTTAAGCATTTCGGAGGGAAACAAGGACGAGGACGCCGCCTCATGAAAACTGAGCAAAGGTGTGGTGCAATTACGTCTTTTAGTTGAAGGTAATATTCATTGATCATGCCATCCGGGCCAGGAGACTTCCCCGATGGCAATGAGGAAATGGCAGACATCACCTCTTCAACTGTGAATGGTTGATTCAGTAATTCTGTCTGTTGTGGGCTCAGTGAGGGAAGCGCGATGGAGTCTAGGAAACCATTAATAAGCTCCGGGGTTGGAGAGGACGTTTGCGTCTCTTGGAGATTGTACAGTGAGTGGTAGTAGCTACTGAAGGCGTCTGCTATTTCTTTGGGGTCATGTACCTTATTACCTGTGGCAGGGTGTTTAATAGAGTGTATTTTATGTTGTACCCTTTGACCTTTCAGCCTGGCGGCGAGCATTCTACCTACTTTGTTACTCGTGGCGTAAAGCTTAGCTTTTGATTTTTGGAGGTTACGCTCATACGAATCAAGAAGGTGCGATCTAAGTTCTTGCCTTAGTACAGTTAATTTCTGCTTAAAGGCCGTGGAGGGAGTTGATTGGTTTTGGGCATCCACCGACGCAATTTCTCTCGTCAGCTCATCTATAGCTTTGGAACGCTGCTTGTTCGTTTTATGTTGCAATTGTATCAATACCCCCCTACTAAAAGCCTTGTGGGCATTCCAGAGGACCGCAGACCCCGATACCGACCCCGCATTGTTCTGGAAAAACTCTGTTACTTCTTGTTTGAGGATAGCAGCATTTGCCGGGTGCTTGAGCATTTCTGCTCGCGCTCGCCAGGGTTTATCCGAGCGGGCCTTAGGGGATACCGCAAATGTGACGCTTACAGGGGCATGATCAGACCAGGTTATCGGGGATATCTCGGAGTCTACGGACCTCTGGAGGATCGCTTTATCAGACAATATAATATCAATACGAGCATATGAATTGTGGACCGCAGAATGATGCGAATACATCCTATCAGTAGGGTGGTGGCACCTCCATATGTCATACAAGTCATTTTTGTTCATAAAGCCCTGTAGTGACGGCTGGAGCCTATTAGAGGTAGTTGAAGAGTCCAAAGATCTGTCCGGGGGTAAATTGTAGTCTCCACATAGGAGTAGGGGTCCTTTTTGGACTTTCCTGATAGTGCAAAGTGTATGTTTCAAAAATCTCAACTGATGAACGTTAGGGGCATACACTGAGGCTATGGTTATGGGCATGCCGTCTATGGTGCAATTCAGTATAAGGTAGCGACCATTGGGATCAGCTGTGGAGGAGCACAGTGTAAAGTCCAGAGTTCTGTGGACGGCTATCAGTACTCCTTTCCTTTTTCTGGGACAAGAGGCTGTGTATATCAAGGGGTAGTCCCTGTGATAGCAAGTGGGAGCGTGGGAGTCCAAAAAATGTGTTTCCTGAACACTTACTATTTGCGCATGATGCTTGAGAGCAGTACGCCAAAGTGAGGCTCGCTTGGCCGGGTGATTCAGACCGTTAGCGTTCAGTGACAGGATCTTAACTGTCATTGGAAACTAAAAGGCCGCATGTGGTGTAGCTACTCACTGTTCGGATGTGACTAAGCAAGATTAGATGGCAGCCATGTGCTCCGGATACTGTTTGGAGATGACAGCTGTAGTAGATTTCCTGGAGACTCTGCTTAACGTGAGCAGTCTTGATGAGTTGGTACCCTGCGGTGTATGGTGAAAACCTTTCATCTTGGCAGACAGGTAAGAACCTGCATAGAGGGAGAGGACAAAACAAAAACGAAAACAGCAAAAAAAGAAAAATGCAGAAGATAAACATGACCAAACTGCTGGGGCAAGTAAAGAGGATGGAGATTCGCGGCAACGTAGCCATCTCCCAAGGAGGGTAAACAGTTATTAGCCAATCGGGCTAAGGGGCTCCAGGCATTCCGCCTATGAAGCCTGCATCCACAAAAAAGCATAACGTAACAGGTGATGCGGTTGGCATAGTGCTCGTTTAGAACTTCAATCGTTGTGGGCGCCGCCCTGTTGCACTGTGTGCCATTGCTGGGGAATGCGACTTGGGGATTTCTTTGCTCCAGCCGGAGGAGCAGGTTCTGGGATAATGCCCCAAGATTGCAGTAATGAGAGACCTCTCTCCAGAGTTGTGATGCTGAATGAGGAGCCATTTTTCTCTACCACAATTTTTGAGGGATGCTTCCATTTATATGGGAGATTATGGTTCCGAAGAGCCTTTGTAATCGTGGACAGCTGCCGTCTCATATCTAAGGTGTGCTTGGATAGGTCCGCAAAAATTTGTATATTGGCGTACGGTTCAGGGAGGTGGCCCAACACCCTTGATTTCTGTAGGAGAGCTTCTTTGATGTGATAAAAGTGTACACGCAGTAAGGTGTCACGAGGAATATGTTGAGGCAGAAAGGGAGGTTTTGGAACCCTGTGAATGCGATCTATGGTTAGATCCAAAGGGGACGCTTCAGGTAGGAGGGCTGTGAAAACTTCCAGGGCAAATTTGTGTAGCTCTGTCGGTGTCACTGATTCAGGGATGCCCCGGATCTTTAAATTGTTTCTTCTGGAGCGATCCTCCAGATCAGCTATTTTAGCTTTAACCCACTGGCGTTCCGATAAGTTTTCCTCGTGAGCATCTACAAGTTCATTTACTGTGGCCACCATGTCAGTCATAGATGATTCAACATTGTGCACTCTTTCTCCTAGGGAGTGGACCTCTGCTGTAAATCTATTTGCCAAAGCCATGATATCAGATTGCAGGGACGTGTGAAAAGTGAACATCATGTCCTTTAAAGCAGTGTCCAGGATCGGCTTTCCCACTGTGGGGAAGTCTGCTATAGGAGATGCCCCTAATTGCATAGAAAGCAGAGAGGGTGCAGTGCGGCCTAGCAGCGAGGCCTGGGCCTGGGAGTCAAGTCTAATCTTGGATTTGGCCGGGCTGGAGCATGTCGGGCTAGAGGGTTCAGGGGTGCAGGGGGACACAGTACCTGGTCGCTGTATGTCACCGGACTGCTGTTCGTCCGGCAGATCGGAGTAATGTACCCGGGATGGCAGGGGGAAGGGAAGAAGACTGTAAGTTTCTGCGGCCCCTTCACTCCCTTTCGCTTCCCCGTCATGTCGATCGGTGCAGGAGTGTTCCCGGGATGCAGCGGTGTGAAGATCGAGGGTGGATGCCGAGCGTAGCTGGGTAGATGTCGCTGGATTGCGGATGCTGGAGCCGGAGCGAGGGATCAGACGTCCATCACGGTCCCCCGCTGGCCATGCCCCCGTAGGGATACTTTTAAGTGTCAAGGTTCCGTCTAGTGAGCACATTGCACTGCTGATATATCTACAGCAGGTATACGTGCTTGCTAGTCAGCTATTGTGCAAAATACATTGCAGCGATACACACATCTGCTGTATTTAGCGACAACTTTGGGTCGCATAGCAGTGTGCGTTTTGCAGGTGAATTTCACCGGGCAGAGTTGCCAAAGCCTCAGTAACAAGTTACGCCTGTGCAAAAGGCTTTGCTACTCTGCGTCACACACATCTGCTGTATTTAGCGACAACTTTGGGTCGCATAGCAGTGTGCATTTTGCAGGTGAATTTCAATGCGCAGAGTTGCCAAAGCCTCAGTGACAAGTTAACGCCTGTGCAAAAGGCTTTGCTACTCTGCGTCACACACATCTGCTGTATTTAGAGACAACTTTGGGTCGCATAGCAGTGTGTATTTTGCAGGTGAATTTCACAGCGCAGAGTTGCCAAAGCCTCAGTGACAAGTTAACACCTGTGCAAAACGCTTTGCTACTCTGCGTCACACACATCTGCTGTATTTAGCGACAACTTTGGGTCGCATAGCAGTGTGCGTTTTGCAGGTGAATTTCACCGCGCAGAGTTGCCAAAGCCTCAGTAATAACTATGTCAGGTAGACCAAGGAAAGGCATACGTGGCCCTGCTGCGGAAAGGGGCACAGCTTCTAGGGTGTCTAGAGGCAAGGGTGGACATGGTGGTCAGTCCTCAGCTAGGCCACCATTGTGATTGTTCTCCCGCAGTGGCCAAGCTATACGTCCACAGTACGTACAGGAGGTGGTGGACTATATTACCAAACCCTCATCATCGTCATCATCAGCAACTACAGTGACCTAGGCAGAGAAAAGTGGTCAGTCTTCTGCAGTTGGCAGAGCAAATAAAGATGAGTCCATGTCCACCTCAAGTCCTTCCTTAGACCCAACTTCAGACATGGCAGAGGAGTCAGCTGAGCTGTTTGACCACAGTGTCGGCCATCTACTCCAGCCTGATGCTCAGTCCTTTATGGAATCTGATGTTGGGTCTGAGGTTCAGGAGGAGGCAGAGCAAGCAAGAGGGGAGAGCAGATGGCCCACTCCATCTAAGGCCGCACCTGTTGTCTCCCGGGCCACGCCTGATGCTCAGTCCTTTATGGAGTCTGATGTTGGGTCTGAGGTTGAGGAGGAGGCAGAGCAAGTAAGAGGGGAGAGCAGACGGCCCACTCCATCTAAATCCGCACCTGTTGTCTCCCGGGCCACTATACAAACCTCTTCTTGCTGGGCCTTTTTTGAGACATCTCATGCAGATCGAACAGTTGCGATCTGCAAGATTTGTCATAAGGGAATAAAACGTGGCAAAAATGTCAACCACTTGGGTACAAACTGCCTAACCAGGCATTTGACAACCCACCACTTGGCCCGTTGGCAGGAGCATTTTAAGAACCCGCAAAAGGGCCAAAGATCGGTCAGTCGGCCTCCTAGTCCTCCTCGCGCTCCTCCTCGTGCTCCACCTGCACATCAGTCTGTCCCTGCTATAGTCACTCGTCACCTGTTGGCAGCCTCCACTGACAGGGATGATGATATAGCACGCAGTGTCGCATCTACCTCCAGCACACCACCAGCTGTAACATCTAGACGGCAAATTTCGATTCCACACATGCTGGAACGAAAAAAAATATATACTCCCTGCCACCCACATGCCCAGCGTCTAAACAGTAGTTTGGCAAAACTACTGGCTCTGCAACTCTTACCATTTAACCTGGTAGAGTCTGCTTCCTTCCGCGACTTTGCAAAATGTGCAGTTACACAGTGGCAGGTGCCAAGTCGGCATTAATTTACCCCTAAGGCCCTGCCATCCCTATACCAACATGTGGAAGGCAATGTAGTGTCGTCCCTGGCCAAGTCAGTCAGCCATAAGATACACCTGACGGCTGACACTTGGTCAAGCAAACATGGGCAGGGACGGTACATTTCTGTCACTGCTCATTGGGTGACACTGCTTGCCAGCGGAAGGGATTGTAGCCAGAGCTCGATGCTGCAGCCAGTATTGCCCCCATGTCTGCAAACAGCTGGTGGTGTCACTGATCCGGGTAGATCGATCACTTCTACCCCCTCCTGCTCCTCCTCCTCATCCTCCTCCATGACCTTTCTCTGCAGCATGGTTCTTTGAATAAGATGGTACCACGTAAGCGTTCAAAGGTCTATTCTATGTCTCAGGCCAAAAGGTGTCACGCAGTGCTGCAGCTTGTGTGTCTAGGGGACAGGCAGCACACTGCCCCTGATATTCTTGGGGCTCTGCAGGCACAGGCCCAGAGGTGGTTTACACCACGTCAGCTGCAGCCAGGAATGGTGGTTACCGATAATGGGTCAAACCTCCTGGCCGCCTTTCGGCAGGGAAAGTTGACCCATGTGCCATGCCTGGCGCATGTCCTGAATCTCGTGGTACAGTGGTTTTTGAACTCGTACCCAGGAATGCAGGATGTGCTAAGGATGGCAAGAAGGGTGTGCAGTCACTTCAAGCGGTCGTACAGTGCCACTGTACGTTTGGCCGAAGTGCAGCGTGAGTTTCACCTGCCGGTACAACGCCTCATCTGTGACATGCCCACCCACTGGAACTCCACCTTGGCTATGCTGCAGTGCCTGTACACGCAGCAGAGGGCCCTCAATGAATATCTATGCGAGTACGGCACCAGCACTGGCTCTGCGCGCCTGGGCTTCTTTTTACCACGGCAGTGGCTTTTGATTAAGGATGCATGCGCTGTCCTCTCGCCATTTGAGGAGGCCACAAGGATGGTCAGCCGGGACAGCGCATGCATCAGTGACACCCTACCGGTACTGTTTTTGTTGGAGCACACTCTGCGTGGCATTATAGACAGGGCACTGGAGGCAGAGCATCAGGAGGAAGAGGATGACTTCCTTGTCTCTCAAGGCCCCCTTTATCCTGAGAATCCTGACCCCATTATGCCTAGCTCCCAGAGGCCCGAGCAGGATCCAGGGGTGGAAGAGGAGGAGGAGGACAATTCTTCGGGAACTTTTGCAGGCTTTGAGGAGGAGGAGGAGGAAGACATGCGGCAATCTGCAAGGCCTATTTTGACTCCCTCGGGACACTTTGGAGTAGTACGTGGCTGGGAGGAGGAGGAGCACGTTCAAGATCATGTCATTTTGAGTGACCCCGAGGAGTCAGCTTCTCAGGCCTTTGCAAATGTGTGACGCATTGCAAACATCATGCTTCAAAGCCTGCGAAAGGACCCCAGAATCAAGGCCATTAAAGAGACTTACCACTATTGGTTGGCCACCCTACTTGACCACCGGTACAAATCAAAAGTCTCTGAGCTTTTCCCATCCACCCAGAGAGTCCACAGGATCAAATCCCTTGAGCACAGTCTCAAGAGGATTCTGGTGAACATGTTCCCCGACTCCCATAGGGTGCAGGGGCGGGGACAACCTACCATGGATTCTACTGCGGGTCACGAGAGGAGCGTTGAAGAAGGCTTGCAGTTGACGGATGCCTTTCGGTCTTTTTTTAGTCATCACCGCCCAGGCCTCTCAGCTGCCACATCGCATCGACAGCGTCTGCATCACATGGTGGACGATTACGTCAGGGCACAAAGTGACACAGAGGGCTTTTCATGTGACGAATCCGATCCACTGGCATACTGGGTCTTAAGATTAGACCACTGGCCTGAACTGGCCCAGTATGCCATGGAGTTGTTGGCCTGCCTTGCTTCCAGTGTCCTATCGGAACGGGCATTCAGCGCAGCTGGAGGATTCATCACAGACCATCGAACGAGACTCTCCACCGACTCAGTCGACTGTTTGACATTCATTAAAATGAATCAGTCGTGGATATCAAGCTTTGGTGCACCTGATGCAGACCTTGTAGACAAGTCTATCGTTGTGAGGTGGCAGCTGAGCCTCAGTTTAAGCCTGGACCAGGGTGCCACCCTCAAACCCTCCTCTCGTTCTGTTTAGGTTCACAGAACCTCATTCTAGTTTCCACTAGAAAAGATAAATTTTTTTTTGGCCTTCTGCAACACCAGCTCTTTGGGCTTACGGTGGGGAGGCTCCGCCAACACCAAAAATACCATGTTTGCGCACCTGTTCCACAGGTACACATCTTCATAATTTTTTCGCCTACTTCAACACCAGCTCTTTTGGCATACAGTGGAACCTTGGTTTACGAGTGCCTTTGTTTACGGGCATTTTTAAAGACGAGCAACATTTTTTAAAAAAATCTGTCTTGGTATACGAGCACTGTCTTGATATACGAGCAGTTTTATTACACTATAACCATGCCATCCCCTCTGTTAATGCCCTCTGTCACATGTTATTATGTGTCCCAGTGCTTCTACTGTATGTGAAGATGCCGATATGTACTTATCAAAGTGTTTCCCTGCACTTACTTTGTACGATTCCTGTCCCTGTGTCTCTCTCTGGTTTCCGTCCCCTCTGCTATCCCCGGCGGGAGGGGCCGATCACTCCTCCTGACGTCATCTGAGGAGGAGGGGAGGAGAGCTGCAGAGCAGGACTAAGTAATCACACAGTGCCACAGACTCTCTAATAAAGTATAAATCAGCATTTGTTGTGTGCAGTGCAGGCACAGGGACACATGATGTTATTTAACAGAGGAGATGGCATACTTTTACTGCACAGGAATGTACTTTATATATAATACAGCATATCTTTATTCATTACATTAAATGCTTGTGGAACGAATCATCTGAGTTTCAATGCTTTCCTATGGGAAAACTTGCTTTGATATACGAGTGTTTTGGATTACAAGCAAGCTGCTGGAACCAATTATACTCGCAAACCAAGGTTCCACTGTACAGTGGTATGGCTCCGCCAACACCCAAACAACAATTTTTGCGCACCTGTTTCACAGATGCATATCATTGCAATTTTTTTCCTTACAAAGGCAATTATTGCCTACATGACCAGCACTTTCATAGGGTTATGTTGTCAAGGCATCGTCGGCACCACCAAAGGCCCAATTTTTAAGCATCCTTTACTTCTATTCAAAGTCAAGAGACAACAGTATTCATCCAAAACATCTCTAATCTTGTTCACTCTGCACTACATTGTGGCCCCTAACCCTAACCCTAACCCTCAATGTATCCGTGCATATATGTCTGTTTCTTGTGAGAATTCAAGTTAAAGTGCACCAAACACCATTTTACATGAAATAAAGTGCATCTACATACATCTTTTGACTTCTTGAAAACATTTGGTAATAATAGCCCCATTGTGAAAATACACCCGTTAATTACATCCACATTTAAAGAGACAGCACCTTTTTCCAAAAAAAAACTCTTGTTCCCAGTGCACTGCATTATGTCCCTGTGGGAGACTGAGAACAACTAGATACTACGCATGTCCCCCATTTTGTATGTCCCTACCCCATTTTGTATGCATTAATGTCTTATAAGCTGTGTGTGTGTGTGTACGTGACTTTAGTTATACAAGCTATGTAAGTGTAGGGGTCAAGGTCTAAGTGTGTACGTGTTATAGATATGACAAGTTTATGCTGTTCCTGATGAAATCATGTCAGGTGATTCTAGTCACACGATATATGGTATTATTCCCCGAAGTGACCTTTGGTCTCCTTAAACTGTTTAACCAATAAGAACGTAACAAGTATCCTATATTCATGACATACTGCCTTATCTTTACTATATAACAGACAACGAGCCTATAATAAACTGAGAGCTTGGTTTCACTATACATCTGTCTCCGTCTGTGTTATTTCCTGAAACCAGCCTCCCGGGCCTGCAGACACAATGCGAGCAAAGGAGCCATAGGTAGTCCGGGACTACCATCGGGACCAGGGGTCCTAAACACCAACAGTTTTGGGGGCTCGTCTGGGATATGAGAATCACTCCCCGCGGACACCCACTCGCCCGGTAAGTAGAAAAATCCTTTTCTATGTAACCGTTTGTAGTGAGGTTCCGGGGGACCCTGATTAGACTCATATCCAATTGAACAGGGGTTGGTGTGTTCCGGGAACACACGCAACATACCTATAATTGAAATATTTCAGGGAAATATTTTAGTCTCAGGGAGACTTAAGAAGTGTTAGAAATTTGCTCGTATTGTGTCTGAAAAATCTTTAAGCTTTCCTTCTCTGTCGCATAGAAGTATAAGATAATTTGTATTGTTTGTCTATAATGGTAGGAAAACTTTCTTGATAGCCACTGTACCCGGGAGGTATTGGTCAAGACTCGGAAAGGGTTTTTTTATTTTTTGTCCTAAAAGGGACACCCGAGTCCAAAAGTATATGGGTTTAATTTATATACATCAGTGGCTTGAAGGAGGGTTTTGAAACCATAAAGGGTTACCATGGTAACAAGTGATTATGTGAATGTGTAAATCATAGAGACATGTCTTATTGAATGAGAGAATATTGGTATTTGTTTATTGTCTTGTTATGTAAATGGCCGGGAATATTTGGTGAGTAATATTCCTGGAAGTAAATTAAGGTAGAAGAACTGTCTACCTAAAGTTAAAGTGTTAAGAATTAATGTATATTGTATATGTGAGTTATACTGAAGATTTTAAGTGTATTATGATTAAAGGATTATGCTTAGAAGATAGACAAGCTTTCCCATATTTCCCGGGTAATCCACAATGGGATAAGGGGAGATGAAAAATGGTTAACTTATGCCCCCTTGTAGAATAATAAAACAGTTGAAAAGACTAGAAGGCTGAAAAGTAATAAGAATAATAAAGAGTTAACTAGGGCTTTTAAGAGTAAAGTCCAATTGCTTGTAAGCAGAAGGTGAAACTGTCCTGGAGATTTGAACAAGGTTTAAAAATGTATGGAGTCAGGCAAACATTAGACAGTACAGCAGCACCTGGTTTTCTCACGGCCACCAGTGATTATTTTTGGAGTTTGCATGAACACTGGACTTCATTTGCACATTCATCTATTTCGTTTTTTCTGGTGGAGTTGTTCACGGAAAACACATTATATTGATTTGCAAGAGTAACCAGAGACTTTGTTCACTCACATTTTCATTTGTTTCAAATTGTTTGTACACTATTTTGTATGCATGATTGACATTGTTCATTTTATTGTCATTTAGTAGAGCACCAGACTTTTTTTTACACTATTTCATTTATACACCTTTGGTAGCAGCACACTCACATTTATCAGCGTACTTTTTCATTCATATACATTAGACAGACTCTTGGCCGAAGGTACATTTAAAATAGTACTACCTCACAAGATAACATGGCGCCCCTGTTTTTGTTGTTCTGAATATTCATTTTCCAAGTTAGACATACATAATTGTTTGAAGCTGCGACGTTGACCTTGACGTTGGTACATTTCTAGGGAGAGGCGGTTCCCACATTCCTAGGGAGGGGGTCAATTCTTGCGCGAAGCCTGATAGGACTACGTGTTCCAGCTCGTGGGACTATGGGTCCCAGCTTGTGGGACTATGCGTCCCAGCATTGCCAAACATATGCAATTATCTTTTTATGGAATTTTTGGAGTTTTGCCATTTATACATTTGTGCATAAAGCATAGGAACCTCTGGGAAGAGTAATAATAGTGAACAAATACAGTTTTTATCAGGCAAAACATAGTTCGCCGTAGTCGGCAAGATATTTTGAGGTTATTTTTTATAGAATTATAGATAATGAGAAATTACATTTTACAAATGGGTCCCTTGTGTCCCTAAACGTAAAAGGGAGCTCTGGTGCAAAATTTTGAAAATTGGCTACTTGCCAAGAAAGGGTTCAAATTTAAATATTTTCATTCCTGTTATAAGTTATGGAATTTATTTTGGGACAGAAAGGGTTACCGCAATTAGTGTGACCATTGGACCCTATTGGCACCGAGCCAAAAGTTTCAAATCAGATTAACTTTTTATCTGATTTCAGTTTTTGGGTGATATTTTAGGGGAGTCCTCTATTGAGGGAGGGGAACCTCTGGACAGGTTTTTGTTAGATTGGCAGAAGAAAAAAAAATAAAAAAGTTTTTTTAGTAAGATTGGCACAGAGCCAAAAAGTTTTAGTTTTATCTGACTGTAGTATGTAGTATGCAAGTGGTATCTGATGTGCCATCTCTACTGATAGCCATACCATCCGATGCTACCCACTTTACAGTGATTGGTTGAAGTAATGCGTTATTTTTTTACCGTCCTAGTGGACGAGGAGACACAGCCATCTTTGTTTCTTGTTTTGTTAATCAGTCCAGGTAACTGACCTGGTGTAGAAGTGCCTCAGGGCTAAATAGACAGTTTTAGTTGTCTGCTCTATAGTTCTCCAGACCACGCAAGAGGGGATGGACACCTGCTCATGAGTCAGTCCCGCTACAATATGTGGATAACATATGTAGTCACTCTGTGGAGGCCAGTCAGAGCGAGTGAGTTCATTGAGAAATGTACATGTATGTGGACACAAAGTGTCACAGGAATAATGACAATGGTGTCAGGAAAGTGTTGTTTACCTTGGTTTTGTTCTCACAGAGGGGGAAAAGGAGAGTCAGTCACGTGGGTCTTGCCAGCCCACAGTGGGTCTTGCCCACCCACAAAACCAGGATCATTGATTGCAATGGATCCGACTGCTCCTATTTTATGACAACATTTTGAGACAAGCCACAGGTCCAGAAATGTCACAAGTAATGTTGAATGCGTTTATGTATCTGAAAAATGCTATGGTTGTAGCGCCTGCACTGGGCCTCCCAAATTATGGAAAAATGTTTTGTGTTTATGCAAGGGACAATTGTAAGACCATGACAGGTGTACTTGCCCAGGAGTATGGTGGTGGACTTTGCCCTATAGTTTTTGTCCAAAGATGGTCGCAGTCCAGGTCTAAGGCATGCCTGAGGTGACTCCAAACATAGCATCTTGTGAGATGGTAATAGGGATGGCCACATCTTTTGCCCTAGGTAGGCCCCAGTTTTAAATGGGTTACTGGGATTAAAGGGTGTGTTACACAACAACATGATTGTATAGACATAATATATCTAGACAGCCATAGAGGGAGAAGAGGATGTTTTTGTAGATGGTTCCTGGTTGTAGAGCTGAAAGTCAGGCCAAAAGATCACACATTATTGGAGCTACAAACGCATGCTACAGAACAGGTTTAAGGAATTAGGTGATGGTTTAGAAAAAGTTGAGAATGGCCTTTTTCTAAAAGAGGGGAGATCTTGTATCCCCGCAGCTAGCGCCCCACTGTCTATTGCCTAGTATGATGGAATAGGACACAGGGGGTGGGAAAGAACATATGAAGTATTACTGAAGTTTTTTTTTGCATTTACAGGCCTAAATTAGTGAAAGCATATGTTGCTAGGTGCATCACCTGTATTAGGAACAACACAAACAAACACATAAGGCCAAACATGAACATCTAGAAATAGATTTCACACATAAGCCAAACACAGGGTAGAAACAAGAGTTAATAGTGGACATGTTTAGCAGATGAGTGGAAGCTTTTAGGGCCACAAAAGGGAGATGCCCACACGGTGGCACGCATTCTCAGTCAGGAGATTATTCCTGGATGGGGATGCCTGCTTTGAATTAGTTCTAATAATGGTTAATGCCAGGAACTAGTTAAAATCCTGAAAATAGATTGTCATCCACAGAGTTCAGGTATAGTGGAAAGGATAAATAGGACAATCAAAGACGAGTTGAGAAAAAGTAATTGGAATTTTGAATCAAGTGGAACGAAAAAGTTGCTCGCACCTTTCTTTTCTTTTCACAGGTATCAACCCATCACTTGAAGGAAGGAGATGAAGTAGCATCACAAGACCAAGGCTGGATTTCGTTTTGGACCAAAAGACAAAGGTAGTCGCAGTGACCAGAATCGCTGTCCTTGTGGAGAACCAACAAGCCTGGATCCATGTTACTCGAGTGAAATTGGTGAAGGAGGCTCCACCCCCCAGAAGCAAGTCCAGATCCAGACCCAAGAGAGGTACTAACGGGGGCGGACAGCCCTGACCTTGAACAGGAAGGTCCAGAAGCAAGAGAGGTACTAACGGGAGTGGACGACTCTGACCTCGAACAGGATAGTCAAGAAAAGGGGGTTTTTCAGAGGCAGGCGGCCCTGACCCTGTAGAAAAATGACATTCCTAATAGCACCAGATTCTGGAAAACTTTGGCTACTTATAGGACTTGTATCATTCTCAGTCTTCTCTATAGTGTGGATTACCGCTAACTGCATTTATCACCCAGAGGACTTGGGAAGGTTACGGGTTATTTGTGGGTACACAGATCAATACACATAGCAGACAAAAGAGAGATGAAAGTTAAGAAACAAAACATCTCTATACTATCCTATCAAGACCAAACCTATCAGGTCCCTCTGACACATAGCCCCGCAGATTACACTGAGTATGTTAAGAGACACAAACAGCAGGAGCAGAGGGACCATATCACTTATGATAATGTGGAAGATACACACAGGGAAAAATCCCTTGAATAAGAACTCTTATACCAATGAAGCCAAAGACATCCTCTCTTGCCCACCCCAGAGCACATCTTTCTAAGTCTTAGGATAGAAAAATCATGTATATAAGAAAAATGATTTTTAAGAGGGGATTGTGGGAGACTGAGAACAACTAGATACTACGCATGTCCCCCATTTTGTATGTCCCTACCCCATTTTGTATGCATTAATGTCTTATAAGCTGTGTGTGTGTGTGTGTACGTGACTTTAGTTATACAAGCTATGTAAGTGTAGGGGTCAAGGTCTAAGTGTGTACGTGTTATAGATATGACACGTTTATGCTGTTCCTGATGAAATCATGTCAGGTGATTCTAGTCACACGATATATGGTATTATTCCCCGAAGTGACCTTTGGTCTCCTTAAACTGTTTAACCAATAAGAACGTAACAAGTATCCTATATTCATGACATACTGCCTTATCTTTACTATATAACAGACAACGAGCCTATAATAAACTGAGAGCTTGGTTTCACTATACATCTGTCTCCGTCTGTGTTATTTCCTGAAACCAGCCTCCCGGGCCTGCAGACACAATGCGAGCAAAGGAGCCATAGGTAGTCCGGGACTACCATCGGGACCAGGGGTCCTAAACACCAACAGTCCCCATCATACACATTGGCAGTACAGTTGATTAGGAGCAAAAGAAAGACACCGCTAAGCAAAAAAGTCATTTTTGAAGGTTTGGCATGCTATAATTCTGGTTCTGTACATGCTACAGAGCTGAAACTTCACATGTGCACTTTTTTAGAGCCCCCAGACACTAAATCCAAAGAAATCTCATTTTTTTTTAAATATTTTTTTCAATAATTGGCTCTCAATCAAAAACGACAATTTTTAAGAACTTTTTTTTGCCTGATTCATAGTCCCTGGGGCATGACCCAGAACCCTAAGCACTTTTTAGGGGCATCTATTAGGCTCCATGTACACGGGATGCTGGAAATGGCCGTTTAGGAGCAGTTGGGCGTTTTTTACAGAAGCCCCTGAACCCATCTACATTTTATCTTATCTGTCCATGTACACCAGGTCGTTTACAGTCATTTGCAGGCAGTTGCGTTCAGGGACTTTTTTTAGAACGCAATTATTTCCGTTCGAACGTGTGTTTCCCGGCATTTCAAACGCACAAACGCATCCGAACGCGTCTGACCGCGTCCGAACGCGTCTGAACGCGATGACCCGCGTTTAGCGTTCGCGTTTTTCCATTTTAAAGGGGAATCATTTTTTTGACCTCTAGGAACACTTCTAAACGCAAACGCCCGCAAACGCTGCTAAACGCCCGCTAAACGCGGCTACCTACACGACCGAACGGACGTTTCAAACGTGCTAAAAATTCCAGCATTCAAAGGGACTTTTAACAACGTCCCTTGTACATGGAGCCTTAGGTTTTAGGGCTTCAAAATGGTGTTTTTTGATTCCCGAAGTTCGGGTCCCATTGATTTCAATGGGGTCCGGGAATCAGAACCGAACTTTCGAGAAATTCGGGTGTTCTGGTTGAACCAAACTTTTCAAAAGTTCGATCATCCCTATTAGGGATAGGGGTAGGGTTAGGGTTTTGGTTAAGGGTTAGGATTAGGGATAGGGTTAGGGTTAGGATTAGGGTTGGGTTTATGGTTATGGTTGAGGTTAGGGTTAGGGTTAGGGTTAGGGTTAGGGTTAGGGATAGGGTTAGGGATGGGGTTAGGGATAGGATTAGGGATAGGGTTAGGCATAAGGTTAGGGTTAGGGTTAGGATTAGGGATAGGGTTAGGGATAGGGTTGGGGTTAGGGTTAGGGATAGGGTTGGGTTTAGGGTTATGGTTGGGGTAAAGGATAGGGTTAGGGATAGTTATAGGGTTGGGGTTAGGGATAGGGTTAGGGTTAGGGATAGGGTTAAGGATAGGGTTAGGGATAGGGTTGGGGTTAGGATTAGGGATAGGGTTAGGGTTAGGATTAGGGATAGGGATAGGGATAGGGTTAGGGTTAGGGATAGGGTTAGGGATAGGGTTGGGGTTAGGATTAGGGTTAGTGATATGGTTAAGGTTAGGGTTAGGGATAGGGATAGTGTTAGGTATGGGGTTAGGGTTAGGGTAAGGGGTGGGGTTAGGGTTAGAATTGGGGATAGGGATTAGGGTTAGGGTTAGAGTTAGGGATAAGGTTAGGGTTAGGAATAGGGTTAGGGATAGGGTTAGGGAAAGGGTTGGGGGTTAGGGATAGGGTTAGAGTTAGGGTTAGGGATAGGGTTGGGGTTAGGGAAAGGGTTGGGGTTAGGGATTGGGTTAGGGTTAGGGATAGGGTTAGGATTAGGGATAAGGTTTGGGTTAGGATTAGGGATAGGGTTAGGTTTAGGGTTAGGGTTTAGGGTTATGGTTGGGGTTAGGGATAGGGTTAGGATTAGGATTAGGATTAGGATTAGGGATAGGGTTAGGGTCAGGGTTAGGGATAGGGATATGGTTGGGGTTAGGGTTAGGATTAATGATAGAGTAAGGGTTAGGCATAGGGTTAGGGTAAAGGTTAGGGATAGGGATAGGGTTAGAGTTAGGGTAATGGTTAGGATTAGGGATAGGGTTAGGGTTAGAGTTCGGGTTAGGATTAGGGATAGGGTTAGAGTTAGGGATAGGGTTAGGGTGAGGGATAGGGTTGGGGTTAGGATTAGGTATAGGGTTAGGGTTAAGGATAGGGTTAGGGATAGGGTTGGGGTTAGGGTTATGGTTAGAATTAGGGATAGGGTTAGGGTTTAGGGTTGGGGTTAGGGATAGGGATAGGGTTAGGGTAAGGATTAGGGATAGGGTTGGGGTTAGGGTTATTGTTAGGGATAGGGTTAGGGTTAAGGTTAGGGATAGGGTTAGGGTTAGGATTAGGGTTAGGGATAGGGTTAGCATTAGGGTTAGGGTTAGGGTTAGGTTAGGGTTAGGTTTAGGGTTAGGGATAGGGTTAGGGTGAAGGTTAGGGATAGGGTTAGGGTTAGGGATAAGGTTGGGGTTAGGGTTAGGGATAGGGATAGGGATAGGGATGGGGTTAGGGAAAGGGTTAGGGATGGGGTTAGGGTTTGGGGTGGGGTTAGGGATAGGGTTAGGGATGGGGTTAGGGTTGGGGTTAGGGTTGGGGTTAGGGTTAGAATTAGGGATAGGGATTAGGGTTAGAGTTAGGGATAAGGTTAGGGTTAGGGATAGGGTTAGGGTTAGGGATAGGGTTAGGGTTAGGGTTAGGGAAAGGGTTGGGGGTTTAGGATAGGGTTAGGGTTAGAGTTAGGGTTAGGGATAGGGTTGGGTTTAGGGAAAGGGTTGGGGTTATGGATTGGGTTAGGGTTAGGAATAGGGTGAGGATTAGGGATAACGTTAGGGTTAGGATTAGGGATAGGGTTAGGGTCAGGTTTAGGGTTAGGGATAGGGTTGGGGTTAGGGTTAGGGATAGAGTTAGTGTTAGGGATAGGGATAGTGTTAGGGATAGGGTTGGGGTTAGGGTTAGGGATAGGGTTAGGTTTAGGGTTATGGTTGGGGTAAGGGATAGGGTTAGGGATAGGGATAGGGTTGGGGTTAGGGATAGGGTTAGGGATAGGGTTGGGGTTAGGATTAGGGATAGGGTTAGTGTTAGGATTAGGGATAGGGATAGGGTTAAGGATAGGGTTAGGGTTACAGATAGGGTTAGGGATGGGGTAAGGGATAGGGTTGGGGTTAGGGTAAGGGTTGGGTTAGGGCTAGAATTTGGGATAGGGTTAGGGTTAGAGTTAGGGATAAGGTTAGGGATAGGGTTAGGGTTAGGGTTAGGGTAAGGGAAAGGGTTGGGGGTTAGGGATAGGGTTAGAGTTAGGGTTAGGGATAGGGTTGGGGTTAGGGAAAGGGTTGGGGTTAGGGTTAGGGTTAGGGATTGGGTTAGGGTTAGGGATAGGCTTAGGGATAGGGTTAGGGATGGGGTAAGGGATAGGGTAAGGGATAGGGTTGGGGTTAGGGTAAGGGGTGGGGTTAGGGTTAGAATTAGGGATAGGGATTAGGGTTAGGGTTAGGGTTAGAGTTAGAGTTAGGGATAGGGTTAGGGTTAGAGTTCGGGTTAGGATTAGGGATAGGGTTAGAGTTAGGGATAGGGTTATTGTGAGGGATAGGGTTGGGGTTAGGATTAGGGATAGGGTTAGGGTTAAGGATAGGGTTAGGGATAGGTTTGGGGTTAGGGTTATGGTTAGGATTAGGGATAGGGTTTAGGGTTGGGGTTGGGGTTAGGGATAGGGTTAGGGTTAAGATTAGGGATATATGGGTTAGGGTTATTGTTAGGGATAGGGTTAGGGTTGAGGTTAGGGATAGGGTTAGGGTTATAATTAGGGTTAGGGTTAGCATTAGGGATAGGGTTAGGTTTAGGTTAGGGTTAGGGTTAGGTTTAGGGTTAGGGTTAGGGATAGGGTTGGGGTTAGGATTAGGGATAGGGATAGGGTTAGGGTTAGGATTAGGGCTAGGGATAGGGTTAAGGATAGGGTTAGGGATAGGGTTGGGGTTAGGTTTAGGATTAGGGTTAGTGATATGGTTAAGGTTAGGGTTAGGGTTAGAGATAGGGTTAGGGATGGGGTAAGGGATAGAGTTGGGGTTAGGGTAAGGGTTGGGGTTAGGGTTAGAATTTGGGATAGGGTTAGGGTTAGAGTTAGGGATAAGGTTAGGGTTAGGGTAAGGGAAAGGGTTGGGGGTTAGGGATAGGGTTAGAGTTAGGGTTAGGGATAGGGTTGGGGTTAGGGAAAGGGTTGGGGTTAGGGATTGGGTTAGGGTTAGGGATAGGGTTAGGGATAGGGTTGGGGTTAGGGTAAGGGGTGGGGTTAGGGTTAGAATTAGGGATAGGGATTAGGGTTAGGGTTAGAGTTAGAGTTAGGGATAGGGTTAGGGTTAGGGTTAGAGTTCGGGTTAGGATTAGGGATAGGGTTAGAGTTAGGGATAGGGTTATTGTGAGGGATAGGGTTGGGGTTAGGATTAGGGATAGGGTTAGGGTTAAGGATAGGGTTAGGGATAGGGTTAGGGTTATGGTTATGGTTAGGATTAGGGATAGGGTTAGGGTTAGGGTTTAGGGTTGGGGTTAGGGATAGGGATAGGGTTAGGGTAAAGATTAGGGATAGGGTTGGGGTTAGGATTAGGGTTAGGGTTAGCATTAGGGATAGGGTTAGGTTTAGGTTAGGGTTAGGTTTAGGGTTAGGGTTAGGGATAGGGATAGGGTTAGGGTGAAGGTTAGGGATAGGGTTAGGGATAAGGTTGGGGTTACGGTTAGGGATAGGGATAGAGATGGGGTTAGGGATGGGGTTAGGGTTTGGGGTGGGGTTAGGGATAGGGTTAGGGATGGGGTTAGGGTTGGGGTTAGGGTTAGAATTAGGGATAGGGATTAGGGTTAGAGTTAGGGATAAGGTTAGGGTTAGGGATAGGGTTAGGGTTAGGGTTAGGGAAAGGGTTGGGGGTTTAGGATAGGGTTAGGGTTAGAGTTAGGGTTAGGGATAGGGTTGGGTTTAGGGAAAGGGTTGGGGTTATGGATTGGGTTAGGGTTAGGAATAGGGTTAGGATTAGGGATAAGGTTAGGGTTAGGATTAGGGATAGGGTTAGGGTCAGGGTTAGGGTTAGGGATAGAGTTGGGGTTAGGGTTAGGGATAGGGATAGGGATGGGGTTAGGGAAAGGGTTAGGGATGGGGTTAGGGTTTGGGGTGGGGTTAGGGATGTGGTTAGGGTTGGGGTTAGGGTTAGAATTAGGGATAGGGATTAGGGTTAGAGTTAGGGATAAGGTTAGGGTTAGGGATAGGGTTAGGGTTAGGGTTAGAGATAGGGTTAGGGAAAGGGTTGGGGGTTTAGGATAGGGTTAGGGTTAGAGTTAGGGTTAGGGATAGGGTTGGGTTTAGGGAAAGGTTTGGGGTTATGGATTGGGTTA
Source organism: Pelophylax lessonae (assembly GCF_965119305.1). Lineage (NCBI taxonomy): Eukaryota > Metazoa > Chordata > Amphibia > Anura > Ranidae > Pelophylax > Pelophylax lessonae. Next base: position 190,087,002 of record NC_138776.1, on the reverse strand, counting down.
GGGATAGGGTTAGGGATAGGGTTAAGGATAGGGTTAGGGATAGGGTTGGGGTTAGGATTAGGGTTAGGGTTAGGGTTAGGGTTAGGGTTAGGATTAGGGATAGGGTTAGGGTTAGGGATAGGGTTAGGGATATTGGGGTTAGGGTTAGGATTATGGTTAGTGATATGGTTAAGGTTAGGGATAGGGATAGTGTTAGGGACTGGGTTAGGGTTAGGGATAGGGTTAGGGATGGGGTAAGGGATAGGGTTGGGGTTAGGGTATGGGGTGGGGTTAGGGTTAGAATTAGGGATAGGGATTAGGGTTAGGGTTAGGGTTAGAGTTAGAGTTAGGGATAAGGTTAGGGTTAGGAATAGGGTTAGGGATAGGGTTAGGGTTAGGGAAAGGGTTGGGGGTTAGGGATAGGGTTAGAGTTAGGGTTAGGAATAGGGTTGGGGTTAGGGAAAGGGTTGGGGTTAGGGATTGGGTTAGGGTTAGGGATAGGGTTAGGATTAGGGATAAGGTTTGGGTTAGGGATAGGGTTAGGGTTAGGGTTTGGGATAGGGTTAGGGTTAGGGAAAGGGTTGGGGGTTTAGGATAGGGTTAGGGTTAGGGATAGGGTTGGGTTTAGGGAAAGGGTTGGGGTTATGGATTGGGTTAGGGTTAGGAATAGGGTTAGGATTTGGGATAGGGTTAGGGTCAGGGTTAGGGATAGGGTTGGGGTTAGGGTTAGGGATAGGGTTAGTGTTAGGGATAGGGATAGTGTTAGGGATAGGGTTGGGGTTAGGGTTATGGATAGGGATAGAGATAGGGATAGGGATGGGGTTAGGGAAAGGGTTAGGGATGGGGTTAGGGTTTGGGGTGGGGTTAGGGATAGGGTTAGGGATGGGGTTAGGGTTGGGGTTAGGGTTGGGGTTAGAATTAGGGATAGGGATTAGGGTTAGAGTTAGGGATAAGGTTAGGGCTAGGGATAGGGTTAGGGTTAGGGAAAGGGTTGGTGGTTTAGGATAGGGTTAGGGTTAGAGTTAGGGTTAGGGATAGGGTTGGGTTTAGGGAAAGGGTTGGGGTTATGGATTGGGTTAGGGTTAGGGATAGGGTTAGGGTTAGGGATAGGGTTAAGGATAGGGTTAGGGATAGGGTTGGGGTTAGGATTAGGGATAGGGTTAGGGTTAGGGATAGGGTTAGGGATATTGGGGTTAGGGTTAGGATTAGGGTTAGTGATATGGTTAAGGTTAGGGTTAGGGATAGGGATAGTGTTAGGGATGGGGTTAGGGTTAGGGATAGGGTTAGGGATGGGGTAAGGGATAGGGTTGAGGTTAGGGTAAGGGGTGGGGTTAGGGTTAGAATTAGGGATAGGGATTAGGGTTAGGGTTAGAGTTAGAGTTAGGGATAAGGTTAGGGTTAGGAATAGGGTTAGGGATAGGGTTAGGGTTAGGGAAAGGGTTGGGGGTTAGGGATAGGGTTAGAGTTAGGGTTGGGGTTAGGGAAAGGGTTGGGGTTAGGGATTGGGTTAGGGTTAGGGATAGGGTTAGCATTAGGGATAAGGTTTGAGTTAGGATTAGGGATAGGGTTAGGTTTAGGGTTAGGGATAGGGTTGGGTTTAGGGTTATGGTTGGGGTTAGGGATAGGGTTAGGATTAGGGATAGGGTTTGGGTCAGGGTTAGGGATAGGGTTGGGGTTAGGGTTAGGATTAATGATTGAGTAAGGGTTAGGCATAGGGTTAGGGTTAAGGTTAGGGATAGGGATAGAGTTAGAGTTAGGGTAAAGGTTAGGATTAGGGATAGGGTTAGGGTTAAGGTTAGAGTTTGGGTTAGGATTAGGGATAGGGTTAGAGTTAGGGATAGGGTTAGGGTGAGGGATAGGGTTGGGGTTAGGATTAGGGATAGGGTTAGGGTTAACCACTTAACCCCCAGAAGATTTGGCTGCTAAACGACCAGGGGGTATTTTGCGATTCGGCACTGCGTGACTTTAACGGACAATTGCGCGGTCGTTCGACGCTGTACCTAAACGAATTTGGCATCCTTTTTTTCCCACAAACAGAGCTTTCTTTTGGTGGTATTTGATCACCTGTGCGATTTTTTGATCACGCGCTATAAACAAAAAAAGAGCGTAAATTTTGCAAAAATAGCAATATTTTTCACATTTTTTTATATGACATTCCCCCCCAAAAAAATGTAAAAATCAAAATTTTTTAACATTTTCGGCCAATTTGTTTTATGCTACCTATGTTTGGTAAAAAAAATCGCAAAAAGCGTATTTTGATTGGTTTGCGCAAAAGTTATCGCGTTTACTAACAAAGGGAAAGATTTTTGTCATTTTTGTTGTTTTTTTTAACGCGTAATGGTGGCGATCTGCGATTTTTTTTGCGGTACTGCGACATTGCAGTGGAAAGATGGGACCCTTGACTGACATTTTTGACACTTTTGGGGTTACCAGTGACATTTCTACAGTAATCAGTGCTATACATATGCACTGTTACTGTAAAAATACACTGGCAGTGGGGGGGTTAACTTTTTTTGAAAGGGAGGGGCTATGTGTGTCCCTAGGGGCGTGTTTTCTACTGAGATTGGCTGTGGCTTCAGCTGTATGAATGGTGATCAACGGTTCTACATAGTAGAACCGTATGATCATCAATTATACACAGGGGAGAATAACAGGCAGCTTGTTTACACAAGCTGCCTGACTTTCTCCCTCTCCCCCGCCGATCGCAGAGTGACCGGCGGACATCGGGTCCGCCGGTCACATGCGCGGGGGGGGTCCGTGACCACGCGGGAGCGGGAGCGTGCCTCCGGGGGCGCGCGCTCGCTCCATAGACCCTCACAAGCAAGCGACGTAGACCTACGTCAGTTTGCCTGTGAGGGGCTGACCGCCGAGGTAGATAGCCGTGCGGCGGTCGGCAAGTGGTTAAGGATAGGGTTAGGGATAGGGTTGGGGTTAGGGTTATGGTTAGGATTAGGGATAGGGTTAGGGTTAGGGTTAGGGTTTAGGGTTGGGGTTAGGGATAGGGATAGGGTTAGGATAAGGATTAGGGATAGGGTTGGGGTTAGGGTTATTGTTAGGGATAGGGTTAGCATTAGGGATAGGGTTAGGGTTAGGTTAGGTTAGGTTAGGGTTAGGGTTAGGGTTAGGTTTAGGGTTAGGGTTAGGGATAGGGTTAGGGTGAAGGTAAGGGATAGGGTTAGGGATAAGGTTGGGGTTAAGGTTAGGGTTAGGGAAAGGGATAGGGATGGGGTTAGGGAAAGGGTTAGGGATGGGGTTAGGGTTTGGGGTGGGGTTAGGGATAGGGTTAGGGATGGGGTTAGGGTTGGGGTTAGGGTTAGAATTAAGGATAGGGATTAGGGTTAGAGTTAGGGATAAGGTTAGGGTTAGGGATAGGGATAGGGTTAGGGTTAGGGTTAGGGATAGGGTTAGGGTTAGGCTTAGGGTTAGGGAAAGGGTTGGGGGTTTAGGATAGGGTTAGGGTTAAAGTTAGGGTTAGGGATAGGGTTGGGTTTAGGGAAAGGGTTGGGGTTATGGATTGGGTTAGGGTTAGGAATAGGGTTAGGATTAGGAATAAAGTTAGGATTTGGATTAGGGAAAGGGTTAGGGTCAGGGTTAGGGGTAGGGATAGGGTTGGGGTTAGGGTTAGGGATAGGGTTAGTGTTAGGGATAGGGATAGTGTTAGGGATAGGGTTGGGGTTAGGGTTAGGGATAGGGTTAGGTTTAGGGTTATGGTTTGGGTAAGGGATAGGGTTAGGGATAGGGATAGGGTTGGGGTTAGGGATAGGGTTAGGGATAGGGTTAGGGATAGGGTTAGGGATAGGGTTGGGGTTAGGGAAAGGGTTGGGGTTAGGGATTGGGTTAGGGATAGGGTTAGGGATGGGGTAAGGGATAGGGTTGGGGTAAGGGTAAGGGGTAGGGTTAGGGTTAGAATCAGGGATAGGGATTAGGGTTAGAGTTAGGGATAACGTTAGGGTTAGGTTAAGGGTTAGGGTTAGGGTTAAGGATAGGGTTAGGGATAGGGTTGGGGTAAAGATTAGGGATGGGGTAAGGGTTAGGGTTATTGTTAGGGATAGGGTTAGGATTAGGGTTAGGGTTAGCATTAGGGATAGGGTTAGGTTAGGGTTAGGTTTAGGGTTAGGGTTAGGGATAGGGTTAGGGTGAAGGTTAGGGATAGGGTTAGGGATAAGGTTGGGGTTAGGGATAGGGATGGGGTTAGGGAAAGGGTTAGGGATGGGGTTAGGGTTTGGGGTGGGGTTAGGGATAGGGTTAGGGATGGGGTGAGGGTTGGGGTTAGGGTTAGAATTAGGGATAGGGATTAGGGTTAGAGTTAGGGATAAGGTTAGGGTTAGGGATAGGGTTAGGGTTAGGGATAGTGTTAGGGTTAGGGAAAGGGTTGGGGGTTTAGGATAGGGTTAGGGTTAGAGTTAGGATTAGGGATAGGGTTGGGTTTAGGGAAAGGGTTGGGGTTATGGATTGGGTTAGGGTTAGGAATAGGGTTAGGATTAGGGATAAGGTTAGGGTTAGGATTGGGGATAGGGTTAGGGTCAGGGTTAGGGTTTGGGATAGTGTTGGGGTTAGGGATAGGGTTAGTGTTAGGGATAGGGATAGTGTTAGGGATAGGGTTGGGGTTAGGGTTAGGGATAGGGATAGGGATAGGGATGGGGTTAGGGAAAGTGTTAGGGATGGGGTTAGGGTTTGGTGTGGGGTTAGGGATAGGGTTAGGGATGGGGTTAGGGTTGGGGTTAGAATTAGGGATAGGGATTAGGGTTAGAGTTAGGGATAAGGTTAGGCTTAGGGATAGGGTTAGGGTTAGGAATAGGGTTAGGGTTAGGGAAAGGGTTGGGGTTTTAGGATAGGGTTAGGGTTAGAGTTAGGGTTAGGGATAGGGTTGGGTTTAGGGAAAGGGTTGGGGTCAGGGTTAGGGTTAGGGATAGGGTTGGGGTTAGGTTTAGGGATAGGGTTAGTGTTAGGGATAGTATTAGGGATAGGGTTGGGGTTAGGGTTAGGGATAGGGTTTAAGTTTAGGGTTATGGTTGGGGTAAGGGATAGGAATAGGGATTAGTGTTGAGCGAACACGGACTGTATTATTCGTGTTCGTACCGAATAATTGGATTTTTGTTACCCGAACACGGACACGGACACTTTACTGTATGTTCGGGTAAAAAATACGTGTTCGGACGTTTTATTTCCGGGTTTTGCATGTTTTGGCGCTCTTTTCATGGCGGGCTTTCAACAGCCAATCAACAATCGTTTAACTGGTGTGCCTTAAGCTATCCCAGCCATGCCTGCAAATGTATGAGTAGCTGTGATTGGCCGTCTGAAGCATGTGACCAAGTCTTTATAAGTTCGAGGCAGCCGCAGCGGCGTAATTCTGCTGCTTAGCTTAGGGACAGAGCACACATACGTGCTGGCTGCTGATTAGGGAAAGACAGGCAGGGAAAATGAATTGGTGTCCGGATAGAATTTTGGGTCAGGTCGGAGTGTTTAGGCAGGGCGAGTTGTAGGCATTTTAGGGATAGAGTCTGCTGAATTATAGGGTCAGTGTCTTCTACAAACTACAATCGATATTGCTGTGTGGTGTGGGATAGGAGATAGGCAGGTGTCAGTGATCCACATCCATTTTTCTGTGTGTGGGCTGCAGTGAACACAATCTTTTTGGGGTGCAGTGAAAACAATCCTTTTGGGGTGCAGTGAACAAAATCTTTGTGGGGTACAGTGAACACAATCTTTGTGGGGTGCAGTAAAGACAATCCTTGTGGGGTGCAGTGAAGACAATCCTTGTGGGGTACAGTGAACACAATCTTTGTGGGGTGCAGTGAAGACAATCCTTTTGGGGTGCAGTGAACACAATCCTTGTGGGGTACAGTGAACACAATCTTTGTGGGGTGCAGTGAAGACAATCCTTTTGGGGTGCAGTGAACACAATCTTTGTGGGGTGCAGTGAAGACAATCCTTGTGGGGTGCAGTGAAGACAATCCTTTTGGGGTGCAGTGAACACAATCTTTGTGGGGTGCAGTGAACAAAATCTTTGTGGGGTACAGTGAAGACAATCTTTGTGGGATACAGTGAACACAATCTTTGTGGGGTGCAGTGAAGACAATCTTTGTGGGGTACAGTGAACACAATCCTTGTGGGGTGCAGTGAACACAATCTATGTGGGGTGCAGTGAAGACAATCCTTGTGGGGTACAGTGAACACAATCTTTGTGGGGTGCAGTGAAGACAATCCTTTTGGGGTGCAGTGAACACAATCTTTGTGGGGTACAGTGAACACAATCTTTGTGGGGTGCAGTGAAGACAATCCTTTTGGGGTGCAGTGAACAAAATCTTTGTGGGGTACAGTGAACACAATCTTTGTGGGGTGCAGTGAAGACAATCCTTGTGGGGTGCAGTGAAGACAATCCTTGTGGGGTGCAGTGAACAAAATCTTTGGGGGGTACAGTGAACACAATCTTTGTGGGGTACAGTGAACACAATCTTTGTGGGGTGCAGTGAAGACAATCCTTGTGGGATGCAGTGAAGACAATCCTTGTGGGGTGCAGTGAACAAAATCTTTGGGGGGTACAGCGAACACAATCTTTGTGGGGTACAGTGAACACAATCTTTGTGGGGTGCAGTGAAGACAATCCTTGTGGGGTACAGTGAACACAATCTTTGTGGGGTGCAGTGAAGACAATCCTTTTGGGGTGCAGTGAACACAATCTTTGTGGGGTGCAGTGAACAAAATCTTTGTGGGGTACAGTGAACACAATCTTTGTGGGGTACAGTGAACAAAATCTTTGTGGGGTACAGTGAACACAATCTTTGTGGGGTGCAGTGAAGACAATCCTTGTGGGGTGCAGTGAAGACAATCCTTGTGGGGTGCAGTGAACAAAATCTTTGGGGGGTACAGTGAACACAATCTTTGTGGGGTACAGTGAACACAATCTTTGTGGGGTGCAGTGAAGAAAATCATTTTGGGGTGCAGTGAACACAATCTTTGTGGGGTACAGTGAACACAATCTTTGTGGGGTGCAGTGAAGACAATCCTTGTGGGGTGCAGTGAAGACAATCCTTGTGGGGTGCAGTGAACAAAATCTTTGTGGGGTACAGTGAACACAATCTTTGTGGATTACAGTGAACACAATCTTTGTGGGGTGCAGTGAAGACAATCCTTTTGGGGTGCAGTGAACACAATCTTTGTGGGGTACAGTGAACACAATCTTTGTGGGGTGCAGTGAAGACAATCCTTGTGGGGTGCAGTGAAGACAATCCTTGTGGGGTGCAGTGATCAAAATCTTTGTGGGGTACAGTGAACACAATCTTTGTGGGGTACAGTGAACACAAACTTTGTGGGGTGCAGTGAACAAAATCTTTGTGGGGTACAGTGAACACAATCTTTGTGGGGTACAGTGAACACAATCTTTGTGGGGTGCAGTGAAGACAATCCTTTTGGGGTGCAGTGAACACAATCTTTGTGGGGTACAGTGAACACAATCTTTGTGGGGTGCAGTGAACAAAATCTTTGTGGGGTACAGTGAACACAATCTTTGTGGGGTACAGTGAACACAATCTTTGTGGGGTGCAGTGAAGACAATCCTTTTGTGGTGCAGTGAACACAATCTTTGTGGGGTACAGTGAATATAATCTTTGTGGGGTGCAGTGAAGACAATCCTTTTGGGGTGCAGTGAAGACAATCTTTGTGGGGTACAGTGAACACAATCTTTGTGGGGTGCAGTGAAGACAATCCTTGTGGGGTGCAGTGAAGACAATCCTTGTGGGGTGCAGTGAACAAAATCTTTGGGGGGTACAGTGAGCACAATCTTTGTGGGGTACAGTGAACACAATCTTTGTGGGGTGCAGTGAAGACAATCCTTTTGGGGTGCAGTGAACACAATCTTTGTGGGGTACAGTGAACACAATCTTTGTGGGGTGCAGTGAAGACAATCCTTGTGGGGTGCAGTGAAGACAATCCTTGTGGGGTGCAGTGAACAAAATCTTTGTGGGGTACAGTGAACACAATCTTTGTGGGGTGCAGTGAACAAAATCTTTGGGGGGTACAGTGAACACAATCTTTGTGGATTACAGTGAACACAATCTTTGTGGGGTGCAGTGAAGACAATCCTTTTGGGGTGCAGTGAACACAATCTTTGTGGGGTACAGTGAACACAATCTCATACTTCTGAAGATTTGAGGGTGCTGCCTGTTTCATCCTCCTCCTCCTCATCCATCCTTTTAGGGGTACAAACAATAGTAATTGGGGCCTAGTGTGCTTCTGTACGTGTGAAAAACATACACTTTTTTTTGATCATATTTCCTATTCCGCTATTCAATAAAAACCTTTGGGGATCAATTAAATTGCGGGATAGTCTGTGTCGGTACGTGTGAGATCCACCTTTCCAAGTTTTTGGGGTTCATCTCATACTTCTGAAGCTTTGAGGGTGCTGCCTGTTCCATACTCCTCCTCCTCCTCCTCCTCCATCCTTTTAGGTGTACAAACAATAGTAATTGGGGCCTAGTGTGCTTCTGTACGTGTGAGATACATACACTTTTTTTGATCATATTTCCTATTCCGCTATTCAATAAAAACCTTTGGGGATCAATTAAATTGCGTAATAGTCTGTGTCGGTACGTGTGAGATCCACCTTTCCAAGTTTTTGGGGTTCATCTCATACTTCTGAAGCTTTGAGGGTGCTGCCTGTTCCATACTCCTCCTCCTCCTCCTCCTCCATCCTTTTAGGTGTACAAACAATAGTAATTGGGGCCTAGTGTGCTTCTGTACGTGTGAGATACATACACTTTTTTTGATCATATTTCCTATTCCGCTATTCAATAAAAACCTTTGGGGATCAATTAAATTGCGGAATAGTCTGTGTCGGTACGTGTGAGATCCACCTTTCCAAGTTTTTGGGGTTCATCTCATACTTCTGAAGCTTTGAGGGTGCTGCCTGTTCCATACTCCTCCTCCTCCTCCTCCTCCATCCTTTTAGGTGTACAAACAATAGTAATTGGGGCCTAGTGTGCTTCTGTACGTGTGAGATACATACACTTTTTTTGATCATATTTCCTATTCCGCTATTCAATAAAAACCTTTGGGGATCAATTAAATTGCGGAATAGTCTGTGTCGGTACGTGTGAGATCCACCTTTCCAAGTTTTTGGGGTTCATCTCATACTTCTGAAGCTTTGAGGGTGCTGCCTGTTCCATACTCCTTCTCCTCCTCCTCCATCCTTTTAGGTGTACAAACAATAGTAATTGGGGCCTAGTGTGCTTCTGTACGTGTGAGATACATACACTTTTTTTGATCATATTTCCTATTCCGCTATTCAATAAAAACCTTTGGGGATCAATTAAATTGCGGAATAGTCTGTGTCGGTACGTGTGAGATCCACCTTTCCAAGTTTTTGAGGTTCATCTCATACTTCTGAAGATTTGAGGGTGCTGCCTGTTCCATACTCCTCTTCCTCCTCCTCCCTTTAGGGTAGGAAAAAATTTAATCGGGCCTAGTCTGTGTTTGTACGTGTGAGATACACAGTTTTTTATCCTATTCCGCTATTCAATACACACCCTTTTGGTGTAAAAAACATTAAATTGCGGCATAGTTTGCATATTTGACTGTGAGATACACCCGTGCGATACTGTTGTTCTTTTGTTCTGCTATTCAATAAAGACCTTTCTAGGGCAAGATCTTAAATTTCAGAAATATGAGGAGAGCGTCAAATAGGGGCCTTGGCTGGGGTCATGGTGCTGCTGCTAGAGCTCCTGTTGCAAGGAGAGGACGTGGTCGATCTGTGCCAGCTACATGCACAAGTGAAACACCTTCCTCAAGTGTGAGTAGGCGACAGAACCTGCAGCAGTATTTGGTAGGGCATCATACGCCTCTAGAAGTGATGAGGCCAGAACACAGAGAGGCGATAGTAGATTGGTTTGCTGCTGACAGTGCCTCCAGTTCCTTCACATTGTCTCCCACCCAGTCTACTGCAGAAAGGTCAGAGTTGGCACCTGCAACCAATGTCCAACCGTCTTTCACCTCACCCCCTTGCAAATCAGGCAAGCAGTCTGAGCCCCAAGCCATACAGCAGTCTCTTATTCTTTTTGAGGACTCTGTCAGCAGGGTTTCCCAGGGCCATCCACCTAGCCCTGCCCCAGAAGTGGAAGAGATTGAGTGCAGCGATGCCCAACCACTTATTTCTCAAGATGAGTACATGGAAGGACCATCACAGCACGTCTCCGATGATGACAAAACGCAGGTGCCAACTGCTGCGACGTTCAGCATTGTGGAGACCGACAGGGAGGGCAGGGGTGAAGACTGGGTGGAAGATGATGTGGAGGACGATGAGGTCCTCGACCCCACATGGAATGAAGGTCATGCAGGTGACCTGAGTATTTTGGAGGAAGAGGCGGTGGTCGCACAGAGCCACCAGCACAGCAGAAGAGGGAGCAGGGTGCAGAAGCGGAGCGGCCGTGCCCTAGACACTACGCCTGCTACTGCCCAACGCAGCAAGGGAACGAGCGCACCAAAGTCAGCTCAAAAGAGTTCTCTAGCGTGGAAGTTCTTTAGAAAATGTGCTGATGACAGGACACGAGTGGTTTGCACCCTGTGCAATCAGAGCCTGAAGCGAGGCATAAACCTTCTCAACCTGAGCACAACCTGCATGATCAGGCATCTAAGTGCAAAGCACGAGCTGCAGTGGAGTACACACCTTCAAAACCAAGGGCCATAAAGGAAGTTTGGGACTTTGAATGAGAGACCTGACCAGGATAGCAGGAAAAAAGATGTTTCATTTATTGATACATACATGCAAATAATAAACATAACACAATGATAGTGTATATATTGACATCAACAGAGTAAAAAGAAGGATGGAATATCCCAATTCCAGTGTTCATAAAATCAACATAGCAAATTTTCCATACAGAGATATATTCATAAACATCAATAAGCTGCAATGGTCAACAGTATTGAGGTAATGGATCACATCATCATAATAACTCAACGCGTTTCGTGGACTGAGTATGCCACTTCATCAGGAGTAGATGTCTGATCTGTATATGTAAAAGAGTATGTGTAAGAAAATGGCAAATGAGGACAAATAAAGACTGGATGGGAGGGGGGGAGAGAGGAAATATAAACCTCAATTCCCCAAACTTACATTGCTCTGCAGGTAATTGCTGGCTTGGGGAATAGGACATGGTTAGGATAGCCTCCCACGGGAGCTGAGGGTCCACAGGGTGGGCAAGAAGGGCCAAACACACCACACACATGGAAAGTGTGGGCAGAAGTACATGGTGTAAAGATAATACTTATGGCAGCAGGACAGGAGATATCTGTCAAAATGTAAAAAAAATATATATATATATATTAGATATATGAATCAAAAGTACATACGTATTTAATAGTGGAGATGTCATGGTGTTGCTGCCAAAATGAGAGTATAGAAAATGCCCAAAGGAAGTGGGAGTCATCCACAGTGAGGTGAAACAGTGATGAAGTATGAAGTGTAAGAAACTGCGTACCCATAGTGTCAGAAATCAACCAAGTGATGAAGTAGCAGTATATACAAAGACCCCTACAAGGGGTATGGTAGTGTGCAGAGGTAAAAAATGAAGTATGAAAAGAAAAGGAACCAATAGCCAAAAGTGACAAGTGGAAGGAGAAATCCAAAGGGTGAAAAACCAGGGAAAACATACCGAAAATATAGCCCAGACTATGAGCATATGTGTCCTGTGCACGCCGATCACGGCCCCACACTGTGGTCCCAGCGTCACGCCAGTGCATTCTGGTGGCTACCGCCGAGACGGCAGACCGGAAGAGCAAACCGTCCCGCCGGCCGCCTGAAATACACTGTGAATGGAGTGCGGAACGTCGGCGTAGTGGCGTCATAAGATGACGTCACACGCCGGCCCCGAGCGTGGCGCCGATGCACGGGGAACCGCCCGCCCGATCCCCCGTGCCCGAAAGCAAAGGGAGAGAGGGAGGACGCGCGCCGTGCATCGCAGCTCCCGGCGGGGACAGCCCACAGCCAGCCCATCCACAAAGCCAGTGCCTAAATGGGAATATTATGTATCAAAATGGTAGTAATATGGATGTATGTTTGTCTGAGTGTATCCTGACAGTAAAGTATCTACATTCCCCAGTGGTAACTGGGAGATAATGCATAGCATGGTATTGGACAGGGAAATGTGGGCCAATACAATACAGAAATCGAAAGAAATAAGCCTGCTATACCAAAGTCAAGTCTCTCCATCCCTATTCAAATATAAAGGAGGGGGGAAGTTTGGGACTTTGAGTGAGGAGCACAATGGGACCAATTGTGTGCCTCCATCCCGGTTCAGTAGCCATAAAGGAAGTTTGGGACTTTGAATGAGAGACCTGACCAGGATAGCAGGAAAAAAGATGTTTCATTTATTGATACATACATGCAAATAATAAACATAACACAATGATAGTGTATATATTGACATCAACAGAGTAAAAAGAAGGATGGAATATCCCAATTCCAGTGTTCATAAAATCAACATAGCAAATTTTCCATACAGAGATATATTCATAAACATCAATAAGCTGCAATGGTCAACAGTATTGAGGTAATGGATCACATCATCATAATAACTCAACGCGTTTCGTGGACTGAGTATGCCACTTCATCAGGAGTAGATGTCTGATCTGTATATGTAAAAGAGTATGTGTAAGAAAATGGCAAATGAGGACAAATAAAGACTGGATGGGAGGGGGGGAGAGAGGAAATATAAACCTCAATTCCCCAAACTTACATTGCTCTGCAGGTAATTGCTGGCTTGGGGAATAGGACATGGTTAGGATAGCCTCCCACGGGAGCTGAGGGTCCACAGGGTGGGCAAGAAGGGCCAAACACACCACACACATGGAAAGTGTGGGCAGAAGTACATGGTGTAAAGATAATACTTATGGCAGCAGGACAGGAGATATCTGTCAAAATGTAAAAAAAAATATATATATATATATTAGATATATGAATCAAAAGTACATACGTATTTAATAGTGGAGATGTCATGGTGTTGCTGCCAAAATGAGAGTATAGAAAATGCCCAAAGGAAGTGGGAGTCATCCACAGTGAGGTGAAACAGTGATGAAGTATGAAGTGTAAGAAACTGCGTACCCATAGTGTCAGAAATCAACCAAGTGATGAAGTAGCAGTATATACAAAGACCCCTACAAGGGGTATGGTAGTGTGCAGAGGTAAAAAATGAAGTATGAAAAGAAAAGGAACCAATAGCCAAAAGTGACAAGTGGAAGGAGAAATCCAAAGGGTGAAAAACCAGGGAAAACATACCGAAAATATAGCCCAGACTATGAGCATATGTGTCCTGTGCACGCCGATCACGGCCCCACACTGTGGTCCCAGCGTCACGCCAGTGCATTCTGGTGGCTACCGCCGAGACGGCAGACCGGAAGAGCAAACCGTCCCGCCGGCCGCCTGAAATACACTGTGAATGGAGTGCGGAACGTCGGCGTAGTGGCGTCATAAGATGACGTCACACGCCGGCCCCGAGCGTGGCGCCGATGCACGGGGAACCGCCCGCCCGATCCCCCGTGCCCGAAAGCAAAGGGAGAGAGGGAGGACGCGCGCCGTGCATCGCAGCTCCCGGCGGGGACAGCCCACAGCCAGCCCATCCACAAAGCCAGTGCCTAAATGGGAATATTATGTATCAAAATGGTAGTAATATGGATGTATGTTTGTCTGAGTGTATCCTGACAGTAAAGTATCTACATTCCCCAGTGGTAACTGGGAGATAATGCATAGCATGGTATTGGACAGGGAAATGTGGGCCAATACAATACAGAAATCGAAAGAAATAAGCCTGCTATACCAAAGTCAAGTCTCTCCATCCCTATTCAAATATAAAGGAGGGGGGAAGTTTGGGACTTTGAGTGAGGAGCACAATGGGACCAATTGTGTGCCTCCATCCCGGTTCAGTAGCCATAAAGGAAGTTTGGGACTTTGAATGAGAGACCTGACCAGGATAGCAGGAAAAAAGATGTTTCATTTATTGATACATACATGCAAATAATAAACATAACACAATGATAGTGTATATATTGACATCAACAGAGTAAAAAGAAGGATGGAATATCCCAATTCCAGTGTTCATAAAATCAACATAGCAAATTTTCCATACAGAGATATATTCATAAACATCAATAAGCTGCAATGGTCAACAGTATTGAGGTAATGGATCACATCATCATAATAACTCAACGCGTTTCGTGGACTGAGTATGCCACTTCATCAGGAGTAGATGTCTGATCTGTATATGTAAAAGAGTATGTGTAAGAAAATGGCAAATGAGGACAAATAAAGACTGGATGGGAGGGGGGGAGAGAGGAAATATAAACCTCAATTCCCCAAACTTACATTGCTCTGCAGGTAATTGCTGGCTTGGGGAATAGGACATGGTTAGGATAGCCTCCCACGGGAGCTGAGGGTCCACAGGGTGGGCAAGAAGGGCCAAACACACCACACACATGGAAAGTGTGGGCAGAAGTACATGGTGTAAAGATAATACTTATGGCAGCAGGACAGGAGATATCTGTCAAAATGTAAAAAAAATATATATATATATATTAGATATATGAATCAAAAGTACATACGTATTTAATAGTGGAGATGTCATGGTGTTGCTGCCAAAATGAGAGTATAGAAAATGCCCAAAGGAAGTGGGAGTCATCCACAGTGAGGTGAAACAGTGATGAAGTATGAAGTGTAAGAAACTGCGTACCCATAGTGTCAGAAATCAACCAAGTGATGAAGTAGCAGTATATACAAAGACCCCTACAAGGGGTATGGTAGTGTGCAGAGGTAAAAAATGAAGTATGAAAAGAAAAGGAACCAATAGCCAAAAGTGACAAGTGGAAGGAGAAATCCAAAGGGTGAAAAACCAGGGAAAACATACCGAAAATATAGCCCAGACTATGAGCATATGTGTCCTGTGCACGCCGATCACGGCCCCACACTGTGGTCCCAGCGTCACGCCAGTGCATTCTGGTGGCTACCGCCGAGACGGCAGACCGGAAGAGCAAACCGTCCCGCCGGCCGCCTGAAATACACTGTGAATGGAGTGCGGAACGTCGGCGTAGTGGCGTCATAAGATGACGTCACACGCCGGCCCCGAGCGTGGCGCCGATGCACGGGGAACCGCCCGCCCGATCCCCCGTGCCCGAAAGCAAAGGGAGAGAGGGAGGACGCGCGCCGTGCATCGCAGCTCCCGGCGGGGACAGCCCACAGCCAGCCCATCCACAAAGCCAGTGCCTAAATGGGAATATTATGTATCAAAATGGTAGTAATATGGATGTATGTTTGTCTGAGTGTATCCTGACAGTAAAGTATCTACATTCCCCAGTGGTAACTGGGAGATAATGCATAGCATGGTATTGGACAGGGAAATGTGGGCCAATACAATACAGAAATCGAAAGAAATAAGCCTGCTATACCAAAGTCAAGTCTCTCCATCCCTATTCAAATATAAAGGAGGGGGGAAGTTTGGGACTTTGAGTGAGGAGCACAATGGGACCAATTGTGTGCCTCCATCCCGGTTCAGTAGCCATAAAGGAAGTTTGGGACTTTGAATGAGAGACCTGACCAGGATAGCAGGAAAAAAGATGTTTCATTTATTGATACATACATGCAAATAATAAACATAACACAATGATAGTGTATATATTGACATCAACAGAGTAAAAAGAAGGATGGAATATCCCAATTCCAGTGTTCATAAAATCAACATAGCAAATTTTCCATACAGAGATATATTCATAAACATCAATAAGCTGCAATGGTCAACAGTATTGAGGTAATGGATCACATCATCATAATAACTCAACGCGTTTCGTGGACTGAGTATGCCACTTCATCAGGAGTAGATGTCTGATCTGTATATGTAAAAGAGTATGTGTAAGAAAATGGCAAATGAGGACAAATAAAGACTGGATGGGAGGGGGGGAGAGAGGAAATATAAACCTCAATTCCCCAAACTTACATTGCTCTGCAGGTAATTGCTGGCTTGGGGAATAGGACATGGTTAGGATAGCCTCCCACGGGAGCTGAGGGTCCACAGGGTGGGCAAGAAGGGCCAAACACACCACACACATGGAAAGTGTGGGCAGAAGTACATGGTGTAAAGATAATACTTATGGCAGCAGGACAGGAGATATCTGTCAAAATGTAAAAAAAATATATATATATATATTAGATATATGAATCAAAAGTACATACGTATTTAATAGTGGAGATGTCATGGTGTTGCTGCCAAAATGAGAGTATAGAAAATGCCCAAAGGAAGTGGGAGTCATCCACAGTGAGGTGAAACAGTGATGAAGTATGAAGTGTAAGAAACTGCGTACCCATAGTGTCAGAAATCAACCAAGTGATGAAGTAGCAGTATATACAAAGACCCCTACAAGGGGTATGGTAGTGTGCAGAGGTAAAAAATGAAGTATGAAAAGAAAAGGAACCAATAGCCAAAAGTGACAAGTGGAAGGAGAAATCCAAAGGGTGAAAAACCAGGGAAAACATACCGAAAATATAGCCCAGACTATGAGCATATGTGTCCTGTGCACGCCGATCACGGCCCCACACTGTGGTCCCAGCGTCACGCCAGTGCATTCTGGTGGCTACCGCCGAGACGGCAGACCGGAAGAGCAAACCGTCCCGCCGGCCGCCTGAAATACACTGTGAATGGAGTGCGGAACGTCGGCGTAGTGGCGTCATAAGATGACGTCACACGCCGGCCCCGAGCGTGGCGCCGATGCACGGGGAACCGCCCGCCCGATCCCCCGTGCCCGAAAGCAAAGGGAGAGAGGGAGGACGCGCGCCGTGCATCGCAGCTCCCGGCGGGGACAGCCCACAGCCAGCCCATCCACAAAGCCAGTGCCTAAATGGGAATATTATGTATCAAAATGGTAGTAATATGGATGTATGTTTGTCTGAGTGTATCCTGACAGTAAAGTATCTACATTCCCCAGTGGTAACTGGGAGATAATGCATAGCATGGTATTGGACAGGGAAATGTGGGCCAATACAATACAGAAATCGAAAGAAATAAGCCTGCTATACCAAAGTCAAGTCTCTCCATCCCTATTCAAATATAAAGGAGGGGGGAAGTTTGGGACTTTGAGTGAGGAGCACAATGGGACCAATTGTGTGCCTCCATCCCGGTTCAGTAGCCATAAAGGAAGTTTGGGACTTTGAATGAGAGACCTGACCAGGATAGCAGGAAAAAAGATGTTTCATTTATTGATACATACATGCAAATAATAAACATAACACAATGATAGTGTATATATTGACATCAACAGAGTAAAAAGAAGGATGGAATATCCCAATTCCAGTGTTCATAAAATCAACATAGCAAATTTTCCATACAGAGATATATTCATAAACATCAATAAGCTGCAATGGTCAACAGTATTGAGGTAGTGGATCACATCATCATAATAACTCAACGCGTTTCGTGGACTGAGTATGCCACTTCATCAGGAGTAGATGTCTGATCTGTATATGTAAAAGAGTATGTGTAAGAAAATGGCAAATGAGGACAAATAAAGACTGGATGGGAGGGGGGGAGAGAGGAAATATAAACCTCAATTCCCCAAACTTACATTGCTCTGCAGGTAATTGCTGGCTTGGGGAATAGGACATGGTTAGGATAGCCTCCCACGGGAGCTGAGGGTCCACAGGGTGGGCAAGAAGGGCCAAACACACCACACACATGGAAAGTGTGGGCAGAAGTACATGGTGTAAAGATAATACTTATGGCAGCAGGACAGGAGATATCTGTCAAAATGTAAAAAAAATATATATATATATATTAGATATATGAATCAAAAGTACATACGTATTTAATAGTGGAGATGTCATGGTGTTGCTGCCAAAATGAGAGTATAGAAAATGCCCAAAGGAAGTGGGAGTCATCCACAGTGAGGTGAAACAGTGATGAAGTATGAAGTGTAAGAAACTGCGTACCCATAGTGTCAGAAATCAACCAAGTGATGAAGTAGCAGTATATACAAAGACCCCTACAAGGGGTATGGTAGTGTGCAGAGGTAAAAAATGAAGTATGAAAAGAAAAGGAACCAATAGCCAAAAGTGACAAGTGGAAGGAGAAATCCAAAGGGTGAAAAACCAGGGAAAACATGTTTTTTTCTGCTATCCTGGTCAGGTCTCTCATTCAAAGTCCCAAACTTCCTTTATGGCTACTGAACCGGGATGGAGGCACACAATTGGTCCCATTGTGCTCCTCACTCAAAGTCCCAAACTTCCCCCCTCCTTTATATTTGAATAGGGATGGAGAGACTTGACTTTGGTATAGCAGGCTTATTTCTTTCGATTTCTGTATTGTATTGGCCCACATTTCCCTGTCCAATACCATGCTATGCATTATCTCCCAGTTACCACTGGGGAATGTAGATACTTTACTGTCAGGATACACTCAGACAAACATACATCCATATTACTACCATTTTGATACATAATATTCCCATTTAGGCACTGGCTTTGTGGATGGGCTGGCTGTGGGCTGTCCCCGCCGGGAGCTGCGATGCACGGCGCGCGTCCTCCCTCTCTCCCTTTGCTTTCGGGCACGGGGGATCGGGCGGGCGGTTCCCCGTGCATCGGCGCCACGCTCGGGGCCGGCGTGTGACGTCATCTTATGACGCCACTACGCCGACGTTCCGCACTCCATTCACAGTGTATTTCAGGCGGCCGGCGGGACGGTTTGCTCTTCCGGTCTGCCGTCTCGGCGGTAGCCACCAGAATGCACTGGCGTGACGCTGGGACCACAGTGTGGGGCCGTGATCGGCGTGCACAGGACACATATGCTCATAGTCTGGGCTATATTTTCGGTATGTTTTCCCTGGTTTTTCACCCTTTGGATTTCTCCTTCCACTTGTCACTTTTGGCTATTGGTTCCTTTTCTTTTCATACTTCATTTTTTACCTCTGCACACTACCATACCCCTTGTAGGGGTCTTTGTATATACTGCTACTTCATCACTTGGTTGATTTCTGACACTATGGGTACGCAGTTTCTTACACTTCATACTTCATCACTGTTTCACCTCACTGTGGATGACTCCCACTTCCTTTGGGCATTTTCTATACTCTCATTTTGGCAGCAACACCATGACATCTCCACTATTAAATACGTATGTACTTTTGATTCATATATCTAATATATATATATATATTTTTTTTACATTTTGACAGATATCTCCTGTCCTGCTGCCATAAGTATTATCTTTACACCATGTACTTCTGCCCACACTTTCCATGTGTGTGGTGTGTTTGGCCCTTCTTGCCCACCCTGTGGACCCTCAGCTCCCGTGGGAGGCTATCCTAACCATGTCCTATTCCCCAAGCCAGCAATTACCTGCAGAGCAATGTAAGTTTGGGGAATTGAGGTTTATATTTCCTCTCTCCCCCCCTCCCATCCAGTCTTTATTTGTCCTCATTTGCCATTTTCTTACACATACTCTTTTACATATACAGATCAGACATCTACTCCTGATGAAGTGGCATACTCAGTCCACGAAACGCGTTGAGTTATTATGATGATGTGATCCATTACCTCAATACTGTTGACCATTGCAGCTTATTGATGTTTATGAATATATCTCTGTATGGAAAATTTGCTATGTTGATTTTATGAACACTGGAATTGGGATATTCCATCCTTCTTTTTACTCTGTTGATGTCAATATATACACTATCATTGTGTTATGTTTATTATTTGCATGTATGTATCAATAAATGAAACATCTTTTTTCCTGCTATCCTGGTCAGGTCTCTCATTCAAAGTCCCAAACTTCCTTTATGGCTACTGAACCGGGATGGAGGCACACAATTGGTCCCATTGTGCTCCTCACTCAAAGTCCCAAACTTCCCCCCTCCTTTATATTTGAATAGGGATGGAGAGACTTGACTTTGGTATAGCAGGCTTATTTCTTTCGATTTCTGTATTGTATTGGCCCACATTTCCCTGTCCAATACCATGCTATGCATTATCTCCCAGTTACCACTGGGGAATGTAGATACTTTACTGTCAGGATACACTCAGACAAACATACATCCATATTACTACCATTTTGATACATAATATTCCCATTTAGGCACTGGCTTTGTGGATGGGCTGGCTGTGGGCTGTCCCCGCCGGGAGCTGCGATGCACGGCGCGCGTCCTCCCTCTCTCCCTTTGCTTTCGGGCACGGGGGATCGGGCGGGCGGTTCCCCGTGCATCGGCGCCACGCTCGGGGCCGGCGTGTGACGTCATCTTATGACGCCACTACGCCGACGTTCCGCACTCCATTCACAGTGTATTTCAGGCGGCCGGCGGGACGGTTTGCTCTTCCGGTCTGCCGTCTCGGCGGTAGCCACCAGAATGCACTGGCGTGACGCTGGGACCACAGTGTGGGGCCGTGATCGGCGTGCACAGGACACATATGCTCATAGTCTGGGCTATATTTTCGGTATGTTTTCCCTGGTTTTTCACCCTTTGGATTTCTCCTTCCACTTGTCACTTTTGGCTATTGGTTCCTTTTCTTTTCATACTTCATTTTTTACCTCTGCACACTACCATACCCCTTGTAGGGGTCTTTGTATATACTGCTACTTCATCACTTGGTTGATTTCTGACACTATGGGTACGCAGTTTCTTACACTTCATACTTCATCACTGTTTCACCTCACTGTGGATGACTCCCACTTCCTTTGGGCATTTTCTATACTCTCATTTTGGCAGCAACACCATGACATCTCCACTATTAAATACGTATGTACTTTTGATTCATATATCTAATATATATATATATATTTTTTTTACATTTTGACAGATATCTCCTGTCCTGCTGCCATAAGTATTATCTTTACACCATGTACTTCTGCCCACACTTTCCATGTGTGTGGTGTGTTTGGCCCTTCTTGCCCACCCTGTGGACCCTCAGCTCCCGTGGGAGGCTATCCTAACCATGTCCTATTCCCCAAGCCAGCAATTACCTGCAGAGCAATGTAAGTTTGGGGAATTGAGGTTTATATTTCCTCTCTCCCCCCCTCCCATCCAGTCTTTATTTGTCCTCATTTGCCATTTTCTTACACATACTCTTTTACATATACAGATCAGACATCTACTCCTGATGAAGTGGCATACTCAGTCCACGAAACGCGTTGAGTTATTATGATGATGTGATCCATTACCTCAATACTGTTGACCATTGCAGCTTATTGATGTTTATGAATATATCTCTGTATGGAAAATTTGCTATGTTGATTTTATGAACACTGGAATTGGGATATTCCATCCTTCTTTTTACTCTGTTGATGTCAATATATACACTATCATTGTGTTATGTTTATTATTTGCATGTATGTATCAATAAATGAAACATCTTTTTTCCTGCTATCCTGGTCAGGTCTCTCATTCAAAGTCCCAAACTTCCTTTATGGCTACTGAACCGGGATGGAGGCACACAATTGGTCCCATTGTGCTCCTCACTCAAAGTCCCAAACTTCCCCCCTCCTTTATACCTTCAAAACCAAGAAACGTCTCTGGCTCATCCTGCTTCCTCTTCTGCTGCAGTCTCGGCCGCTCCAGCCACCTCTGTAGTCATACCGGCACCTGCCACCCCGCAAACAGACGATCTGTCAGCAACACCACCACCTGGGTCACCAACAACCATCTCCACAATGTCCCGTGGAAGTGTTCAGCTTTCCATCTCCCAAACACTTGAGAGGAAGAGGAAGTACCCCCCTACCCACCCGCGATCCCTGGCCCTGAATGCCAGCATTTCACAATTATTGGCCTTTGAAATGCTGTCATTCCGTCTGGTGGAGACGCCCAGTTTTAAAAAGCTTATGTCGGTGGCTGTCCCACAGTACGTCGTGCCCAGCCGCCACTACTTTTCCAGGCAAGCCATCCCTTCCCTGCACAACCAAGTGGGGGAAAAAATCAGGTGTGCACTGCGCAACGCCATCTGTGCCAAGGTCCACCTAACTACCGATACGTGGACCAGTAAGCACGGTCAGGGGCGTTATATCTCGCTAACGGCACACTGGGTAAATGCAGTGGCGGATAGGCCTGAGGCGGATAGCAATTTGGCGCATGTCCTTCCACCACCGAGGATTGCATTGTGCTTCAGTTTGCCTCCTGTTCCTAACTCATCCTACTCCGCTACCTCATCCTCTACCGCCTCCTCATCCGGACAGCGTAATACCTTCACCACCAACTTCAGCACGGCCAGGGCTAAACGACAGCAGGCAGTTTTACAACTTGCCTGTTTGGGGGACAAACCACACACCGCGCAGGAGTTGTGGAGGAGCATGGAACAGCAGACAAATGAGTGGTTGCTGCCAGCGAGCCTCAAGCCCGGCCTGGTGGTGTGCGATAATGGGCGAAATCTCATAGCAGCTCTGGGCCTAGCCGGTTTGACGCACATCCCTTGCCTGGCGCATGTGCTGAATTTGGTGGTGCAGAGGTTCCTTAAAAACTACCCCGATATGTCAGAGCTGCTGCAGAAAGTGCGGGCCGTCTGTGCGCACTTTCGGCGTTCTCACCCTGCTGCTGCTCGCCTGGCAGCGCTGCAGCGTAACTTCGGCCTTCCCGCTCACCGCCTCATATGTGACGTGCCCACAAGGTGGAACTCCACCTTGCACATGCTGCAAAGACTGTGCGAGCAGCAGCAGGCCATAGTGGAGTTTCAGCTGCAGCACGCACGCGTGAGTCGCTCTGCGGAACAGCACCACTTCACCACCAATAACTGGGCCTCCATGCGAGACCTGTGTGCCTTGTTACGCTGTTTTGAGTACTCCACCAACATGGCCAGTGGCAATGACGCCGTTCTCAGCTTAACTATCCCACTTCTATGCCTCCTTGAAAAAACAACTCGGGTGATGATGGAAGAGGATGTGGCACAGGATGAGGAGGAGGATGAAGAGGTAACATTTCAAAGGCTTTCAGGGCAGTCATTCGCAAGGGGCTCCGAGGGTGGGTTCCTGCACACACAAATGCCAGGGACACAATTGTCCAGCAGGGGCACAGTTCTGGAGGATGAGGAGGAGGAGGAGCTGGGGGAGGAGCTGGAGGAGGAGATGGAACCATGTTCACAGCAGGGTGGCACCCAGGCCAGCTCATGGCCATCACTGGTGCGTGGCTGGGGGGATACAGAGGACACGGACGATACACCTCCCACAGAGGACAGCCTTTCGTCGCCTCTGGGCAGCCTGGCACACATGAGCGATTACATGCTGCAGTGTCTCCACAACGACCGCCGAGTTGCCCACATTCTAACTTGTGCTGATTACTGGGTGGCCACGCTGCTGGATCCCCGTTACAAGGACAACGTACCGTCCTTAATTCACTCACTGGAGCGCAATCGCAAGATGCGCGAGTACAAGCGCACGCTGGTAGATGCGATGCTGCTGGCATTCCCATCTGACAGCGGGGCCACAGTGGAAGCACAAGGCAGAGGAGGAGGAGGAGGAGGAGGAGGAGGAGGAGGTCGCCAACGCAACCAGGGCACCGCCAGCACCTCAGAAGGCAGGGTTAGCATGGCCGAAATGTGGAAAAGCTTTGTCAGCACGCCACAACAAACAGCAGCACCAGCAGCTCAGATGGAACGTCTTAGCAGGAGGCAGCATTTTACCAACATGGTGGAGGAGTATGTGTGCACACGCCTACATGTAGTGAATGAGGGGTCTGCCCCCTTCAACTTCTGGGTCTCCAAATTGGGCACATGGCCTGAGCTTGCCCTTTACGCCTTGGAGGTGCTGGCGTGCCCTGCAGCCAGTGTATTATCTGAACGGGTATTTAGCACGGCTGGGGGCATTATAACAGACAAGCGCAGCCGCCTGTCCAGAGACAATGTGGACAAGCTCACGTTCATTAAAATGAACCAGGCATGGATCCCACGGGACTTTTCCGTACCTTGTGAAGAATAGCAATGGATACCGACCTTACCCACCCATTGTTCCATTTTTGCTCTTTCTCACTGTTTTGGGGTGTACCCTCATTTAAAATTTGTGAAAAGAATCAGTGTTGGCTACCTCGTCCTCCTCCTCAGGGCCAGATTAACGTAGGGGCTATTGGAGCTGCAGCTCTAGGCCCCTACCTTTTATATAGGCCCCGGGTTGGCCATATTCACTGTGACCGCTCTTCTGTCACTTGTAAACACAGAAGTCTGGCTTCTATGCTCGCTTCCCCAGGCAGCACCCTCAGAACCTCCCCACACAGCGCGAAGGCCTGACAAGGAGGGACAGTTGCCGATGCATGGATGTGTTTATGGGCTTCAGAGACAGCATCCCATGTTGAATTAGGCATGCATGGCTGCACCCTTCCTCCTCTGGGTGCATGCCAAGGCACGGCCCTTAAGGCCCTTCAAACTCCTCCAAAATCCTCAGCACCAAGACCATGATGCTCTTAATCCGGCCCTGGTCCTCCTCCACCGCCGCTTCCACCTACACCGCCCATAGGTGTGCGCAGCCTATTGCATTGGGTGTGCACCCCAAAGTTGAAATACACATGCATGTGTTTGCCTACATGTACATGGCCCCGATACATTACTCTCCCTGCTGGCAAAGAGAAATAGAGCAGAGCAGGTCCGAGGGAGATCTTTCCCATCTCCTCACTGGCAAACAGAGCGATAATGCTATGTGCCCTAGGTGATTAGGGTGTGCCCAGGTACACCTGGCACACCCTGTGCGCACGCCTATGACACCGCCACATCCACTACCACCTCAACCTCCCTCCTACTCCATATGGGCCTCGTCCTTCAGAGATGAAGAACATTGTTTTATTTTTCTGTTTTTTTTTTGTTGTTTTAAGTTATTTCCCTATCCACATTTGTTTGCAGAGCACTTGCCATGCTCTTAACTACGTTTTGCTGCCATTTGCAGCACTCTAGCCCTTTCCATTGGTGTTTTAGAGCCATTTTAGTGCCTTAAAGTTCGGGTCCCCATTGACTTCAATGGGGTTCGGTGTCCGGGAAAAGTTTGGTAAAAGTCCGGGACACGGACCCGGACCTTTTTTTAAAGTTCGGCCGAACCCGTCGAACACGGACATCTAGGTGTCCGCTCAACCCTAATAGGGATAGGGTTGGGGTTAGGGATAGGGTTAGGGATAGGGTTGGGGTTAGGATTAGGGATAGGGTTAGGGTTAGGATTAGGATTAGGGATAGGGATAGGGTTAAGGATAGGGTTAGGGATAGGGTTGGGGTTAGGATTAGGTTTAGGATTAGGGTTAGTGATATGGTTAAGGTTAGGGTTAGAGATAGGGTTAGGGATGGGGTAAGGGATAGGGTTGGGGTTAGGGTAAGGGTTGGGGTTAGGGTTAGAATTAGGGATAGGGTTAGGGTTAGAGTTAGGGATAAGGTTAGGGTTAGGGATAGGGTTAGGGTTAGGGTTAGGGTAAGGGAAAGGGTTGGGGTTAGGGATAGGGTTAGAGTTAGGTTTAGGGATAGGGTTGGGGTTAGGGAAAGGGTTGGGGTTAGGGTAAGGGGTGGGGTTAGGGTTAGAATTAGGGATAGGGATCAGGGTTAGGGTTAGAGTTAGAGTTAGGGATAAGGTTAGGGTTAGGGATAGGGTTAGGGTTAGGGAAAGGGTTGGGGGTTAGGGATAGGGTTAGAGTTAGGGTTAGGGATAGGGTTAGGGTTAGGGATAGGGATAGGGATAGGGATAGGGATGGGGTTAGGGAAAGGGTTAGGGATGGGGTTAGGGTTTGGGGTGGGGTTAGGGATAGGGTTAGGGATGGTGTTAGGGTTGGGGTTAGGGTTAGAATTAGGGATAGGGATTAGGGTTAGAGTTAGGGATAAGGTTAGGGTTAGGGATAGGGTTAGGGTTAGGGATAGGGTTAGGGTTAGGGAAAGGGTTGGGGGTTTAGGATAGGGTTAGGGTTAGAGTTAGGGTTAGGGATAGGGTTGGGTTTAGGGAAAGGGTTGGGGTTATGGATTGGGTTAGGGTTAGGAATAGGGTTAGGATTAGGTATAAGGTTAGGGTTAGGATTAGGGATAGGGTTAGGGTCAGGGTTAGGGATAGGGTTGGGGTTAGGGTTAGGGATAGGGTTAGTGTTAGGGATAGGGTTAGGTTTAGGGTTATGGTTGGGGTAAGGGATAGAGTTAGGGATAGTGATAGGGTTGGGGTCAGGGATAGGGTTAGGGATAGGGTTGGGTTTAGGATTAGGGATAGGGTTGGGGTTAGGGTTAGGTTTAGGATTAGGGTTAGTGATATGGTTAAGGTTAGGGTTAGGGTTAGAAATAGGGTTAGGGATGGGGTAAGGGATAGGGTTGGAATTAGGGTAAGGTTAGGGTTAGAATTAGGGTTAGGGTTAGGGTTAGAGTTACGGATAAGGTTAGGGTTAGGGTTAGGGTAAGGGAAAGGGTTGGGGGTTAGGGATAGGGTTAGAGTTAGGGTTAGGGATAGGGTTGGGGTTAGGGAAAGGGTTGGGGTTAGAGATTGGGTTAGGGTTAGGGTTAGGGATGGGATAAGGGATAGGGTTGGGGTTAGGGTAAGGGGTGGGGTTAGGGTTAGAATTAGGTATAGGGATTAGGGTTAGGGTTAGAGTTAGAGTTAGGGATAAGGTTAGGGTTAGGGATAGGGTTAGGGTTAGGGAAAAGGTTGGGGGTTAGGGATAGGGTTAGAGTTAGGGTTAGGGATAGGGTTGGGGTTAGGGAAAGGGTTGGGGTTAGGGATTGGGTTAGGGTTAGGGATAGGGTTAGGATTAGGGATAAGGTTTGGGTTAGGATTAGGGATAGGGTTAGGTTTAGGGTTAGGGATAGGGTTGGGTTTAGGTTTATGGTTGGGGTTAGGGATAGGGTTAGGATTAGGGATAGGTTTAGGGTCAGGTTTAGGGATAGGGTTAGGGATAGGGTTGGGGTTAGGGTTAGGATTAATGATAGAGTAAGGGTTAGGCATAGGGTTAGGGTTAAGGTTAGGGATAGGGTTAGAGTTAGGGTAAAGGTTAGGATTAGGGATAGGGTTAGAGTTCGGGTTAGGATGTGGGATAGGGTTAGAGTTAGGGATAGGGTTGGGGTTAGGATTAGGGATAGGGTTAGGGTTAAGGATAGGGTTAGGGATAAGGTTGGGGTTAGGGTTATGGTTAGGATTAGGGATAAGGTTAGGGTTAGGGTTTAGGGTTGGGGTTAGGGATAGGGATAGGGTTAGGGTAAGGATTAGGGATAGGGTTGGGGTTAGGGTTATTGTTAGGGATAGGGTTAGGATTAGGGTTAGGGATAGGGTTAGCATTAGGGATAGGGTTAGGGTTATGGTTAGGTTAGGGTTAGGTTTAGGGTTAGGTATAGGGTTAGGGTGAAGGTTAGGGATAGGGTTAGGGTTAGGGATAGGGTTGGGGTTAGGGTTAGGGATAGGGTTAGGGTTAGGGATAGGGTAAGGGTTAGGGATAGGGATAGGGATGGGGTTATGGAAAGGGTTGGGGGTTAGGGATAGGGTTAGAATTAGGGTTAGGGATAGGGTTGGGGTTAGGGAAAGGGTTGGGGTTAGGGATTGGGTTAGGGATAGGGTTAGGATTAGGGATAAGGTTTGGGTTAGGATTAGGGATAGGGTTAGGTTTAGGGTTAGGGATAGGGTTGGGTTTAGGGTTATGGTTGGGGTTAGGGATAGGGTTAGGATTAGGGATAGGGTTAGGGTCAGGTTTAGGGATAAGGTTATGGATAGGGTTGGGGTTAGGGTTAGGATTAATGATAGAGTAAGGGTTAGGCATAGGGTTAGGGTTAAGGTTAGGGATAGGGTTAGAGTTAGGGTAAAGGTTAGGATTAGGGATAGGGTTAGGGTTAGAGTTCGGGTTAGGATGTGGGATAGGGTTAGAGTTAGGGATAGGGTTAGAGTTAGGGATAGGGTTGGGGGTTAGGATTAGGGATAGGGTTAGGGTTAAGGATAGGGTTAGGGATAGGGTTGGGGTTAGGGTTATGGTTAGGATTAGGGATAAGGTTAGGGTTAGGGTTTAGGGTTTAGGGTTGGGGTTAGGGATAGGGATAGGGATAGGGTTAGGGTTAGGGTTAGGGTAAGGATTAGGGATAGGGTTGGGGTTAGGGTTATTGTTAGGGATAGGGTTAGGATTAGGGTTAGGGATAGGGTTAGCATTAGGGATAGGGTTAGGGTTATGGTTAGGTTAGGGTTAGGTTTAGGGTTAGGGTTAGGGTTAGGGATAGGGTTAGGGTGAAGGTTAGGGATAGGGTTAGGGTTAGGGATAGGGTTGGGGTTAGGGTTAGGGATAGGGTAAGGGTTAGGGATAGGGAAAGGGTTGGGGGTTAGGGATAGGGTTAGAGTTAGGGTTAGGGATAGGGTTGGGGTTAGGGAAAGGGTTGGGGTTAGGGATTGGGTTAGGGTTAGGGATAGGGTTAGTGTGACGGTGCTAACCGTCACTATGTGTGACGGATCACCCTGTCCCTGGATTGTAAACCCCTTTGTGTCATTTTCCTATGAGTTTGGGACATTGCACTTTTATTGTATTTTATTTCCTCTTTATTCATCCTCTGAACAAAGGAAGATGGCAGCATAGGCGGCTTTCTAATTAGGCAAATTAGGCGGTCGCCTAAGGCCTCGCACCTACAGGGGCCTTAAGGCCAGTGGCGGAGCGACAACATTTAGAACGGCGCAGTCAGAGAAATCTCCCAAGTAAAAGATTGTTTTAAATCCTCGGATATAAAAGTTGCAGCAATGTGCTGCAGTCCCTTCACTGCGGCTGCCAGGTGTCTGTTGTCTGCTGACACTTACCCTGCCTTTTCTGCCTGGGGATTGGCCGTCTGATCATGTAATCCTAAGATGTGAAGGAATCGGTGGGCGTGTACCTGTCCTGCATCAGTAGGAAGTGACTGCCCGGTCAGCTCACTCTGCTATCATCGGTTGTTGCTCTGGGAGGAGAGCTCTGCCCTGGCCCAGGAACATACAGGTAACCAGGCTCCGAACTTGTCACTCTGTAGGCTGGTCATAGATTTGTGGTGTCTAATACGCAAAGGGGGTGAGTAGCCCCAGGGAAGTTGGAAGAGTCTTAGAATGGTTGGTGGAGGAGGAGGAGAAGAAGAAGGCCCTAGGTGGCTAGGGGCGGAGAGGGGGGCTGGAAGAGAAGGAGAGGGCCCCTGGGTGGCTAGGGGAAAAGGAGAGGGCACCTGGGTGGCTAGGGGAAAAGGAGAGGGCCCCTGGGTGGCTAGGGGAAAAGGAGAGGGCCCCTGGGTGGCTAGGGGAAAAGGATAGGGCCCCTGGGTGGCTAGGGAAAGAGGAAAGGGCCCCTGGGTGGCTGAAGGAGAAGGAGAGGGCGCCTGGGTGGCTGAGGGAGAAGGATAGGCCCCCTGGGTGGTTGAGGGAGAAGGAGCAGGCCCCTGGGTGGCTGAGGGAGGAGGAGAGGGCTCCTGGGTGGCTGGGGGAGAATGAGATGGCCCCTGGGTGGCTGAGGGCGAAGGAGATGGCCCTTGGGTGGCTGAGGGAGGAGGAGAGGGCTCCTGGGTGGCTGGGGGAGAATGAGATGGCCCCTGGGTGGCTTAGGGAGAAGGAGATGGCCCTTGGGTGGCTGGGGGAGAAGGAGATGGCTCCTGGGTGGCTGGGGGAGACGGAAATGGCCCCTGGGTGGCTGAGGGAGAAGGAGAGGGCCCTTGGGTGGCTGGGGGAGAAGGAGATGGCCCTTGGGTGGCTGAGGGAGAAGGAGATGGCCCTTGGGTGGCTGGGGGAGAAGGATATGGCTCCTGGGTGGCTGGGGGAG
This sequence comes from Pelophylax lessonae, assembly GCF_965119305.1. Taxonomy (NCBI): domain Eukaryota; kingdom Metazoa; phylum Chordata; class Amphibia; order Anura; family Ranidae; genus Pelophylax; species Pelophylax lessonae. The sequence continues at coordinate 190,057,338 of NC_138776.1, read as the reverse complement.
AAGGAGATGGCCCTTGGGTGGCTGGGGGAGAAGGACATGGCCCCTGGGTGGCTGGGGGAGAAGGACATGGCCCCTGGGTGGCTGGGGGAGAAGGAGAGGGCCCCTGGGTGCCTCGGGGAGAAGGAGAGGGCCCCTGGGTGGCTCGGGGAGGAGAGGGCCCCTGGGTGGCTGGAGGAGGAGAAGGACAGGGCCCCTGGGTGGCTGGAGGAGAAGGACAGGGCCCCTGGGTGGCTGGAGGAGGAGAAGGAGAGGGCCAGTGGGTGGCTGGAGGAGGAGAAGGAGAGGGCCCCTGGGTGGCTGGAGGAAAAGGAGAGGGGCCCCTGGGTGGCTGGGGAAGAAGGAGGGGGCCCGTGGGTGGCTGGGGGAGAAGGAAAGGGCCAGTGGGTGGCTGGGGGAGAAGGAGAGGGCCCCTGGTTGGCTGGGGGAGGAGGAGAGGCCCCCCGTGACGCCAGAGTCAGTTGCCAGGAAAGAGAGTGGAAAGAGAGTGGAGCTGAGCCAGTCCTGCATATCTGACATCAAAGCCAAACATGGTAGAGCTGGAGCCCTTTGCCCTACACAATGACAGCACCCGAGGTAGAAGGTGAGGGGTAGCGGGGCTGTGACATTATATAGCATATGTACATTATTGGTAGTTTTGGTTGGAGTTGTCCTTTAGATGTTTAACTCTGTTGTTTTTTCCCCCCAGCTGTGAGGGACTGAGGAATGACAGCCCACTATGAGGGACTTATAGTGCCCTAGAATGTGGAGGACTGAGGAATCCTCAGTCCCTCGCAGAGGGCACTACAAGTTCCAGAATAGCAGGCTGCCATGCCTTAGTCCCCACAGAGGGCACTACAAGTCTTAGCATAGCAGGCAGTAGTTCCTCAGTCCCCTACAGAGAGCAGTACAAGTCCAAGCATAGCAGGCTTCCATTCCTCAGGGAGGAATGGCAGTGCACTATGCTGGAATTTACAGTGCCCTCTGTGGGGACTCAGGTATGGCAGCCTTCTGCAGTAGGACTTGTCGTGCCCTAGACTGTGGCGGACTGAGGAAGGGAAGTGTAAGGGGGTCTCTGGAAACTCTGATTCAAGGGGGAGCTTTGGTGACCACAGAGTTCCCTTTTACACCAGAGTCCCCAGCTTTCCCCTTCAAATCAGGGTTCCCAGAACTCTCCTTACATCAGAGTCTCCAGCATTCCCCCTTAAATCAGGGTTCCCAGAACTCCTCTTACATCAGGGTCTTCAGAGTTCCCTCTTACAGTCTAAGGGGGAAACTCTGGAGACTCTGATGTAAAGGGGGCTCTATGAAATTTGATTTAAGAGGCGGACTCTAATGTTAAGAGGAATTCTGTGGACTCTGATGTAAGGAGGAGATGCTGGGGGGAATCTGATTTAAAGGAAAACTCTTATGTAAGGGGGGACACTGAACTCTAATGTAAGGAGGGACTCAGGGAATCATGACCTATAGGAAATTCTGGGGACTGTGATGTAAGAGCATATATATATATATATATATATATATATATATATATATATACATACATACATACATACATACATACATACATACATACTTGATGTTTAAGGCTCTTAATATATGCAATTTATACAGTTATTTTTTATCGCTTGAATTATTTTCCCATTATGGGCGTGAGCGGGGCCTCATGTCCAAGTTTTGCCTTAGGCCTCACAAAGCCTAGAGCCGCCTCTGGATGGCAGGACTCATGCCATTGAGTTAATGTAATGTAATGTTACAGCCCACCCCCCCCCCCCCCTTCCTGTTCCTGTGTCTAAGTGTGTGGATTCATGATACAGACAATAGCCTGAGCTGGGCTGGAGACATCTCTCCGCAGGGGGTGTGTATTAAGACTTGCAGTTTCAAATGTACAAATGTTCAGTTCTCATTGGTTGTTGGTTGGTCCTTGTCTCATCCCCCCCCCTGCAAGGCTAAGGGGAGTGCCCCTTAGCTGTGTGTAACTGTCTGTCTTGGAATGTAATAAACAGTTCCTGTTTTTACCCTCAACTCGGAGCTTTGTCTAGTTTTTGGAGGGGGATTTATTATACAGAAAGCCGTTCGATTGTTTGGGGCTCTCTTTGGATGATTATTCGTATGCTGGTGTGCTACAGGGGTAATTCGTACATGCTGCAAAGGTGGTACATCCACTAAACGGCGGTTTCATTCCTTTTTACGCTGAGGTTCGTAACAATTGGTGGCAAGCGACGGGATGAGTCCCACCGCCCAGAACAGCTACCGATGCAGTATGAGGAGCTGAAACGGATTACCCTCAAAAAGTTATTGCAACGTAGAGGACGACCAGCAGGTAATTTAAAGAAACGAGAGAGTATTGCTCAATTGTTGGAGATGGATGCAGCACAAGAAAGGGAGAGAGCTAATGTGACCGGCATCTTGGATTTAACACCCGAGGAAATACAATTTAACCGGGCAGTGCAAATAAGGCTGGCACATTTTGGCCCCAACCCTACAGCTGATATTGTGGAATGAGTGCAAGCAGCGGTAACAGCCCAACTGCAAGGAAGAGGAGCGGCAGCAGCGGAGGTACCCCATAATAATGTGGGAAGAAAGAAGGTACCTTTTGCTGCGTTTAAAACTTTTGTGGAATCTGAGGGGGAGATTGATGGATTTTTGGCAGACTTTGAAAGGCAGTGTACCTTACACAGGGTGCCCACGGACGAATGGGTCACCATCCTCTCTGGGAAATTGTCCGGCCGGGCCAGCGATGCTTTTCGGGCCATCCCAGAGGAGGACATTATAGATTACCAGGCCGTTAAAGATGCCCTGTTGGCCAGGTATGCAGTAACGCCAGAAGTATACCGGCGGAGGTTCAGAGAGACCCCCAAGCAAGCCAGTGACTCCTATATGGAGTGGGCATGCAGAGTACACCGTGCAGCAACCCACTGGATGGCATGATGCCAAGCTGTATCTGGGGAGGAGATCTTACAAGTGTTTATGTTGGAACATTTCTTCAACAAGTTACCTGCCGGGGTCAGAGAATGGGTCCGGGACCGTAAACCCTCCACTTTCCCGGAAGCCGCTCGATTGGCAGATGAATATACAGACGCTCGTAAGCTGTATGATAATGTGCCCAAAGCTCCTGCCAGGGTGGAATACCGACAAGCAGCACCCACCAATACTACTATTTACCAGGCTCCAGCACACCGCACCCCGGCTTTGCCTGAAACCGACAGCTATGCCCAGCCACCCCGTTTTAACTCCAGGGATTATTCGCAACCCATCCGGTGCTTTGGATGCAAACAGCTTGGGCACAAAAGGCCGGAGTGCCCGTTGAACACAGCCAACCAGGCGCAGTCATGGAGACGGCCAGCCGGCGGAAATCTACGCAACTACCAGCCTGCTGCTCACTGCATTGAGCAGGAGGAATGTCGGGGCGTCCTCCATGAAGCAGACCCGGTCCAAGCCGTCCACTATTACCATGGCCACAGGCAGCAACAACCTAGCCTCAGACCAATGCTCAAGCCCCGGATTACCAATCTTGGACCACCCCTACCACAGAGAGGGGGGGACTCCTCCAACTCGCAGGCACGCAGATACCAATCCCGCAGTGGGGTACAGTGCTACAGGTGCAAGCAGGTTGGGCACTACCAACGAGACTGTACCCAGAGCAGGGACCAAGCTGCATGGATCCGACCAGGGTCACCCCCTCCAGTAAAGAAAACGGTCCCCTACTATCACGCAGAGGCTCCCCCAGTCATACCAATATTCAAGCCCACTGAGATGCAATTGGGTACCCTTCACGAAGCTGACCCAGTGAAAGCCGCTACAGAGAACCGCCAGCACCATTGCCAATCTGTCCAGTTAAACGGAAAGCCTGTGCGAGGTCTCCGAGACACGGGAGCCACTCTCACTTTGGTCAAGCGACATTTGGTCCCAGATGCCGCCCGAACTGGAGGTTCAGTAGTGGTACGGGTAGCAGGGGGAGGGGTGCACCAGATACCCACTGCGAGGGTCCACTTGAATTGGGGTGCTGGGTCAGGTATGATTGATGTGGGGTTGATACAGGAGCTCCCCACCGATGTCTTACTGGGGAACGACCTAGGCCACTTGACCTCAGCGTTCCTGCCGGTCCAGATCCTGGGCCCACATCACGGAGACCTACTTACATTCTGAGGTCCAGATGCTTTAATGTTTGGATGGAGTGCAGTCATATGGGATAGGTTTTGGTTTGGGAGGGGAGGGCCATGGCAGATTTACTTGGAACTCCCTGGATTGACTCTTTGGGACTTGTTACCCGACTAATTCAGGCACAGACCAGTTGGAGGTCTGGTACCTGGAATTAGTCTACCTTTGGGGGGAAGAGATGTGACGGTGCTAACCGTCACTATGTGTGACGGATCACCCTGTCCCTGGATTGTAAACCCCTTTGTGTCATTTTCCTATGAGTTTGGGACATTGCACTTTTATTGTATTTTATTTCCTCTTTATTCATCCTCTGAACAAAGGAAGATGGCAGGACTCATGCCATTGAGTTAATGTAATGTAATGTTACAGCCCACCCCCCCCCCCTTCCTGTTCCTGTGTCTAAGTGTGTGGATTCATGATACAGACAATAGCCTGAGCTGGGCTGGAGACATCTCTCCGCAGGGGGTGTGTATTAAGACTTGCAGTTTCAAATGTACAAATGTTCAGTTACATAGTTACATAGTTACATAGTAGGTGAGGTTGAATAAAGACAATAGTCCATCCAGTTCAACCTGTGTAGGTGTGTGTGACTGTAATCATCTAACATAGCCCTTTATCTCCTGATCCTTGAGATGTAAGTCTAAGAGTCTTTTGAAAGTCACCATACTACCCGCAGAAACCACCTCTTGTGGTAGACAATTCCACAATCTTGTAGCCCTAACAGTAAAGAACCCCCCACGTTGCCTGAGGTTAAAACGCTTCTCCTCTAATCGCATTGTATGTCCTCGAGTCCTCATGCAATTCCTTCGAATGAACAGCTTTTTTTCTAAGCTGAGATCCCCATTAAGATATTTATAAATTGCTATCATGTCCCCTCTCAGACGTTTCTTCTCCAGGGAAAATAAATCGAGCGATTGCAGCCGCTCTTCATAGGTAAGGTCCTCCAATCCCCTAATTAGTTTAGTTGCCCTTCTCTGGACTCTCTCCAGCTCCAACACATCCCTCCTGAGGACTGGCGACCAGAACTGGACAGAATACTCCAGATGCGGTCGGACCAGAGTTTTAAAAAGTGGAAGGATTATAGTCTTATCTCTGGAATACATCCCTTTCTTTATGCATGCTAATATTCTGTTGGCTTTGGAAGCTGCCGCTTGGCATTGCATGCTGTTGCCTAATCTATCATCAACCAAGACTCCCAGATCTTTCTCCATTTTTGAGTCCCCCAAGGGTTCCCCTCCTAACATGTATTGTGTTTTTATGTTTTTGGTCCCCAAGTGCAAAACCTTACACTTCTCCACATTAAACCTCATTTGCCATGTCGTATGCCCACTCCGTAATTTTGTCCAGGTCATTCTGTAGGATATCTTCTTCATGCTGTGCAGTTATTGCCCTGGCCAATTTTGTGTCATCTGCAAAAATTGATAACGAACTACTGATCCCGTCCTCAATGCTGTTTATGAATAAATTGAACAAGGTTGATCCCAGGACTGAGCCCTGGGGCACCCCGCTTACTACCTCAGCCCAGTCTGAGTATGCGCTGTTTATTACCACCCTTTGGACACGGCCTTTTAGCCAGTTCCGTATCCAAGAGCAAACCCTGCTGTCGATACCTGCAGACCTTATTTTATAAATTAAGCGCTTGTGGGAAACTGTATCAAACGCCTTAGCGAAATCCAAGTACACCACATCCACTGGTCTGCCCCTATCTAGCTCACAGCTCACTTCCTCGTAGAATGCTAAGAGATTGGTTTCTCATTGGTTCTCACAGTTCTCATTGGTTGTTGGTTGGTCCTTGTCTCATCCCCCCCCCCCTGCAAGGCTAAGGGGAGTGCCCCTTAGCTGTGTGTAACTGTCTGTCTTGGAATGTAATAAACAGTTCCTGTTTTTACCCTCAACTCGGAGCTTTGTCTAGTTTTTGGAGGGGGATTTATTATACAGAAAGCCGTTCGATTGTTTGGGGCTCTCTTTGGATGATTATTCGTATGCTGGTGTGCTACAGGGGTAATTCGTACATGCTGCAAAGGTGGTACATCCACTAAACGGCGGTTTCATTCCTTTTTACGCTGAGGTTCGTAACAGTTAGGATTAGGGATAAGGTTTGGGTTAGGATTAGGGATAGTGTTAGGTTAAGGGTTAGGGATAGGGTTGGGTTTAGGGTTATGGTTGGGGTTAGGGATAGGGTTAGGATTAGGGATAGTGTTAGGGTCAGGTTTAGGGATAGGGTTAGGGATAGGGTTGGGGTTAGGGTTAGGATTAATGATAGAGTAAGGGTTAGGCATAGGGTTAGGGTTAAGGTTAGGGATAGGGTTAGAGTTAGGGTAAAGGTTAGGATTAGGGATAGGGTTAGGGTTAAAGTTCGGGTTAGGATGTGGGATAGGGTTAGAGTTAGGGATAGGGTTAGGGATAGGGTTGGGGTTAGGATTAGGGATAGAGTTAGGGTTAAGGATAGGGTCTGGGATAGGGTTGGGGTTAGGGTTATGGTTAGGATTAGGGATAAGGTTAGGGTTAGGGTTTAGGGTTGGGGTTAGCGATAGGGATAGGGTTAGGGTAAGGATTAGGGATAGGGTTGGGGTTAGGGTTATTGTTAGGGATAGGGTTAGGATTAGGGTTAGGGATAGGGTTAGCATTAGGGATAGGGTTAGGGTTAGGTTTAGGGTTAGGGTTAGGGATAGGGTTAGGGTGAAGGTTAGGGATAGGGTTAGGGTTAGGGATAGGGTTGGGGTTAGGGATAGGGTAAGGGTTAGGGATAGGGATAGGGATAGGGATGGGGTTAGAGATAGGGTTAGGGTTAGGGATAGGGTTGGGGTTAGGGTTAGGGATAGGGTTGGGGTTAGGGTTAGGGATAGGGTTGGGGTTAGGATTCGGGATAGGGTAAGGGACAGGGATCGGGTTGGGGTTAAGGTTAGGGATAGGGTTAGGGTTAGGTTTAGGATTAGGGATAGGGTTGGGGTTAGGGATAGTGATAGGGTTGGGGTTAGGTTTAGGAATAGGGTTAGGGATAGCTTTAGAGATAGGGATGGAGTTGAGATTGGGTTTAGGGATAGGTTTAGGGTTATAAATAAGGTTGGGTTTAGGGTTGGGGTTAGGGCTAGTGTTAGGGTAAGGATTAGGGATAGGGTTAGGATTAGGGTTAGGGTTAGGGTTATGGATATTGTTGCAGTTAAGGTTAGGGTTTGGGATAGGGTTAGGGTTAAGGTTAGGTTTAAGGTTGGGGTCGGGGTTAGGGTTAGGGTTAGGGTCAGGATTGGGGTATGGTTTAGTGATAGGGTTAGGGTTAAGGATAAGGTTAGGGTTATGGTAAGGGTTAGGGATAAGGTTAGGGTTAGGGATAGGGTTAGGGATGGGGTTAGGGATAGGGTTAGGGATGGGGTTAGGGTTAGGGATAGGGTTGGGGTTAGGGTTCGAATTAGGGATAGGGATTAGGGTTAGAGTTAGGGATAAGGTTAGGGATAGGGTTAGGGATTGGGTTAGGGTTAGGGAAAGGGTTGGGTGTTAGGGATAGGGTTAGGGATAGAGTTAGGGTTAGGGATAGGTTGGGGTTAGGGAAAGGATTGGGGTTAGGGATTGGGTTAGGTTTAGGGATAAGGTTAGGATGAGGGATAGGGTTAGGATCAGGGATAGGGTTAGGGTTAGGTTTAGGGTTAGGGATAGGGTTGGGTTTAGGGTTATGGTTGGGGTTAGGGTTAGGGATAGGGTTAGGGTCAGGGTTAGGGTCAGGGTTATGGATAGGGTTAGGGATAAGGTTGGGGTTAGGGTTAGGATTAATGATAGAGTAAGTGTTAGGCATAGGGTTAGGGTTAAGGTTAGGGATAGGGTTAGAGTTCGGGTTAGGATGTGGGATAGAGTTAGAGTTAGGGTTAAGGATAGGGTTAGGGATAGGGTTGGGGTTAGGGTTATGGTTAGGATTAGGGATAAGGTTAGGGTTTAGGGTTGGGGTTAGGGATAGGGATAGGGTTAGGGTAAGGATTAGGGATAGGGTTATTGTTAGGGATAGGGTAAGGGTTAAGGTTAGGGATAGGGTTAGGGTTAGGGTTAGGATTAGGGTTAGGGATAGGGTTAGCATTAGGGATAGGGTTAGGTTAGGGTTAGGGATAGGGATAGGGATGGGGTTAGAGATAGTTTTAGGGTTAGGGATAGGGTTTAGGTTAGGGTTAGGGATAGGGTTAGGGATAGGGTTGGGGTTAGGATTAGGGATAGGGATAGGGTAAGGGATAGGGTAAGGGATAGGGTAAGGGATAGGGATCGGGTTGGGGTCAAGGTTAGGGATAGGGTTAGGCTTAGGGATAGGGTTGGGGTTAGGGTTGGGGTTAGGGATAGTGATAGGGTTGGGGTTAGGTTTAGGAATAGGGTTAGGGATAGGGTTAGAGATAGGGTTAGGGTAAGGATTAGGGATAGGGTTAGGATTAGGGTTAGGGATAGAGTTATGGATAGGGTTGCAGTTAAGGTTAGGGTTTGGGATAGGGTTAGGGTTAAGGTTTGGTTTAAGGTTGGGGTTGGGGTTAGGGTTAGGGTCAGGATTGGGGTATGGGTTAGGGATAGGGTTAGGGTTAGGGTTAAGGATAGGGTTAGGGTTATGGTAAGGGTTAGGGATAGGGTTAGGGTTAGGGATAGGGTTAGGGATGGGGTTAGGGTTAGGGATGGGGTTAGGGATAGGGTTAGGGATGGGGTTAGGGTTAGGGATAGGGTTGGGGTTAGGGTTAGGGTTCGAATTAGGGATAGGGATTAGGGTTAGAGTTAGGGATAAGGTTAGGGATAGGGTTAGGGATTGGGTTAGGGTTAGGGAAAGGGTTGGGGGTTAGGGATAGGGTTAGGGATAGAGTTAGGGTTAGGGATAGGGTTGGGGTTAGGGAAAGGATTGGGGTTAGGGATAAGGTTAGGATGAGGGATAGGGTTAGGATTAGGGATAGGGTTAGGGTTAGGGATAGGGTTGGGTTTAGGGTTATGGTTGGGGTTAGGGTTAGGGATTGGATTAGGGATAGGGTTAGGGTCAGGGTTATGGATAGGGTTAGGGATAGGGTTGGGGTTAGGGTTAGGATTAATGGTAGAGTTAGGGTTAGGCATAGGGTTAGGGATAGGGTTAGGGTTAGGGTTAAGTTAGGGATAGGGTTAGGGTTAGTGTTAGGGTTTAGGGTTAGGGTTAGGGCTAGGGTTAGGGTAAGGATTAGGGATAGGATTAGGGATAGAGTTGGGGTTAGGGTTAGGGATAGGGTTAAGGATAGGGTTAGGGTTAACCACTTAAGCCCCGGAAGATTTTGCCCCCTTCCTGACCAGGGGGTATTTTGCGATTCGGCACTGCGTGACTTTAACGGACAATTGCGCGGTCGTGCGACGCTGTACCTAAACGAATTTGACGTCCTTTTTTTCCCACAAACAGAGCTTTCTTTTGGTGGTATTTGATCACCTGGGCAATTTTTTGATCATGCGCTATAAACAAAAAAAGAGCGACAATTTTGCAAAAATAACAATATTTTTCACATTTTTTTATATGAAATTCCCCCCCCCAAAAAAATTGTAAAAATCAAATTTTTTTAACATTTTCGGCCAATTTGTTTTATGCTACATATGTTTGGTAAAAAAAAATCGCAAAAAGCGTATTTTGATTGGTTTGCGCATAAGTTATTGCGTTTACTAACAAAGGGAAAGATTTCTGTCATTTTTGTTGTTTTTTTTTAGCGCGTAATGGCGGCGATCTGCGATTTTTTTTGCGGTACTGCGACATTGCGGCGGACAGATCTGACCCTTGACTGACATTTTTGACACTTTTGGGGTTACCAGTGACATTTCTACAGTAATCAGTGCTATACATATGCACTGTTACTGTAAAAATACACTGGCAGTGAAGGGGTTAATTTATTTGAGAGGGAGGGGCTGTGTGTGTCCCTAGGGGCGTGATTCTAACTGTGATTGGCTGGGGCTTGAGGTGTAGGAACAATGATCAACGGTCCTACATAGTAGAACCGTGTGATCATTGTTTCTACACTGGGGAGAATGACAGGCGGCTTGTTTACATTAGCCGCCTGCCTTTCTCCCTCTCCCCCAATGATCGCCGTGTGACCGGCAGACATCGGGTCCGCCGGTCACACGCGCGGGGGGGTCCGTGTGAGGGGCTGACTGCCGCAGTAAATATACTGTGAGCAGTCGGCAAGTGGTTAAGGTTAGGGATAGGGTTAGGATTAGAGTTAGGGTTAGCGATAGGGTTAGGGATAGGGTTGGGGTTAGAGGTTATGGTTAGGTTAGGTTTAGGGTTAGGGATAGGGTAGGGGTTAGGGTTAGGGATAGGGTTAGAGTTAGGGTTAGGGTTAGGGTTAGGGTAAGGATTAGGGATAGGTTTAGGATTAGGGATAGGGTTGGGGTTAAGGTTAGGGATAGGGTTAGGGTTAAGAATAGGGTTAGGGTTTAGGTTAAAGATAGGGTTAGGATTAGGGATAGGGTAAGGGATAGGGTTAGGGATAGTGTTAGGGATAGGGTTGGGGTTAGGGATAGGGTTACTGTTAGGGATAGGGTTAGGATTAGGGATAGGGTTGGGGTTAGGGATAGGATTAGGGATAGGGTTTGGGATAGGGTTAGGGATAGGGTTGGGGTTGGGGTTTGGGTTGGGGTTTGGGTTGGGGTTAGGGATAGGGTTGGGGTTAGGGATAGGGTTAGGGTTAGGGATAGGGTTAGGATTAGGTTTAGGGATAGGGTGAGGGATAGGGTTTAGAAAAAGGGATGGGGTTGAGATTGGGGTTAGGGATAGGTTTAGGGTTGGGGTTAGGGTTAGGGTAAGGCTTAGGGATATGGTTAGGATTAGGTTTATTGATAGGGTTGCGGTTAGGGTTAGGGTTTGGGATAGGGTTAGGGTTAAGGTTATTGATAGGGTTTAGGGTTAGGGATAGTGTTAGGGTTGGGGTTAGGGTTAGGGATGGGGTTAGGGATAGGGTTAGGGATAGGGTAAGAGTTCGGGATAGGGAACGGGTTGGGGTTAGGGTTAGGGATAGGGTTGGGGTTAGGGTTAGGGATAGGGTTGGGGTTAGGGTTAGTGATAGGGTTAGGGTTAGGGTTGTACTCCTCTGTATACCACCGCATGTCTGACCCCCTGTACTCCTCTCCATACCACCTCATGCCTGACCCCCCTGCTCCTCTCCATAACACCCCCTGTCTGACCCCCTGTACTTCTCTCCATAGCACCCCATGTCTGACCCCCTGTACTCCTTTCCTCTCCCTACCACCTCATGTCTGACCCACCCACTCCTCTCCATACCACCCCATGTCTGACCCCCCCTGTACTTCTCTCTATACCACCTCATGTCTGACCCCCTGTACTCCTCTCCTCTCAATACCAACTCATGTCTGACCCCCTGTACTTCTCTCCTCTCCATAGCACCCCATATCTGACACCTTTTGCTCCTCTCCATACCACCCCCTGTCTGACCCCCTGTACTCCTCTCCTCTCCATACCACCCCATGTCTGACCCCTTGTACTCCTCTCTATACCACCCATGTCTGACCCCCTGTACTCCTCTCCTCTCCATACCACCCCCACCCCGTGCCTAACCCTCTGTACTCCTCTCCTCTCCATACCACCCCATGTCTGACCCCTGTACTCCTCTCCATACCACCCCATGTCTGACGCCCTGTACTTCTCTCCTTACCACCCCATATCTGACCCCCTGTACTCCTCTCCATAACCACCCCATGTCTGACCCCCTGTTCTTCCCTCCGTACCACCCCATGTCTGACCCCCTTGTACTCCTCTCCATACAACTCCATGTCTGATAGTGATGTCGCGAACCTAAAATTCGCTGTTCGCAAACGGCGAACGCGAACATCGGCAAATGTTCGCGAACCGGCGAACCGGGCGAACCGCCATAGACTTCAATAGGCAGGCGAATTTTAAAACACACAGGGACTCTTTCTGGCCACAAAAGTGATGGAAAAGTTGTTTCAAGGGGACTAACACCTGGACTGTGGTATGCCGGAGGGGGATCCATGGCAAAACTCCCATGGAAAATTACGTAGTTGATGCAGAGTCGGGTTTTGATCCATAAAGGGCATAAATCACCTAACATTCCTAAATTGCTTGGAATAACGTGCTTTAAAACATCTAGTGTGTGAATACGATCAGGTATAATGTTTTATCGGTCAAGTAGTGTAAGGGTTACGCCCGCTTCACAGTGACAGACCAAACTCTGACAGACCAAACTCCCCGTTTAACAACAGACAGTCAGTCCATTTGCACAACCGCAAACTCCCCATTTGCACAAGGTTGGATACCAAGCTAGCCATGTCCCGTTCCTTGTCCTCACTGACATCATTGAAGGTCTCTTCCTCCACCCAGCCACGTACAACACCAAGGGTCCCCGAAAGGTGAGAACAAGCCCCCTGGGATGCCTGCTGTGGCTGGTATTCCACCTCCTCAAAGCCACCTTCCTCCTCTGACTTCTCTTCTTCAGACTCCTCTCTCTGCGTTGCCACAGGTCCAGCAATTGACAACGACAAGGCTGCTTCTGGTGGTGATGGGGAGTGGACCACAACTCTTCCTCTTCATGCTCATCTACAGCCTTATCCAGTACTCTTCGCAGGGCACGCTCCAGAAAAAACGCATATGGGATGAGGTCGATGATGTTGCCTTGGGTTCGACTGACCACCAGGGTTGTCACCTCCACAAAAGGTGGCATGAGCCTACAGCCATTGTTCATGAGCATTCAGTAACGCGGCCAAAAAATACCCAGCTCCGCAGAAAGAATGAAAGAAAATGAATGTTTTTTCTATGAAAAATTATCCTGCGGATCGCTTTTGGTCTGTTCACAATGAAGCAACGACCTTATCATCTGGGGTGTGCCAACACACTCCTAGAGGTGATCGCTTCATTGTGATACGCAAGCCCCTTCACCACGACAAGGTAACGATCACGAAGGGGAATTGACACATGTATGTGCCTTTTTTTTTTGTTTTTTTGCAGCCACAGAGGCCAGAAAAATTAGGCATGTACACATGCATGAAAAAGCAGGTATTGTTGCAGCCGCTGCTGTAGCAGCGGCCTGAAAAATTGAGGTTTTCAAGGCAGAAAGTGCACTAAAACATTGCGGCTTGAACCGTAGTTGGTGGCGGAGACGTCACGTAAGTCATCCGGCATGCAGAGAATTATTAAAGACAGCAGCGTGTGGACCATTTTTAGGCCAAGGCATCTCAGTCATCACCAGGCCTTTTTTAGTCAAATGCATCCCCCACTGTCAGTCCCTTCGGGATCCATGCCTCATTCATCTTAATAAACGTGAGGTAATCAAGACTTTTTTGACCTAGGCGACTTCTCTTCTCAGTGACAATACCTCCTGCTGCGCTGAAGGTCCTTTCTGATAGCACACTTGAAGCAGGGCAGGCCAGAAGTTCAATGGCAAATTGGGATAGCTCAGGCCACAGGTCAAGCCTGCACACCCAGTAGTCAAGGGGTTCATCGCTCCTCAGAGTGTCAATATCTGCAGTTAAGGCAAGGTAGTCTGCTACCTGTCGGTCGAGTCGTTCTCTGAGGGTGGACCCCGAAGGGCTGTGGCGATGCATAGGACTAAAAAAACTCTGCATGTCCTCCATCAACAAGACGTCTGTAAAGCATCCTGTCCTTGCCGGCGTGGTTGTGGTGGTAGGAGGAGGATTACTTTCACCTCTTCCCCTGTTGGATTCCCGTTGTGCTGTGACATCACCCTTATATGCTGTGTAAAGCATACTTTTCAACTTATTTTGTAGCTGCTGCATCCTTTGAGACTGCCGGTAATTGGGTAACATATCAGAGACTTTCTGCTTATACTGGGGGTCTAGTAGCGTGGCCACCCAGTACAGGTCGTTCTCCTTCAGCCTTTTTATACGAGGGTCCCTCAACAGGCATGACAGCATGAAAGACCCCATTTGCACAAGGTTGGATGCCGAGCTACTCATGTCCAATTCCTCGTCCTCACTGATGTCATTGAAGGTGTGTTCTTCCCCCCAGCCACGTACAACACCACGGGTACCAGATAGGTGACAACGAGCACCCTGGGATGCCTGCTGTGGTTGGTGTTCCTCCTCCTCAAAGCCACATTCCTCCTCTGACTCCTCTTCCTCACACTCCTCTTCCAGTGTTGCCGCAGGTCCAGCAAGCGATGGTAAGGCTGTTTCTGGTGGTGGTGATGGTGACCACAACTCTTCCTCTTCACGCTCATCTACGGCCTGATCCAGCACTCTTCGCAGGGCAAGCTCCAGGAAAAAAAAAATATGGAATGATGTCGCTGATGGTGCCTTCGGTGCGACTCACTAGGTTTGTCACCTCCTCAAAAGGACACATGAGCCTACAGGCATTGCGCATGAGCGTCCAGTAACGTGGCAAAAAAATACCCAGCTCCGCAGATGCTGTCCTAGCACCCCGGTCATACAAATACTCGTTGACCGCTTTTTCTTGTTGGAGCAGGCGGTCGAACATTAGCAGTGTTGAATTCCAACGTGTCGGGCTGTCGCAAATCAAGCGCCTCACTGCCATGTTGTTTTGCCGCTGAATATCTGCAAAGTGCGCCATGGCCGTGTAGGAACGCCTGAAATGGCCACAAACCTTCCTGGCCTGCTTTAGGACGTCCTGTAAGCCTGGGTACTTCTGCACAAAACGTTGCACAATCAGATTCAACACATGTGCCATGCACGGCACATGTGCCAACTTGCCCAAATTCAATGCGGCCAACAAATTGCTGCCGTTGTCACACACCACTTTGCCGATCTCCAGTTGGTGCGGGGTCAGCCACTGATCCACCTGTGCGTTCAGGGTGGACAGTAGTGCTGGTCTGGTGTGACTCTCTGCTTTCAGGCAAGTCAACCCCAAGACAGCGTGACACTGTCGTATCCGGCATGTGGAATAGCCCCTGGGGAGCTGGGGGGGTGCAGTTGGTGTGGAGCAAGACGCAACAGCAGAAGAGGACTCAACCGAGGAGGTTAGCAAAGAGGATGGAGTAGGAGGAGTAGAGGAGGTGGCAGCAGGCCTGCCTGCAAGTCGTGGCGGTGTCACCAACTCCTCTGCAGCAGAGCCACGCATTCCATGCTTGGCAGCCGCCAGCAGGTTTACCCAATGCGCAGTGTAAGTTATATACCTGCCCTGACCGTGCTTTGCAGACCAGCTATCAGTGGTCAGATGGACCCTTGCCCCAACACTGTGTGCCAGACGTGACATGATTTCCTTTTCCACAATAGAGTACAGGTTGGGGATTGCCTTTTGTGAAAAATAATTTCGGCCGGGTACCTTCCACTGCGGTGTCCCAATAGCGACAAATTTTTTGAAGGCCTCAGACTCCACCTGCTTGTATGGTAAAAGCTGGCGGGCTAAGAGTTCCGACAAGCCAGCTGTCAGACGCCGGGCAAGGGGGTGACTCTGTGAGATTGGCTTCTTACGCTCAAACATTTCCTTGACAGACACCTGACTGTGGGCAGGTGAGCAGGAACTGCTGAAGGTGAGAGGCGGAGGGGCGGGTTGTTGATAGGGGGCATGGAGGACAGCAGTGGTTGACGTGGCTGAAGATGCTGGACCAGGAGGAGGATGGTGGCTTTCAGTTTGTGTGCTGCTTTTACTCATGTGTTGATCCCATAGGCGTTTGTGATGTGAGATCATGTGCCTTCGCAAAGCAGTTGTACCTAGGTGTTGGACTTCCCACGACTCAGTTTCTTTTGGCACAGGTTACAAATGGCATCGCTGATATCAGAGGCAGACACACAAAAAAAATGCCACACTGCTGAGCTTTGCAAGGACGGCATTCTGGTGGTGGCAACAGCATGCGTTGATTGGCGTGCTGTCTGGCTGACCCCGGGTGCCGAATCTACATGCTGTCTGACTGCCCCACTAGCTCCTTGCGATAACCTCCTCCCCCTGCTTCCAACTCGTCTCCTCCTCCTCTCTGTCTCCCCATCTGAACTTTCCCCCTCTTCTTCTGCTCTTCGAGCAGGCACCCAGGTGACATCCACAGACACATCGTCATCATCAGCCGCTTCACTTGACAACTCCGCAAAGGCAGCAGCAGCAGGTACAACATCATCATCATCATCATCATCATCACAATGTACGTCCATGTGTATAATGCTGCCTGACTGAGACATATCCCCGTTATCTACATCCTCTGGCACTAATAGTTACGTATCACTTATTTCTTCCAACTGATGTGAAAATAACTCCTCTGACGGATCAAGTGAAGCGGCTGTGGTGCTAGTGTTGGTGGTGGTGCCGGCGGGCTGGCGAGTGGTAAATTGAGAGGTGCCCGAATCTGAGCTGGAGGAGGATGGTGCATTAAGGTTCCGAGCGGAAGCTGTAGACAATTGGGTGTCCTGTGTAAGCCAGTCAACTATGGCCTCAGAATTTTTTCAATTCAGGGTCTGTGGTGGCCTCTGAACACTGGGCATTATTCTAGGGCCTAAGGAAATCACAGCACCACGACCACGACGGCCCTTGCGGGGTGGCCTGCCTCTGCCTGTCATTTTTTTTTTTTAATGTGTTGTGTACTATGAGTGCAAGGTGCTGTGCCACCCTATAGGAGTGTTGGGCAGTGGGTACAGTACACTCTGTGGACCTGACAGTCACTGGCACCCAGGCAACTGCAATTAAAAAATATATATATTTTTTTTTACTTTGCAAGCTGCTGTGCCACCTTATATATCAGTGGTGGGTGGGCAGTGGCACAGTACACTCTCTGTGGACCTGACAGCAGTCACTGGCACCCAGGCAACTGCAATTAAAAAATATATATATTTTTTTACTTTGCAAGCTGCTGTGCCACCTTATATATCAGTGGTGGGTGGGCACACAGTGGCACTGCAGTGGGCACAGTACACTCTGTGGACCTGACAGTCACTGGCAGCCCAGGCAACTGCAATAATAAAAAATATTTTTTTTTTTCAATTTGCAACAAGATGCTGTGCCACCGTATATATATCAGTGGTGGGCAGTGCACTGCAGTGGGTACAGTGCACTCTGTGGACCTGACACAGCACTCACTGCAATTATGACAGAGGAAAAAAAAAAAATTTTTTAAAATGCAAGGTACTGTGCCTGTGCCACCCGAAATGAGTGTGGTGTGCACACAGTACAGTCTGTGGTAGGTCTGTGGCCTCTCACACACAGCGGGCAGGCAACTGCAGTGTACAATAGATATATATATATATATAAAAAGAAAAAACTCTATTACCTTACCTTAAAAGGGCTTTTGGGGACACTAGATATATATATATATGTATGTATATATATAAATAAAAAAAAATCCTCAATTACCAGCCCTTAAAAGGGCTTTTGGGGACACTATATATATATATATATATATATATATATATATATATATATAAAAAAAATTACACAAATACCAGCCCTTAGAAGGGCTTTTTGGGGTGCTGTCCTTACAGCAGTAGTGGACCAAGAACACTGCAAGACCAGGAACACTGACTAACTGTCCCTAGCTTAACAGCAACAGCAGCAGCAGCAGCAGCTCTCCCTACTCTCACTGCTTCAGAATGATCTAAGATGGATGCTGCCCTTGCTTATTTATAGGAGGTGGGAGGGTGTGGGAGGGAGGTATGCTGATTGGCTGGAAATGTGCCTGCTGACTGTAAAGCTCAGGGTCAAAGTTTGCCTCAATGATGTATTATGGGGGGCGGACCGAACATCGCATATGTTCGCCCGCAGCGGCGAACGCGAACATGCTAAGTTCGCCGGGAACTGTCCGCCGGCGAACAGTTCTATACATCTCTAATGTCTGACCCCCTGTACTCCTCTCCATACAACTCCATGTCTGACCCCCTGTACTCCTCTCCATACCACCCCATGTCTGACGCCCTGTACTTCTCTCCTTACCACCCCATGTCTGACCCCCTGTACTCCTCTCCTTACCACCCCATGTCTGACCCCCTGTACTCCTCTCCATACCACCTCATGTCTGATCCCCTGTACTTCTCTCCATAACACCCCTTGTCCGACCCCCTGTACTCCTCTTTAAACCACCCCTTGTCTGACCTCCTGTTCTCCTCTCCTTACCACCCCATATTTGACACCCTGGACTCCTCTCCATACCACCCCATGTCGGACCCCCCGTGAACTCCTCTCCTCTCCTTACCACCCCATGTCTGTCCCCCTGTACTCCTCTCCATAACACCCCTGGTCTGACCCCCTGTACTCCTCTCCATAACACCCTATGTCTGACCCCCTGCACTCCTCTCCATACAACCACATGTCTGACCCCCTGCACTCCTCTCCATACCACCCCATGTCTGACCCCCTGTGCTCCTCTTCATAACACCCCATGTCTGACCCCTGTACTCCTCTCCATACCACCCCGTGTCTGACCCCCTGTTCTCCTCTCCTTTCCATACCACCCCATGTCTGACCCCCCTACTCCTCTCCATACCACCCCATGTCTGACCCCTTGTACTCCTCTCCATACCACCCCATATCTGACCCTCTGTACTCTTCTCCTCTCCATACCACCCCATGTCTGACCCCCTATACTCCTCACCATTCTACCCCATGTCTGACCCCCTATACTCCTCTAAACACCACCCCATGTCTGACTATCTGTTCTCCTCTTCATACCATCCCATGTCTGACCCCCTGTACTCCTCCCCATAACACCCTATGTCTGACCCCCTGCACTCCTCTCCATACAACCCCATGTCTGACCCCTTGCACTCCTCTCCATACCACCTCATGTCTGATCCCCTGTACTTCTCTCCATAACACCCCTTGTTCGACCCCCTGTACTCCTCTTTAAACCACCCCTTGTCTGACCTCCTGTTCTCCTCTCCTTACCACCCCATATTTGACACCCTGGACTCCTCTCCATACCACCCCATGTCGGACCCCCCGTGAACTCCTCTCCTCTCCTTACCACCCCATGTCTGTCCCCCTGTACTCCTCTCCATAACACCCCTGGTCTGACCCCCTGTACTCCTCTCCATAACACCCTATGTCTGACCCCCTGCACTCCTCTCCATACAACCACATGTCTGACCCCCTGCACTCCTCTCCATACCACCCCATGTCTGACCCCCTGTGCTCCTCTTCATAACACCCCATGTCTGACCCCTGTACTCCTCTCCATACCACCCCGTGTCTGACCCCCTGTTCTCCTCTCCTTTCCATACCACCCCATGTCTGACCCCCCTACTCCTCTCCATACCACCCCATGTCTGACCCCTTGTACTCCTCTCCATACCACCCCATATCTGACCCTCTGTACTCTTCTCCTCTCCATACCACCCCATGTCTGACCCCCTATACTCCTCACCATTCTACCCCATGTCTGACCCCCTATACTCCTCTAAACACCACCCCATGTCTGACTATCTGTTCTCCTCTTCATACCATCCCATGTCTGACCCCCTGTACTCCTCCCCATAACACCCTATGTCTGACCCCCTGCACTCCTCTCCATACAACCCCATGTCTGACCCCTTGCACTCCTCTCCATAACACCCCATGTCTGACCCCATGTACTCCTTTCCTCTTCATATCACCCCATGTCTGACCCCCTGTACTCCTCTCCATATGACCCCATGTCTAACCCTCTGTGCTCCTCTCCATAACACCCCATGTCTGACCCCATGTACTCCTCTCCTCTTCATACCACCCCATGTCTGACCCCTTGTACTCCTCTCCATACAACCCCATTTTTGACCCCTGTACCCTCTCAATACCACCCAATGTCTAAACCCCTGTACTCCTTTCCATACCACCCCATGTCAGACTCCCTGTACTCTTCTCCTCTCCATACCACCCCATGTCTGACCCCCAATACTCCTCACCAATCTACCCCATGTCTGACCCCCTATACTCCTCTCCTCACCACCCCATGTCAGACCCCCTATACTCCTCTCCATACCAACCCATGTCTGACCCCCTGTACTCCTCTTCATACCACCCATGTCTGACCCCCTGTTCTTCTCTCCTCTCCATTCCACCCCAAGTCTGCCCCCCTTTACTTCTCTCCATACCACCCCATGTCTGACCCCCTGTACTTCTCTCCTCTCCATACCACCTCATGTCTGACCCCCTGTACTCCTCTCCTCTCCATACCACCCGATGACTGACCCCCTCTGCTCCTCTTCATACCAAACCATGTCTGACCCCCTGTACTCTTCTCCATACAACCCCATGTCTGACCCCCTGTGCTCCTCTCCTCTCCTTTCCATACCACCCCATGTCTGACCCCCCTACTCCTCTCCATACCAACCCATGTCTGACCCCCTGTACTCTTCTCCTGTCCATACCACCCCATGTCTGACCCCCTGTACTCCTCTTCATAACACCCCATGTCTGACCCCCTGTACTCCTCTCCATACGACCCCATGTCAGACCCCCTGTGCTCCTCTCCTCTCCATACCACCCCATGTCTGACCCCCCTACTCCTCTCCATACCAGCCCTTGTCTGACCCCCTGTACTCTTCTCCTGTCCATACCACCCCATGTCTGTCCCCCTATACTCCTCTCAATACCACCCCATGTCTAACCCCCTGTACTCCTCTCAATACCACCCCATGTCTAACCTCCTTTACTCCTCTTCTCTCCATACCACCCCATGTCTGACCCCCTGTACTCCTCTCAATACCACCCCATGTCTAACCCCCTTTACTCCTCTTCTCTCCATACCACCCCATGTCTGACCCCCTGTACTCCTCTCCTCTCCATTCCACCCCATGTCTGACCCCCTGTACTCCTCTCCCCTCCATACCAATGAATGTCTGACCCCCTGTATTCCTCTCCTCTACATACCACCCCATGTCTGACCTCCTGTACTCCTCTCCATAACACCCCTTGTCTGACCCCCGTACTCCTCTTCATAACAACCTTTGTCTAACCCCTTGTACTCCTCTCCATAACACCCCATGTCTGACCCCCTGCACTCCTCTCCTCTTCTTACCACCCCATGTCTGACCCCCTGTACTCCTCTCCTCTCCATACCATCCCATATCTACCCCCCTGCTCTCCTATCCATATCACCCCATGTCTAACCCTCTGTTCTCCTCTCCATACCACCCCATGTCTGACCCCCTGTATTCCTCTCCACACCTCCCCATTTCTGACCCCTGTACCCTCTCCATACCATCCCATGTCTGACCCCTGTACTCCTCTCCATACCACCCATGTCTGACCCCCTGTCTTCTCTCCTCTCGATTCCACCCCATGTCTGACCCCCTGTACTCCTCTCCATACCACCCATGTCTGACCCCCTGTTCTTCTCTCCTCTCCATTCCACCCCATGTCTTTCCCCCTGTACTCCTCTCCATACCACCCCATGTCTGATCCCCTTTACTCCACTCCATACCACTCCATATCTGACCCCCAGTCCTCCTCTCCTCTCCATATCACCCCATGTCAGACCCCCCTACTTCTCTCCATACCATCCCATGTCTTACCCCCTGTACTCCTCTCCATACCTCCCCATTTCTGACCCCTGTACCCTCTCCATACCATCCCATGTCTGACCCCCTGTACTCCTCTCCATACCTCCCCATTTCTGACCCCTGTACCCTCTCCATACTATCCCATGTCTGACCCCCTGTACTCTTCTCCTCTCCATACCTCTCCATGTCTTACCCCCTATACTCCTCACCATTCTACCCCATGTCTGACCCCCCTATACTTCTCTCCACACCAACCCATGTCTGACCCCTTTACTCCTCTCCATATCACTCCATGTCTGATCTCCTGTACTCCTCTCCATATCACTCCATGTCTGATCTCCTGTACTCCTCTCCATACCACTCCATGTCTGATTCCCTGTACTCTTCTCCTCTCCATACCACCCCATGTCTGACCCCCTATACTCTTCACCTTTCTACCCCATGTCTGACCCCCTATACTCCTCTCCATACCACCCCATGTCTGACCAACTGTACTCCTCTCCATACCACCCATGTCTGACCCCCTGTTCTTCTCTCCTCTCCATTCCACCCCAAGTCTTTCCCCCTGTACTCCTCTCCATACCACCCCATGTCTGACCCCCTGTACTCCTCTCCTCTCCATACCACCCCATGTCTGACCCCCTGTACTCCTCTCCTCTCCATACCACCCCATGTCTGACACCTTGTACTTCTCTCCATACCACCCCATGTCTGACCCTCTGTACGCCTCTCCATACCACCCCATATAAGACCCCCTGTACTCCTTTCCATGCCACCCCATGTCTGACCCCCTTTACTCCACTCCATACCACCCCATATCTGACCCCCAGTCCTCCTCTCCATATCACCCCATGTCCAACCCCCCCCTACTTCTCTCCATACCATCCCATGTCTTACCCCCTGTACTCCTCTCCAAACCACCCCATGTCTGACCCCTTGTACTCCTCTCCATACCACCTCATGTCTGACCCCCTGTACTCCTTGGCTCTCCATACCACCCCATGACTGACCCCCTCTGCTCCTCTCCATACCACCCCATGTCTGACCCCCTGTACTCCTCTTCATACCACCCCATGTCTTACTCCCCCTACTCCTCTCCATACCAAACCATGTCTGACCCCCTGTACTCCTCTCCATACCACCCCATGTCTGACCCCCTGTACTCTTCTCCATACAACCCCATGTCTGAGCCCCTGTGATCCTCTCCTTTCCATACCACCCCATGTCTGACCCCCTGTATGCCTCTCCATACCACCCCATGTCTGACCCCCCTACTCCTCTCCATACCAACCCATGTCTGACCCCCTGTACTCTTCTCCTCTCCATACCACCCCATGTCTGACCCCCTGTACTCCTCTTCATAACACCCCCTGTCTGACCCCCTATACTCCTCTCAATACCACCCCATGTCTGACCCCCTGTACTCCTCTCCATTCCACCCCATGTCTGACCCCCTGTGCTCCTCTCCTCTCCATACCACCCCATTTCTGACCCCTGTACCCTCTCCATACCATCCCATGTCTGACCCCCTGTACTCTTCTCCTCTCTATACCACCCCATGTCTGTCCCCCTATACTCCTCTCAATACCACCCCATGTCTAACCCCCTGTACTCCTCTCAATACCACCCCATGTCTAACCTCCTTTACTCCTCTTCTCTCCATACCACCCCATGTCTGACCCGTTTACTCCTCTCCATTCCACCCCAAGTCTGTCCCCCTTTACTCCTCTCCATACCACCCCATGTCTTACCCCCTGTACTTCTCTCCTCTCCATTCCACCCCATGTCTGACAGTAGACATTCCGTCTCTAGGCTGGCCATACCTTGACTTCATGGAATATCCATATAAGGAGTTACTTCCTGGGGCTCACAGTGCAAAGAGAGATATGATAGCAGGGAGTGTAAATAACCGAATGGTTGCTGGGAAATCCTTCACACACATGAACCAGGTAAGCACAAATATTCTCTGTCAAAGGTAAGGGTCTGTTACAGCCCCTTTCACACTTTTGTGACCTCAAAGTCACACAATTTTTTACAGCATTTTTTGCCACAAAGCAATGCCTATTACATTTTTCTGTTTGTGCCCTCCCCCCCCCCCCCCCCAAAATTTTGAGCACCAGCCGCCACTGATAGTGGTTAGACAAATCTACCCCTATGCAGGTCCCTGAAACAATTAAGTGTAGCACTGCCCTTAGGGAGCTGATGAGATTGGATTCCCCTGGGTTACCCATAGCAACAGTCTGTAAAACTTATCACTTTAAGTCCTTGGCTCAGTCAGTGAACAGTCCAGGGGAGTTGCTTTTTTTTGTGTTATATTTGGAACTGGGATTGGAGAAGGGATGAGTGGGATACTCTAACTTAGAAACTATGTACAATCCTGAGGACAACTATCTGTAGTGTGTGCGGCAAAGCCGCTGCTTCACCTTGCCACTGTAGTGAAGATAAAGAAAGTGAACTCTGTTTTAGGTTACTCTTCAGGGTCTAACTTGGCACTCCCTTTCTTACTTGCTGCGTGTGCTAGCTCCTGTCCACTGAAAATTCCCTACTGCGCCATATATTAACATAGATAGACCAAGCTAGCCTAAATGTAGGGCCCCGCGGTTTTGGAATGATGCGGCCCAGGGGCACCAAACTTAGTACAGGGTTACTAAAGGTCCCCCAATGGCCACAAAACGTTTTTGGGGCCAATGCTTCATTTTCATGGGGACCTGTATGGGGGTGTAATTTTTCCTACCACCGCAGGACACAGGAACTGCGGAGCCCCGCTCTGCAAATACTGTTAAAAAGCTAAGAGACCAGAGATTCCTGCAGTACTTACCAATCC
This sequence comes from Pelophylax lessonae, assembly GCF_965119305.1. Lineage (NCBI taxonomy): Eukaryota > Metazoa > Chordata > Amphibia > Anura > Ranidae > Pelophylax > Pelophylax lessonae. The sequence goes on along the minus strand of NC_138776.1, from coordinate 190,033,010 downwards.
TTGTTGTGCAGTAGCGCCCGAGGGCCACACACTCCCAAGGGGCCCCTTAAAAACTTGACCATAAAATTTCAGGCTAGCGATCTCAAAATTGTAGGGTGGTAAAGGAAGACGTTCCCTACCTCTGTGCCAAATTTGGGCCCCTGGACTCATTCGGAGGCCTGAAATGTGGCCCCTCAAATTCCCAATTGCAACTGCACCATAGATTAACATAGCGGGCCAGGCTACTCTAAATGTAGGGCCCTGTGGTAGCCAAACCAGGGTACCCAGGGGCAACAAGTTTGGCACAGGGTCACTATATGATCCCCAGGGGCCACATACATTTGTTTGGAGCCAATGCCTAATTTTCACAGGGACCTGCATTGGGGTAGATTTTAGCTGACCACCACAGAACATGGGAACTATGGAGCACCGCTCTGCAGGTATTGTTGAGTAGCTAAGAGTCAAGGTATCCTGGGGTATCCAGCGCTCCCTGCTGCACCATACAGCCCGGGGGCCACATTTTCTCAAGGGGCCCTAGAAAAAGTTGACCAGGACATTTTTGGCTTCCAACCCCAAAATGTTTTGGGTGGTAAAGGAAGGCCTCCCCTACCTCTATGCCAAATATGGGCCCCCCGGACTCATTTGGTGTCCAAGCTGTAGCCCCTCAAATTTCCAGACTACGACCCTGCCATAGATTAACATAGCAGACCAAGCTTCTATAAATATAGGGCCCAAACCACTGGGGTTCAGGGCACCATACTTGGCAAACTTATACTAGAGGACCTCCAGTAGCCACACAAATCTTTTGGGGGCAATGCCTAATTTTTACAGGGACTGGTATGGTGATAGTCTTTGGCCAAATACTGCAGAATATAGGTAATGCAAAGCCCCAGTTCAAGGGTACTATCGGATAGCTAAAACTATAGGGATTAACTACTTGCCAAACAGGACATAGCCCAATGAGGGCTACAGCGTGGTCAGCTTATTCTGGGAGGGCGTACAGGGACGTCTTCACAGAATTGCACTTCCTGCAGATTCTGGTAAAGGGCCAATGACAGGGGCCCTTTACCATATGATCGCTTCATCCAATGAAGGAGCAATCATTTGTCAACAAAGCGCTGCATGTCCGGTTCAGCTCTCTCCTCGCACCCTGTACACACTGATCGGCACCATCTCTGCCTCATTCACGCCCACCGGTGCCTCATTCACGCCCACCTGTGCCTCATTCATGCCCACCTGTGCTGCATTCATCATTCAGCCTGTGTCCCCTCCCCCATCACGCAGCCTGTGTCCCTTGTCCCTGCCATAATGTAGTCTGTGTCCCCCGTCATTCATGTAACGTGTCCCCCATCGCTCATGTAACCTGTGTCCCCCATCATGCAGACACATCACGAGAGAGCTGCCACTCCTCTCAGTGCCGGTTCACATTTCTGCGATCACAGAGATCGCATGTAATTTGGAGCGCACTGCTCCTAAAATTACATGCGATCTCTGTGTGGTGAAAATTCAGCCATACAGTTTGTATAGCTGAATTCGCACCGCAATCGCACCCAACAAACACAGGACCCTTTTTTTGGTCCGCAGCAGAATCGGATGGCATGGTGGTTCACACTAGTGTGATCTGATTCTGTGCAAACTTGCAGATCGCACTGCGATATGCGATCTGATCTGGGGGTGTCATTAACTTTTAATTGACACCCCCAGCGTATCGCATATGGCAGTGTGAACTGCCAGGGGTGCGGATGCAATGCAGGAACAGGCTGCATATTCGGAGCATTCCCGCATCGCAGAAATGTGAACCGGCACTCACTCAGTTAAATCAATGGAGGGCTGTTCTCCTGATCAAATTATATATATATATATATATATATATATATATATATATATATATATATATATATAATTTTTTTATATATATATATATATACAGTGCCTTGCGAAAATATTCGCCCCCCTTGAACTTTGCAACCTTTTTCCACATTTCAGGCTTCAAACATAAAGATATAAAACTGTAATTTTTTGAAATTTTTTGTGAAGAATCAACAACAAATGAGACACAATCATGAAGTGGAACGAAATTTATTGGATATTTCAAACTTTTTTAACAAATAAAAAACTGAAAAATTGGGCGTGCAAAATTATTCAGCCCCCTTAAGTTAATACTTTATAGCGCCACATTTTGCTGCGAATACAGCTGTAAGTTGCTTGGGGTATGTCTCTATCAGTTTTACACATCGAGAGACTGGAATTTTTGCCCATTCCTCCTTGCAAAATAGCTCAAGCTCAGTGAGGTTGGATGGAGAGCGTTTGTGAACAGCAGTTTTCAGTTCTTTCCACAGATTCTCGATTGGATTCAGGTCTGGACTTTGACTTGGCCATTCTAACACCTGGATATGTTTATTTGTGAACCATTCCATTGTAGATTTTGCTTTATGTTTTGGATCATTGTCTTGTTGGAAGACAAATCTCCGTCCCAGTCTCAGGTCTTTTGCAGACTCCATCAGGTTTTCTTCCAGAATGGTCCTGTATTTGGCTCCATCCATCTTCCCATTAATTTTAACCATCTTCCCTGTCCCTGCGAAGAGAAGCAGGCCCAAACCATGATGCTGCCACCACCATGTTTGACAGTGGGGATGGTGTGTTCAGGGTGATGAGCTGTGTTGCTTTTACGCCAAACATAACGTTTTGCATTGTTGCCAAAAAGTTTGATTTTGGTTTCATCTGACCAGAGCACCTTCTTCCACATGTTTGGTGTGCCTCCCAGGTGGCTTGTGGCAAACTTTAAACAACACTTTTTATGGATATCTTTAAGAAATGGCTTTCTTCTTGCCACTCTTCCATAAAGGCCAAATTTGTGCAGTATACGACTGATTGTTGTCCTATAGACAGAGTCTCCCACCTCAGCTGTAGATCTCTGCAGTTCATCTAGAGTGATCATGGGCCTCTTGGCTGCATCTCTGATCAGTCTTCTCCTTGTATGAGCTGAAAGTTTAGAGGGACTGCCAGGTCTTCGTAGATTTGCAGTGGTCTGATACTCCTTCCATTTCAATATTATCGCTTGCACCGTGCTCCTTGGGATGTTTAAAGCCTGGGAAATCTTTTTGTATCCAAATCCGGCTTTAAACTTCTCCACAACAGTATCTCCGACCTGCCTGGTGTGTTCCTTGTTCTTCATGATGCTCTCTGCGCTTTAAACGGACCTCTGAGACTATCACAGTGCAGGTGCATTTATACAGAGACTTGATTACACACAGGTGGATTCTATTTATCATCATGTCATTTAGGACAACATTGGATCATTCAGAGATCCTCACTGAACTTCTGGAGAGAGTTTGCTGCACTGAGAGTAAAGGTGCTGAATTATTTTGCACGCCCAATTTTTCAGTTTTTTATTTGTTAACAAAGTTTGAAATATCCAATAAATTTCCTTCCACTTCATGATTGTGTCCCACTTTTTGTTGATTCTTCACAAAAAATTACAGTTTTATATCTTTATGTTTGAAGCCTGAAATGTGGCAAAAGATCGCAAGGTTCAAGGGGGCTGAATACTTTCGCAAGGCACTGTATATATACATATATATAAATGGAAGAATTAAAAAAAAAAAAATATATATATATATATATATATATATATATATATAAATAATTGTTTTTTAATACTAATATTTCATATTTGGTTTTTAATATTTATCTTCAGTATTTCGTTATATTTAGTATCTCAAATAATATATATATATATATATATATATATATATATATATATATATATATAAAATGGAAGAATTAAAAAAAATATATATATGTATATATAATTTTTTTATACTGATATTTCATATTTGGTTTTTAATATTTATCTTTAGTATATATATATATATATATATATATATATATATATATATATATAATTGTTTTTTAATATTTATCTTCAGTATTTCATTATATTTAGTATCTTATTTTTTATTATAATTATTTAGCATACTTAGAACAGAAGGAGCCTTTTTTTAATGCATTCATTACGCACCGCGTCCCGCCCCCTCTAAGTCAGCTCCACAGTTCCATACCGCTTCCCTGTAAGAACTCGATGACGCGGCGGCAACTCCGTCCCAACTCAACCCCACCTCCTCTCAGTCAGCTGTTCGCTAAGTCTTATCATTTCATCGGACCTCGAAAATGTCTTGTGCGCATGCGCACCGGGGCTCGCACCAGCTGTCGCACCAGCTGGGTTCTGACGTAGCATCACCGGAAGTGACGAGGGTCCGCAATTTTCATGGGTCCGATGAAATTTTAGAACACCGGTACAAGGGGTGGGCAGGAGGGTCTCTTGCCCTGGGCGGTGTCTTAATCTGGGGTGAGGGGGGGCGTACTGGGAGCTTTGGTTGCTGCTCCTGCCTCACTGACATGCAGTGAATGTAAGCCACAGTGTCCTATCTACTGATTCCCTGACTCCTCCGTTCATCCGAAATCTGCCTTATCTGTTTACTGTAGCTACTAATCAAACTCCCCTCCCACACTCCCGCCCTCACCTTGCTCTCCTTCCCAGGACACCTCACTAAGGCCCCTTTCACTCTAGTTCAGGTCTGCCTGTCCGTTTTTTTGAACGGATGCCCCATGCATCTCTATAAGCAATCGGATGTCAGCGGAGACATGTCCGCTGACATCCAATCCGTCAGATCCGGACGGATGGAAACCCTATTTTCCATCTGTCCAGCAGATCGGATCAGATGGGCTCAGATGAGAACAGACAGTCCGTTCCCATCCAATTCCCCCATAGAGAACAGCGGGGACCTGACAGCTCTGTGTCCACACACAGCGCGGAGACACAGCTGCCATCCGCCTGCTCAGCGAGGGATCGGCGGATCGATCCCCCGCTGAGAGAAATGGAGTCCATCGATGGACTCCCATGTGTGAAAGGGGCCTTACACTCAGTTGTCCGTTCCATCTCCGCTCCGCCCCCCTACACCTCTCTCTACCTTTCCTGCACGATCACACAGTAAGTCAGCACTGATCCTCCCGGTGGCAGCTGGTGCTCAAAAATTGGGGGGGGGGGGGCTCAAACAGAAAAATGTAATAGGCATTGCTTTGCGGCAAAAAACGCTGTAAAAAATTGCATGACTTTGAGGTCACAAAAGTGTGAAAGGGGCCTTCAGTAATTAAGGTATAGTGTGCCCCCTTTCAATGCACAGAGACCAGTGTGCCCCCTTTCAATGCACAGAGACCAGCGTGCTCCCTTTTAATGCACAAAGACCAGCGTGCCCCCTTTCAATGCACAGAGACCAGCGTGCCCCCTTTCAATGCACAGAGACCAGCCAGAGACCAGCGTGCCTCCTTTCACTGCAGTGACCAGCGTGCCCCCTTTCAATGCAGTGACCAGCGTGCCCCCTTCCAATGCAGAGATGCCAGCGTGCCCCCTTTCAATGCAGAGATGCCACCATGCCCCCTTTCAATGCAGAGATGCCACCATGCCCCCTTTCAATGCAGAGATGCCACCATGCCCCCTTTCAATGCAGAGATACCACCATGCCCCCTTTCAATGCAGAGATGCCATCATGCCCGCTTTTAATGCAGAGATGCCATCATGCCCCCTTTCAATGAAGAGATGCCACCATGCTCCCTTTCAATGCAGAGATGCCACCAAAAAAGACCCATTGAACTCCATGCGTCCGACGCCCCGCATGTAGATTAGGGGGCCGGATGCATGGATAGGGGGGGGGGCGCCACTGGATCCTTCTTACTTCTCTGCCCTGTTGATTTTTTCCCCTTCTCCTTCTCTTATCTGTTCTGTCTATAAATATCTACAACACTTGTCCTGCAGCCTCTGCTCTTAGCACACCATTCCACACACTGATTTTGCACCCTTTCCATCCCAGTTTGCTTTTAGCTCTTCTGTTCTGTCCCCACACAACCTAGAACATTCAAATTTCCTCTACACCCCATTACTTTGCTCTTCTCAGGCACACATACCTCCCGACTTTCAGGGATGAGAATGAGGGACACCTATTATCAAAAATATGTAGGCATAGGACACACCCCTGCCACGCCCCCTTAAAAGAGAATTGTACAAAAAAAATCATTGGGTAAACCCACAAGTGCTTTTTTACCACTACTATTCCTTTATACTGGCTTTTGGAGTTTAGAAATTGGATGAAAGGTTTAGCACTGGGAAACACTTTTTGAAAGATAAATGGTGCATTTTATATACAACTATATAGATCAGATCAAAATGAGGGACAAATGTGGAGGAAAGAGGGACAGAGGGACTTTGTTCCAAATCAGGGACAGTCCCTCGAAATCAGGGACCGTTGGGAGCTATGAGCACATACCACCCCAACCTCCTCATTAATTCACTATTTTCTGATCCCTAATAGTGGGTTCACATAGGGGAGCGACAGGATGGCCGCAGGATGATTGTATGTGCAGTTTACCCACAATTGTAGGTGCGCTTCTATTAACCACTTGCCGTCTGCTCACATTGAGCCTACTGTGGCAAATTGGCTCTCCTGGGTCCAGCGACGTAGACCTACATCAATGGATCCCGCCCCCTCTCAGCGGCATGCGCGCACCGCCGGAGGCTCGCTCCTGCTGTATTCAGACACAGCGGGAGTCGGGCCAGGGGAGGAGAGGCGGTGATCACCGCTGCTCTTCCCCGATTGTCGGGATCGAGTGAGGATCTCCTATGTGACAGACAGGGACATATTACAGGATTCAGCATAGCTGAACCTGCGATCTGTGTCTCTGTCACACAACCCCCTCCCCCCACACATGTCAGTAAGCATGAGGCATACATTTAACCCCTTGATCACCAACAGTGTTAAGCCCTTCCCTGCCAGTGTCATTATTACAGTAACAGTGCATATTTATAGCACTGATTACTGTAGTAATGTCACTGGTCCCCCTAAAAGTGTCAAAATGTCAGTCAGGGGTCCGATCTGTCCGCCGCAATGTCGCAGTCCCGCAAAAAAAATCGCAGATTGCCGCCATTACTAGTAAAAAAAAAAATAAACAATAAAAATGACAAATCTTTCCCGTAGTTAGTAAACACGATAACTTTTGCGCAAACCAATCAAAATATGCTTATTGTGATTTTTTTTACCAAAAATATGTAGCAGAAAACAAATTGGCCTAAAATGTTAAAAAAATTTGATTTGTAAATTTTTTTGGGGGAATGTTATTTATATATATATCAAAATGTAAACAATATTGTTTTTTTTTTTCAAAATTGTCGCTCTTTTTCTTAAAAATTCAAAATTGCACAGGTGATCAAACACCACCAAAAGAAAGCTCTATTAGTGGGGAAAAAAAAGACATAAATTTAATTTGGGTACAGCGCCGCACGACCGTGCAATTGTCTGTTAACGTAACGCTGTGCCGAATCGCAAAATATAGCCTGGTCAGGAATGGGGAAAAATCTCCTGGTCTTTTTTGATTATAAACTTTTATTGAAAAATATATTCAATACAAATAGTATAGTAAATGTAAAATTTACATAAAGGTGTTTCATCAATAAAACATTTTAAGTAATAGGCATGTGAAAAAAAAAATCTCCTGGTCTTAAAGTGGTTAAAAATACGCTCATTTAGAATTTTTTTGTCAAAGACATGTAGCTAAATACATTTTGGCCTAAATATATGACAAAAATTGAATATATTGGATATTTTTTAACTGTCAAATTAGAAAATGTCAATTTTTTTGCAAAATTTTCGCTCTTTTTTTATTAATATGGCAAAAAATGAAAAGTGCAGAGGTGATCAAATACCACCAAAAGAAAGCTCTGTTTGTGGGAAAAAAGGACGTAAATTTCGTTTGGGTACGGAGTTGCATGACCGCGCAATTGTCAATTGGCAGTGCCAAGTTGCAAAAAGTGGCCTGAACGTTAAGCAGGAAAATCTTCCGGTCCTAAAGTGGTTAAATTCTCTCAAACCGCGTGTTTTCATGAAAACAAATCACAGTCTTGCATGCTGCATATTGATGGATGTTCAGAAAATGCACAGTCCATGAGAAATCAATGGGAGCGCACCTAAATCTGCAGGTAAATTGCACATACAATCGCACTGCGGCTAAACCCAAAGCACCGCACGTCAGGATTGTGCACTAAAATGTGGCTTTCCTGACAAACACAGAAGTGTCCTGTCCTTTAGAAAGTGTTCAGCAGTGCCATTGATGGGTTAAGGGCACCCCCGCACATCTGCTAATGCACACATTTTTACACATACCAAACCACATGGTGCCGCAGCACTGTGTGATGTGACACATTTTTACACAGACCAAACCACATGGTGCCGCAGCACTGTGTGATGTGACATATTTTCACACACACACCAAACCACATGGTGCCGCAGCACTGTGTGATGTGACACATTTTTACACACACCAAACCACATGGTGCCGCAGCACTGTGTGATGTGACATATTTTCACACACGCCAAACCACGTGGTGCCACAGCACTGTGTGATGTGACACATTTTTACACATACCAAACCACATGGTGCAGCAGCACTGTGCGATGTGACACATTTTTACACATACCAAACCACATGGTGCCGCAGCACTGTGCGATGTGACACATTTTTACACATACCAAACCACATGGTGCCGCAGCACTGTGTGATGTGACACATTTTTACACACACCAAACCACATGGTGCCGCAGCACTGTGTGATGTGACACATTTTTACACATACCAAACCACATGGTGCCGCAGCACTGTGTGATGTGACACATTTTTAAACATACCAAACCACATCGTGCCGCAGCACTGTGTGATGTGACACATTTTTACACATACCAAACCACATGGTGCCGCAGCACTGTGTGATGTGACACATTTTTACACATACCAAACCACATGGTGCCGCAGCACTGTGTGATGTCACACATTTTCACACACACCAAACCACATGGTGCTGCAGCACTGTGTGATGTGACATATTTTTACACACACACCAAACCACATGGTGCCACAGCACTGTGTGATGTGACACATTTTTACACACACCAAATCACATGGTGCTGCAGCACTGTGTGATGTGACATTTTTAGAAAAGGGTCATGGATTATTTTCCAAATTTCTCACCTGTAGGGCAGTCTATCAATCAAAACATTTTGGGATGCATAACATCACAGCTGCCCCCATACGGCTGCCTTTGAAGCTAAAAGGGGTGTCGACTGTAAAACTGCAACTCAACCCCCTTATTTTATGACCCTCCCCCCACCAGCACAAGTGTAAGCAAGGCCATAGGGCTTATTTACACAGGTTAGAGGGAGGTAAAAATAGGCAGTTGAGCTGCATTTTTAGTGCCACAAACCACCCACCTGAACAAGGAGATGGTGCCAGACAGGGCTCTGCACATGGCAAAAGTGAAATGGCATGTACTGCACACTATAGAAGCCCAGTAGGTCAGCATTTTTAGGGATAAAACAGATGGTAGCAACTTATGACAAAACAAACACAAGGGCGCACCGGCCTAGTGCATTATCCTCTAAAAATAGTTTATTTAAAATAAAGGTATAAAAATACTCACAAACAAGATCTTGTTAAAATCACATTAAAATGTGGTACACAGTCTTCAGCATCGAGATCCAAGGGCATACCATCCCTTGAAGCTGTACAGGCTTATGCATTTCGAGGCTTAGCCTCCTACTCAGAGCCTCTGAGGAAGAGGCTAAGCCTCGAAACGCGTAAGCTTTTAACAAGAACTCATTTGTGAGTATTTTTATACCTTTATTTTAAATAAACCATTTTTAGAGGATAATGCACTATGCCGGCGCGCCCTTGTGTTTGTTTTGTCATTTTTAGTGGTCTCAGACTACCCTGGTCTCGTAAGGGGCTGTAAGGCCGAAGCTATCCAGTGTTGCCGAGTCACAAGTTCTCAACAGCTGCAAGATTGTAGCTGAGGTGGACAGAGGATTGCACCACTCAAAGCGCAGGAGATTGGTGCTGTGCACCGACGGTTTGTTGGTAGCAACTTATTGCAACTTATTGCCCCCTCACCACCTGTCAAAAACCAGCAATGATAGCAGCATGTTTGAATGAGCCCTTAGAGACCTTTCACCCCCCTTCCTCCTTCAGAGCCCCCCTAGAGCCCTTTAGGTCTATGCACCCTTCAAAGTCCACCTACCCTCCCTCATCCCACTGACATAGAGGCCAATCAGCCCTCCTCAGATTGACACAAACAACATACTGTAGCAGTATCATTTCCTCCCAGTCATATCGTCACCACAGGGACATTTTTTCCTACTGGTGACACCACAGACCACTCCCCTATATGTGTGCACCAATTGTAAACTCTCCGGGTCGCTGCAGTGTAACACTAAGTACTATTTCAGTGCATGTCACAAACATTACAGACCTTCCACCACTATTAGTCCGATCCTGGGGGAGGGGGCACAGTTTACTGTTAAATGACTTTAATATCAGGGATAATGTGATTTGAAGGGACAGTATAGCCTTCAACATCAGTTTCCCATGGCTGCAGGACTACAAGTCCCAGCATGTTCTCTTGTGTCACTGGTGGCTTGTTTTTTCTGGATATCAATGAGCCACATCTACATTATCCACTATTCTCTCTCTCTCTCTCGTGGGTGATTGTGTACGCGGGGCCCCAGTGCACTGCATTGCCCGGGGGCCTATAAGGCTCTTAAGATGGCACTGGTGGGGGAGGGGTATGAAAAAGAGGATTTCCCCTCTACATATAGGAATCGGTTCACAGCAGAGGGAGCGGGGGAGGGGTGTGCCAACATTTCTACATACAGAGGATTTGGCTCAGTGCAAAGGGGAGGTGTAAGGGGAGGGGTCATGTCAGCATTTCTCTACAGTTTTTACATTGAGGACACAGATTACAGCAGAGAAGATGGGGGAGGGGCCATGGTAACACTTCTCCTATAAACAATGAAGTCAGCTTGAAGCAATGGGAGTGGGGGAGGGGTCTTCCTACAGAGGAGTCAGCTCACAGCAGACGGGGTGGGGCAGGGGGAGGGGCATGTCAGCTGTTTTCCACATGGAGGATTAAACTTACAGCAGAGTGAATGGGGGAGGGGACATGCCAATCTTTCTTTCTAAACTGGGGAGTGAAGTGGAAGCAATGGAGTGGGGGAGGGGAAGAAAGAAAGCATTTCCCCTCTACATATAGGGATCAGGTGACAGGAGAGGGAGTGGGGGAGGGGTGTGAAGAAGAGGGAGTGGGGGAGGGGTGTGAAGAAGAGGGAGTGGGGGGAGGGGTGTGAAGAATGATTAGATACTATAAAGAACAGACGTCTGTCCTCTATACTGCATTTCCCATTTCTCCATATTATACTTCCCCTCTACATATAGGGATCAGGTGACAGGAGAGGAGTGGGGGAGGGGTGTGAAGTAGAGGGAGTGGGGGAGGGGTGTGAAGAAGAGGGAGTGGGGGAGGGGTGTGAAGAAGAGGGAGTGGGGGGAGGGGTGTGAAGAAGAGGGAGTGGGGGAGGGGTGTGAAGAAGAGGGAGTGGGGGGAGGGGTGTGAAGAATGATTTGATACTATAAAGAACAGACATCTGTCCTCTATACTGCATTTCCCATTTCTCCATATTATACTTCCCCTCTACATATAGGGATCAGGTGACAGGAGAGGAGTGGGGGAGGGGTGTGAAGTAGAGGGAGTGGGGGAGGGGTGTGAAGAAGAGGGAGCGGAGAGAGGTGTGAGGAAGAGGGAGCGGGGGAGGGGTGTGAAGAAGAGGGAGTGGGGGAGGGGTGTGAAGAAGAGGGAGTGGGGGGAGGGGTGTGAAGAATGATTTGATACTATAAAGAACAGACGTCTGTCCTCTATACTGCATTTCCCATTTCTCCATATTATACTTCCCCTCTACATATAGGGATCAGGTGACAGGAGAGGAGTGGGGGAGGGGTGTGAAGAAGAGGGAGTGGGGGAGGGGTGTGAAGAATGATTTGATTATATAAAGAACAGACGTCTGTCCTCTATACTGCATTTCCCATTTCTCCATATTACTCTTTAGGCTGTGACATTGAAGTGCTCAGCAAAGTCAGGATTAGAAATAGTGTGATGTCAGCTCTGGGCGGAGTCTCCCCGCCTCCAGTGTTTATTGGGGAAGCTGATTGGCTCAGGAGGTTCTCACACTAAAATACTGACATCTCTATGTACAGCAAAGACTCAACAAGAGATAGAAAATATATTTTATAAAGAGAATGATTTGTAATGAATAATACAGTCAGTCAGGTCATTATTTAGTATAGTTAGATAATTAGTGAATTAGATAGGAGAAGTGTGATTGGATATTCCCAATTATAGGTGATTATCTCTATGCATTTACTGGATGTGTTTTCTGCACATGGTTCTATTCCCTGACTCAGGGCGTACCATGAAATCAGAGGGCTGTGTGCAAGATTAAAACTGGGCCCTAGACGTTGATTTAAAAAAAAATGCAAAAAGTGGCCTTGGTGTAAAGTGTGCTAAATATTTGACGTGGCTTAAAGGGGGCATGGTTAAAGGGGGCGTGGTTAAATAGAGTTGGAGATGACTTGCATAGTGCAGAATGTGGTAATGGTAAATAGAAGATGTACAGTGCGGAGTGAATGGCGGGGAGTAGAATGTGCGATGGTAAGACAGTAGAAGTTGTCAGCAGTTCTTCTAATTCTTACAACTTATTTTTTATTATTTTTTTTTTAATTATTTAAACAAAAAGGTTTTTTTGGGGGGGTGGGGGCACAATGGACAGTTTCAGTAGAGCAGTGTACAGTGTCAGAATTGTATTATTTAATTTTTTTATTATTTAACAATTCTATAATTTACACTATATATATGCTTTAAAGATTTTATTTTCTTCGGGGGGGGGGGGGGCATTGGACATTATCAGTAGAGCAGTGGATGGTATCAGTAGTTTTTTATTTTTATTATATTATTTTTATATTTATTTACACTTTTACATTTTTATAACTTTATTACAATTTGTTTTTAATATTACTTTTACAATGCTATGGGGGGGGGGGGGCGAACATTGTCCATAGGGCAGTGGACAGTGTCAGTATATATATATTTTATTTTATCTTCTAATATGTTTTACAGTTTTATTTTTTTAATATATTTTCAAAAAATAATGTCATTTCATTTTTTAAAGTGCCCCTGGGAGGGGGGCAGTGGATGGTCTCAGTAGGCACTGAACAGTGGTGTCAGTAGTTTTTATTTATTCATTTTTTTTACAATTATATTTTTTATTTAATTTATGTTGAAACACTTTTTTCACAGTGCTCCTGGGGGGCAGTGGATAATGTCAGTAGGGCAGTGAACAGCGTCAGTAGAGGAGTGAATTGTGTCAGTAGTTTTTTATTATCTTTTTTTTTTTTTTGTTTTGTTTTTTTTACACATGTATTTTTTTTTTTACATCCCAATTCATGTTATTTTTTTTTTGTCATAGCTATGGATCATGTCATTAGGGCAGTGGACATTAAACGTAGTTCTTTATTTTATTATTTTTTTTTATTTTCTTAAATTTAATTGTTTCAACATTTTTTAAAGTTTCATTTTTTTTTTTTTTTTTTAGAATTTAATTATTTTTTTATTCTTTTCATTCTTAAAAAATGCTTTTGGGGAGGCCAGTGGATAATACCAGAAGGGTAATAGGCAGTTTTAGTAGAACAAAGGACAGTGTCAAAATGGTATTATTTTATTTTTAATATTTTTTTTACAATTTTCTTATTTTTTACTATTTATTATGTTTTTCACAGAAAATATGCACCCCCCTAATCGATCAGGGAAACGTGCTGTATCTCCACATGAAATTACTCCAAAAATCAAAACAGTCTAATATCTTTAGAGGCGTAAACATTGGTCATGGTCAACATGGGGAGCCTCCCCGAACACCTATGTTTGGGGCAGCTGCTGGCCCTTTGCACCCTAGTAAAGGTGCTGTAACCAAAGCCCATAGGGATATGTCAACACTAGAGACTGATAGCAATCCCCCTTTGGCATGTACCCCAGTGCTGGCTGCGTCAGCAACGCAGCCGGTGCTGGGAGACGAGAGAATGGGGACGTTAGACTCCCATGTGGTGAAACTCAATTAGAACCAGACACACTTGATGTAGTTAACCTCTCCTCCTATCCGCTATCCCCAGTAGAAAAAGAGGTACTAGCACTAGGATTAAGTTTTTGCCCTTTGGACAAATTAGATAAGTTTGAGGTCGTGAAAGACTTGCATTTATTTGCAAGGAATCTGACTTTCAGATTTATATATGATAAAGAACGAGGCACCACGGAAGCAGGGTCAGATGAAACTTACAAGGACTTCAAGGTCCAGGACTTCAAGATGCTGAAAATCCTCATGCAGTTATTAGACGAAAATGAACAATATCAGGGAGGTGTGTAACGCTCCTGCGTTTTTGTTATAGGCTGGATTTTCAGCTGCAAAATCTCCACTCAGTAGTCATGTAGAGATGTGTTGAATACCAGATCTAACTCTCCAGGACTTATCACCGTGGGCCTGTCAGCTTCAACATACAGATATATACACACTCAATGAGATGTTCCTGGAGTGATAGGATGTATATGATAGTATGAAGGTGATGTGCTGAAGGGACAGGTGTGAACAGTGACAAGGATGGTAAGCACTTGATAGGTTTGTACAGGAGAGTTCAAGATGGTATTTATGAATGCAGATAAGTTAGTATCGAGTATGCTAACAGGTGGTGAGGACAGCAGATGACAAATACAGGATAGACTAACCCAGTGCAAGGATAGATAGTAGTAGACAGGAGAGCTAGCAATCTATGCAGCAGTGCAGATGATAGATGGTAGTAGACAGGAGAGCTAGCAATCTATGCAGCAGTGCAGATGATAGATGGTAGTAGTCTCAAGAGCTAGCAATCTATGTAACAGTGCAGATGATAGGATAGTATGGATAGGTAGTAACAGTCCTTAATGCAATAGTAGTAGTGTACGTTATGGAGGTTTCCCCTGCGGGGTACTTATCACTATAGTATAGTAGTAGAAGGGTCCGGTGATGAGGAAGTGATCCAGTAGCGAGATACAGGGATCAGTAGCGAGGTTCGGGTCTGAGGAAGTGATCCTGGTAGCGAGATACAGGGATCTGTAGCGAGGTTCCACAGCGAGACACGCTTGTAAGCATAGATGCAAGGCAGGTTGAACGAACATGTGAGTGAGAACGCCGGCGGTTGAAATAGCCGCTCTGCGGCGCTCAGTGATGACAGCATCGGTCTTAAAGGTGTATGCGCACCTACCAGAAGAGAATGGTGGGACGCATACACGGAATGGAAAGTGGAATAAGGGTACCAGAGGTACCAGAACATTACAGTACCCCCCCCCCCCCTTAAGGCCGGCTCCGGAAGGCCTCTAGAACTGGTTTTTCCGGGTATTTCGAGTGAAAATTGCGGATCAGTCTAGGGGCATGTATATCAGAGGTATCCAGCCAGGTGTCGTCTTGGGGCCCATAGTTCTTCCATCATACTAGATATTGGAGTCTTCTTCTGTGGATACGAGAATCCAGAATCTCCTTTATCTCATATTCTTCTCCGCCTTCAACTTGTACAGGAGGTGGAGGTGGGATGGTAGGCCTTATTCCTTGGTTAGGAACATGTGGCTTCAATAGCGACACATGGAAGATGGGATGGATCTTGAGATCTGCCGGTAAGGTGAGCTGTACTGCAGCTTTTCCAATTAGTTTCCTGATTGGGAAGGGTCCCAAGAATAAAGGCCCAAGCTTTTTGCTAGGGATCTTTAATCTTAAATTTTTTGTTGATAGCCAAACGAGGTCCCCAATAACATACTGAGGAGAAGCTCTTCTACGAAGGTCGTAGTACCTTTTTTGTTGACTATGAGCGTGTGATATGGTAGTATTGAGTAAACCCAAAGAGTCTTTTATTTGGGTAAGGTAATCCGAGGCTACTGGGTTACTCGATGGCAGGATGCGTGGTGGAAGAAGAGTGGGATGAAACCCATAGTTCAAGTAGAACGGACTTTGCTTCGTAGTACTGTGGGTTGCGTTGTTGTAAGCAAATTCCGCTAGAGGAAGGAGATCCACCCAATCATCCTGCAGGTATGATGTGTAGCAGCGTAGATATTGCTCAATGCACTGGTTGACTCTTTCAGTCTGTCCGTTGGTCTGAGGATGGTAGGGAGAAGTGAGCTTTCGCTCAATGCATAAAATTTGACAAAGTGCTTGCCAAAATTTAGAGATAAATTGTGAACCACGGTCGGACAAAAGAGTCTTTGGAATTCCATGCAACTTGAACACATGTTTCATCAGTAGTTCCGCTGTTTGTTTGGATGAAGGTAGTCTACGGATAGCGATGAAATGTGCCATCTTTGTCAAGTGGTCCACTGACACTAGGATGGTATTAAATCCTTTGGAAGGTGGTAGTTCTACTATGAAATCTAAGGACACAACTTCCCATGGAACCTGGGGTATTGGTAGACTACAAAGTAGTCCAGATGGTTTTGTAGTGTCAATTTTGGACCTTGCACAGATGTCACATGAAGAAACAAATTTTTGTACAGACGTCTTCATATCAGGCCACCAAAACTGCCTGGTGAGTAAATTAAAGGTTTTCGTCATACCCATATGTCCTGCCATGGGTACATCATGCGATAACTCCAAGATCTTGGTGCGCATAGTAGGGGGTATGTAAAGTTTGTCATTGTAATAGAGGAAGCCTTCTGCATCAGTACTTAGTTGTGGTGGAGGTGAATCCATTCCTATACTGTGCAAAATCTCTTCCTTCAAGGATCGGACTGTTGTGCGTTTTGGTATAAAATTTGACTATTTTTAATTTATTACTAAAAGGCGGTGTCTGAACTATCAATAGAATTATGACGCAGTGCCTCCAGCCGATTACGGCAAATAATTTAATATCTAAGAAAAAAAACCCAATTAATTTTGTTCAGACACTCATAGTATACCACGCAATTTTCCCAAGTTCTTTTTTTTATATCAGTTAATTTCTTTTTAAAAGCATATACCAATCTTAGTGAAACAGTCTACAGTAGGGAATATATATATATAAGAATATTTATTCGCAAGACATAATTTCACCATAAATGATCATACTTGAGTGACACAAAGAGATAACCTTACATAAAATACCAACTTAAAACAATAAATGCAATGTGATATTTAGCTAAACGATGAAAGTAAAATAAAGCAAGATTATGTTTTTCCCAGGTGTAGTATGAACCATAAATTAATATTCTATATAATCAGACCACAATAGTCTGCGAATCACATGGCCGAAAGTCATTCCACTGCAGATGAAGTGAGAATAAGCCATGCAAAACGGAAGACGTAAAATCGCAAATAATGCGCTTAATCTGATATTAAAAATGTTATAAAAACAAAAATCATCTCTTTAGAGAAAAATCTACATATGGTTTATACGGCTGGGATTGTACTTTCGTTACCCTTTAAATAGGAAATGTAAAACATTTAAGGAAGTACATAAACAATATTGAATAATAATCAAATAACAGCAAGGCATAATTACCATATTTAAAATGGCCGCTTAGCTTAGAATAGTAGTTACCAGGTTCCTTTAAGATGGCTGCATTTCCAAGATGGTGGCCAATTAGGGAGGAGCTTCTTTTGGCGTCCCTCAAAGGTTCAGATACAGGGTGGACCAAGATGGCGTCTGTGTAGATGAGTCTATGCATGGCTGTTAGTAGTGTGTATGTTGTAAGTGTGATGTGTCTTGTGTCTTGTGTGTGTCTGTTGTGTTGTGTGTCCTATTACATCTCTCATTTCTTTTTATTTTGTGTTGAACAAAAGGGCAGTAAAAATTATCATAAGCCAAACCCAGTGGGAGGAACATTATCCTATTGGTTGGAGTTACTTATTCATTAACTGGTGATGTCATAGGGTGACCCCTCTTGGTTAACCAGTATATTAAAATTAAATAAAGATTCCTCCATTTAAGACTATTATAAAAAACATAAAATGTAATCATGCTCTCATCTATGACGTCCATTTAATCCACCAGGTATCTGAATAAAGATTAATCTAGATACCACCATTCTCATATTTAATATCTCTTATGTAATATATATATATTGGATTTTACTTTTTAACCCAAGACTTCGATTAGTAGCAGTAAGAATTATATAGATACATATACAGTTATATATATTGATGCACAACAGCTTGTATATGTAACTTTTTCTACACATGGTTTGTTTCCAATTAGAGTATTATCCATTTAAGGGATTATTATGTTGACAACAGTACATTTATGATTTGGACTGGATGATAAAATATGGGCGAAATGTCTGACCATTTGACACTACTATATGATAGAATATAATGTACTTCTCAGTAGGAGGTTGTCATAACATCATAGTTCCATAACACCTTTTGTATATGATGGGGCAAAGATATCAGTTTATGATTTTATGAAATTCATTTTGAGATTTGCAGTTCTCATCAGCCTAAGTGACTCTGTTTATTTGACTCCATGTAGATTCCAACAACCCTACCCCCCTGTTGGTTTATAGGTAAATGAATGATAGATTCTAGCCTTTGTCCGTTTCCGTTTGTCTCCTCATGATATAGACAATAGCTTATCCTGCTTGTGGATGGGTGAACACAGGTGTTATCCTGAAATTGAGTTTCGGCCATTGTGTGATAAAATGTCTCATGGCCTGAACATAGTTTTATGATCTTTCTGGTTTTTCGTGTTTCAAGACCAGGGGAAGGATGTCTTATGTAAACCTTTTCCCCCAAAGGCCGATCCACCTGTGATAAGCGATTTATTTATCTGTCTTTCTGAGTATTGTATTTAAAAGTTTGTCAAACACATTTTCCTTTCGGGCAGATGACACAGCTTCTCATCTCAAAGTTCAGGCAAACAAAACCATGTCAAACAATGGACGCAATGTGTGTTTCAAACTTAAAGAGTTTTGACTCAATATGTAGCAAGGTCAATGGAGGCCTCAAAGTTCACAATTCTTGACCTATAATAATAAAAATGTATTTCTATTTCGCACTGAAAGTTTAACAAATCCCCCCTCTTGGAAAAATTGTGAAAATTGCCGTAGCCGTTTGAAACATTTTTCCAAGGCAGAACTTTTGAAGAAATAGGGCTTAAATCGGACTTTGACAGCTTTGTAGATAGGTATGGAATAGTTGAATGGGGTGTAGACACCTGCAAGTAGGTGTAGTGACTTCAGTAAACAAGCATGGTGACTCCGAGTGAGGTGTGGATCCAAGGGTTATCATCTGTTGGCCAGTGGAATGTGGATTTCTCCGGGCACTTTTGCCTTTGGCTGTCTTGACGGGTTCGTCTTGGTAGACTGGCCATCAGGGGTATCCCGGGGTCCTTCACACTGTACCCCCCTTTGGGTGTCTCAGACACATCAGACTCTCGGTTTCCTGCTTACTTCCTGGATCTCTTAGTCCTATAAAGGAAAATGGATTCCATGAGAAAATGATACACACAGTTTTCAGCCATAACTTTTAGTTGGGATTTCAATGTGAGGTTGGTATCCTGAGCTTCCTCAGAGTCCTCCTTTTATTCCATCGTGTGATCAGCCTTTTATCTGACCACCATGGACGGTGAGACTATATATGCAACCTTTCCCAGGGGAGACTGACTTCTGGGGCTCATTAACATGGGGACGTATTCATCACCATGGATACCACACATTGAACAATTGAACAGTGATATACTATTTTGTTAGAATTTACCTTCTACTTGGGAGGAAAAAAATATAATATCCCCCCTTTGGGGCATCAATGCAATTCATGGTAGGCAACAAAACTACCTGACATTGAGGATTCTTCTTGGTTACCGTAATACCACCTTTAACCTCTTGACTTCATTACGTCATTAGGGTTTGATCCTCCTTGTATCACCGCCATTGGCGATTTTTCGAAACGTGCCCGCTTTGAGCGACCTGTTTGAGTCAGAGGGATGAAGTGACCACTGAAAAATAGGAGAGTAGTTATTATCTAACAACCAAGATCCCCCCTGACAGGGATTTTCAGGATCCTCAATACTGTGACCTGGGGATAAAATGGTGTTAGAACCTCTGTCTCCTATGCATCCATTCAGTGTGTCCCTCTGATCCCTTGCTATTTGGGCATTTAAGGATTTTGTGGCCTTTGGCTGGCCACAAGATTTGTTCCTAAAAAGGAATTATTTTAGTTCGGGCTACAGTGCCCTGAGTGAACCAAGTGATCATCCGACCCACCTTGGCATCTACTCTGCTGAAAAATCTTTTCAGAAATAGAATTATTGGCTTTTTTTTTTTTTTTTTTTTATTTGGCTCCGCTTCCTGCGGTGCCTATGTCTCTCGGGTACAGACAGATGGGACAGATCCCCATCAGAACCATTTGCTCGGTTCTGGCGGGGTCTGGGCCTCAATGTCTCTTCATCTTCCCGAGGGTTTTGAGGAGCCCTAAGATAGGGCAAATCCCTATTTATTTGTGGGGTCCCCCCTTTTGTTGAGGATATTTGGCATAGCGAGGA
Organism: Pelophylax lessonae; assembly: GCF_965119305.1. Lineage (NCBI taxonomy): Eukaryota > Metazoa > Chordata > Amphibia > Anura > Ranidae > Pelophylax > Pelophylax lessonae. The sequence goes on along the minus strand of NC_138776.1, from coordinate 190,012,583 downwards.
TTTCCATCCTCAAGGGTGAATTGGGCTCTTTGGGGATGCTCCCTGGAGATTCTTTGAACCTTGGGCTCTGTCCCCTTGGAAAGAAATCCTAAAATGGCCTCCCCCCTCCTTATTTGTGGGGTGTCCGGTGTCCTCCTTGAGGTATCCGGTATAAAATCTTGCTCCTTTTTATTTATTTATTTATTTATTATTATTATTTTTTTTTTAGTGTTAAGGTTGAGGAGAAAGGTGTGTTTCTGCCACAATTTTGGTGACAGGCTCACGCCTTTCTTAGGTTCACTGGTCTGTTGGATGGAGTGCAAATTGTCGCTCTCTTTTGCCAACCATTCCAGTGAACATCCCAACTTGTAGTCCCTGGCCAAACTTATTTTTATGTACCTGGCCGATGCCTCAAAGCACAGGGTTTTAAATTCTGGATAGTTGTACTCAGGCTCCTCCATTGAAGGGTGTTAGGCACTTTTGAGTACAGTACAGCAAAAATTCAGTGGGCTTTGGTGCTGTGTACCTTTTAAATTATATATAGCAGCTCTAGCAGCGTTAAGGATTTTTTTTTTTTTATGTGTGGGCCGACTTTTAAATTACATCCTTGAGGCACAACACAGAAAGGCTGTTTTCATAGGCCTCAAAATGATTAGTAATATCTAAGGACCCTGTCTTAATAAAAATCGGGACAGTACTCTTTTTAAAACAAACTTTTTAAATTCTAGAGGTGTATGGTATCTTTTTAGGGGTGCTAGTCGTTTTGCGGTGACCCGATATGACTCATACCTAGTTATGTATGGCTGCCCAATTTCTGCCCTCCTATCTTAGGAATATGGCTGGGGTAGGACGTGGACTCTTTGCCTAACTCTCCCCCCCTTGTCTGGGTCTTAACCATCAGACTGGGAGTCATATCTGGGTCTAATTAATTACTTCATTTTATTTATAATGCAGGACTGATAAGCAGTACCCTTTTGTATGGCCACCATAACCTTTTTGAACTTTCCTATTTATTTATTTATGAATTCCTGTCCTTACTGGAACTGTTACATTTTTATTTTTATTTATTTATTTATAAATTTTCCACTGCTGGTTACTCGGCAACTTAATTTTCAACTACTGATTACTCTGCAACTTCCACTAATAAAAAAAAATTTTCCTTGCTCAAAACTTCCTACTTATTGCATTAATCGTTTACATTGTTCTTTCAAATGGTTGCTTATATTACAGCTTTCTGAATAAAACTTCTGCCACAGTTCTACTTTTTCCTACAGTTTCACGCTACATTCTCTTAACCTATGTGTCCCAATAGAGGTCACTTTCACCTGCTCAAGGAGGTTCCTTATCTCACTTCTTATTATTTGGAGTGGAGATTAGAACTTTACTAAATTCCTTTTTGCTGAGCCTTATGGTGCAGTTCCTCACAGAGATACAGTAAGATTGGCCATGATTCTAAAAGTATGTGATCACGCTTCCTGACGTCTTTGGGGTTAGAGAAGCTTTCGGTGAGTTCATACATCAGGTTTTCCCCTACCCACGTCTGGTGCCCATTTTTGGCCCGACTTTTTCTGAGGATTTTGGTATGACTCCAACTAGCCTATACATACACCACCATTTTAGACTCAGAGAGGTGTCTCTACATATTCTAGATCTGTGCCGAATCTACTGGGGCTGTGGGATTAACATCTAGCCAGAGTTGGCAGCGTGAACCTTACCTTATGTAGACATTTTAGGGCATTACTATTAATATTCACAATTAAATAATTTAAAAAAAAAAATATTAAAAAAAAATTCTATTTTTTTTTTTTTGCAAAGTTATTAATTATGTCACCATGATCAAAATTATGATTGGCATATGTAAGAAATTAATGATATCTCAGCAGTGCAACTCCATTTAATATGTTGTGCGTTTTGGTATAAAATTTGACTATTTTTAATTTATTACTAAAAGGCGGTGTCTGAACTATCAATAGAATTATGACGCAGTGCCTCCAGCCGATTACGGCAAATAATTTAATATCTAAGAAAAAAAACCCAATTAATTTTGTTCAGACACTCATAGTATACCACGCAATTTTCCCAAGTTCTTTTTTTTATATCAGTTAATTTCTTTTTAAAAGCATATACCAATCTTAGTGAAACAGTCTACAGTAGGGAATATATATATATAAGAATATTTATTCGCAAGACATAATTTCACCATAAATGATCATACTTGAGTGACACAAAGAGATAACCTTACATAAAATACCAACTTAAAACAATAAATGCAATGTGATATTTAGCTAAACGATGAAAGTAAAATAAAGCAAGATTATGTTTTTCCCAGGTGTAGTATGAACCATAAATTAATATTCTATATAATCAGACCACAATAGTCTGCGAATCACATGGCCGAAAGTCATTCCACTGCAGATGAAGTGAGAATAAGCCATGCAAAACGGAAGACGTAAAATCGCAAATAATGCGCTTAATCTGATATTAAAAATGTTATAAAAACAAAAATCATCTCTTTAGAGAAAAATCTACATATGGTTTATACGGCTGGGATTGTACTTTCGTTACCCTTTAAATAGGAAATGTAAAACATTTAAGGAAGTACATAAACAATATTGAATAATAATCAAATAACAGCAAGGCATAATTACCATATTTAAAATGGCCGCTTAGCTTAGAATAGTAGTTACCAGGTTCCTTTAAGATGGCTGCATTTCCAAGATGGTGGCCAATTAGGGAGGAGCTTCTTTTGGCGTCCCTCAAAGGTTCAGATACAGGGTGGACCAAGATGGCGTCTGTGTAGATGAGTCTATGCATGGCTGTTAGTAGTGTGTATGTTGTAAGTGTGATGTGTCTTGTGTCTTGTGTGTGTCTGTTGTGTTGTGTGTCCTATTACATCTCTCATTTCTTTTTATTTTGTGTTGAACAAAAGGGCAGTAAAAATTATCATAAGCCAAACCCAGTGGGAGGAACATTATCCTATTGGTTGGAGTTACTTATTCATTAACTGGTGATGTCATAGGGTGACCCCTCTTGGTTAACCAGTATATTAAAATTAAATAAAGATTCCTCCATTTAAGACTATTATAAAAAACATAAAATGTAATCATGCTCTCATCTATGACGTCCATTTAATCCACCAGGTATCTGAATAAAGATTAATCTAGATACCACCATTCTCATATTTAATATCTCTTATGTAATATATATATATTGGATTTTACTTTTTAACCCAAGACTTCGATTAGTAGCAGTAAGAATTATATAGATACATATACAGTTATATATATTGATGCACAACAGCTTGTATATGTAACTTTTTCTACACATGGTTTGTTTCCAATTAGAGTATTATCCATTTAAGGGATTATTATGTTGACAACAGTACATTTATGATTTGGACTGGATGATAAAATATGGGCGAAATGTCTGACCATTTGACACTACTATATGATAGAATATAATGTACTTCTCAGTAGGAAGTTGTCATAACATCATAGTTCCATAACACCTTTTGTATATGATGGGGCAAAGATATCAGTTTATGATTTTATGAAATTCATTTTGAGATTTGCAGTTCTCATCAGCCTAAGTGACTCTGTTTATTTGACTCCATGTAGATTCCAACAACCCTACCCCCCTGTTGGTTTATAGGTAAATGAATGATAGATTCTAGCCTTTGTCCGTTTCCGTTTGTCTCCTCATGATATAGACAATAGCTTATCCTGCTTGTGGATGGGTGAACACAGGTGTTATCCTGAAATTGAGTTTCGGCCATTGTGTGATAAAATGTCTCATGGCCTGAACATAGTTTTATGATCTTTCTGGTTTTTCGTGTTTCAAGACCAGGGGAAGGATGTCTTATGTAAACCTTTTCCCCCAAAGGCCGATCCACCTGTGATAAGCGATTTATTTATCTGTCTTTCTGAGTATTGTATTTAAAAGTTTGTCAAACACATTTTCCTTTCGGGCAGATGACACAGCTTCTCATCTCAAAGTTCAGGCAAACAAAACCATGTCAAACAATGGACGCAATGTGTGTTTCAAACTTAAAGAGTTTTGACTCAATATGTAGCAAGGTCAATGGAGGCCTCAAAGTTCACAATTCTTGACCTATAATAATAAAAATGTATTTCTATTTCGCACTGAAAGTTTAACAGGACAACACCAATAATGCGTTCATAGGGTATTATGGGAATGGAAGGGATTTCGGCGCAGTTATCTTCGGTTAGTCGTGATAGCGCATCCGCTTTTTTATTTTTGTCTGCAGGCGTATAGGTCACTAAGAAATTAAATCTTAAAAAGAATAATGACCATCGTACCTGCCGGTGGGAAAGAGTCTTGTTAGTCTGGAGGTATTGAAGGTTTTTATGATCTGTATATATGAGTATTGGTAACTGGGTACCTTCGAGCAGATGTCGCCAATTCTCCAGTGCCAATTTTATGGCAAGCAACTCCTTTTCACCCACTGGGTAATTCACCTCTGGGCTGCTTAGTGATTTTGAAAAGAAAGCAACTGGGTGGAGTGATGAAGTGTTTGTTGGTCGTTGGGAGAGAACTGCTCCTACTGCCATATTTGACGCATCTACCTCTAGAATATATTGGAGGGATGGGTCTGGATGGCGTAGTATGGGAGCAGAAGTGAAGCTTGATTTTAACAAGCAGAAAGCTTGATTTGCTTCTTCTGACCATTTGAATGTTTTTTTTATACTTGTCAGTTGTGTGAGAGGTCTCACAATGGCGGAAAAGTTCTTGATGAACTTCCTATAGAAGTTCGAGAATCCTAGGAATCGCTGTAGGGCCTTACGAGTTGTTGGTATAGGCCAGTCTAGAATACAGGATATCTTACTCATATCCATCTTAATTCCAGTTTTGGATATGAAGTATCCTAGAAATAATATTTCTTCTTTATGAAATAGGCATTTTTTTAATTTCACGTATAGACTGTGTGAGAGCAGTCTGGACAACACAAGTCTTACATGTTTTATGTGTTCAGGCATAGATCGAGAATAGATAAGTATATCGTCTAGGTATACTACAACACAGACATCAAGTAAGTCTCTAAAGATGTCGTTTATGAATCTTTGGAAAGCTGCGGGAGCATTACATAGCCCGAATGGCATCACGAGGTATTCGAATAGTCCGTATCTGGTTCTGAATGCTGTTTTCCACTCATCCCCGTCACGGATTCGGATTAGGTTGTATGCCCCTTTCAGGTCTAATTTGGTGAAATAAGTAGCCCCACGCACTTGTTCAATAAGTTCAGGGATAAGCGGCAAAGGATAGCGATCCTTTATTGTAATCGTGTTTAATTGCCTATAATCGATAATAGGCCTGAGACTGGAATCCTTATTGCGGACAAAGAAAAGTCCTGCAGCAGTGGAAGAAGTAGAGGGTCTAATGAACCCTTTTGTCAAATTCTCATCCAAGTATTCCTTGAGGTGAGAAAGTTCATCCTGTGAAAGAGGATAAACATGACCGAAAGGCAATTTGCTGTTAGGGAGTAGATCGATAGTGCAATCGTAATCCCTATGGGGAGGAAACACTTGAGCATTTTTCTCAAGGAACACTTCGGACAGATCCTGATAGCATAGTGGTGCAATTTCATCTGACACCACAGACAGAATCTTCCCATAAGATGGGAGGTTACACGTATTCTCACAATAGTGAGAAGGGAAAACCAAAGTCCGTTTTTTCCAATCTATGATTGGTTGGTGTGTGTGTAACCAGGGAAGTCCCATACTCCCCCTACTCCTCATCCATCCTTTTAGGGGTACAAACAATAGTAATTGGGGCCTAGTGTGGTTGTGTACGTGTGAGATACATACACTTTTTTGGATCATATTTTCTATTTCGCTATTTAATCAAAAACCTTTGGGGATCAGTTAAATTGCGAGATAGTCTGTGTTGGTACGTGTGAGATCCACCTTTCCAAGTTTTTGAGGTTCATCTCATACTTCTGAAGATTTGAGGGTGCTGCCTGTTCCATACTCCCCCTACTCCTCATCCATCCTTTTAGGGGTACAAACAATAGTAATTGGGGCCTAGTGTGGTTGTGTACGTGTGAGATACATACACTTTTTTGGATCATATTTTCTATTCCGCTATTTAATCAAAAACCTTTGGGGATCAGTTAAATTGGGGGATAGTCTGTGTTGGTATGTGTGAGATCCACCTTTCCAAGTTTTTGGGGTTCATCTCATACTTCTGAAGATTTGAGGGTGCTGCCTGTTCCATACTCCCCCTACTCCTCATTTATACTTTTAGGGGTACAAACAATAGTAATTGGGGCCTAGTGTGGTTGTGTACGTGGGAGATACATACACTTTTTTGGATCATATTTTCTATTCCGCTATTTAATCAAAAACCTTTGGGGATCACTTAAATTGGGGGATAGTCTGTGTTGGTACGTGTGAGATCCACCTTTCCAAGTTTTTGGGGTTCATCTCATACTTCTGAAGATTTGAGGGTGCTGCCTTTTCCATACTCCTCCTACTCCTCATCCAGCCTTTTAGGGGTACAAACAATAGTAATTGGGGCCTAGTGTGGTTGTGTACGTGTGAGATACATACACTTTTTTGGATCATATTTTCTATTCCGCTATTTAATCAAAAACCTTTGGGGATCAGTTAAATTGGGGGATAGTCTGTGTTGGTACGTGTGAGATCCACCTTTCCAAGTTTTTGGGGTTCATCTCATACTTCTGAAGATTTGAGGGTGCTGCCTGTTCCATACTCCCCCTACTCCTCATTCAGCCTTTTAGGGGTACAAACAATAGTAATTGGGGCCTAGTGTGGTTGTGTACGTGTGAGATACATACACTTTTTTTGATCATATTTCCTATTCCGCTATTCAATTAAAACCTTTGGGGATCAATTAAATATGCGGGATAGTCTGTGTTGGTATGTGTGAGATCCACCTTTCCAAGTTTTTGAGGTTCATCTCATACTTCTGAAGATTTGAGGGTGCTGCCTGTTCCATACTCCCCCTACTCCTCATCCATCCTTTTAGGGGTACAAACAATAGTAATTGGGACCTAGTGTGGTTGTGTAGGTGTGAGATACATACACTTTTTTTATCATATTTTCTATTCCGCTATTTAATCAAAAACCTTTAGGGGTCAGTTAAATTTGGCGATAGTCTGTGTTGGTACGTGTGAGATCCACCTTTCCAAGTTTTTGGGGTTCATCTCATACTTCTGAAGATTTGAGGGTGCTGCCTGTTCCATACTCCTCCTACTCCTCATCCAGCCTTTTAGGGGTACAAACAATAGTAATTGGGGCCTAGTGTGGTTGTGTACGTGTGAGATACATACACTTTTTTGGATCATATTTTCTATTCCACTATTTAATCCAAAACCTTTGGGGATCAGTTAAATTGGGGGATAGTCTGTGTTGGTACGTGTGAGATCCACCTTTCCAAGTTTTTGGGGTTCATCTCATACTTCTGAAGATTTGAGGGTGCTGCCTGTTCCATACTCCCCCTACTCCTCATCCATTCTTTTAGGGGTACAAACAATAGTAATTGGGGCCTAGTGTGGTTGTGTACGTGTGAGATACATACACTTTTTTTGATCATATTTCCTATTCCGCTATTTAATCAAAAACCTTTGGGGATCAGTTAAATTGGGGGATAGTCTGTGTTGGTACGTGTGAGATCCACCTTTCCAAGTTTTTGGGGTTCATCTCATACTTCTGAAGATTTGAGGGTGCTGCCTGTTCCATACTCCCCCTACTCCTCATCCAGCCTTTTAGGGGTACAAACAATAGTAATTGGGGCCTAGTGTGGTTGTGTACGTGTGAGATACATACACTTTTTTTGATCATATTTCCTATTCCGCTATTCAATAAAAACCATTGGGGATCAAATAAATTGCGGGATAGTCTGTGTTGGTACGTGTGAGATCCACCTTTCCAAGTTTTTGAGGTTCATCTCATACTTCTGAAGATTTGAGGGTGCTGACTGTTCCATACTCCCCCTACTCCTCATCCATCCTTTTAGGGGTACGAACAATAGTAATTGGGGCCTAGTGTGGTTGTGTACGTGTGAGATACATACACTTTTTTGGATCATATTTTCTATTCCGCTATTTAATCAAAAACCTTTGGGGATCAGTTAAATTGGGGGATAGTCTGTGTTGGTATGTGTGAGATCCACCTTTCCAAGTTTTTGGGGTTCATCTCATACTTCTGAAGATTTGAGGGTGCTGCCTGTTCCATACTCCCCCTACTCCTCATTTATCCTTTTAGGGGTACAAACAATAGTAATTGGGGCCTAGTGTGGTTGTGTACGTGTGAGATACATACACTTTTTTGGATCATATTTTCTATTCCGCTATTTAATCAAAAACCTTTGGGGATCACTTAAATTGGGGGATAGTCTGTGTTGGTACGTGTGAGATCCACCTTTCCAAGTTTTTGGGGTTCATCTCATACTTCTGAAGATTTGAGGGTGCTGCCTTTTCCATACTCCTCCTACTCCTCATCCAGCCTTTTAGGGGTACAAACAATAGTAATTGGGGCCTAGTGTGGTTGTGTACGTGTGAGATACATACACTTTTTTGGATCATATTTTCTATTCCGCTATTTAATCAAAAACCTTTGGGGATCAGTTAAATTGGGGGATAGTCTGTGTTGGTTCGTGTGAGATCCACCTTTCCAAGTTTTTGGGGTTCATCTCATACTTCTGAAGATTTGAGGGTGCTGCCTGTTCCATACTCCCCCTACTCCTCATTCAGCCTTTTAGGGGTACAAACAATAGTAATTGGGGCCTAGTGTGGTTGTGTACGTGTGAGATACATACACTTTTTTTGATCATATTTCCTATTCCGCTATTCAATTAAAACCTTTGGGGATCAATTAAATATGCGGGATAGTCTGTGTTGGTATGTGTGAGATCCACCTTTCCAAGTTTTTGAGGTTCATCTCATACTTCTGAAGATTTGAGGGTGCTGCCTGTTCCATACTCCCCCTACTCCTCATCCATCCTTTTAGGGGTACAAACAATAGTAATTGGGACCTAGTGTGGTTGTGTAGGTGTGAGATACATACACTTTTTTTATCATATTTTCTATTCCGCTATTTAATCAAAAACCTTTAGGGGTCAGTTAAATTTGGCGATAGTCTGTGTTGGTACGTGTGAGATCCACCTTTCCAAGTTTTTGGGGTTCATCTCATACTTCTGAAGATTTGAGGGTGCTGCCTGTTCCATACTCCCCCTACTCCTCATCCATCCTTTTAGGGGTACAAACAATAGTAATTGGGGCCTAGTGTGGTTGTGTAGGTGTGAGATACATACACTTTTTTTTATCATATTTTCTATTCCGCTATTTAATCCAAAACCTTTGGGGATCAGTTAAATTGGGGGATAGTCTGTGTTGGTACGTGTGAGATCCACCTTTCCAAGTTTTTGGGGTTCATCTCATACTTCTGAAGATTTGAGGGTGCTGCCTGTTCCATACTCCCCCTACTCCTCATCCATCCTTTTAGGGGTACAAACAATAGTAATTGGGGCCTAGTGTGGTTGTGTACGTGTGAGATACATACACTTTTTTTGATCATATTTCCTATTCCGCTATTTAATCAAAAACCTTTGGGGATCAGTTAAATTGGGGGATAGTCTGTGTTGGTACGTGTGAGATCCACCTTTCCAAGTTTTTGGGGTTCATCTCATACTTCTGAAGATTTGAGGGTGCTGCCTGTTCCATACTCCCCCTACTCCTCATCCAGCCTTTTAGGGGTACAAACAATAGTAATTGGGGCCTAGTGTGGTTGTGTACGTGTGAGATACATACACTTTTTTTGATCATATTTCCTATTCCGCTATTCAATAAAAACCATTGGGGATCAAATAAATTGCGGGATAGTCTGTGTTGGTACGTGTGAGATCCACCTTTCCAAGTTTTTGAGGTTCATCTCATACTTCTGAAGATTTGAGGGTGCTGCCTGTTCCATACTCCCCCTACTCCTCATTTATCCTTTTAGGGGTACAAACAATAGTAATTGGGGCCTAGTGTGATTGTGTACGTGTGAGATACATACACTTTTTTTGATCATATTTCCTATTCCGCTATTTAATCAAAAACCTTTGGGGATCAGTTAAATTGGGGGATAGTCTGTGTTGGTACGTGTGAGATCCACCTTTCCAAGTTTTTGGGGTTCATCTCATACTTCTGAAGATTTGAGGGTGCTGCCTGTTCCATACTCCCCCTACTCCTCATCCAGCCTTTTAGGGGTACAAACAATAGTAATTGGGGCCTAGTGTGGTTGTGTACGTGTGAGATACATACACTTTTTTTGATCATATTTCCTATTCCGCTATTCAATAAAAACCTTTGGGGATCAGTTAAATTGGGGGATAGTCTGTGTTGGTATGTGTGAGATCCACCTTTCCAAGTTTTTGGGGTTCATCTCATACTTCTGAAGATTTGAGGGTGCTGCCTGTTCCATACTCCCCCTACTCCTCATTTATCCTTTTAGGGGTACAAACAATAGTAATTGGGGCCTAGTGTGGTTGTGTACGTGTGAGATACATACACTTTTTTGGATCATATTTTCTATTCCGCTATTTAATCAAAAACCTTTGGGGATCACTTAAATTGGGGGATAGTCTGTGTTGGTACGTGTGAGATCCACCTTTCCAAGTTTTTGGGGTTCATCTCATACTTCTGAAGATTTGAGGGTGCTGCCTTTTCCATACTCCTCCTACTCCTCATCCAGCCTTTTAGGGGTACAAACAATAGTAATTGGGGCCTAGTGTGGTTGTGTACGTGTGAGATACATACACTTTTTTGGATCATATTTTCTATTCCGCTATTTAATCAAAAACCTTTGGGGATCAGTTAAATTGGGGGATAGTCTGTGTTGGTACGTGTGAGATCCACCTTTCCAAGTTTTTGGGGTTCATCTCATACTTCTGAAGATTTGAGGGTGCTGCCTGTTCCATACTCCCCCTACTCCTCATTCAGCCTTTTAGGGGTACAAACAATAGTAATTGGGGCCTAGTGTGGTTGTGTACGTGTGAGATACATACACTTTTTTTGATCATATTTCCTATTCCGCTATTCAATTAAAACCTTTGGGGATCAATTAAATATGCGGGATAGTCTGTGTTGGTATGTGTGAGATCCACCTTTCCAAGTTTTTGAGGTTCATCTCATACTTCTGAAGATTTGAGGGTGCTGCCTGTTCCATACTCCCCCTACTCCTCATCCATCCTTTTAGGGGTACAAACAATAGTAATTGGGACCTAGTGTGGTTGTGTAGGTGTGAGATACATACACTTTTTTTATCATATTTTCTATTCCGCTATTTAATCAAAAACCTTTAGGGGTCAGTTAAATTTGGCGATAGTCTGTGTTGGTACGTGTGAGATCCACCTTTCCAAGTTTTTGGGGTTCATCTCATACTTCTGAAGATTTGAGGGTGCTGCCTGTTCCATACTCCCCCTACTCCTCATCCATCCTTTTAGGGGTACAAACAATAGTAATTGGGGCCTAGTGTGGTTGTGTACGTGTGAGATACATACACTTTTTTTGATCATATTTCCTATTCCGCTATTTAATCAAAAACCTTTGGGGATCAGTTAAATTGGGGGATAGTCTGTGTTGGTACGTGTGAGATCCACCTTTCCAAGTTTTTAGGGTTCATCTCATACTTCTGAAGATTTGAGGGTGCTGCCTGTTCCATACTCCCCCTACTCCTCATCCAGCCTTTTAGGGGTACAAACAATAGTAATTGGGGCCTAGTGTGGTTGTGTACGTGTGAGATACATACACTTTTTTTGATCATATTTCCTATTCCGCTATTCAATAAAAACCTTTGGGGATCAATTAAATTGGGGGATAGTCTGTGTTGGTACGTGTGAGATCCACCTTTCCAAGTTTTTGGGGTTCATCTCATACTTCTGAAGATTTGAGGGTGCTGCCTGTTCCAAACTCCTCCTGCTCCTCATCCAGCCTTTTAGGGGTACAAACAATAGTAATTGAGGCCTAGTGTGGTTGTGTACGTGTGAGATACATACACTTTTTTGGATCATATTTTCTATTCCGCTATTTAGTCAAAAACCTTTGGGGATCAGTTTAATTGGGGGATAGTCTGTGTTGGTACGTGTGAGATCCACCTTTCCAAGTTTTGGGGGTTCATCTCATACTTCTGAAGATTTGAGGGTGCTGCCTCTTCCATACTCCCCCTACTCCTCATCCATCCTTTTAGGGGTACAAACAATAGTAATTGGGGCCTAGTGTGGTTGTGTACGTGTGAGATACATACACTTTTTTTGATCATATGTTCTATTCCGCTATTTAATCAAAAACCTTTAGGGGTCAGTTAAATTGGGCGATAGTCTGTGTTGGTACGTGTGAGATCCACTTTTCCAAGTTTTTGGGGTTCATCTCATACTTCTGAAGATTTGAGGGTGCTGCCTGTTCCATACTCCCCCTACTCCTCATTCAGCCTTTTAGGGGTACAAACAATAGTAATTGGGGCCTAGTGTGGTTGTGTACGTGTGAGATACATACACTTTTTTTGATCATATTTCCTATTCCGCTATTCAATTAAAACCTTTGGGGATCAATTAAATTGCGGGATAGTCTGTGTTGGTATGTGTGAGATCCACCTTTCCAAGTTTTTGAGGTTCATCTCATACTTCTGAAGATTTGAGGGTGCTGCCTGTTCCATACTCCCCCTACTCCTCATCCATCCTTTTAGGGGTACAAACAATAGTAATTGGGACCTAGTGTGGTTGTGTAGGTGTGAGATACATACACTTTTTTTATCATATTTTCTATTCCGCTATTTAATCAAAAACCTTTAGGGGTCAGTTAAATTTGGCGATAGTCTGTGTTGGTACGTGTGAGATCCACCTTTCCAAGTTTTTGAGGTTCATCTCATACTTCTGAAGATTTGAGGGTGCTGCCTGTTCCATACTCCCCCTACTCCTCATCCAGCCTTTTAGGGGTACAAACAATAGTAATTGGGGCCTAGTGTGCTTGTGTACTTGTGAGATACATACACTTTTTTGGATCATATTTCCTATTCCGCTATTCAATAAAAACCTTTGGGGATCAATTAAATTGTGGGATAGTGTAATGTTCTGGTACCTTTGGTACCCTAATTCCACTTTTCCTAAGTGTATGCGCCCCACCATTCTCTTTTGGTAAGGTGCGCATACACCTTTAAGACCGATGCTGTCATCACTGAGCGCCGCTGGAGCGGCTATTTCAACCTCCGGCGGTCTCACTCACATGTTCGTTCAACGCCGCATAATCTGCCTTGAAGCTCTCATGCTTGCAAGCATACCTCGCTATCGGAACCACGCTGCTGATCCCTGTATCCCGTTACCGGATCATCCGCTCTTGCCGAACCTCTCCTCTACTACATTGCTACTAGTGATTAGTACCCCACAGGGGAAACCTCTATAACCTTCATACTAAAGCTTACACTATCTAGCTCTGCATACTAAGGACTATTACTACATCTGCACTAACTAAGATTGCTAGCTCTTGAGCCTAATACCATCTGCTCTTGCACTGGGTTGGTCTATCCTGTATGTTCACCTGCTACTCTATCATCTGCTACCATACATGATTGCTAAACCTATCTGCATCCCATCTGCTACTATCTTACTTTCAAGAACATTCCTTTCAAGTGTCTGTCATCTACCATCTCTACCCAACCTGTCTCTTCATCCTATCATCACTATATTACTATACATATAAGTCACTCTAGGAACATCTTATTGAGTGTGTGTATTTACTTGCTGAATTGAGACTATCCACACATGATGAGTCTTGGGAGTTGGGATTGGTGTCTCAGCGTTTCTCTACATGACTACTGAAGTGGAATATTTCTGCAGCTGTAAATCCACATTATACATAAAACGCAGGAGCGTTACAGATTGAACGAACCTCAAATGGATTCAGCAGAAATAACCACTCAGGTGACACAATTAAAACAGCAAGTAACTGCGTTAATACACGCACTTGCTGAATTAAGAGAAGAAAATCAGGCTCTGACGCAGCAGGTAACCAGACTGACACAACTTACCACTGCTCAGTCCCCTGAACCCAAAATAAATCCTCCTTTGGTATTTACAGGCGATCGCAAAAAATTTCGCGAATTTAAAAACGCATGTGAGTTACTTTTCTTGCTAAAACCCCATACCTACCTTACTGATCACATTAAGGTTTGTACTATTATTTCTTACCTAACAGGCGATCCTCGGGCCTGGGCAGACTCTCTTTTTGAGAAAAACGATCAGCTTCTCAAATCCTATGCCTTATTTCTAGCAGAACTTACTAGCCTATATGATGATCCCAATAGGCACAGTACTGCCGATCTTCAATTAAGGTCCTTGAAACAAGGTAGGAGACCTGTGGAAGACTTTGTCGCAGAATTCAAGAGATGGACCCTTGATTCAGAATGGAATGATGCATCTCTGAAAACTCAATTTAGGCTTGGCCTATCAGAGGCCGTTAAAGACGAGCTCGCCCGAGCGGATCTGCCAAAAACCCTGGATGCATTGATACAACTCAGTATCACCATAGATAGAAGACTACGAGAAAGAAAGGCTGAAAAAATGGGAATGCCATTATCCAGTTCTTCTCGGATTTCGACCGATGACCCCACTCCTATGGAGGTAGGAACCATACGCCCACCTTTATCAACAGTGGAAAGAGCCAGAAGACGATCTGGTAATCTCTGCTTGTACTGTGCATCCCCGGATCACAAGATAAACATCTGTCCCCTAGTCTACAAAAAGAAGGGTGAGTGTTCACATGTCCTCCTAGGGGGATTGACAACTTCAATTACTAACCCTTACCTTTTTGTTTGCTTAACATTACAGTGGGACCAGAACAGGATTACTACTAAGGCCATGATTGACACAGGATCTTGTGGAAATTATATTGACATACGTTTTGCTGCTTTAAATAAAGTCCCTATTATTTCTAAACCTAAACCTGTCTCAGTGAGTCTTATTAACGGTGTTCCTTTATCCTCTGGTCCGATCACTGATCAGACACAGGCACTCCTAGTCACTACTAACGGGTCTCATATGGAGACCACTACCTTCGACCTAATACCTTCACCCCACTTTCCCATTGTTTTGGGACTTCCCTGGTTACACACACATCAACCAACCATAGATTGGAAGGAACGGACCCTGGCCTTCCTCTCTTGCTATTGCGAGGGTACGTGTAACTTCCCGTCTTCCGGGAAGATCCTGTCTGTGGTGACAGATGAGATTGCACCACTATGTTATCAGGATCTCTCTGAGGTTTTTCTTGAGAAAAATGCTCAAGCACTACCTCCCCATCGAGACTATGATTGTAGTATTGATCTACTCCCAAATAGCAAATTGCCGTTCGGTCATGTTTATCCTCTTTCACAGGATGAACTTTCCCATCTCAAAGAATATTTGGATGAGAATTTGAAAAAAGGTTTTATTAGACCTTCCACTTCTTCCACAGCAGCAGGACTCTTTTTTGTCCGCAATAGGGACTCGAGTCTCAGCCCTTAATCGACTATAAGCAATTGAATGCTATTACAATAAAAGATCGCTATCCTCTACCGCTTATCCCTGAGCTCATTGAGCAGGTGCGTGGAGCTACCAATTTTTCAAAATTGGACCTGAAAGGGGCATACAATCTCATTCGAATCAGTGATGGACACGAGTGGAAGACTGCATTCAGAACCAGATACGGATTGTTCGAATATCTTGTAATGCCATTCGGGCTATGCAACGCCCCTGCAGCCTTTCAACGATTTATAAACGATATTTTCAGAGACTTACTAGATGTCTGTGTTGTGGTATATCTGGACGATATACTTATATATTCACGATCCTTGTCTGAACACATAAGACATGTAAGACTAGTATTATCGAGATTGCTTGCACACAACCTATACGTGAAACTGAAAAAATGCTTGTTTCATAAAGAAGAGGTACTGTTTCTAGGCTACATCATATCCAAAACAGGAATCAAGATGGACATGAGTAAGATATCCTGCATTCAGGATTGGCCTACACCAACCACCCGCAAGGCGCTACAGCGATTCCTTGGATTTTCTAATTTCTACAGGAAATTCATCAGGAACTTCTCTGCCATTGTGAGACCCCTCACACAGCTCACTAGCATTAAGAGACCATTCAACTGGTCAGATGAAGCAAATAAAGCTTTTCACCTGTTAAAGACAAGGTTTACTTCTGCTCCCATACTACGCCATCCAGACCCATCCCTCCAATACATTCTGGAAGTAGATGCGTCAAACATGGCAGTAGGAGCAATACTCTCCCAACGACCAACTAACACTTCACCACTCCATCCAGTCACCTTCTTTTCTAAATCCTTAAGCAGTCCAGAGGTAAATTACCCCGTGGGTGAAAAGGAACTGCTTGCTATAAAATTGGCTCTGGAGAATTGGCGACATCTACTCGAAGGCACCCGATTACCAATACTTATATACACGGACCATAAAAATCTTCAATATCTTCAGACTAACAAAACTCTCTCTCACCGACAGGTACGATGGTCACTATTCTTTCTAAGGTTTAACTTCCTAGTGACCTACACACCTGCAGATAAGAACAAAAAGGCGGATGCACTATCACGACTAACTGAAGAAAACTACTTCGAAATCCCTTCCGTTCCTATAATACCTCACAAGCGTATTATTGGAGTTGTCCGTTCTTTGAAGGAAGAGGTTTTGCATGGTATAAGTTTGGATTCACCCCCACCACAACTAAATACAGATGCAGAAGGCTTCCTCTACTACAACGACAAACTTTACATACCACCTACCATGCGCACCAAGATCTTGGAATTATCGCATGATGTGCCTATGGCAGGACATATGGGTATGACAAAGACTCTTAATCTGATTACCAGACAATTCTGGTGGCCTGACATGAAAACATCTATACAAAAATTCGTCTCTTCATGCAATGTCTGTGCCAGGTCCAAAATTGACACTACGAGACCATCCGGTCTACTATGCAGTCTACCAATACCCCAAACTCCATGGGAAGTTGTGTCCTTGGACTTTATAGTAGAACTACCTCCTTCCAAAGGATTTAATACCATCTTGGTGTCAGTGGACCATCTGACAAAGATGGCACATTTCATTGCTATTCGCAGACTACCTTCGTCCAAACAAACGGCAGAACTCCTGATGAAACATGTCTTTAAGTTACATGGTATCCCAAAAACTCTTCTGTCTGACCGTGAATCACAATTTATTTCCAAGTTCTGGCAAGAACTATGTCACATACTACGAATTGAGCGGAAGCTCACTTCTCCTTACCATCCGCAGACCAACGGACAGACTGAAAGAGTCAACCAATGCATTGAGCAATATTTACGTTGTTACACTTCTTACCAACAGGATGATTGGGTGGATCTTCTCCCTCTGGCAGAATTTGCCTACAACAACGCAACCCACAGTACGACCAAGCAGAGTCCGTTCTACTTGAACTATGGGTTTCATCCCTCTATTCTTCCACCACGCATCCTTCCTTCAAATAACCCAGTAGCCTCAGACTATCTTACCCAAATAAAGGACTCTCTGGGTTTGCTTAATACTACCATTGCACACGCTCACAGTCAACAAAAGAAGTACTATGATCTTCGCAGAAGACCTTCTCCTCAGTATGCTATTGGGGACCTCAATTGGCTCTCAACAAAAAATTTAAGACTGAAAATCCCTAGCAAAAAGCTTGGACCTCTCTTCTTGGGACCTTTCCCAATCAAGAAACTTATTGGAAAAGCTGCAGTGCAGCTTACATTGCCAATAGACCTCAAAATACATCCCATTTTCCATGTGTCGCTACTGAAGCCCCATGTTCCTGACCAAGGAATAAGGCCTACTATCCCACTTCCTCCTCCTGTACAAGTTGAAGGTGGAGAAGAATATGAGATAAAAGAGATTCTGGATTCTCGTATCCACAGAAGAAAACTTCAATACTTAGTTCGATGGAAGAACTATGGGCCCCAAGACGACACCTGGCTAAACACCTCTGACATACATGCCCCTAGATTAATCCGCAACTTTCATGCAAAGTACCCAGACAAACCAGCTCCAGAGGCCTTCAGGAGCCGGCCTTAAGGGGGGGTACTGTAATGTTCTGGTACCTTTGGTACCCTAATTCCACTTTTCCTAAGTGTATGCGCCCCACCATTCTCTTTTGGTAAGGTGCGCATACACCTTTAAGACCGATTCTGTCATCACTGAGCGCCGCTGGAGCGACTATTTCAACCTCCGGCGGTCTCACTCACATGTTCGTTCAACGCCGCATAATCTGCCTTGAAGCTCTCATGCTTGCAAGCATACCTCGCTATCGGAACCACGCTGCTGATCCCTGTATCCCGTTACCGGATCATCCGCTCTTGCCGAACCTCTCCTCTACTACATTGCTACTAGTGATAAGTACCCCACAGGGGAAACCTCTATAACCTTCATACTAAAGCTTACACTATCTAGCTCTGCATACTAAGGACTATTACTACATCTGCACTAACTAAGATTGCTAGCTCTTGAGCCTAATACCATCTGCTCTTGCACTGGGTTGGTCTATCCTGTATGTTCACCTGCTACTCTATCATCTGCTACCATACATGATTGCTAAACCTATCTGCATCCCATCTGCTACTATCTTACTTTCAAGAACATTCCTTTCAAGTGTCTGTCATCTACCATCTCTACCCAACCTGTCTCTTCAGCCTATCATCACTATATTACTATACATATAAGTCACTCTAGGAACATATTATTGAGTGTGTGTATTTACTTGCTGAATTGAGACTATCCACACATGATGAGTCTTGGGAGTTGGGATTGGTGTCTCAGCGTTTCTCTACATGACTACTGAAGTGGAATATTTCTGCAGCTGTAAATCCACATTATACATAAAACGCAGGAGCGTTACAGATAGTCTGTGTTGGTCTGTTAGAGATCCACCTTTCAAAGTTTTTGAGGTTTATCTCATACTTCTGAAGATTTGAGGGTGCTGCCTGTTCCATACTCCTCCTACTCCTCATCCTGCCTTTAGGGGTACAAACAATAGTAATTGGGGCCTAGTGTGGTTGTGTACGTGTGAGATACATACACTTTTTTTGATCATATTTCCTATTCCGCTATTCAATAAAAACCTTTGGGGATCAATTAAATTGCGGGATAGTCTGTGTTGGTACGTGTGAGATCCACCTTTTCAAGTTTTTGAGGTTCATCTCATACTTCTGAAGATTTGAGGGTGCTGCCTGTTCCATACTCCCCCTACTCCTCATCCAGCCTTTTAGGGGTACAAACAATAGTAATTGGGGCCTAGTGTGGTTGTGTACGTGTGAGATACATACACTTTTTTTGATCATATTTCCTATTCCGCTATTCAATAAAAACCTTTGGGGATCAATTAAATTGCGGGATAGTCTGTGTTGGTACGTGTGAGATCCACCTTTCCAAGTTTTTGGGGTTCATCTCATACTTCTGAAGATTTGAGGGTGCTGCCTGTCCCATACTCCTCCTACTCCTCATCCTGCCTTTAGGGGTACAAACGATAGTAATTGGGGCCTAGTGTGGTTGTGTACGTGTGAGATACATACACTTTTTTTGATCATATTTCCTATTCCGCTATTCAATAAAAACCTTTGGGGATGTAACGCTCCTGCGTTTTTAGTATAGGCTGGATTTGCAGCTGCAAAATCTCCACTCAGTAGTCATGTAGAGATGTGTTGAATACCAGATCCAACTCTCCAGGACTCATCACCGTGGGCCTGTCAGCTTCAACATACAGATATATACACACTCAATGAGATGTTCCTGGAGTGATAGTATGTATATGATAGTATGAAGGTGATGTGCTGAAGGGACAGGTGTGAACAGTGACAAGGATGGTAATCACTTGATAGGGTTTGTATAGGAGAGTTCAAGATGGTATTAGGAATGCAGATAGGTTAGTATCGAGTATGCTAACAGGTGGTGAGGACAGCAGATGACAAATACAGGATAGGCTAACCCAGTGCAAGGATAGATAGTAGTAGACAGGAGAGCCATCAATCTATGCAGCAGTGCAGATGATAGATGGTAGTAGGCTGAAGAGCTAGCAATCTATGTAACAGTGCAGATGATAGGATAGCATAGATAGGTAGTAACAGTCCTTACTGTGCATAGGTAGATAGTGCAATAAGGTTATGGAGGGTTCCCCTGCGGGGTACTTATCACTTGTAATGTTAGTAGTTTAGAGAGGTCCAGTAGATGAGGAATGAGCCGGTAGCGAGATACAGGGATCAGTAGCGAGGTTCCGGTCTGCTCCAGGTAAAGGGAATGGCTGGAGGTTCCGATCGAGAGACAGGCTTGAAAGCATGTGGGTAACAAGGCAGGTAGAAGGAACAATGTGAGTGAGACCGCCGGCGGTTGAAATAGCCGCTCTGCGGCGCTCAGCAGTGACATCATCGTTCTTAAAGGTATATGCGTACCACCTGAAGAGAAAGGTGGGACGCATTACAGAGGAAAGTGGTGATTAAGGGTACCGGAGGTACCAGAATCTTACTGTACCCCCCCTTAAGTCCGGCTCCGGAAGGCCTATAGGACAGGTTTCTCTGGGTGTTTCGAGTGAAAGTTCCGTATAAGTCTACGAGCATGAATATCAGAGGTATCTAGCCAGGTGTCGTCTTGGGGTCCATAATTCTTCCATCTTATGAGATACTGGAGTCTTCCTCTATGAATGCGAGAATCCAAAATTTCCTTGATCTCATACTCTTCTCCGCCTTCAACTTGTATTGGAGGTGGAGGCAAGATGGTAGGCCTTATTCCTTGGTTAGGAACATGGGGCTTCAGTAGCGACACATGGAAGATGGGATGGATCTTGAGATCTGCTGGTAGGGTGAGCTGTACTGCAGCTTTTCCGATAAGTTTTTTAATTGGGAAGGGTCCCAAAAATAAAGGTCCAAGCTTCTTGCTAGGGATTTTTAATCTTAAGTTCTTTGTCGATAGCCAAACAAGGTCCCCAATAGCATACTGAGGAGAAGGTCTTCTACGAAGGTCGTAGTACTTTTTTTGTTGACTGTGAGCGTGTGATATAGTGGTATTGAGTAAGCCCAAGGAGTCTTTTATTTGGGTAAGGTAATCCGAGGCTACTGGGTTACTCGATGGCAGGATGCGTGGTGGAAGAAGAGTGGGATGAAACCCATAGTTCAAGTAGAACGGACTTTGCTTCGTGGTACTGTGGGTTGCGTTGTTGTAAGCAAATTCTGCTAGAGGAAGGAGATCCACCCAATCATCCTGTAAGTATGATGTGTAGCAACATAGATATTGCTCAACACTGGTTGACTCTTTCAGTCTGTCCGTTGGTCTGAGGATGGTAGGGAGAAGTGAGCTTTCACTCAATGCGTAAAATTTGACAAAGTGCTTGCCAAAATTTAGAGATGAATTGTGAACCACGGTCGGACAAAAGAGTTTTTGGAATTCCATGCAACTTAAACACATGTTTCATCAGTAGTTCTGATGTTTGTTTAGATGAAGGTAATCTACGGATAGCAATGAAATGTGCCATCTTTGTCAAGTGGTCCACTGACACTAGGATGGTATTAAATCCTTTAGAGGGTGGTAGTTCTACTATGAAATCTAAGGATACAACTTCCCATGGAACCTGGGGTATTGGTAGACTACAAAGTAGTCCAGATGGTTTTGTAGTGTCAATTTTGGACCTTGCACAAATGTCACATGAAGAAACAAATTTTTGTACAGATGTCTTCATATCAGGCCACCAAAACTGCCTGGTGAGCAAATTAAAGGTTTTCGTTATACCCATATGTCCTGCCATGGGCTCATCATGCGATAACTCCTAAATCTTGGTGCGCATAGTAGGGGGTATGTAGAGTTTGTCATTGTAATAGAGGAAGCCTTCTGCATCAGTACTTAGTTGTGGTGGAGGTGAATCCATTCTTATACTGTGCAAAATCTCTTCCTTCAAGGAACGGACAACACCAATAATGCGTTCATAGGGTATTATGGGAATGGAAGGGATTTCAGCGCAGTTATCTTCGGTCAATCGTGATAGCGCATGCACTTTTTTTTTTTTGTCTGCAGGCGTGTAGGTCACTAGGAAATTAAATCTTAAAAAGAATAATGACCATCGTACCTGCCGGTGGGAGAGAGTCTTGTTAGTCTGGAGGTATTGAAGGTTTTTATGATCTGTATATATGAGTATTGGTAACTGGGTACCTTCGAGCAGATGTCGCCAATTCTCCAGTGCCAGTTTTATGGCAAGCAACTCCTTTTCACCCACTGGGTAATTCACCTCTGGGCTGCTTAATGATTTTGAAAAGAAAGCAACTGGGTGAAGTGATGAAGTGTTTGTTGGTCGTTGGGAGAGAACTGCTCCTACTGCCATATTTGACGCATCTACCTCTAGAATATATTGGAGGGATGGGTCTGGATGGCGTAGTATGGGAGCAGAAGTAAAGCTTGATTTTAACAAGCAGAAAGCTTGATTTGCTTCTTCTGACCATTTGAATGGTTTTTTTATGCTTGTCAGTTGTGTGAGAGGTCTAACAATAGCGGAAAAGTTCTTGATGAACTTCCTATAGAAGTTCGAGATTCCAAGGAATCGCTGTAGGGCCTTACGAGTTGTTGGTATAGGCCAGTCTTGAATACAGGATATCTTACTCATATCCATCTTAATTCCAGTTTTGGATATGAAGTATCCTAGAAATAATATTTCTTCTTTATGAAATAGACATTTTTTTAATTTCACATATAGTCTGTGTGAGAGCAGTCTGGACAACACAAGTCTTACATGTTTTATGTGTTCAGGCATAGATCGAGAATAAATAAGTATATCGTCTAGGTATACTACAACACAGACATCAAGTAAGTCTCTAAAGATGTCGTTTATGAATCTTTGGAAAGCTGCGGGAGCATTGCATAGCCCGAATGGCATCACAAGGTATTCGAATAGTCCCTATCTGGTTCTGAATGCTGTTTTCCACTCATCCCCGTCACGGATTTGGATTAGGTTGTATGCCCCTTTCAGGTCTAATTTGGTGAAATAAGTAGCCCCACGCACCTGTTCAATAAGTTCAGGGATGAGCGGCAGAGGATAGCGATCCTTTATCGTAATCGTGTTTAATTGCCTATAATCGATAATAGGCCTGAGACTGGAATCCTTATTGCGGACAAAGAAAAGTCCTGCAGCAGTGGAAGAAGTAGAGGGTCTAATGAACCCTTTTGTCAAATTCTCATCCAAGAATTCCTTGAGATGAGAAAGTTCATCCTGTGAAAGGGGATAAACATGACCGAAAGGCAATTTGCTGTTAGGGAGTAGATCGATAGTGCAATCATAATCCCTATGGGGAGGCAACACTTGAGCATTTTTCTCAAGGAACACTTCGGACAGATCCTGATAGCATAGTGGTGCAATTTCATCAGACACCACAGACAGAATCTTCCCATAAGATGGGAGGTTACACGTATTCTCTCAATAGTGAGAAGGGAAAACCAAAGTCTGTTTTTTCCAATCTATGATTGGTTGGTGTGTGTGTAACCAGGGAAGTCCCAAAATAATAGGAAAATGGGGTGAGGATAGTATGTCAAAGGTGATGGTCTCCACATGTGATTCGTTGGTAGTGGCAAGGAGTGCCTGAGTCTGGTTGGTGATTGGACCAGAAGACAGTGGAATACCATTAATGAAACTAACAGAAACAGGCTTAGATTTTGAAATAATAGGTATTTTATTTAAGGTAACAAAGAGTGTATAGAGAATATAGTTTCCACAAGATCCAGTGTCGACCATAGCCTTGGTGGTGATCCTAGTTTGGTCCCACTGTAATATTAAATGAACAAAAAGATAGGGGTTAGAGAAGGAAGTCGTTAATCCTCCCAGCAAGACATGTGAACACTCACCCTCTTTTTTGCGGACAAGGGGACAGGTGTTTATCAAATGATCCGAGTATGCGCAGTACATGCAGAGATTTCTGGATGTTCTTCTGGCTCGTTCAGTAGTCATTAAAGGTGGGCGTATGGTTCCTACATCCATGGGAGTAGGGTCAACGGCCGAAATCTGAGAAGGACTAGACAATGGCATTCCCATCTTTTCAGCCCTTCTTTCTCGCAGTCGTCTGTCGATGTTGATACTAAGTTGTATCGAGGCCTCCAAGGTGCCAGGTAAATCCGCTCGGGCGAGCTTGTCCTTAACAGCTTCCGATAACCCGAGTCTGAATTGAGTTTGCAAAGATGTGTCATTCCACCCTGAATCAAGGGTCCATCTTTTGAACTCAGATACAAAGTCTTCTACAGGTCTCCTTCCTTGTTTTAAGGCCCTCAACTGAATATCAGCAGTACTCTGCCTATTGGGGTCATCGTATAAACTAGCGAGTTCCGCTAGGAATAAGGAATAGGTGTTGAGAATCTGATCATTACTCTCTACGAGAGAGTCTGCCCAGGCCCGTGGATCACCCGTCAGGTATGAAATAACGGTACAGACTTTTATTTGATCAGTGGGGTATGTACGAGGTTTTAACAAAAAAAGCAATTGACATGCGTTTTTGAATTCACGAAATTTTTTCCGATCACCTGTAAACACTAGAGGAGGGTTTATTTTAGGTTCAGGAGGCTGAATAGCAGTAAGCCGTGAGAGCTGGGTTACCTGCTGTGTCAGAGTCTGATTCTTTTCTTGTACGTCAGTCAGAGCAAGTATTAACGCTTTTACGTGTTGTGTTAATTGTGTCACTTGAGTGGGTAATTCTGCTGAATCCATTTTTAAGGTTGGTTCAATCTGTAACGCTCCTGCGTTTTTAGTATAGGCTGGATTTGCAGCTGCAAAATCTCCACTCAGTAGTCATGTAGAGATGTGTTGAATACCAGATCCAACTCTCCAGGACTCATCACCGTGGGCCTGTCAGCTTCAACATACAGATATATACACACTCAATGAGATGTTCCTGGAGTGATAGTATGTATATGATAGTATGAAGGTGATGTGCTGAAGGGACAGGTGTGAACAGTGACAAGGATGGTAATCACTTGATAGGGTTTGTATAGGAGAGTTCAAGATGGTATTAGGAATGCAGATAGGTTAGTATCGAGTATGCTAACAGGTGGTGAGGACAGCAGATGACAAATACAGGAT
Organism: Pelophylax lessonae; assembly: GCF_965119305.1. Lineage (NCBI taxonomy): Eukaryota > Metazoa > Chordata > Amphibia > Anura > Ranidae > Pelophylax > Pelophylax lessonae. Next base: position 189,987,485 of record NC_138776.1, on the reverse strand, counting down.
AGGCTAACCCAGTGCAAGGATAGATAGTAGTAGACAGGAGAGCCAGCAATCTATGCAGCAGTGCAGATGATAGATGGTAGTAGGCTGAAGAGCTAGCAATCTATGTAACAGTGCAGATGATAGGATAGTATAGATAGGTAGTAACAGTCCTTAATGTGCATAGGTAGATAGTGCAATAAGGTTATGGAGGGTTCCCCTGTGGGGTACTTATCACTTGTAATGTTAGTAGTTTAGAGAGGTCCAGTAGATGAGGAATGATCCGGTAGCGAGATACAGGGATCAGTAGCGAGGTTCCGGTCTGCTCCAGGTAAAGGGAATGGCTGGAGGTTCCGATCGAGAGACAGGCTTGAAAGCATGTGGGTAACAAGGCAGGTTGAACGAACAATGTGAGTGAGACCGCCGGCGGTTGAAATAGCCGCTCTGTGGCGCTCAGCAGTGACATCATCGTTCTTAAAGGTATATGCGTACCACCTGAAGAGAAAGGTGGGACGCATTACAGAGGAAAGTGGTGATTAAGGGTACCGGAGGTACCAGAATCTTACAGGGGATCAATTAAATTGGGGGATAGTCTGTGTTGGTACGTGTGAGATCCACCTTTCCAAGTTTTTGAGGTTCATCTCATACTTCTGAAGATTTGAGGGTGCTGCCTGTTCCATACTCCCCCTACTCCTCATCCATCCTTTTAGGGGTACAAACAATAGTAATTGGGGCCTAGTGTGGTTGTGTACGTGTGAGATACATACACTTTTTTGGATCATATTTTCTATTCCGTTATTTAATCAAAAACCTTTGGGGATCAGTTAAATTGGGGGATAGTCTGTGTTGGTACGTGTGAGATCCACCTTTCCAAGTTTTTGGGGTTCATCTCATACTTCTGAAGATTTGAGGGTGCTGCCTGTTCCATACTCCCCCTACTCCTCATCCATCCTTTTAGGGGTACAAACAATAGTAATTGGGGCCTAGTCTGGTTGTGTACGTGTGAGATACATACACTTTTTTTGATCATATTTCCTATTCCGCTATTCAATAAAAACCTTTGGTTATCAATTAAATTGCGGGATAGTCTGTGTTGGTACGTGTGAGATCCACCTTTCCAAGTTTTTGAGGTTCATCTCATACTTCTGAAGATTTGAGGGTGCTGCCTGTTCCATACTCCTCCTACTCCTCATCCTGCCTTTAGGGGTACAAACAATAGTAATTGGGGCCTAGTGTGCTTCTGTACGTGTGAGATACATACACTTTTTTTGATCATATTTCCTATTCCGCTATTCAATAAAAACCTTTGGGGATCAATTAAATTGCGGGATAGTCTGTGTTGGTACGTGTGAGATCCACCTTTCCAAGTTTTTGAGGTTCATCTCATACTTCTGAAGATTTGAGGGTGCTGCCTGTTCCATACTCCTCCTACTCCTCATCCTGCCTTTAGGGGTACAAACAATAGTAATTGGGGCCTAGTGTGGTTGTGTACATGTGAGATACATACACTTTTTTTGATCATATTTCCTATTCCGCTATTCAATAAAAACCTTTGGGAATCAATTAAATTGCGGGATAGTCTGTGTTGGTACGTGTGAGATCCACCTTTCCAAGTTTTTGAGGTTCATCTCATACTTCTGAAGATTTGAGGGTGCTGCCTGTTCCATACTCCTCCTACTCCTCATCCTGCCTTTAGGGGTACAAACAATAGTAATTGGGGCCTAGTGTGCTTCTGTACGTGTGAGATACATACACTTTTTTTGATCATATTTCCTATTCCGCTATTCAATAAAAAGCTTTGGGGATCAATTACATTGCGGGATAGTCTGTGTTGGTACGTGTGAGATCCACCTTTCCAAGTTTTTGGGGTTCATCTCATACTTCTGAAGATTTGAGGGTGCTGCCTGTTCCATACTCCTCCTACTCATCATCCTGCCTTTAGGGGTACAAACAATAGTAATTGGGGCCTAGTGTGGTTGTGTACGTGTGATATACATACACCTTTTTTTTGATCATATTTTCTATTCCGCTATTTAATCATAACCTTTGGGTATAAACAATTAAATTGCGTGATAGTCTGTGTCGGTACGTGTGAAATACACCTTTCCAATTTTTGGGGCGCATCTCATACTGCCGAGGATTTGAGGGTGCTTCAGTCTGCCTCCTGCCTGCTCCTCCTACTCATCTTCCTCATCCTGCCTTTAGGGTAGAAAAAATTGTAATCGGGGCCTAGTTTGTGTTTGTACGTGTGAGATACACCGTTTTGTAAAATTTGTCCTATTCCGCTATTCAATATACACCCTCTTTGAGTGTAAAAAATTAAATTGCGGGATAGTCTGTATCGGTACATGTGAGATACACCTTTTTAAATTTGTTTGGCGCATCTCCTTCTACCACCGAGGATTGCAGGGCGCTTCAGTTTGCCTCCTGTTCCCAACTTCTCCTACTCCTCTTCCTCATCCTGCCTTTAGGGTACAAAAAATTGTAATCGGGGCCTAGTCTGTGTTTGTACGTGTGAGATACACCGTATTATAAAAGTTTTCCTATTCCGCTATTCAATATACACCCTTTTGGAGTGTAAAAAATTAAATTACGGCATAGTCTGTATCGGTACGTGTGAGATACACCTTTTAAATTAGTTTGGCGCATCTCCTTCCCCCGCCAAGGATTGCAGGGCGCTTCAGTTTGCCTCCTGTTCCCAACTCCTCCTACTCCTCTTCCTCATCCTCCCTTTAGGGTACAAAAAAATTTAATCGGGCCTAGTCTGTGTTTGTACGTGTGAGATACACAGTTTTTTATCCTATTCCGCTATTCAATATACACCCTTTTGGTGTAAAAAACATTAAATTGCGGCATAGTTTGCATATTTGACTGTGAGATACACCCGTGCGATACTGTTGTTCTTTTGTTCCGCTATTCAATAAACACCTTTCTAGGGCAAGATCTTAAATTACAGAAATATGAGGAGACCGTCAAATAAGGGCCGTGGCCTGGGGCGTGGTGCTGCTGGTAGAGCTCCTGTTGCAAGGAGAGGACGTGGTCGATCTGTGCCAGCTACACGCACAAGTGAAACACCTTCCTCAAGTGTGAGTAGGCGACAGAACCTGCATCAGTATTTGGTAGGGCATCATACGCCTCTAGAAGTGATGAGGCCAGAACACAGAGAGGCAATAGTAGATCGGTTTGCTGCTGACAGTGCCTCCAGTTCCTTCACATTGTCTCCCACCCAGTCTACTGCAGAAAGGTCAGAGTTGGCACCTGCAGCCGATGTCCAACCGTCTTTCACCTCACCCCCTTGCAAATCAGGCAAGCAGTCTGAGCCCCAAGCCATACAGCAGTCTCTTATTCTTTTTGAGGACTCTGTCAGCAGGGTTTCCCAGGGCCTTCCACTTAGCCCTGCCCCAGAAGTGGAAGAGATTGAGTGCAGCGATGCCCAACCACTTATTTCTCAAGATGAGTACATGCAAGGACCATCGCAGCACGTCTCCGATGATGACGAAACGCAGGTGCCAACTGCTGCGGCGTTCAGCATTGTGGAGACCGACAAGGAGGACAGGGGTGAAGACTGGGTGGAAGATGATGTGGAGGACGATGAGGTCCTCGACCGCACATGGAATGAACGTCATGCAGGTGACCTGAGTGGTTTGGAGGAAGAGGCGGTGGTCGCACAGAGCCACCAGCACAGCAGAAGAGGGAGCAGGGTGCAGAAGCGGAGCGGCCGTGCCCTAGACACTACGCCTGCTACTGCCCAATGCAGCAAGGGAACGAGTGCACCAAAGTCAGCTCAAAGGAGTTCTCTAGCGTGGAAGTTCTTTAGAAAATGTGCTGATGACAGGACACGAGTGGTTTGCACCCTGTGCAATCAGAGCCTGAAGTGAGGCATAAACCTTCTCAACCTGAGCACAACCTGCATGATCAGGCATCTAAGTGCAAAGCACGAGCTGCAGTGGAGTACACACCTTCAAAACCAAGAAACGTCTCTGGCTCATCCTGCTTCCTCTTCTGCTGCAGTCTCGGCCGCTCCAGCCACATCTGTAGTGATACCGGCACCTGCCACCCCGCAAACAGACGATCTGTCAGCAACACCACCACCTGGGTCACCAACCATCTCAACAATGTCCCGTGGAAGCGTTCAGCTTTCCATCTCCCAAACACTTGAGAGGAAGAGGAAGTACCCCCCTACCCACCCGCGATCCCTGGCCCTGAATGCCAGTATTTCAAAATTCTTGGCCTTTGAAATGCTGTCATTTCGTCTGGTGGAGACGCACAGTTTTAAAAACCTTATGTCGGTGGCTGTCCCACAGTACGTCGTGCCCAGCCGCCACTACTTTTCCAGGCAAGCCATCCCTTCCCTGCACAACCAAGTGGGGGAAAAAATCAGGTGTGCACTGCGCAACGCCATCTGTGCCAAGGTCCACCTAACTACCGATACGTGGACCAGTAAGCACAGTCAGGGGCGTTATATCTCCCTAACGGCACACTGCGTAAATGCAGTGGCGGATGGGCCTGAGGCGGATAGCAATTTGGCGCATGTCCTTCCACCACGAGGATTGCAGGGCGCTTCAGTTTGCCTCCTGTTCCTAACTCCTCCTACTCCGCTTCCTCATCCTCCACCGCCTCCTCATCCGGACAGCGTAACACCTTCACCACCAACTTCAGCACGGCCAGGGGTAAACAACAGCAGGCAGTTTTACAACTTGCCTGTTTGGGGAACAAACCACACACCGCGCAGGAGTTGTGGAGGAGCATGGAACAGCAGACAAATGAGTGGTTGCTGCCAGCGAGCCTCAAGCCCGGCCTGGTGGTGTGCGATAACGGGCGAAATCTCATAGCAGCACTGGGACTAGCCGGTTTGACGCACATCCCTTGCCTGGCGCATGTGCTGAATTTGGTGGTGCAGAGGTTCCTTAAAAATTCCCCCGATATGTCAGAGCTGCTGCAGAAAGTGCGGGCCGTCTGTGCGCACTTTCGGCATTCTCACCCTGCTGCTGCTCGCCTGTCAGCGCTGCAGCATAACTTCGGCCTTCCCGCTCACCGCCTCATATGTGACGTGCCCACAAGGTGGAACTCCACCTTGCACATGCTGCAAAGACTGTGCGAGCAGCAGCAGGCCATAGTGGAGTTTCAGCTGCAGCACGCACGCGTGAGTCGCTCTGCGGAACAGCACCACTTCACCACCAATAACTGGGACTCCATGCAAGACCTGTGTGCCTTGTTGCGCTGTTTTGAGTACTCCACCAACATGGCCAGTGGCAATGACGCCGTTCTCAGCTTAACTATCCCACTTCTATGCCTCCTTGAAAAAACAATTCGGGCGATGATGGAAGAGGATGTGGCACAGGATGAGGAGGAGGAGGAGGATGAAGAGGTAACATTTCCAAGGCTTTCAGGGCAGTCATTCGCAAGGGGCTCCGAGGGTGGGTTCCTGCACACACAAACGCCAGGGACACAATTGTCCAGCAGGGGCACAGTTCTGGAGGATGAGGAGGATGGGGAGGAGGAGCTGGAGGAGGAGATGGAACCATGTTCACAGCAGGGTGGCACCCAGGCCAGCTCATGGCCATCACTGGTGCGTGGCTGGGGGGATACAGAGGACACAGACGATACACCTCCCACAGAGGACAGCCTTTCGTTGCCTCTCGGCAGCCTGGCACACATGAGCGATTACATGCTGCAGTGTCTCCACAATGACCGCCGAGTTGCCCACATTCTAACTTGTGCTAATTACTGGGTGGTCACGCTGCTGGATCCCCGTTACAAGGACAACATACCGTCCTTAATTCACTCACTGGAGCGCGATCGCAAGATGCGCGAGTACAAGCGCACGCTGGTAGACGCGATGCTGCTGGCATTCCCACCTGACATCGGGGCCACGGTGGAAGCACAAGGCAGAGGAGGAGGAGGAGGAGGAAGAGGTCGCCAACGCAACCAGGGCACCGCCAGCACCTCAGAAGGGAGGGTTAGCATGGCCGAAATGTGGAATAGCTTTGTCAGCACGCCACAACAAACAGCAGCACCAGCAGCTCAGATGGAACGTCTTAACAGGAGGCAGCATTTTACCAACATGGTGGAGCAGTATGTGTGCACACGCCTACATGTAGTGAATGACAGGTCTGCCCCCTTCAACTTCTGGGTCTCCAAATTGGGCACATGGCCTGAGCTTGCCCTTTACGCCTTGGAGGTGCTGGCGTGCCCTGCAGCCAGTGTATTATCTGAACGGGTATTTAGCACGGCTGGGGGCGTTATAACAGACAAGCGCAGCCGCCTGTCCAGAGACAATGTGGACAAGCTCACGTTCATTAAAATGAACCAGGCATGGATCCCACGGGACTTTTCCGTACCTTGTGCAGAATAGCTATGGATACCGACCTTACCCACCCATTGTTCCATTTTTGCTCTTTCTCACTCTTTGGGGTGTACCCTCATTTAAAATTTGTGAAAAGAAGCAGTGTTGGCTACCTCGTCCTCCTCCTCAGGGCCAGATTAACATAGGGGCTATTGGAGCTGCACCTTTATATAGGCCCCGGGTTGGCCATATTCACTGTTACCGCTCTTCTGTCACTTGTAAACACAGAAGTCTGGCTTCTATGCTCGCTTCCCCAGGCAGCTCCCTCAGAACCTCCCCACACAGCACGAAGGCCGGACAAGGAGGGACAGTTGCCGATGCATGGATGTGTTTATGGGCTTCAGAGACAGCATCCCATGTTGAATTAGGCATGCATGGCTGCACCCTTCCTCCTCTGGGTGCATGCCAAGGCACGGCCCTTAAGGCCCTTCAAAATCCCCAGCACCAAGCCCATGACGCTCTTAATCTGGCCCTGGTCCTCCTCCACCGCCGCTTCCACCTACACCGCCCATAGGTGTGCGCAGCCTATTGCATTAGGGTGTGCACCCCAAAGTTTAAATACACATGCATGTGTTTGCCTACATGTACATGGCCCCGATACATTACTCTCCCTGCTGGCAAAGAGAAATAGAGCAGAGCAGGTCCGAGGGAGATCTTTCCCATCTCCTCACTGGCAAACAGAGTGATAATGCTATGTGCCCTAGGTGATTAGGGTGTGCCCAGGCACACCCGGCACACCCTGTGCGCATGCCTATGACACCGCCACATCCACCACCACCTCAACCTCCCTCCTACTCCATATGGGCCTCGTCCTTCAGAGATGAAGAACATTGTTTTATTTTTCTGTTTTTTTTTGTTGTTTTAAGTTATTTGCCTATCCACATTTGTTTGCAGAGCACTTGCCATGCCCTTAATTACGTTTTGCTGCCATTTGCAGCACTCTAGCCCTTTCCTTTGGTGTTTTAGAGCCATTTTAGTGCCTGAAAGTTCGGGTGCCCATTGACTTCAATGGGGTTCGGTGTCCAGGAAAAGTTCGGCAAAAGTCCGGGACACGGACCCGGACTTTTTTTTAAAGTTCGGCCGAACCGGTCGAACACGGACATCCAGGTGTCCGCTCAACTCTAATCAAGACCTCTATGAGTTCCTGTTCGTCAAATGGCCCATTTTACCCATGTTTTACTCCCTCCCGAAGGTCCACAAGGACCTGAAACGACCTCCAGGATGACCTATTGTGTTGGGAGTGGGGTGTGCAACAGAGATGGCAAGCAAGTATGTTGATAGTCAATTAAGGCCCCATGTTGCGAGATTACCATCTTATCTCAAGGATACCCTCAAATTACTTAAGATTTTAGACGGAATAACGGTACCGGAAAACTCTTTGTTAGTTGCCATAGACATTGAGGCCCTCTACTCAAGCATCCCACATCTCTTGGGACTAGAGGTGGTGGGTACCTACCTCCGCGAACAGGGACGCTCTCATTGGGCACAGGCCGAGTTTGTTCTCGGCCTTTTGCATCATATTTTACATTCCAACTTATTCACCTTCAATGGTGAAACATTCCTCCAGGTACAGGGGGTTGTGATGGGGACCTTTTGTGCCCCATCGTATGAAAACCTGTACCTGGGAGGATGGGAGCGTTCACTGTTCGCGGAGGATATGGCATCGTCGCTACTCCGCCACATTGCCCTTTGGCGTCGATATATCGACGATGTCCTACTAATTTGGACCGGATCTATAGATGAGTTACACCAATTTATGGCCTTTCTAACTACCAACAAATATAATCCTAAATTTACAATGCAGTGGAGTCATACGGTTATACCGTTCCTGGATACTCAAATACAGTAAACCCCCCTCCATTGCGGGGGTTACGTTCCGGACCCAGCCGCGAAAAGTGAAAATCCGCAAAATAGAAAAACCCTATTAAAATGCATTGTAGGCATGTTTTTTTTTACTGTCACTGTACGTGTAAAGCATTTTAAGGTCTTTAAACACACTTTTAAAACAATAGAAACTCATTTAAACACATAAAAGATACTGAGAGACATAGCAAGAGCTATGGAAAACACAAAAATATTTCATTTTTAATGATTTATATAGTAAAATAACATTACAAAAAAAACGCAATATACTGGGACTGCAAAAACGGAACCGCGATGGAGCGGGGGTTAACTGTATTCCTCAATGAGGATGGCTCGATTCATACCTCGCTGTACCGTAAGAGCATGGCAGGAAATACAATTTTACATTTTGATAGCGGACATCCGCGCCCTCTAGTGCAGAGTATAGCATATAGCCAATATATTAGGCTACGCCGTAACTGCACTAGAGAGGCAGACTTTAAAAGAGAGGCAGATGCCCTACGTATTCGCCTACGTGCTCGAGGATACAGCAACAAGGTGTTTAAAAGAGCCTTTTTCAAGGGCAAAAGTGATGGAAAGGGACCAACTGATTTTTGGACCAAAAAAACGTCCACATGAGGGTACCACGAGAGTCATTACGAGGTACAATGCCCACCATCAAGTCATTAGAAAGGTTCTTTCTGATAATTGGCATTTTTTAAGGGATGACCGAGTGATCTCTAAATATGTAAAAACGCAACCTCAAATTACATTTAGAAAATCGAGATCAATCAAGGACTCCCTGGTCCATAGCCATTATCATCCTTCTCGTGAACAGATTGAGGGCTTTGATAATTTAAAGGTTACCTTTAGGTGCGGCAGTTGTGATTTCTGTCCATGGGTTAAAGAGGGCAATATACTTGCCCTACCCCGTGGAGGAATTCTAAAATGCCGCTCCTTTGCAAATTGTACAACCGAAGGAGTAGTCTATATTGCTAATTGCCTCTGTGGGGCATTTTATGTGGGGAAGACGAAAAGGAGATTTGCCAAACGAATACAGGACCATTTATACTATCTAGAGGTGGGGTTGATTTTTACACCCATTTGCAAACACGTGGGCGTACATCATGTATTTAATCCAGACTATATCAGTTTTTCAGTTCTTGAAGTCATACCCAGGAGTGTCCATGGGGGAGACTTTGACAACAAAATCCTGCAAAAAGAGGCTAAATGGATTTTTAATTTACAGGCAACGGTATGGCCGGGTCTCAACACGGCAGTATCGTTTAAGCCTTTTTTGTAACATTTTCCATCATGTAACCCACATGTATATGCATTTAGCTGATTGGATGCCCTTGACAAATGTCTCCCTATATATTTTTATTCTAATTCATTATTTTCCTCTTTTCTCTTTTTCTGTTTCTTCTTTTTTTTTCCTCTCTCTTTTTTCTTTCTTTTTTCCTTTTAATTTCATTTTCTTTTCTTGTATGTGTTTTGTCTTGTTCATTATGTAATGATGTTCATGTGCAGATTTATATCTCATATAACCCGTAGCCACTATGATGCAATGATATGGCAATGCACTTCTGACTGTATGATATTTATATTTTTGATGTAACTAACTATTGTCTGTTTTGTATCCAGTGGATGGCTGCCGGGATGGGACGGATACAGGGTCGACTGTGCAGCCTCGGGCGCAAAGCGGAGGAATGCTCCCTCTAGTGGCGGGCTGTGCCTCCTCCAATCGTTGGTCGGAATCACTGACGGCTGCGAGAGAAGGGGCAGGATCTCCCCTCTTGCGGCGGCCGGATGTGACGTAATGCGCCCGCACCGGAAGTGACGCGGGCGGGCTAGGCGTCACTTCCAGTGGGACTAGCTTAAAGATGGAGCGCACGTGGAGGACGCCGTTAGCGGCTCCTCCTCGCTCTCCATCTTGTATTGCGGCAATCCTTCATTTTTGGTAAGCTCCTTTTGGAACATGGTAGAAAATGGCCTCTGCACCTGGGGATTTTTTACTTGCCCATCGTTGTATACTGACAGAAAATTGGGGATTAGTCTTGGACTCATCTTTTACTCTTATAATACAGGGAAATGGAAACAAATTGTTTGCTGGGGCTCTCTTTCCCTCCCTTTTTCTGGTTTCCCACTATTTTCTGCCCCTATTGTCTTGCCTCTTTAATAAGAGGCTAGGACTATATGGAAGCAGTTTTCTTTGAAACCTTTGAAGTTGTAATTGGTTTATGATATATGAATGCCATATCTTTTCCCCTTTTCATATACAGTATACTGTGTGTGATATATTGGAGATGATTAATGATAACATGATGGGGCACTAAATGGGTGACATCTTGGGGCTGATCCCTTGATTGATTTTATATACATTTGAATTCTTAGAGTTGATCGAGTACCAACTCCCCTACCTGCTGTGGGACAAGTCTGCATCAAGCAAGCTGGTCCAGTCTGCACTATATGGCTGATTCTTTGGGAGATAGATGCTGTCCCCCATGATATACGGCTAAGACTACGATCCACTTATACCGGCGATCCATTTTACTGGAGTTCGATTAAATTGTTAAAATATGTGTGAAGTATGGTAAGTAGGGATGATCGAACTTTTCAAAAGTTTGGTTCGGCCAGAACATCCGAACTTCCTGAAAGTTCGGCCCGGATTTCAGAACCCCATTGAAATCAATGGGACCCGAACTTCGGTAATCAAAAAACACCGTTTGAAGCCCTAAAACCTAATAAATGCCCCTAAAAAGTGCCTAGGGTTCTTGGTCATACCCCAGGGACTATTAGTCACACAAAAATATTGTTCTTAAAAATTGTCATTTTTGATAGAGAGCCAATTATTGAAAAAATTTAAAAAAAATTAAAAAAAAAACTATTTGGATTTAGTATCTGGGGGGTCTAAAAGGTGTACCTGTGAATTTTCAGCTCTGTAGCATGTACAGAACCATAAAAAAAAAGGTTTGTATTAGGTCACTTATAGAACAGGTTAGTAGCTTCTCGCTTTTCACACCTTGCCGGTTTAGTAGCAAGCGTTTTTTTGGGCATTTTTTGGGTTCTTTGGAGGCAGGAAAAACATCTGAACTTGTGTATAGTGGTATATACACACACATACTTATATGTATTTTACACTTAGACATATATAGGTGTTATAGGAGCGTAACCATATTAGTGTAAATGATTTCATTAGCGCAAGCATATATTTCTGCTACTATCACACCTATATATGTCTAGGTGTATATATACATATAAGTATGTGTGTATATATACCCGTATACACAAGCTCAGATGTTTTGCCTGCCTCCAAAGAACCCCAAAAAATGCCCAAAAAAATGCTAGCGCCAAAAAAAAACCGCCCAGGTGTGTTGTTGCAGGCATTTTTTTGGGTTCTTTAGTGGCAGGCAAAACATATGAACTTGTGTATAGTGGTATATATACACACATACTTATATGTATTTTACACTCAGACATATATAGGTGTGATAGGAGCGTAACTATATTGGTGTTAATTATTTCATTAGCGCAAGTAGTTTTTTCTGCTCCTTTCACACCTATATATGTGCAGGTGTATATATACATACATGGGTGTGTATATATACCCCCTATACACATGTTCAGATGTCATGTCTGACTCCAAACATGTGCTCAAAAGATCCCTATAGACGCCTGCAGCCAAAAAGAATGCTGACGGGGGCAAAGCCATATTACTGCAGCGAAAGTGACTTCAGAGAAACTACCTTTTCTCTATAGCGGTCACCCTGATATGGAAGGGTTTTGTCACCCTGCCATAGCAGTTACTGTCAGTTAACCCTACACTACACTACGGTCCCCTTACACTTAACACTTTCCCTACAGAAACGGAATAAATTAAAGCTAACTAAAGTGTAAAAGAGCACCCTAACTACACTAGATATCCCTTTCCTCACACTAATAAATGCTAAATGACACTTTGTAGCAGAAGTCCACGAACTGCTTCCACTCTCTTCCATGTCCCTGTATAACAATGCTAGGAATTTGGCGGGGGCTATCTTATATACTGGGGGGCGTATTCACTAATGATTGGTCTATGGACCCCCTAGTCACTCCAATCACATTCCTAGCATTCTCCTGCCCCCTCAATTGGCTTTTGCTAATGGTTCTGGTCCAATCATGGGCTCCACTTCCTGTCCCATTGCATTTTGGTCGGTTCTGGTTGCCGAATTCCGAACTTTTTGGGCAAAAAGTTCTAAATTCGGCCGAACCTCGAACAGCTAATGTTCGGGTCGAACCGATGGTCGACCCGAGCCGTTCGATCATCCCTAATGGTAAGCTGTTATAATATTTGAAGAAAAAGAATTGGAATTGTATAAGGCATGTGAGTGCCATTATTTGGTCATTATGTACTGCCTCATAACTTATTGTTGTGTTTCTTTATATTATTAAAGTATTGGAAGATGAATATATTGCTATATTCATTGCCCTCATTCCTGATGAAGCAAGTTCTGTGCAATCAGTCTGAGAAACGCGGTGAATGAACGGGCGTCTGTTTGTTATTCATCCAATTTGATATGTACTGTATTTGTTATCACGCATGTCCTTATCATGTTGAATTTTAATATGTATTTTTTGTAATAAATTTTTGGATTTTATCGCTCTTGCTTACCTCAATTACTTATATGCATCCATTCCTACAAAGTCCCATACTCCAATATGACAATGACTGGGTGCTGGGACCAGTCGGTCTGTCTTTGAAGTTTTTCACAAACATTTTGGGGGAGCAGTGCATATGGAGTAGTAGAAAAAAATATATTTGTCAATAGTTTTAGATTTTTTATAATTATTAACTATTTTAATTTTTATTGTTACCTTTTATTTTTATTATTTATTTTCACATTGCTATTGGAGGTTTAAAAAGTGACTGGTGTCAGTAGGGCAGTAGACAGTGTCAGTAGAATTGCTGTTTTTATTTTTTTAAATTTGTTTTTTAATATTTTTTTTTTACAGTGCCTCTAGGAGTGGTGCACTGGATAGCCTTAGCCGGGCACTTAGCAGTGTTAGTAGAGCAGTTAATGGTGTCAGTAAATTAATTTTTTCATTTAAGTTTTTCTACAAATGTATTTTTTATTTTAAATTTCAATTTTATTATTCATTTTTTTAAATGCTTTTTTATAGTGCTTCTTAAAGGCCAGTGGATCGTGTTAGTAGGGCAGTGGACAGTGTAAGTATTTTTTAATTGTTATTTAATTGTTTTATTTATAATACAAATGTATTTTTTTTACATTTCATTTTTTTTGTTAGGGATGTGGATCATGTCATTAGGGCAGTGGACATTGTTAGTTGTTCTTTCATTTTATGTTATTTTTCTATAATTTTTTTTTTCTTACAATCTAATTTATTTTATAGTTACATTTTGTATTTGTTGCATTTTTAACCACTTTACCACCGGAGGATTTTGCTGTCTTACGTCCAGGCCACTTTTTGTGATTCGGCACTGTGTGACTTTAACTGACAATTGCGCGATCATTCAACGCCGTACCCAAACGAAATTTCTTTCTTTTGGTGGTATTTGATCACCTGTGCGATTTTTACTTTTTGCGCTATAAACAAAAAAAGAGCGAAAATTTTGAAAAAATAACAATATTTTTCACATTTTTTTATATGAAATTCCCCCCCCCAAAAAATGTAAAAATCTAAATTTTTTATCATTTTTGGCCAATTTGTTTTCTGCTACCTATGTTTGGTAAAAAAAATCACAATAAGAGGATTTTGATTGGTTTGCGCAAAATGTATTGCGTTTACTAACTAAGGGAAAGATTTCTGTCATTTTTGGTGTTTTTTTTTTTAACGAGTAATGGCGGCGATCTGCGATTTTTTTTTTTTTTTGCGGGACTGTGACATTGCGGCGGACAGATCGGACCCTTGACTGACATTTTTGACACTGGGGGTACCAGTGACATTACTACAGTAATCAGTGCTATAAATATGCACTGTTACTGTAAAAATGACACTGGCAGGGAAGGGGTTAATTTTATTGGAGAGGGAGGGGTTAATGTATGCCTGGTGCTTACTAACGTGTGTGGGGGGAGGTGACTGAGTGACACAGGCACAGATCGCAGGTTCAGCTATGCTGAACCCTGCAATCTGACCCTGCCTGTCACTTAGGAGATCCGCCCGCTTTGTTTACACAAGCGGGCGGATCTCCACACTCGATTCCCCGATGATCGGGGAAGAGCGGCGGTGATCACCACCGCTCCTCCCCTGGCCCGACTCCCGCTGTGACTGAACACAAGGGGAGGAGTCCAGCGACGTAGGTCTACGTCGCTGGATGATAACGAGCCACATTGCTGCAGCAGCAGCAATGTGAGCGTACGTAAAGTGGTTAAAAAATGCTTTTAGGGGTATTGGATGGTGCCAGTAAGGTAATCATCAGAGTCAGTAGAGTAATGGACAGTGTCAATTTTTTTTTTTAAATAATTGGTCAGTTGAACAATGCTTTTCTCAAAAGTTTTATATTTTTATTTTATTTTTTACATTTTTTACAATCTTATTTTACATTTTTTTTTACAATGTCAGGAAGGGGTTGGTGTCAATTGGGCAGTGGACAGTGTCAGTAGAAATTTGTTATTATTATTTTTTTTTTAATATTTTATAAAAAATATGTTGTTTGTTTTTATGATTTTTTTCCCGCAGTGCCTCTGAGAGGGGCACAGGGGATGGTCTCAGTGGAGCAGTGATAGCAAACCAGTTAATTGTGTCAGTGTTTTTTTTTGTTGTTGTTGTTTTTTGTTTTTTTCAATTTATTTTTCTCTATAAATGTATTTTTTTTTGTTTTAAAATTTTATATTTTTAATTATTTTAAAATGTATTTTTTAATTTTTTTTCACAGTCCTTTTTTTCATAATATCTTTTACAAGTCTATTTTGGGAGATTGGACAGTGTCAGTAGTTTTATTTTTTTAATTTTATTATTTTTTACATTTTTATTATTATTATTTTTTTTTTTACATTGATTTTTTTGTATGAACAATGTCAGTATTTTTTTTTCTTGGATTTTTGACAGTTTATTTTTTCAGTGCTTCTGGAAGGAAGTAGTGGACTGTGTCAGTAAGGCAGATGACAGTTTCAGTAGAGCAATGGACAGTGTCAGCATATTTTACAGTTTTGTGTATTTTTTTATTGTTTTCTTTTTTGGAATTTGTTTATTTTTTTTCACAATGCTTTTTTGGGGAGGGGTTAGGGCGGTGTATAAGTTCATTGGGGTAATGGACAGTGTTGGTATATGTGTGTGTGTATATATATATATATATATATTCTTTCAATTTTATTTTTTTATTATTTTTTTCAATTAATTTTTTTATTATTTTTTTCTTAATTATTTGTATTAAGGGTAAAGTGGACAGTGTCCATACTTTTTATTTTACTTTATTATTTTTACAATTTTATTTTATTTTATTTTATATATTTATTTCATTTTTCAATGTAATATTTTTTATATTTATTTCATTTTTGTAAACCAGCCCTGTTGTGGCCTTGGTGGGATTTTGTTTTCTTAGGCCAAATGACTTCAACAGCTCTTCTCTTTACTCTCTGTAAAGCCCAGAGATAATGGGGGAGGGGTCAGCTCAGCACTTATCCACATAACAGTGGAGTCAGCTTGAAGCAATTGGAGTGGGGGAGGGGATGAAAGAAAACATTCCCCTCTACATATAGGAATCACAGGAGAGGAGTGGGAGAGGGGAGTGCCAACATTTCTCCATACAGAAGATTCAGCTCAAAAGCTGAGGGGGCAGTGCAGGGGGAGGGGCGGTGCAGTAGGATGGGGCGTGTCATCACTTCTCTACACAGAGGACATATTCAGGTGAAAACATTGGGGGGAGGGGTGAAAGTGAAGGGGGAGTGTCAGCAGTTTTTACATTGAGGACTCAGCTTACAGCAGAGAAGATGGGGAGGGGCCATGGTAACACTTCTCCTATAAACAATGGAGTCAGCTTGAAGCAATAGGAGCGGGGGAGGGGTGTTCCTACAGAGGAGTCAGCTCACAGCAGAGGGGGCGGGGTAGGGGGAGAGGCATGTCAGCTGTTTTCTACATGGAGAAGGGAAGTTACAGCAGAGTGAATGGGGGAGGGCACTTCTCCTTTGCTGAGATAATCCCTCCCCCTCACAGGTGTGACATATGAAGATGCTGATTGGACAGCATGATTATTGCACAGCTGTGCCTTAGGCTGCCCACAATAAAAGGCCACTCTAAAATGTGCAGTTTTATCACACAGCACAATGGCACAGATGGAATGTCCACCACAGCTCTTACCCGGGAATTGAACGACAGTGGGTGGAGTCAGTAGTTGATTTTTTTTCTCTTTTTTTTTTTAACAATTCCTTTCAGGGAGGAGGGGTTAGTACAATGGATTGTATCAGCAAGGCACTGGGCAGTGTCAGTAGCTTTTTTTTTATTTTTGTTTTATTTTTACATTTTAATTTCTATTATTTATTATTTATTATAGATATTTATTTCACAATGCATGGGGGATGGGCAGTGGATGGTGTCAGAAAATGAAATAAGGAAAATAAATAACTAATAATGCTGTCCACTTTCCTTCTATTATGTTTCACAATTTTATATTTTAATTATTTTTATTATTTTCTTTTTTAAATAATTTTTTAACAGTGTCTCTGGGAGGGTGGCAATGGATGGTGTCAATAGGGCAGTGTGCAGTGTCAGTAGTTTTTTATCTGTATTTTATTTTATTTTTTTTACAAATGCATTTTTTTTATTCAATGTAATTTTATCTTTTTTATTTATTTTTTTTTTCAAAAAGGTTTTTTGGGGACCAGAGGATGGTGTCAATAGGGCAGTAGACAGTAATTAAAAAAATAAAAATGTTTTATTTTTATAATATTTATTTATTCATCATTGTTTTTACAATATTTTTGGGGGAAGAGGGCGGTGTCAATAGAGCACTGGATGGTGTCAGTAAGACAGTTGAAGGTGTCAATAGTTTTTTTATTATTATTTTATTTATTTTTTATAATTTTATTGTTTAGTTTTTTTAACCGCTTGCCGACCGCCGCACGTCTATTTACTGCGGCAGTCAGCCCCATACAGGCAAAGTGACGTAGGACTAAAAGTGCCAGAGAGAGGTTTGGCCGCCGGGTGCGAAGGCGGTCTCCTCACTAGTGGCAGCGGATGTGTTGACCGTCACGCTGGCATGTAGCGCCAGCAGTAAATAGTCGGTGTCACCCGTCAATCGTGGGAACATGGTGACAATGAACATCAGAGCCCCAATGTCCATACAAAAACAAGGAAGCTATAAAAGTAGCTGCATTTTACCAGAGGACTTTATATGAGGCACCACACTTATCAAGACAAAATAATACATACCATATAGTTCAAGTAATTTTATTAAACAAATGACAAAATTTGTATTGTCCAGTCCAGTACAACAGGATAGACTGATTAATAATAGCATATAATAATAAAATCCCACATAGGTGTAGGGGGTCAGCCCCTTGAATGACTAAACTCCATTACACTGTACTTCTATTGAGAAAGTCCCACAGACTGTCATGCATATTTCAGCCACAAGATGTCACTGTTGTTGTTAATGAGAATAAGCCACAGTTGTTGTTGTTGCTTTAAGTGAGGGAATCTTTCTGGAAAGGAGGAGGAAGCAGGAAGTTCCTGGGACGGTGTGGTGTTGTGTCTCGATGGCTGTGCTGAGCTGAGAAAAGGGACGGTATGCTGTGGCCTTGAGGGGGCATATAGACTGTATAATCCAGGGACAGAGCAACAGGATCTTGCCAGAGGAGACAGAGCTGAACTGTGGTACTACTGACTGCAGCTGAGAACCAGAGAAAGAGAGGAGAGAACATCCCAGAGCACCTCAAGAAAGTTACAGAGCAAGGAGCCAGACTGCAGTGACCTCCAAGTGACAGAACAAGATAAACAACCTTCAAAGAAACCCAGACCAGTGCATAAGAGACTGCAGCTACAGACAGCAAGGAACAGATCCAGAGACCTTACTGCATCCACCATCACGGAGACTGAGATAAAGCAGCTGTACCTACAGAACTGTGAGTGTGCACCGGTGCTAACCTGTGGAAGAGCATAGAGCAGGTTTCTGTAGACAGAGCGTTGCAGCAACGTGTCCCGGTTAGCGGGAATCAGATAGGATCATATAGCAGAGTAGCCTGTATTCCTGTGTGTGCGTTGGCGGGAGCGCCATTTTATGTATCACGTAACTTTGCTGTAAACCTATGTAATCTGTTATTACTGTTAACATCATTCTCCGGCCATTATACTCTGTTGGTTAATAAAGCCGGTTTCTGCTTCAGCCTCATTGTCTGCTGTACCGTACTTGAATTCTGCATTGCGGTCCCCTACTCCTCTGGCCGCTACATAGGCATATACATGAAAACCATGATAAAAGCCCTGCATCATATACAAAGTATAATTCGCTTCCTCAGGGGTGGATGTACATCAAGCATCTATAAAGTAAAATCATAGTGTAAGTAATGTATATATACATATATTGAGTATTTAGACTGTATCAGCTTCCTTGTTTTTGTATAAATGTGGGGGGCGTGGCTTGTGAAATGATTACAGAGACCTGTGATCCTATATAGAAGGATCACAGGAGCTCTGTGATCATTGCAGAGAAAAGAAGGGTCAGCTGTGTTCACAACAGCTGCCAGTCCTTCTCTCTCAGCGGGGAGTGATCGCGGGTGTCAGGCGGCAATCGGAGTGCATTGGAGTCCCCGCTGCCGAGTGGGGGGTCGCCCCCTAGCTGCAGGCGTGCGACCGACATATACCTACATGGGTTCGCACAGGAGGACCGTCCTGCCGCACATAGTGGCAGCTTGCCCAGGGAGCTCAATAGCTCAAGTATAAAGAGAACAAATTGTTTTTAAATGTTATTTGATATACTGATTCTGCGGCTGAAATTAACAGCAGATAGCAGTGGCTACAGTGCCTCTACAATGCAATAACATTCTATCGGCAGCCGCAGTTATTTATGCCTGTTTGCACAACCAGTTAGCACCTGTTTTTAACCCTTTCGCTGTCAGGCCCTGTGTTCCACTTTTAAACTCAGCTGGCCAGACCATTTTTGAAAATTTTCCTTTGCTTTTTTTTATTTTTCACTTATAGCGTTTAGAGTTTGTAAAAGATCCCCCAAACCATACATATTTTCTGAAAGCACATGACCAGTAGAATAAAAAGAAGGTGCTACTGATTTTTAAGGACCCAAGATATTTGCTTAAATGTTTATTAAAAACAATATTGTTGCTAAAAATCCACTAAAATCATTATTTGCAGATAAAAACACAGCAAATTTTACAAAATTTCTACTAAACATACAAGTTTAACCGCTTGCCGACTGCGCACAGTATATTTACTGCGGCAGTCAGCCCCTCACAGGCAGAGCGACGTAGGTCTACGTCGCTAGCCAGTGAGGCTCTGGGGAGCGAGCGCGTGCTGCCTGAGGTCACGGACCCCCCCCGCGCGTGTGACCGGCGGACCCGATGTCCGCCGGTCACTCGGCGATCGTCGGGGGAGAGGGAGAAAGTCAGGTGGCTTTCCTGACCTGTCATTCTTCTCCCCAGTGTAGAAACACCGATCACACAGTTCTACAATGTAGGACCGTTGATCAGTGTTCCTACACCTCAAGCCACAGCCAATCACAGTAAGAATCACGCCCCTAGGGACACACACAGACCCTCCCTCTCAAATAAAGTTAACCCCTTCACTACCAGTGTATTTTTACAGTATCAGTGCATATGTATAGCACTGATTACTGTAGAAATGTCACTGGTAACCCCAAAAGTGTCAAAAATGTCAGTCAAGGGTCCGCCCCAATGTCGCAGTACCGCAAAAAAAATCGCAGATCGCCGCCATTACGCATTAAAAAAAACAACAAAAATGACAAAAATCTTTCCCTTTGTTAGTAAACGCGATAACTTTTGCGCAAACCAATAAAAATACGCTTTTTGCGATTTTTTTTACCAAACATAGGTAGCATAAAACAAATTGGCCGAAAATGTTAAAAAATTTTGATTTTTACATTTTTTGGGGGGGAATTTCATATAAAAAATTTGAAAAATATTGTTATTTTTGCAAAATTGACGCTCTTTTTTTGTTTCTAGCGCAAAAAATAAAAATCGCACAGGTGATCAAATACCACCAAAAGAAAGCTCTGTTTTTGAGAAAAAAAGGACGCCAAATTCGTTTAGGTACAGCGTCGCACGGCCGCGCAATTGTCCGTTAAAGTCACGCAGTGCCAAATCGCAAAATACCCCCTGGTCTTTTAGCAGCCAAATCCTCCGGGGCTTAAGTGGTTAAACTGTATTAAGGTAATAAATTACAAATATTTGTTACTTTAAATTTGCGTCTTTTGCAAAATATTGAAAATCGAACAGACGCAAAAGTGTAAATATCCAAATTTCTCTAAAAATCTGAAGGTTTTCATTTTTCTCCTAGAGCTTTCAGAATTTGTGAAAGATCTCCAAAACTATACATTTTCTGAAAGCATACGAGGTCTAGAATAAAAAGAAGGTGCTACTGATTTTTTAGGCCACACAAAATTTGCGCAAATGTTTATCAAAGCAATATTTTCGTAAAAAATACACTAAAAGCATTACTGGCAGATAAAAACACAGCTAATTTTACAAAATTCCTGCTGAATTCCTACTAAATATAAAATCTTATCCTGTGTTGAGTTAATAAATAACAAATCTTTGTAAATTTTACATTGCGCCTTTTTTGCAAAATGGTGAAAAATGAACGTACCCAAAAATTTCTCTAAAAATCTGGAGGTTTTCATAGTTACATAGTTAGTGAGGTTGAAAAAAGACACCAGTCCATCCAGTTCAACCTATGATGAGTGTGTGTATAAGTTACTATGTCAATAGTACATTGTATACCCCTGTATGTTTATGGTCGTTAAGGTGCCCATCTAATAGTTTTGCACCGCTTGTGGAAGAGAATTCCACATCCTTACCGCTCTGATGGTATAGAACCCTTTAGGCCACAGGTGGCAAACAAAAGGCCCATGGGCTGAATCCGGCCCGCCAGGTATTGTGATGTTGCCTGCGGAGCGGCCGCCAGCCGCCATCTCCTGTTCTCACCAGCTGCTTTCTGCTGTCACGGAACAAGTCTCCTTGGCAACAGTAGTAAACACACTCTCCTGCACTCTCCTCTTCCTCCTCTCCCTGGCTGTGTGTAGCTGAGCTCATGCGCTGTTGATTCAGCATAGTCTGTCAGTGGCAGAGGTACCTGGCGGCTCCAGTGGCTGTGTGTTCTAATCTGAATCAAGCAGCTGCATCTTGAGGGTGGGATTTCGAGGACTTGTAGCAGTAGTGGCCATGAAAGCATTCTGTAAATGCCATCTTAAATCAGGTAGGAGAGAGTACAGATGTGTGGTTTTCTTTGGAAGGTGGGGGGAGGGAGGAGAGCTAAAGAGGTGTATAGAAAGATGTGTTTATAGGTGGGGGATGGGGCAGAGTGCTGGGTGCAGATGTCCGAACCCAGGATCAGCGGTGGAAATGAGATGTTGCACAGTGGGCACAGCGCACCTCTGAACCCTGCACTCTGTACATAGTAGACCCCTGAACCCTGCTCTCTGTACGCAGCAGACCCCTGAACCCTGCTCTCTGTACGTCGTTACCCCTGAACCCTGCTCTCTGTACGTAGCACACCCCTGCCCTCTGTACATAACGTGCTGCTGACCCCTGCACTCTGTACATAGTGGACCCCTGAACCCTGCTCTCTGTATATAGCGGACCCCTGAACCCTGCTCTCTGTACATAGCGGACCCCTGAACCCTTCTCTCTGTACGTAGCGGAACCCTGAACCCTGCTCTCTGTACGTAGCGGACCCCTGAACCATGCTCTCTGTACGTAGCGGACCCCTGAACCCTGCTCTCTGTACATAGCGGACCCCTGAACCCTGCTCTCTGTACGTAGCGCACCTCTGAACCCTGCACTCTGTACATGGCGGACCCCTGAACCCTGCTCTCTGTATGTAGCGCACCCCTGACATCTGTACATAGTGAGCTGCTGAACCCTTCACTCTGTACGTAGAATAATCCTGAGGTAATACTGAACTCTGCACCGTGTACATAGTGCAACCCAGCTACAACTGGCCCTTTGATGGCAAACGCATTGCTGATGCAACCCAGCTACAACCGGCCCTTTGAGGGCAAACGCATTGCTGATGTGGCCCATGATGAAATTGAGTTTGACACCCCTGCTTTAGGCAATTTAGGTTAAACTGCTTTTCTTCTCATTTTACCAAATGGCCTTGAGTCCTTTTATATTCCCTTTCACTGAATAGTTTGTCGCCAGTACTGTATTTGTACATTGATATATCATATCTCCTCTCAAGTGTCTCTTCTCCAGAGAGAATAAGTTCAATGCTTGTAGTCTTTTCTCAGAGCTGTGATCCTCCAGTCGCTTTATTAGCTTTGTTGCCCTTCTCTGGACTCTCTCCAGTTCCAGCACATCCTTCCTGAGGAGCGGTGCCCAGCATAGATGAAAGTCTAATGGCCTACAAGGGAAGGCTCAGCTGGGTGCAATACATTGCATCAAAGAGGGCACGATTTGGCGTAAAAATCCTCCATGCTATGTGAATCGTCAATGGGCTACATTTGGAATTCAGTGATATACACTGGAAAAGGAACAAAATTTGATGAAAAATACAGCAATTATGGAATGGCAACATCTTCTGTTCTTTCACTAATTGAGCCATTGCTAAATCAGGGCTATTGTGTAACTACAGAAAACTTTTATGCATCTCCTGAACTTTATGAGGCTCTACAGTAGTGATGTCGCGAACCTAAAATTTGCCATTCGCGAACGGCGAACGCAAACCTCCGCGAATGTGCGCGAACCGGCGAACCGCCATAGACTTCAATAGGCAGGCGAATTTTAAAACCCACAGGGACTCTTTCTGGCCACAATATGTGATGGAAAAGTTGTTTCAAGGGGACTAACACCTGGACTTTGGCATGCCGGAGGGGGATCAATGGCAAAACTCCCATGGAAAATTAGGTAGTTGACGCAGAGTCGGGTTTTAATCCATAAAGGGCATAAATAACCTAACATTCCTAAATTGTTTGGAATAACGTGCTTTAAAACATTCAGTGTGTGTATACGATCAGGTATGATGTTGTATCAATCAGGTAGTGTAAGGGTTACGCCCGCTTCACAGTGACAGACCAAACTCTAACAGACCAAACTCCCCGTTTAACAGTCAGTCAGTCAGTCCGTCCATTTGCACAACCGCAAACTCCCCATTTGCACAAGGTTGGATACCAAGCTAGCCATGTCCCGTTCCTTGTCCTCACTGACGTCATTGAAGGTCTTTTCCTCCACCCAGCCAGCCACGTACAACACCAAGGGTCCCCGAAAGGTGACAACAAGCCCCCTGGGACGCCTGCTGTGGTTGGTCTTCCACCTCCTCAAAGCCACCTTCCTCCTCTGACTTCTCTTCTTCAGACTCCTCTCTCTGCGTTGCCACAGGTCCAGCAATCGACAACGACAAGGCTGCTTCTGGTGGTGATGGGGACCACAACTCTTCCTCTTCATGCTCATCTACGGCCTGATCCAGTACTCTTCGCAGGGCACGCTCCAGTAAAAACACATATGGGATGAGGTTGATGATGTTGCCTTGGGTTTGACTGACCAGGTTTGTCACCTCTGCAAAAGGACGCATGAGCCTACAGCCATTGTGCATGAGCATTCAGTAACACGGCCAAAAAATACCCAGCTCCGCAGAGGCTGTCCTCTTTTTTTTATAAAATTAAAAAAATCTTTTCTTATCAGTTTAATCCCTGTTACGTCCCCTATCAGGGGATGTGTATCGAATAGATTTTAGACAACCGCAAAGAGTTGTCATTAGTTGACACACTCATGACATAAATTTTATTCCTCTATGCGTCAATCTTGCTGTAGTGATGACTGTGCTCATGCGCACGTTTGGGAGATTGCAGGCGATGGCGGTTTTTCAAAGCTTATGGTCGTGCTGAGGTAGTTCAGTGACAATTAAGTGACCCAGAAAACAATGATTCTGCAGTGTGGGCCCTTATCATCTGGGGTGTGCCAACATTGCCAGCACACTCCTAGAGGTGATCGCTTCTTTGTGATACGCAAGCCCCTTCACCACAACAAGGTAACGATCACGAAGGGGAATTGACACATGTATGTGCCTTTTTTTGTTTTTTTGTTTTTTGCAGCCACAGTGTAGCACCAGAGGCCAGAAAAATTAAGCATGTACACATGCCTGAAAAAGTAGGTATTGTTGCAGCTGCTGCTGTAGCAGCGGCTGGAAAAATTGAGGTTTTTCAGGCAGAAAGTTCACTAAAACATTGCGGCTTGAACCGTAGTTGGTGGCGGAGAAGTCATGTAAGTCATCCAGCATGCAGAGATTAAATACAGCAGAATGTGGACCATTTTTAGCTCAAGGCATCTCATCAGGCCTTTTTTAGTCAAATGCATCCCCCACTGTCAGTCCCTTCGGGGTCCATGCCTCATTCATCTTAATAAAGGTGAGGTAATCTAGACTTTTTGACCTAGGCGACTTCTCTTCTCAGTGACAATACCTCCTGCTGCGCTGAAGGTCCTTTCTGACAGGACACTTGAAGCGGGGCAGGACAGAAGTTCTATCGCAAATTGGGATAGCTCAGGCCACAGGTCAAGCCTGCACACCCAGTAGTCAAGGGGTTCATCGCTCCTCAGAGTGTCAATATCTGCAGTTAAGGCAAGGTAGTCTGCTACCTGTCGGTCGAGTCGTTCTCTGAGGGTGGACCCCGAAGGCCTGTGGCGATGCGTAGGACTTAAAAAGCTCCGCATGTCCTCCATCAACAACACGTCTGTAAAGCGTCCTGTCCTTGCCGGCGTGGTTGTGGTAGGAGGAGGATTACTTTCACTTCTTCCCCTGTTAGATTCCCGTTGTGCTGTGACATCACCCTTATACGCTGTGTAAAGCATACTTTTTAACTTGTTTTGTAACTGCTGCATCCTTTGCGACTGCCGGTAATTCGGTAACATTTCAGAGACTTTCTGCTTATACCGGGGGGTCTAGTAGCGTGGCACCCAGTACAGGTCGTTCTCTTTCAGCCTTTTTATACGAGGGTCCCTCAAAAGGCATGACAGCATGAAAGACCCCATTTGCACAAGGTTGGATGCTGCGCTACTCATGTCCAATTCCTTGTCCTCACTGATCTCATTGAAGGTCTGTTCTTCCCCCCAGCCACTTACAACACCACGGGTACCAGATAGGTGACAACGAGCACCCTGGGATGCCTGCTGTGGTTGGTGTTCCTCCTCCTCAAAGCCACATTCCTCCTCTGACTCCTCTTCCTCAGACTCCTCTTCCAGAGTTGCCGCAGGTCCAGCAAGCGATGATAAGGCTGTTTCTGGTGGTGATGGTGACCACAACTCTTCCTCTTCACGCTCATCTACGGCCTGATCCAGCACTCTTCGCAGGGCATGCTCCAGGAAGAAAACATATGGGATGATGTCGCTGATGGTGCCTTCGGTGCCACTGACTAGGTTTGTCACCTCCTCAAAAGGAAGCATGAGCCTACAGGCATTGCGCATGAGCGTCCAGTAACGTGGCAAAAAAATACCCAGCTCCGCAGAGGCTGTCCTAGCACCCCGGCAGAGATGTATAGTAACGAAGTAGAACTACTTAACCACTTGCCGACCAGTATATGTACTTGCGGCGGTCAGCCCCTCACAGGCAGAGTGACGTATCGGTACGTCACTAGCCTGGGGGGGTCTGGGGAGCGAGCGCACGCCGCCGGCGGTGCGGTCACGCACCCCCCGCGCGTGTGACCGGCAGACCCGATGTCTGCCGGTCACTCTGCGATCGTCGGGGGAGAGGGTGTAGAGACACTGATCATACGGTTCTACTATGTAGAACTGTTGATCAGTGTAACTACACCTCAAGCCACAGCCAATCACAGTTAGAATCACGCCCCTAGGGACACACACAGCCCCTCCCTCTAAAATAAAGTTAACCCTTTCACTGCCAGTGTATTTTTACAGTAACAGTGCATATATATAGCACTGATTACTGTAGAAATGACACCAAAAGTGTCAAAAATGTCAGTCAAGGGTCCGATCTGTCCGCCGCAATGTCGCAGTACCGCAAAATAAATCGCAGATCGCCGCCATTACGCGTTAAAAAAAAACAACAAAAATGACAAAAATCTTTCCCTTTGTTAGTAAACGCGATAACGTTTGCGCAAACCAATCAAAATACGCTTTTTGCGATTTTTTTTACCAAACATATGTAGCATAAAACAAATTTTGATTTTTACTTTTTTTTTTTGGGGAATTTCATATAAAAAAATGTGAAAAATATTGTTATTTTTGAAAAATTGACGCTCTTTTTTTGTTTATAGCGCGTGATCAAAAAATCGCACAGGTGATCAAATACCACCAAAAGAAAGCTCTGTTTGTGGGAAAAAAGGACGTCAAATTCGTTTAGGTACAGCGTCGCACGACCGCGCAATTGTCCGTTAAATTCACGCAGTGCCGAATCGCAAAATACCCCCTGGTCTTTTAGCAGCCAAATCCTCCGGGGCTTAAGTGGTTAAGTACTGTACTTAAGTACCGAAATGCGGTATCTGTACTTTCCTAGAGTAGAATTTTTTTCTCCTACTTCTACTTTTACTTCACTACATTTTTTCGATGATTTCGATACTTTTACTCCGATATTTTTTTTTTGTGCTGCATCGTTACACTTTTAAAAAAATTACCACTGCCAGAACAGTAGATGGCAGGTTGCATAAAGCTCAAAAAAATGTGTATAATGTAATTTGTAAATCAGCGCATACGAAAATAAAGGCTGTGTATAATAAAAGCTGCTATACCAAATCTTTCCAATAAAAAGAAAATATGAAACAAACAATTAAATGGTGCTACAGCACTTAAAGTGCATCAAGAAACTACTAACAAACACAACTTGGCTGTGCGAATAAAGTGCCTGTGCAATCGATATAATATCATCGTTGCCCCCAGTGCCCTGCCCACACTCCACACAGTATCAAAAATAAAGTGACATGAACGTGCTAAAGCCTAAATGCAGTGAAAATAATTATTCCCACAATGTAACAGTAAATTCCATACATATAAAATATGACAATAAATCACAATAAAATAAGTTACGAAATAAGTTAGGTCAGGTGCGTGCAACAAGTTGAAGTGTGTAAACCTATCTATAAGGAAAAGTCCATAAATTAATTCCAGTGTGCAAATCTAAAGTGTCACTTCACTTGTCAGATGCTTCCACCTCCTTCAGTGCTCGAGTGACCGACCAACACACTTAATGGTGGTGGCACTGGTGGATCGCGTCTGGGTGGCACTGGCACTGACTGCACTGGTTCAAAAAGCCATATATATTTAATTATTTCAATTCTCAATCTCATAGGTCCTCTCCTCATAAAATATTAATAACTTAAGATTAGGTGATGAACTTCTTGGCGGCCCTGGCAGGATGACGGGGACAACCGCCATTTCTGGAGCCGAGCCGCTGTGATTCCCCAACATGTGACAAAGTGACAGCCAGGAGATCTAGTGGCTAGTAGTGCTCAACAATACCGCTTTTATATATAAAAATGAAATAAAATATACTGACTCACAATTTAGTAGTAGTAGTAGGAAGCGTGTAGCAATAGGCAGCACAACTCAATTCAATCAATCCCACAGCCTCGCTCGCGCCGCGGCCTGCGGAATCACTGTCATGATCATCAAGTTAAGAGACCGCACTGGAGGAGCCATGCTGCCGTCTTCCCGCTCGATGTCTCCGCCTCTAAACGTGTTGTGTGTCACTCAGACTCCACCCCTTAGGGCCCTTATTGAGAGGAGTTGTGACGCAGGCGGCGGGACGCGGGAGCAGGACTCGGAGCATTTTCTTCATCATCTCATCTTCTTCTCTATGAGGTGAGTGAGGTGGACCGTGGAGAGGGCCTAATCCTTGCCATGGCAAATGTGCCATTTGAGAAACAAATAATCAATATAAAATATTAATATATTATATACACACGGGTCATGGGTGGCTTTTTTGAACCAAGAAGAGTGAGACTGACGGCTATGATGATTATCCGACCATCCATGGTCCATGGACCATAAGTGTTGTGGTGGTGCCTGTGCTTCCTGCGGCCTGCCTCTGCCTGTGCGGCTGTGCCTGCACTGCAGTGGCCACTGGCAGTGACACTTGACTTGAGCAAAGCAAATGAGCACTACTAGTGTGAAGGACAGGTGGTGGAAGCATGTTCTGACAAGTTCTTATAATGAAAATAATATAAACAGCTTTTTGAACCAGTGCAGTGCCAGTGCTACTAAGGTGAGAGGCTATCCAGTCCACCACTTTACTTGAGCAGATCACAGAAGAAAGGTGGAAGCATCTGACAGCAAGTGACAAGCACTTCTTAGATTGCACACTGGAATTCAGTTATGGACTTTTCGTTATAAAGTTTAGTTTACACACTTAAACTTGCACCTAAATTATTCACAATCATAACTTATTTTATTGTGGTATTGTCATATATATTTTATATGAATTAAATTTACATTGTGGGAATAATTTGCACTGCATTTAGCACAGACATGTCACTTTATTTTTGATACTGTGGGCGATGATTTTGAATACACAAAGAATATATATATATATATATATATATATATATATATATATATATATATATATATATATATAATTGCAGGCACTTTATTAGCATTTTTAGCACAGCCACTTTGTTAGTAGTTTTTGATGCATTTTTCACTTTAAGCGTTGTAGGTTTGATGAAGCTGGCCTGGCACATCATCATCAATTGAGCAAATCAAATCAAACCGCGATTAAGAAGACTGCGCATGCTCCTGTTCTGCCTTTTGATCAGCTGAAAAGATGGACGAACCAAAAACACTACCTTCCACCCCTGGCCCTTCAACTTCAAGTGATCTGCCTGGCTGTGAGAGTGAGGAAGCTCAGGAAGGAGACCACCCCTGGCTTTAAAAGGTGGATGCTTTAAAAGGGGAAGGGAGGGACATACTTTATCTGTTTTTTGTTTACAAAAAGTTACAGCCTAAGGAATTGTGATTGTCCTTTAGGTTAATCATTTGAATAAATCATTTTAAATAATAAAAAACAATATGATGTTCAAACTTTTGACTTCTTTCTTTAATAACTACATAACACAGTACTTGTACTTCTACTTTCAGTACTTAAGTAGAATTTATTTTTCAAAACTACTGGTACTTTTTACTTTTAGTACTTAAGTAGCAATTTTTTTGAAAAAACTACTTGCAATACTTAATTAAAAAAATGTTGAATACTTTAGTACTTCTACTTAAGTAACTTTTTCTGCGAGCACTTCCACTTCTACTCAAGTCACTTTTTGATCGAGCACTTGTACTTTTACTCAAGTAGAAATTTCGAGTACTTTATACAAGTCTGCACCCCGGTCATACAAATATTCGTTGACGGCTTTTTCTTGTTGGAGCAGGCGGTCGAACATCTGAATATCTGAAAAGTGCGCCATGGCCGTGTAGGAACGCCTGAAATGGCCACACACCTTCCTGGCCTGCTTGAGGACGTCCTGTAAGCCTGGGTACTTATGCACAAAGCGTTGTACAATCAGATTCAACACATGTGCCATGCACGGTACATGTGTCAACTTGCCCAAATTCAATGCCGCCAACAAATTGCTTACGTTGTCACACACCACTTTGCCGATCTCCAGTTGGTGCGGGGTCAGCCACTGATCCACCTGTGCGTTCAGGTCGGACAGTAGTGCTGGTCCGGTGTGACTCTCTGCTTTCAGGCAAACCAACCCCAAGACGGCGTGACACTGTCATATCCGGCATGTGGAATAGCCCCTGGGGAGCTGGGGGGGTGCAGTTGGTGTGGAGCAAGACGCAACAGCAGAAGAGGACTCAGCCGAGGAGGTTAGCAAAGAGGATGGAGTAGGAGGAGTAGAGGAGGTGGCAGCAGGCCTGCCTGCAAGTCGTGGCGGTGTCACCAACTCCTCTGCAGAGCCACGCATTCCATGCTTGGCAGCCGCCAGCAGGTTTACCCAATGCGCAGTGTAAGTGATATACCTGCCCTGACCGTGCTTTGCAGACCAGGTATCAGTGGTTAGATGGACCCTTGCCCCAACACTGTGTGCCAGACATGACATGACTTCCTTTTCCACAATAGAGTACAGGTTGGGGATTGCCTTTTGTGAAAAAAAATTTCGGCCGGGTACCTTCCACTGCGGTGTCCCAATAGCGACAAATTTTTTGAAGGCCTCAGACTCCACCAGCTTGTATGGTAAAAGCTGGCGGGCTAAGAGTTCCGACAAGCCAGCTGTCAGACGCCGGGCAAGGGGGTGACTCTGTGACATTGGCTTCTTACGCTCAAACATTTCCTTGACAGACACCTGACTGTGGGCAGGTGAGCAGGAACTGCTGAAGGTGAGAGGCGGAGTGGCGGGTTGTTGATAGGGGGCAAGGAGGACAGCAGTGGTTGACGTGGCTGAAGATGCTGGACCAGGAGGAGGATGGTGGCTTTAAGTTTGTGTGCTGCTTGTACTCATGTGTTGATCCCATAGGCGTTTGTGATGTGAGATCATGTGCCTTCGCAAAGCAGTTGTACCTAGGTGGGTGTTGGACTTCCCACGACGTTTCTTTTGGCACAGGTTGCAAATGGCATCGCTGTTATCAGAGGCAGACACACAAAAAAAAATGCCACACTGCTGAGCTTTGCAATGACGGCATTCTGGTGGTGGCAACAGCTTGCGTTGATTGGCGTGCTGTCTGGCTGACCCCGGGTGCCGATACATGCAGTCTGACTGTGCCACTCGCTCCTTGCGATGACCTCCCCCTGCTTCCAACTCGTCTCCTCCTCCTCTCCGTCTCCCCATCTGAATTTTCCCCCTCTTCTTCTTCTCTTCGAGCAGGCACCCAGGTGACATCCACAGACACATCGTCATCATCAGCCGCTTCACTTGACAACTCAGCAAAGGCAGCAGCAGCAGGTACAACATCATCATCATCATCATCACAATGTATGTCCATGTTTATAATGCTGCCTGACTGAGACATATCCCCGTTATCTACATCCTCTGGCACTAATGGTTGCGCATCACTTATTTCTTCCAACTGATGTGTAAATAACTCCTCTGACAGATCAAGTGAAGCGGCTGTGGTGCTAGTGTTGGTGGTGGTGCCGGTGGGTGGGCGAGTGGTAAATTGAGAGGTGCCCGAAGCTGAGCTGGAGGAGGATGGTGCTTTAAGGTTCTGAGCGGAAGCTGTAGAAGATTGGGTGTCCTGTGTAAGCCAGTCAACTATGTCCTCAGAATTTTTTGAGTTCAGGGTACGTGGCTTCTGAACACTGGGCATTATTCTAGGGCCAATTATGGGCATTATCACAGGACCATGACCACGACGGCCCCTGAGGGGTGGCCTGCCTCTGCCTGTGATTTTTTTTAGATTTGTGGTACTATGCGTGTGTAATGTTCCGGTACCTTTGGTACCCTAAATTACACTTTCCACAAGTGTATGCGCCCCACCATTTACTTTTGGAAAGGTGCGCATACACCTTTAAGACTGGAGCTGTCATCACCCAGCGCCAGACTAGATGGCTATTTAAAGCGCCGGTTCTCACTCACATGTGTTCGTTCAAACACCCTTACCTGGATGCTAACCTTGCTTGAAGCTTCCATGCTTGCAAGCTCACCTCGCTGACAGAACCTCGCTGCGCTGATCCCTGTATCCCGCTACTGGATCATCCGCCTCTCCTGAACCACCCTTCGGCTGTATCGCTAATAGTGCTAAGTACCCCGCAGGGGAATTCTCTATAAACTTATACTAAGGTTACACTATCTAGCTCTGCATAGTAAAGACTGTTTATCACATCTGCATAACTAGATTGCTAGCTCTTGAGGCTACTGCTACTTTCCTGCACTGGGTTGATCACTCTTGTATGTCCACCTGCTACTCTGTCATCTGCTACCATACATGACTGCTAAACCTTCCTGCATCCATCTGCTACTGTCTCACCTTCAAGTGTCTATCACCTACCACCTTCACTCAACCTATCCCTCAAACCCTCATCATTGTGTTACCACATACATAAAGTCACACTAGGAACCAGCTTGCTAATTGTGTGTATTTACTGGCTGAAATAAGACCTTCCACACATGATGAGTCATTGAGGTTGGGAATGGTATCTCAGCATATCTCTTACATGACTACTGACGTGGAACTATTTCTGCAGCTGAAAATCCACACCATATAAGAAACGCAGAAGCGTTACAGCGTGCAAGGTGCTGTGCCACCCTATATGAGTGTTGGGCAGTGGGTACAGTACAGTCTGTGGACCTGACACTCACTGGCAGGCAACTATAAAATATATATATTTTTTTAATTTGCAAGGTGCTGTGCCACCGTATGAGTGGTGGGCATTGCAGTGGGCACAGTACACTCTGTGGACCCGACACTCACTGGCAGGCCAGGCAACTGCAATTATAGGAAATATATATATTTTTTTAATTTGCAAGGTGCTGTGCCACCGTATATATGAGTGGTGGGCACTGCAGTGGGCACAGTGCACTCTGTGGACCTGACACTCATTGGCAGGCCACGCAAGTGCAATTATAAAAAATATATTTTTTTTAATTTGCAAGGTGCTGTGCCACCGTATATATATGAGTGGTGGGCACTGCAGTGGGCACAGTGCACTCTGTGGACCTGACACTCACTGGCAGGCCAGGCAACTGCAATTATAAAAAATATATATATTTTTAATTTGCAAGGTGCTGTGCCACCGTATATATATGAGTGGTGGGCACTGCAGTGGGTACAGTACACTCTGTGGACCTGACACTCACTGGCAGGCCAGGCAACTGCAATTATAAAAAATCATTTTGTTTTTAATTTGCAAGGTGCTGTGCCACTGTATATATATGAGTGGTGGGCACTGCAGTGGGCACAGTACACTCTGTGGACCGGACATTCACTGGCAGGCCAGGCAACTGCAATTATAAAAAATAATTTGTGCAATGTGACGGCGCGGCCCCTATCTCCATTCCCAGTCGATGCCTCATGAGGGAAAACGTGTCAGGGGGAGAAGCCTGTGCTGTCACCACCTGTGGTCCGCGCTGCAGAGCGGCCACGATTGAAATAACATTTGCCTATTGTTGTGGAAATTTTGATTGTGGACATTTTCTTTAGTTTAAATAGTCATAATGTCTCCCAGTGTCAAGTTTTACTGATAATCGATATTTACAGTGATTATTGCTTTAACAGTCATTGAAAGACTTGTTAGTGATAAGATGGCAGCCATTTCTGCCATCTCTGCACATGGCTGTGTTTGTACATAAGCCCTGCCCATTGTACTTTCTGTGATTGGTGGTTGTGAAGCCACTCCCTGTAACTTCCTTTTGTCCACTTGATGTAAATAAACAAGCCCTGCTCAGAACACAACAGAACACTTCAGAACACAGAAGGAGACACACACACACACACACACACACACACACACACACTCACACACAGACATACATACACACACTCACAAGCTCACACAGCAGCTAAGAGACACATAAACTCTCACACACAAACACTAGCTCTTATACACATGCACACACATATATATCCAATGGAGAGAGACCTGGCAGATGGCATCGAAATGACCCAGCGCGTTTGTTCTTTTCTTTATCGCCGAGAGCTTGGTAAATCGTTATGCAAAAGAGCGGGCCATTTGTACTTTTCAGTACAAGCCTATTTATTTTCCACGACATTAATGGCGAGCTTGGTAGCCCTAACACATCGTTCCTAGCTTCTCAGCGGACAAACAGGAGGGAAGTGAGTCCAGTTTTGTTACAACAAAGGCGCCGTGTGGTAAGACATTTCATTTCAGTTTTTGAAAATTTGTTGTTGTTCTAAACCAGGGCTTACTTTCTTTGTCCGCTGTGGAAGTTAGAAACAAAAGCTTAGCAAAAGAACCTTTTCATTTGCAGCGTTCGCTCTTTTATATAACGATGGGGTTATTTCTATTAATATTTGTGGCTAGGGATCAGGTCTGTTACGTTCTCAGTTAATACATCCTGGGGTTGTGATATATGTGTTAAATATTGCCTTGTAACATCTGTTGTAATATCAGCTTTGTTCGATGAGATAACAATATATTCCGCAGATTGGTTGGTGTGTGTGCTGGATTGGTTTTTGGCGGGAACTCGTTTATTAGTGAAACGGGTTTTTGCTTTGGACTCTGATGTTTGAATTGAGCATAGAGCAGATGGTTTTGGACTGAGTTTCTGTTTTTAAGTAGCAGATTGTATTGTGCAGCCCCAAAACCAGCATTTCCACCAGGATAGCTATTGTCTCTGAAATACAGCTGATCCTGTAAAAACCTGTTTTTCCTGTCTTTTGTTGTTGTGTACAAAGAAGCACATGGTTGCTTAAACTCTTTGTTTTGTGCAACTCTTTTGTGTGGACCATGTGCTCGGATGGCAGCCATTCTGTGATGTAATTTCCTTTGTGTGGGCCATGTGCTCGGATGGCAGCCATTTTGTGATGTAATTTCCTTTGTGTGGACCATGTGCTCGGATGGCAGCCATTTTGTGATGTCATTTCCTTTGTGTGGGCCATGTGCTCGGATGGCAGCCATTTTGTGATGTCATTTCCTTTGTGTGGACCATGTGCTTGGCAGCTATTTTGTTAAATGGAGTTGAGACTCATGTGTGCTATTTTGAGCTTTAAAACATTTTCTCTTTTTTGGTAGTTTTAAAGGGCAACTTTGTGATGTTATTTTTGCACTGTATTTCAGTTTAAAAGTAATGTTTTTTTCATTTTGATTGAAATCTGGCATCTAGGCAGTTGTTTTTCTAGCTAGCTTTGTTCATCTTTTTGTTCATATTTAGCACAGATATATACATATCCAACCCATCAGTTTTTGTTTTTTGTGTTTTTGTCTGTTTTTCAGGGGTAACTATTTATTTTTTTGTTTTGTAAGTTTTTGGTTAAGCTGTTTTTGTGGTGTATTTTGTCTCATTTTTGTTGTAACTAAGTTTTTTCCAATGATAAGAGTACATTGTGGAGTGACTGATATTGGATTCAGTTTTCAGGGTTGTTTTGTGCTGAGTAGTGGTTGTTTCTCACAGAGGTAGTTTTCGGTACTGCAGGTTGGATTTTAGGTAGAGAGGTTATATCTTCCAGTGTGCAATCAGTTACCGGCATCTTAATTTAAATTTTTAATGCAACATCAAGGAATAGACTGAAGCCAAGGTTTGTATAGGGAGGACTTTCATTGTACTTTCGGGGGTTGTTTGGCTGCACGGGTTAGGTCGAAACGAACGTGTGTACTTTGAGCCGTCTACGTGAAACGGGTGATTGCGACACGCTTGTTTCAGCCTTCAACGTGTGAGGAGTAGATACCGAAACCCGCCCCACATTAGGCCGTGTAAGATAACCGGAAGTTGGGGTATGTGTGGGGGTTGATGAGCTGTATAGCCGTACGAAGCCACCGGGTTGAAGTCTTCTAGCTGACCGGCGCGGGAGTCCGGAAGCAGGCCAACACTGTCAAAGTTGGCACCTAACAGTGTTGCTCCTAAACCAGGTGCAAAGAAAGCGATTCGAATCATCATGGTTAATGGTTTATCCATGCAAAGGGGGGTAACACAGGTCCCCCAGGCTAGCCAAACAGTTTCGCGGTACATGAAGTCTGAGTTTGGGGCTCGGGCCATGAGACCCCTCAGGAAGGGGAATAACCAAGGGAAACAGTTGGTACATCCCTTTTTGGAAGGTGTTTTTGATGTCTGGAGATGGGAGGAGTTCGTTTTTGAATTCAGAACTAGGCTCCAGGCAACAGAGATGCTAAGTGTAGCGCAATTGTGGCTTCAGAGATCTATTATGGTCAATCAGCAAGGCGTGCATGAGGCGGGTTCAGTCCGGAAGAACCACATTATGTACACTTGGGCTGATGAGATAGCCGAGTCCAGCGATCTGGTGAGAGAAGTGGAGGAAGCTCTTCCTGGGCTAACTTTACAGAGACGAGCCAGATCCGCTGACACTGAACCTGTCACTGTCTCTGCACTTTAATCTCCGTTTTCTTCAGTTCACGGTGCAGATTTTTGGTACTGGTAACGCCCTCCCACCTCACAGTGTCTCTTATCTCTCAACAGCCTGTCATAACAGCTGAACCCTCTCCTTCTAACACTGTGGCAAACTAGAAGTTCTTTTAACAGGTCTGCTATGGATGTGGAAAGTCAGGGTACATCAGGCATAATTGCCCTACCAACCCGGCTGGTCCGTGGGGTAAGTGGCAATTTATTCCGGAGGATCCGGAAAATTCAAGGTAGGTATGGTCAGAAACGACTATGACTTATCATAGGGCATTGATAAACCGGTGTCAGCTCACATCCTAGAGGAATTAAAATATCCCCTCCCTTGCCTCGCTGACACCGATGCAGCCAACACGGTTTTAAGATCTCAAAAACCTAGAGGCAAGGTTCCCCTTCCAGGGAAGACAACTCCCACTGTAGGTCTCTCGGGCCAGACAGTGTCAGTGACTGAACCTCTCTATTGCAGGCTAGGCCAGCTTTGCAAGGAGAAGCTTGTTTTTTTTTTAGGTCATTGCATTTCTCTAGGTACCCAACATCTAACCACTCAGAGAATACAGACATTGAAGGACCCCCAAAGTCCTCGTAACCTTAAACGATGCACTATTTTGGAACCCTGCGTCTCTTCTTCCTGTTAAGGATGAAGAGAAGGGGGGAGAAGGCCGTGCAGAAAAATGGTAATTTTCAAAACTTTATCTCGCTCTCTTTCTTTTTCTCTCTCTCTCTCTTTTCTCTCTCTCTCTCTCTCTCTCTCTCTCATCAATTTCCAACTTTAGTAGGGACAACATGATTGTCTTTCTTTGATGGAGTGGCAATCAGTGGCTGTCAGTCCAGTGAATGAGACCCCCATTCCAGTTGCTAACCTTTTTGTCGATGGTTCCAGGTACTACACCCCAGATGGCAAGACATAGAGATCAGGGGATCAATTTCTATACAGATTTGAGATACGCTTTTTGGACTGGCACATGATTGTGGTCCTGTCTGGAAGGCAAGAGGGTTCTTGACTAGTTTGGGGAGGTTGGTGAAACGTGCGGGGTTAATAGAGCTGTTCATTGCCTTTTGCTTGCCACACGTGATAACCATTCTGAAGGGAAAGGCTCATACTACTGAGACGACTATGGAAGCCAATGGAAATGCCTTGGCAGATAGAGCTGCTAAGGAAGGTGCTCTGAGCTCTGTGACAGAGACCCTGATGCTAGCCATCCCCTCTGAAGAAGCTGCAGTCCCAAGCGGAAGTGCAGGAGAAGAGGAGATGGATGGTTTTGGGGACTACACAGGGTCCAGATGACATCTGGGGTCTTGATGGTAAATGGTGTTTACCCAGATCCCTTTTTCCAATGATGGCCCACTCGACTCATTACCTTGGGCACCAGTCAAAGATGGTTATGTGTGCATAGGTGGAGGAACATTGGATTGGCCCTGGACCGCAGCCGAGAAGGCACCCACCCAAACCAGAATATCCCTTTTAGCGCATTCAGATAGACTATATCACTTTGCCGGTTAACGAGCATGTCTTGGTCTGTCCGGATAGGTTTTCTGGGTGTCCAGAGGCTTGGTCTGTGCACAATGCCATTGCCACTGCCACCACGAAAAAGATCCTGTCTGAGATAGTTTGTCGCAAGGGGGCTGCCTGGAACGATCGAGTCAGATCGCGGATCACACTTCACTGGTCAGATCTTTTTAGAGGTATGTACGGCGCTTCAGGGATTAGCGGTAAGGTTGAACGGCTGAATAGAAAGAGCCACGGCTCGAATGTTTTCTCATTGCTCTTTACCCCAACAGGAATGTCCCATGGGTTATCACCCTACAAAGTTTTGTTTGGGAGTCAACCAGAGCCTGGATTGTGCTTTCCTCAGCAGCTGTCATTTTTACATTCTCAGCTGACGGGGTGGGTGCAGTCCTGGCAAAGGGAGCTCCAAAAGGTCCATCATAGGGTTCGGGAGTCTCTCCCGGACCCTGACACGATAACCGGTGTACATTCTGTCCAAGCAGGTGACTGAGTAAACGTCAAGGGACGGGATTGGAGCGGAGGAATTACCAGGTTCAGCTGACA
The DNA here is from genome assembly GCF_965119305.1 of Pelophylax lessonae. Taxonomy (NCBI): domain Eukaryota; kingdom Metazoa; phylum Chordata; class Amphibia; order Anura; family Ranidae; genus Pelophylax; species Pelophylax lessonae. The sequence continues at coordinate 189,949,175 of NC_138776.1, read as the reverse complement.
ACACCGACTTCCTTGAGGTTCTGGATCCATGCCAACCACTGCAAAAAGCTGCTCAACTCCATCCAAGAATGATAATGAGGAGTATCATTTTTATTTACATATTTAGCAAGTGTGTTTTAGCAAGGGTAATGAATTTTCAGCTGGCCAAGATGGCAAACAGGTCTAATGGCTGGGTGTGCTCCAAACCCCCACCTAGCTATTACACCCCAAGCAATGGCAGACATTCGTATCATCATGAAGACAACCGAGAGACACTTGTGCACAGAATTTAATGACACATTCCTGGAGGGTAACATCAGTTTCAGTTTTAATGTTAGCTCTGGCTCCTGTTCTTTTCTGGTCAATACAATTTGGGTATCGGGACAATCAGGTAGTCCACGGCTGGGATTTAATTTTAGTTTTGGCACCGGAACTAGATTTGTAGGATCTACAACCTGTAGGACAGGTATAGCAGTCATCTCACCAATGAAACTCCGGGTGTTTTTACTGTAGGAGAAAATGGTACTAGATTTTCTGTTAGCTTCCAAGGGGGGTTTCTGTAGGGGAAGACTGCTGTTCCGGGATAGCAAACACCAGTGATAAGGTCCAAGCCCATATGGATAAGGTAACTTCATTGCAAGGCAGAACCAGAGCTATAGCTAATGAGGGTTGGAATCCTTTTAATGCTTTGGGAGGTTCTGGGGATTTTTTTGTTCTCCATTGGATCTTGGTTGAAGGAAATAGAAGTATATATACTTATGTTGTTCTTGTTTCTATTCCTCCTATATGATCCTGTTGTCTGGTCGACCGAGTCACCAAAGCCCGAGCAGATGACCTCGTCCTGATTGCTGAGACGAGACGCCCCCAAGATTCCGCCCCTGCATCCGACGCCAAGGACTCCAGCCCGACCGCTGGTCAACGCATCCACTCATCTCATGCCCTCCCTCTGAAGTCATCTCCCGAAGAACGGAACCCAAGTGTCGTTTCCTTTCGATGGATTGTTTTTACCCGTTATCTTTTTCTTTTTATAAACTTTTTGAAATGGATTGTTTTTATCGTGAGAAGAACTGTTCTGTTTATTTGGAAGAAGAAGAAGATTCATCAAGGGACACATGGGAGCATATGACAAAGAGGAGGGACTGTTGTGGAAATTTTGATTGTGGACATTTTCTTTAGTTTAAATAGTCATAATGTCTCCCAGTGTCAAGTTTTACTGATAATCGATATTTACAGTGATTATTGCTTTAACAGTCATTGAAAGACTTGTTAGTGATAAGATGGCAGCCATTTCTGCCATCTCTGCACATGGCTGTGTTTGTACATAAGCCCTGCCCATTGTACTTTCTGTGATTGGTGGTTGTGAAGCCACTCCCTGTAACTTCCTTTTGTCCACTTGATGTAAATAAACAAGCCCTGCTCAGAACACAACAGAACACTTCAGAACACAGAAGGAGACACACTCACACACACACACACTCACACACAGACATACATACACACACTCACAAGCTCACACAGCAGCTAAGAGACACATAAACTCTCACACACAAACACTAGCTCTTATACACATGCACACACATATATATCCAATGGAGAGAGACCTGGCAGATGGCATCGAAATGACCCAGCACGTTTGTTCTTTTCTTTATCGCCGAGAGCTTGGTAAATCGTTATGCAAAAGAGCGGGCCATTTGTACTTTTCAGTACAAGCCTATTTATTTTCCACGACACTATTTATCCAACTTTAAATGTAAGTGTTCTACCTTTACTAATAAAGTCTTATAAGAGGCAATGCACTATTGCCTGTTTTATTCTCCTTTTGGGCATTATCTGTGACTGAGTGTGAGGGGTACAGGAAAGAGATTAACCTCCCCACGGCAACAGGATCTGCTAGAAAGTTCACTGCCTGACAGTCTGGATAGCCACAAATTGAAAGTTCTACACCCGCACAAAGCGGTTCAGTGATTTGAGGTCCATAAAGGGCTCTTTAATGGAAAGAGCCTGTAGATCACCAATTCTTCTTGCTGTAGTGATGGCTACTTTTAGAGAAAGAAATTTTAATGAGATTTCCTTTAAAAGGTTCAAAAAGGGTCCTTAGATAACGCCTCTAGAACCCTGTTCAGGTCCCAAGGAGGGAACCTGTCTTTAGTAGGGTTGAGCGAACACGAACTGTATTATTCGTGTTGGTACCGAATAATTGGATTTTTGTTACCCGAACACGGACCCGAAAACTTTACTGTATGTTCGGGTAAAAATCCGTGTTCGGTCATTTTATTTCCGGGTTTTGTATGCATTGGCGCTCTTTTCATGGCAGGCTTTCAACAGCCAATCAACAAGCGTTTAACTGGTGTGCCTTAAGCCATCCCAGCCATGCCTACAAATGTATTAGTAGCTGTGATTGGCCATCTGAAGCATGTGACCAAGTCTTTATAAGTCCAAGACGGAGCGCCGCTGTGTCATTCTGCTGTGTTAGTTCAGGGACAGAGCACACATCATACGTGCTGGCTGCTGATTAGGGACAGACAGGCAAAAACCATTTGTGTCCGGATAGAATTGAGGGACAGGTCGGAGTGTGTTAGGCAGGGCAAGTTGTAGGACATTTTAGGGAGAGGCTGCTGATTTTTAGGGTCAGTTTTCTACAATCGATTTTGCAGTGACCAATCTTATCAATCCTTTTAGGGAGAGGCTGCTGATTTTTAGGGTCAGACAGTGTGTTCTACAATCGATATTGCTGGGTGGGGTTTGCAGTGACCGATCTTATCAATCCTTTTAGGGAGAGGCTGCTGATTTTTAGGGTCAGACAGTGTGTTCTACAATCGATATTGCTGGGTGGGGTTTGCAGTGACCGATCTTATCAATCCTTTTAGGGAGAGGCTGCTGATTTTTAGGGTCAGACAGTGTGTTCTACAATCGATATTGCTGGGTGGGGTTTGCAGTGACCGATCTTATCAATCCTTTTAGGGAGAGGCTGCTGATTTTTAGGGTCAGACAGTGTGTTCTACAATCGATATTGCTGGGTGGGGTTTGCAGTGACCGATCTTATCAATCCTTTTAGGGAGAGGCTGCTGATTTTTAGGGTCAGACAGTGTGTTCTACAATCGATATTGCTGGGTGGGGTTTGCAGTGACCGATCTTATCAATCCTTTTAGGGAGAGGCTGCTGATTTTTAGGGTCAGACCGTGTGTTCTACAATCGATATTGCTGGGTGGGGTTTGCAGTGACTGATCTTATCAATCCTTTTAGGGAGAGGCTGCTGATTTTTAGGGTCAGACAGTGTGTTCTACAATCGATATTGCTGGGTGGGGTTTGCAGTGACCGATCTTATCAATCCTTTTAGGGAGAGGCTGCTGATTTTTAGGGTCAGACAGTGTGTTCTACAATCGATATTGCTGTGTGGGGGGGTTTGCAGTGACCGATCTTATCAATCCTTTTAGGGAGAGGCTGGAGATAGGCAGGTGTCAGTTGTCCACATCGATTTTGCTGTGTGTGGGGTGCAGTGAACACAATCTTTTTTGCCCACTGAGGAGGAGGGAGAAAAGTCTTTTTCTATCAGTCACTGTGTGCAGCGTTTTTCGTTCAGCTGTGCTGTGCTGACTCTGATCATACACTGCTGTGTTCAGTGTTCACATGTGCTATTATTGAGTGGTTTCAAAAATCACACACTTTTTTCTATTCCACTATTCAATATACAGCCTTGGGTTAAAAAAATTAAATTGTGGCCTGCAGCAGAGCTGAATGATATAAGACACTGCTGTTCACATGTGCTATTGATAAATCACACCAATTTTAGATCATATTTTCTATTCCGCTATTCAATAAAAACCCTTGGGTATAAACAATTAAATTGCGGGATAGTCTGTGTTGGTACGTGTGAGATACACCTTTCCAATTTTTGGGGTTCATCTCATACTTCTGAAGATTTGAGGGTGCTGCCTGTTCCGTACTCCTCATCCTGCCTTTAGGGGTACAAAAAATAGTAATTGGGGCCTAGTCTGGTTGTGTACGTGTGAGATACATACACTTTTTTTGATCATATTTTCTATTCCGCTATTCAATAAAAACCTTTGGGTATAAACAATTAAATTGCGGGATAGTCTGTGTTGGTACGTGTGAGATACACCTTTCCAATTTTTGGGGTTCATCTCATACTTCTGAAGATTTGAGGGTGCTGCCTGTTCCAAACTCCTCCTACTCCTCATCCTGCCTTTTAGGGGTACAAAAAATAGTAATTGGGGCCTTGTCTGGTTGTGTACGTGTGAGATACATACACTTTTATATTTTCTATTCCGCTATTCAATAAAAACCTTTGGGTATAAACAATTAAATTGCGGGATAGTCTGTGTCGGTACGTGTGAGATACACCTTTCCAATTTTTGGGACGCATCTCATACTGCCGCTGATTTGAGAGTGCCTCAGTCTGCCTCCTGCCTGTTCCAAACTTCTCCTACTCCTCATCCTGCCTTTAGGGTACAAAAAATTGTAATCGGGGCCTAGATTGTGTTTGTACGTGTGAGATACACCGTTTTGTAAAATTTGTCCTATTCCGCTATTCAATATACACCCTGTTTGAGTGTAAGAAAATTAAATTACGGCATAGTCTGTATCGGTACGTGTGAGATACACCTTTTAAATTTGTTTGGCGCATCTCCTTCCACCGCCAAAGATTGCAGGGCGCTTCAGTTTGCCTCCTGTTCCCAACTCCTCCTACTCCTCTTCCTCATCCTCACTTTAGGGTACAAAAAAATTTAATCAGGGCCTAGTCTGTGTTTGTACGTGTGAGCTACACCGTTTTTTATCCTTTTTCCTATTCTGCTATTCAATATACACCCTTTTGGGGTAAAAAACATTAAATTGCGGCATAGTTTGCATATTTGACTGTGAGATACACCCGTGTGATACTGTTGTTGTTTTGTTCCGCTATTCAATAAACACCTTTCTAGGGCAAGATCATAAATTACAGAAATATGAGGAGACTGTCAAATAGGGGCTGTGGCCTGGGTCGTGGTGCTGCTGGTAGAGCTCCTGTTGCAAGGAGAGGACGTGGTCGATCTGTGCCAGGTACACGCACAAGTGAAACACCTTCCTCAAGTGTTAGTAGGCGACAGAATCTGCAGCAGTATTTGGTAGGGCATCATAGGCCTCTAGAAGTGATGATGCCAGAACACGTAGAGGTGATAGTAGATTGGTTTGCTGCTGACAGTGCCTCCAGTTCCTTCACATTGTCTCCCACCCAGTCTACTGCAGAAAGGTCAGAGTTGGCACCTGCAGCCGATGTCCAACCGTCTTTCACTTCACCCCCTTGCAAATCAGGCAAGCAGTCTGAGCCCCAAGCCATACAGCAGTCTCTTCTTTTTGAGGACTCTGTCAGCAGGATTTCCCAGGGCCATCCACCTAGCCCTGCCCCAGAAGTGGAAGAGATTGAGTGCAGCGATGCCCAACCACTTATTTCTCAAGATGAGTACATGCAAGGACCATCGCAGCACGTCTCCGATGATGACGAAACGCAGGTGCCAACTGCTGCTGCGCTCAGAATTGTGGAGACCGACAAGGAGGGCAGGGGTGAAGACTGGGTGGAAGATGATGTGGAGGACGATGAGGTCCACGACCCCACATGGAATGAAGGTCATGCAGGTGACCTGAGTAGTTTGGAGAAAGAGGCGGTGGTCGCACAGAGCAACCAGCACAGAAGAAGAGGGAGCAGGGTGCAGAAGCGGAGCGGCCGTGCCCTAGACTCTACGCCTGCTACTGCCCAACGCAGCAAGGGAACGAGCGCACCAAAGCCAGCTCAAAGGAGTTCTCTAGCGTGGAAGTTCTTTAGAAAATATGCTGATGACAGGACACGAGTGGTTTGCACCCTGTGCAATCAGAGCCTGAAGCGAGGCATAAACCTTCTCAACCTGAGCACAACCTGCATGATCAGGCATCTAAGTGCAAAGCACGAGCTGCAGTGGAGTAGACACCTTCAAAACCAAGAAACGTCTCTGGCTCATCCTGCTTCCTCTTCTGCTGCAGTCTCAGCTGCTCCAGCCACATCTGTAGTGATACCGGCACCTGCCACCCCGCAAACAGACGATCTGTCAGCAACACCACCACCTGGGTCACCAACCATCTCCACAATGTCCCGTGGAAGCGTTCAGCTTTCCATCTCCCAAACACTTGAGAGGAAGAGGAAGTACCCCCCTACCCACCCGCGATCCCTGGCCCTGAATGCCAGCATTTCAAAATTCTTGGCCTTTGAAATGCTGTCATTCCGTCTGGTGGAGACGCACAGTTTTAAAAACCTTATGTCGGTGGCTGTCCCACAGTACGTCGTGCCCAGCCGCCACTACTTTTCCAGGGAAGTCATCCCTTTCCTGCACAACCAAGTGGGGGAAAAAATCAGGTGTGCACTGCGCAACGCAATCTGTGGCAAGGTACACCTAACTACCGATACGTGGACCAGTAAGCATGGTCAGGGGCGTTATATCTCCCTAACGGCACACTGGGTAAATGCAGTGGCGGATGGGCCTGAGGCGGATAGCAATTTGGCGCATGTCCTTCCACCACCGAGGATTGCAGGGCGCTTCAGTTTGCTTCCTGTTCCTAACTCCTCCTACTCCGCTTCCTCATCCTCTACCGCCACCTCATCCGGACAGCGTAACACCTTCACCACCAACTTCAGCACGGCCAGGGGTAAACGACAGCAGGCAGTTTTAAAACTTGCCTGTTTGGGGGAAAAACCACACACCGCGCAGGAGTTGTGGAGGAGCATGGAACAGCAGACAAATGAGTGGTTGCTGCCAGCAAGCCTCAAGCCCGGCCTGGTGGTGTGCGATAACGGGCAAAATCTCATAGCAGCTCTGGGCCTAGCCGGTTTGACGCACATCCCTTGCCTGGCGCATGTGCTGAATTTGGTGGTGCAGAGGTTCCTTAAAAACTACCCCGATATGTCAGAGCTGCTGCAGAAAGTGCGGGCCGTCTGTGCGCACTTTTGGCGTTCTCACCCTGCTGCTGCTCGCCTGTCAGCGCTGCAGCGTAACTTCGGCCTTCCCGCTCACCGCCTCATATGTGACGTGCCCACAAGGTGGAACTCCTCCTTGCACATGCTGGAAAGACTGTGCGAGCAGCAGCAGGCCATAGTGGAGTTTCAGCTGCAGCACGCACGCGTGAGTCGCTCTGCGGAACAGCACCACTTCACCACCAATAACTGGGCCTCCATGCGAGACCTGTGTGCCTTGTTGCGCTGTTTTGAGTACTCCACCAACATGGCCATTGTCGATGACGCCGTTGTCAGCTTAACTATCCCACTTCTATGCCTCCTTGAAAAAACAATTTGGGCGATAATGGAAGAGGATGTGGCACAGGATGAGGAGGAGGAGGAGGAGGAGGAGGAGGATGAAGAGGTAACATTTCCAAGGCTTTCAGGGCAGTCATTCACAAGGGGCTCCGAGGGTGGGTTCCTGCACACACAAACGCCAGGGACACAATTGTCCAGCAGGGGCACAGTTCTGGAGGATGAGGAGGAGGAGCTGGAGGAGGAGCTGGAGGAGGAGATGGAACCATGTTCACAGCAGGGTGGCACCCAGGCCAGCTCATGGCCATCACTGGTGCGTGGCTGGGGGGATACAGAGGACACAGACGATACACCTCCCACAGAGGACAGCCTTTCGTTGCCTCTGGGCAGCCTGGCACACATGAGCGATTACATGCTGCAGTGTCTCCACAACGACCGCCGAGTTGCCCACATTCTAACTTGTGCTGATTACTGGGTGGCCACGCTGCTGGATCCCTGTTACAAGGACAACGTACCGTCCTTAATTCACTCACTGGAGCGCGATCGCAAGATGCGCGAGTACAAGCGCACGCTGGTAGACGCGATGCTGCTGGCATTCCCACCTGACAGCGGGGCCACAGTGGAAGCACAAGGCCAAGGCAGAGGAGGAGGAGGAGGAAGAGGTTGCCAACGCAACCAGGGCACCACCAGCACCTCAGAAGGCAGGGTTAGCATGGCCGAAATGTGGAAAAGCTTTGTCAGCACGCCACAACAGCAGCACCAGCAGCTCATATGGAACGTCTTAGCAGGAGGCAGCATTTCACCAACATGGTGGAGCAGTATGTGTGCACACGCCTAGACGTACTGAATGACGGGTCTGCCCCCTTCAACTTCTAGGTCTCCAAGTTGGGCACATGGCCTGAGCTTGCCCTTTACGCCTTGGAGGTGCTGGCATGCCCTGCAGCCAGTGGATTATCTGAACGGGTATTTAGCACGGCTGGGGGCGTTATCACAGACAAGCGCAGCCGCCTGTCCAGAGACAATGTGGACAAGCTGACGTTCATTAAAATTAACCAGGCATGGATCCCACGGGACTTTTCCGTACCTTGTGCAGAATAGCGATGGATACCGACCTTACCCAGCCATTGTTCTATTTTTGCTCTCACTCTTTTGGGGTGTACCCTCATTTAAAATTTCTGAAAAAAAGCAGTGTTGGCTACCTCATCCTCCTCAGGGCCAGATTAACATAGGGGCTATTGGAGCTGCAGCTCCAGGCCCCTACCTTAATATAGGCCCCGGGTTGGCCATATTCACTGTTACCGCTCTTCTGTCACTTGTAAACACAGAAGTCTGGCTTCTATGTTCGATTCCCCAGGCAGCTCCCTCAGAACCTCCCCACACAGCACGAAGGCCGGACAAGGAGGGACAGTTGCCAATGCATGGATGTGTTTATGGGCTTCAGAGACAGCATCCCATGTGGAATTAGGCATGCATGGCTGCACCCTTCCTCCTCTGGGTGCATGCCAAGGCACGGCCCTTAAGGCCCTTCAAAATCCTCAGCACCAAGCCCATGATGCTCTTAATCCGGCCCTTTTCCTCCTCCACCGCCGCTTCCACCTACACCGCCCATAGGTGAGCGCAGCCTATTGCATTAGGGTGTGCACCCCAAAGTTTAAATACACATGCATGTGTTTTGCCTACATGTACATGGCCCCGATACATTACTCTCCCTGCTGGCAAAGAGAAATAGAGCAGAGCAGGTCCGAGGGAGATCTTTCCCATCTCCTCACTGGCAAACAGAGCAATAATTCTATGTGCCCTAGGTGATTAGGGTGTGCCCAGGTACACCCGGCACACCCTGTGCGCACGCCTATGACACCGCCACATCCACCACCACCTCAACCTCCCTCCTACTCCATATGGGCCTCGTCCTTCAGAGTTGAAGAACATTGTTTTATTTTTCTGTTTTTTTTTTTGTTGTTTTAAGTTATTTCCCTATCCACATTTGTTTGCAGAGCACTCGCCATGCTCTTAGCTACATTTTGCTGCCATTTGCAGCACTCTAGCCCTTTCCATTGGTGTTTTAGAGCCATTTTAGTGCCTGAAAGTTCGGGTCCCCATTGACTTCAATGGGGTTCGGTGTCCGGGAAAAGTTCGGCAAAAGTCCAGGACACGGACCCAGACTTTTTTTTAAAGTTCGGCCGAACCCGCCGAACACGGACATCCAGGTGTCCGCTCAACTCTAGTCTTTAGTAATAGGGGTAACCCTTTCTTTTAACGGCTCTTTTGCCAGACTGGAGTCCAAAAAAACTGAAAGAGCCACTATCTGTACCTTAAGGGTGTTCACCACCACACCCTTATCTACTCCATCTTGCAAAAATTCCAGGATCATGGGAGTAGAGGTAGCAGCAAAGTCCTTTTGCTTCTTCCAGGGACAGAATTTTTTCCATACTTTCAAATACATTTTTCTAGTGACTGTTTTTCTGCTCAGTAAGAGAGTATCTGAGCATCCCTTTGCTCTAAGCAATTGGTGTTCAGTAACCAGGCCGTCAGATGGAAGAAACCTGGGTTCTGACACTGTACTGGTCCCTGAGACAGAAGGTCTGGGGAGACTGGGAGATGCCAAGGACAGGCTATGGACATGGCTTTCAGGATTGGGAACCATGGCCTTTTGGGCCACCAGGGAGCGATCAGAATTAAATTCAGATCCTGCGTCCTGCTCAATTTCTGGAGCACTCAGAGAATTAGCATCAGATGTGGAAAGGCGTAGGCCAGATTGAACTTCCAGGGCTGAGCTAAGGCATCCAGCCCTACCATTTCTTTGGACCTGGTTAGGGAGAAGAAGTTCTTCACCTTCTTGTTCAGAGCTGAGGCAAATAGGTCTATCTCTGGTTGCCCAAACCTCTCTACTACAGACTGGAAGACTTTGGGATTCAATTCCCATTCCCCTTCTTTGATCCTGTAGCGGCTGAGAAAATCCGCCTGCAGGCTGTCCTTTCCCCTGATGTGGACAGCTGCTAGTGAGATTACCCTCCCTTCGGTCCTCCCCAAGATGTCTTGGGTTAGGGTAAGGAGAGATCTCGATCTGGTCCATCCCCGTCGGTTCAGATAGGCCACAGTTGTGGTGTTGTCTGATAATATCAGAACCTCTCTGTTCCATATGAGTTTCCGAAAGGCTTTTAGGGCTTTTCCTACTGCCTTCAGTTCTCTGAAGTTGGATGAGGCTTGTGCTGTTCTTTTGCCCCATATTCCCTGGGTTTGTGCCCCCTCTAGGTGGGCTCCCCAGCCTCTGGTACTGGCATCTGTGGTAATCCTTAGTGGGTCCCACTGACCCCATGGCCTGCCTTCCGCTAGGTTGTTTGAATTGGTCCACCATTCCAGGGAGGTCTGGACCTGTGGAGTGAGGACAACTATTTAGTCTAGCGACTCTATTCTTCTGTCCCAAGAGGACAGATGGAAGAACAGTAGTTCTCTTGCATGCAGCTGTGCCCACACAATGGCTGGGATACTGGCTGACAAAAGGCCTAAGACTTTTAATAATTTTCTCCTGGTTAAGATTGAGCATTCTTTAAGTCTAATACTGCCAAAACTATTAATTCCCTCTTCTCTTTGGGAAGAAAGAGTTTGTGACACCGAGTCCACCTGAAATCCCAGGAAGGATTGTACCTGTGTTGGCACCAGGGACGAATTTTCCCAATTTAGAAGCCATCCTAACTCTTGTAGGTTGCTCTTGCTGGGTGTCTGTCTTTAGTTGGGCCTCTGTTTTTGCAAAAACCAGCAGGTCGTCCAGGTAAGGGATTAGAGCTATCCCTTGATCGCGTAACCAAGCCGCTGCTTCCGCTAGGATCTTGGTAAAGATTCTTGGACTGGAGGTTAGTCCAAATGGTAGTGCCCTGAACTGCCAGTGAGAGGTTCCTTTCTCTGTCACTATTGCAAACCTCAGAAACGTTCCTTTGGTACTGGGATGATTACCAGTTGTTCCGCCAGTTCCTGAATCTCTAATAGTAGGGCTTGCCCTTTTTGAGTTCCCTTGGGGATATGTGTAAGGGTTACTGTAGGGAGGTGGTATTGATGCAAATTCCAGTCTGTAGCCTTCTTTTATGGTGCTGCGGATATATGGGGAGACTTATCTCTTCCCAGCCGGAAAGAAATTGACTCCGTCTGCCCCCTACTTTGACTTTTAAGTCATTTTTAATCCTTTACAGCTGAGGTTGAAGGAACGGACGCACTGTTTCTTGATCTTTCCTTCCGAAAATTCCAGCTCTTTGAAGGTTCCCTTTTCCTTCTTTGTTGTTTATTATCCCTGGGGTCACGAAAAAATTCCTGTTAGCCTCTCTAAGTTTTGCGGGAAATTTCTTCCCTTTTTCTGAAGATCTGGAAAGGACATCGTCCAAACTTGAACCAAACAAAAGGGTCCCCTCAAATGGAAGACCACAAAGCTTGGTCTTGGATGTGGGGTTACCTTCCCACTCCTTAAGCCAAATAGCTCTTCTGGCTGAGTTCAGGAGAGCTCCTGTTTTGGCAGATGCTTCTGATTCTAGTGCGGCGTCTGCCAGGTAGGCCAATGCCTTACTTATCACCGACAGGGAGTCCTGGATTTCTTGGGTTTTTGTCTGAGACAGACTTTTACTGAGTCTATCCACCCAGAAAAAGGCATTTCTGGCCACACAGGAGGCTGTTAGACCTGAAGCCATAGTAGCTGCATTGGCATCCCAAGCTTTTCCCAGTAAGTTTCTGCTTTTCGGGTCATGGCATCCTTGATGCTACCAGCATCTAGAAAGGAGAGATCTGATTTTCTAGAAACTTGTGCCAGGGGAGCATCCAGTTTTGGTATTTTTAGGAATTTGCTTGTATCCTCCTCCTTAAAGGGGAATCTCCTCTTCCAGCAGAGCTCCATTTAACCTGTTCTCAGGTAATTGCCATTGCTGAAGAATCAAAGTCTTCAGTGAATGGTGAACATGAAAAACTCTAGAGGGACTCTTCCCTGTCCCTTTGTAGAGTTTATCCTGTGCCGTGGTTTCTCTAGGCAAACCAGGTATCTCTTCTGAGGCATAGATGGCCTGAAGGAGAACCTGCATATTTTCTAACCCAAAAAGGTTTTTTGCTGACTCTGCCTCGTCTGGGGCATCTGAGTCCTTATTCCCTTCAGCATCTGAGCAGGATGGGGAATCTGAGCGGCTCTCCTCTGGAGATAAACCTTCTGTCCTGACTCTAGTTGGGGGAAGGTTTTCTGTAGTTTGGAGTAATACCGGACTGTCCCGCTCTTGATAGAGCTCTTCCTTTAGAAGAAGTCCCTTCCATTGAAGAGGGATCTATAGGGTCCACTCTATTAGCTCCTAGAGTGGACCTAACTGTCATCATAGTGGACAGCATTTCCTCCTGCATTGTCTTAAAAGTCTTTCATCATTCCTGAAGTTTCCATTGCTGTCATTCTATAAAGGCATTTATAGCAAAAGGCCTTAGTGTGGGAGCTAGGCAACTTATCTGAGCAATTACCACACTTCCTATGAACAACGTGCCCTGACAATGCTGGTGTAGAGACAGAGGTTTCTTGTGGACCGCTCAAGGACTCTGGAAGACAGGATACAAGATAGTATACAGTTGTGTTCAAAATTATTCAACCCCCACTGAAATTGATTGTTTTGGCCAGTTTGACATTGATTTTGATCATTCAGTCATCCTAAAGTGAATGTGCAGAGGGGTTGAGACGGCGCTACCTAAAAATTAATAAAGTGCCGATAAAGGTGCAATAATGTGCAGAGAAACCCCTTTAAAAAGGGGGTGATACCAATTAATCTAAAATATAAATATTAATTTAAATTCTCAAAGGGTTAAAAATCACACAATTCCGTGTCGGTAAAACAACCGATGTAATCTGTCAATGTATGGTGAATTTTATCTGCAAATAATAATTGTGCCACAAGTGAACAAGTGTTATAGTGGGTTTATTCCAATAAAGTGATACAGTGCACTGCTGATTAAAACATATGGATGCAAATCCCTGGTAGTGAAGTGGTGAAAATATATAAAAAAATAAAATCCTGGAGTGATATATTCCTCAGAGGTGATAGTGCTGTTTTACCCTCAGTGACCACTAGGTGTAGTATATACGACCTGATCCAATAGAGTGGTCCACAGAGGTAGATCCTGGGGTTCCTCTCTTGATCCAGCAAGGCACCAGCTGGTGATCTCACAAAAAGAAAGGAGAGGGGAGCCCCATAAAGTAGTATATAACAATGTGCCAATACAGATAGTAATATCGACTCACGGTGAAGCTGCCTCGGATCAGTGTAGAGCAACGCCGGGAGGCTTCCACGTTCCACGGCTGCAAAGTGCGAGACCGGAAGTGACGCAATGACGCAATGGACCCGCCCTACGCGTTTCGTCAGAGGACGTCTGCTGGAGCGTAGGGCGGGTCCATTGCGTCACTTTTGTGTAGAAAAGAAATCAGGTGCGCTAAAATTCACTAGTGTCACAAATCAGGAAAAGGTGTGACACAATGAGTGTCCCCCATATACCTGTGATGTGTTTCCAAAATTGATGTGCACTTGAACGGGTGTACAGTAAATACTATGCACTCTGGTGCATATACTTGGGTGTGTTATGGTGAATAGGTGATGATAAATGGATAATGTGATACCAACATAAACCAACAAAGTGCACAAGTAATTCAAAGAAAAAGTGTCCAATATTTCAATGGTTGCCACCTCAGTGTATAGTCCATATACATATAAAAGTGCATAAAGTCCCAATCGTCCCCTCACAGGCTAAAGTAAAATCCACTCTGTGGGTTCCTCTAGATCCGTGGGGTGCAGATGGGTTCCACAACCTTTGTGGGGATTAGCCCCTTACCATAGAGAAAAGAGGTTAAGGACGGATAATCAGCCCAGTAGTGTCTTGGGAATTCAGGGAGGTCACCGTGAAATAATCAGATAGTAAGTGTGGCCTCTTACCGGATCGCTCAAACCAAAAGGCGACTGTCTCACTGATCTTTCGGTGTCTCAACCCAATCCCGGTCCACTCTTGTTCTGGGTGTTACTCTCCGCACAGGTGAGGGCTTCCACGTGTATCTCACAGAAACAGAATCAGACCATAGCGCAGTACCTTTGACAATTTATTAAAACAAAAGTATCCAGTGCACTTACAGTTAGATGTTAACTAATGGACACAGGAAACCGATACCAATATTGGAGAGGCCGTGGCCGCCTGCAGTGCGGTCCTCGGTAACTTGCAATGACGATGCGGCGCTCCTCTGTGACGCGTTTCCACTAAACAGTCGTCTACGGAAATAGGAGTAAGCCAGCACCGCCATCATCCGCCCTTAAATATCCTGATGTACGCCGAACTTCCGGTGTCTGCAATGTATGTCTTTCCCAGTGCACACAGGAAGTGACCTCACATCCGGGTCTGCCTAGGAGACTTCCTGTCTCTGAAGGGGATAAACATCCGGGTCAAAGGCTGGGGATGTCAGTCTTCCCCAGTGCACACAGGAAGTGACTTCACACTCGGGTCTGCCTAGGAGACTTCCTGTCTTTGAAGAAGGTAAACATCCGGGTTAAAGGCCGGGGATGTCACCATTCTCCTGAGCCTATCAACAGCTGAATTGTAGGCTGAATAGGACTTGCAGTGACCGGAAGCTGGGTCTTAAGGAACTGAATGTATACATAAAAAAGGTAATCTAAAGCACGATATTCCATTCCGCTGTTTTGCAATACAGCGGTGGAACATACTCTGCTAATTAAGTAACATACACCAATTAAAATCATAAAACAATAAAACAATATACCAATATAAAAATTGCCTTGTATTATATCTTAAGCTTAATAGGCAATGGATAAAAGCTCTAAGAAAATATGAAAGCCAATTGGGACCAATTCATCCGATTAATCGAATGGAATGTCCCAATGTAAGGTGGGGAAGATGTTATGAGCGACTATTCTAATCGATCTGGTACGTGTTCAGCTATTGTTGATAAATGCATTAATATCCAGATCTACATTATGTTCTAAGGGGCGGGAGCTCTTTAGCTGATATATCCAGAAGGTTTCCCTTCTGGATATGGTCCTCTTCAAATTGCTTCCTCGCCAGTGGGGGGTGTATTTTTCTATTACTATCACCTCCAAATCTTGATGGTTTTTGTGGTGATGTGTGGCACAATGCTTAGATAAGCTATTACCTGGGAAGCCTTTCCGGATGTTTGCCAGATGTTCACAGACACGGATATTGGCTGTTCTAATGGTCCTGCCTACATACTGTTTCTTACAACTGCATGTCACGAGGTATATGACCCCTTTGGTGTGGCAGGTGATAAAGTCTTTTATGGGGAAACTTTCTCCAGTGACGGTTGACACGAAGGAATTGGTTCTCTTGGTTTTGGCACTTCTACATAGATTGCAGCTCCTGCAGGGAAAATATCCCTTCAGGTTGGGGAAAAACTTAGGAATCGGAGGTGGTTCTACAGGTGTCCGGGCTATTGTTTCTTTCAGGTTTTTAGCTCTTCTGAAGATCATCTGTGGTCCTGTCGGAAGGACTGGGCCCAGGATCTTGTCCTGCCTTAGTATGTTCCAATGTTTACGAAAAACATGGTTCATCCACCTATAGTTGCTGGAGAACTGTGTAACGAAGGCGAAGTCGAAACTTTTCTTGACTACTTCTTCGCTACGTTGAATAACCAGTTCTTCTTGTTTGTAATCTTCCAAATCCTTCATCTCACTCTCTAGGGTTTTCCGATCGTATCCTTTCTCTATAAAGCGCTGTTTCAAGATCCCCGCTTGTGTACAGTAGTCGGAGCGTTCCGTGCAATTTCTTCGTATCCGCCTGAATTGCCCTCTGGGGATGGACTTTAGCCATGCTGGATGATGGCAGCTATCAAGGGAGATAAACCCGTTTTTATCAGTGGGCTTATGGTAAGCACTTGTTACAAATCTATTCCCTCTTCTTAAGATGATCAGATCAAGATAGTGTACTGCCTCCGTACTCCAGGAATAGGTGAACCTAATACCCCAACTGTTACGGTTAAGGTTTACCATAAATTGATGTAAACTCTCCTCATTTCCTCTCCAGATGAAGATGGCATCATCTATGTAACGCCGCCAGAATAGCAATTCCTGTATCCTGTCAGAGAAGATGTTCCTATCCTCCCAAAGTGCCATAAACAGATTGGCGAGGCTGGGGGCAAATTTAGCCCCCATCGCCACGCCTTTCTTTTGAAGGAAGAACTTGTTCCCAAAATAGAAGTAGTTGTGTTCCATGCCGAATGTTAATAATTCAAGAATGAATTGCCTCTGCTGGAGTGAAATCTCATGGGCCTGGTCTAGGAACACACTGACCGCCTCATACCCCAGGTCATGAGGAATGACCGTGTATAAGGACGTGACGTCCGCGGTGACTAATAGAACATCACCATCCACTTCTAAGTTGGTTATCTCCTGTATACACTGGGAGGTGTCCTTCAAGTAGGCCGGGGTATCTCTGACCAAAGGTTGCAGGAAGAAGTCCACATATTTGCCTATTCTGGATGTTACGGAGTCTATTCCGCTCACTATAGGCCTCCCTGGCGGTTTAATCGAATTCTTGTGGACTTTCGGGAGGTAATAAATGATTGGAATGCGTGGAGCCAGTGGAACCAGAAATTGTTTCTCTTTCTCACTGATGATGCCATCTTCAAAACCTCTTCTCACAATCTTATCAAGTTTCCTCTTGTATGTTCCAGTGGGATCGTTATGGAGGATTTGATATGTGTCCCGGTCCAATAGGAGGTTATCCATCTCCTCAAGGTAGTCTTCCCTCTTGAGGAGTACCGTCCCCCCCCCTTGTCGGCTGGACGAACAATCAGATCTTTGTTGTCGCATATAGATTTAATCCCTGTAGATAAATCTCTTTGGGATTTTAATTTTGTATTTTTCTCCTCTAGTTCTCCCAGGATGACTTCCTTGAAAATTTTGACATGATCACTGGATTTTCCTCCCGGGTTGAACAGGGAGGCATTCCTGAGATTGGTAGGTATATATGCGGTCTGATTGTATGACACGTAATTCCTCTCCTTGGCGTTGCATAAAAAGTGTCGCTTGACGTTAAGTTTGTGTATAAATTTATGCACGTCCACAAAAGTCTGGAACTTATTGAGTGGCTTCTTTGGGGCATACTTCAGCCCTTTATTAAGGGTTCGTTTTTCTGTTTCTGTCAGAACCACTCCACTCAAATTGAAAATTTCAGGGGTATCTACTTTTTCTTTTTTCCGTGCGCTGCCCCTCTGCAGCCTCTACTGGTTTTTTTCTTTTGGCTTTCCCTGGTCCCTGGCCAAAAAAACCCCGTGGTTTGGAGCTGATAGGGGTTTGCGGCGGGCCTCTTGTTTGTGGATATCTTTCATCTTCATCCGAGTCCTAGTAGTCTAATGACTCCTTGCGGTGTATAGGGTGATTCGGAATAATATCCTGTGTAGTCCACCTGTCCTTTAAGCGGAGATCTGGACCTTGACCTTCTCTGGTTCCTCTCATCCGATCGATCCCTTCTATTCTGCCCTGTTTTTACATGCTCTTTTTTCTTCTTTTCTTCCCATCTATTCCTTCCCTTTCCCTTTTGGGGGGGAGGTGGCTGCGTCTCTCTAAGTGGTCTGTAACTCCTGCTTGGGATCATTGTCCTGTTGAAAGGTCCAACGTCTCCCAAGCCTCAGGTTTGTGACGGACTGCATCACATTGTCATCCAATATCTCCTGGTACTGAAGAGAATTCATGGTACCTTGCACACGCTGAAGCTTCCCTGTACCTGCAGAAGCAAAACAGCCCCAAAGCATGATTGACCCCACGCCATGCTTCACAGTAGGCAAGGTGTTCTTTTCTTCATAGGCCTTGTTCTTCCTCCTCCAAACATAGCGTTGATCCATGGGCCCAAACAGTTATAATTTTGTTTCATCAGTCCACAGAACACTATCCCAAAACTTCTGTGGTTTGTCCACATGACTTTTGGGATACTGCAGTGGACTCTTCTTATTCTTTGGAGACAGCAAGGGGGGTGCGCCTGGGAGTTCTGGCATGGAGGCCTTCATTATGCAGTGTGCGCCGTATTGTCTGAGGGGAAACTTTAGTACCCACATCTGACAAATCTTCTCTCAGTTCCTCAGCAGTCACACGGGGACTTTTCTCCACTCTACGCTTTAGGTAGCGCACAGCAGTCAAAGTCAGCATCTTCTTTCTGCCATGACCAGGTAGCGTTTCAACAGTGCCCTTTGCCTTGAATTTGCGAATGATGCTTCCTATGGTGTCTCTTGGTATGTTTAACATCTTTGCAATCTTCTTATAGCCATTGCCCTTCCTGTGAAGAGTAATCACCTCTTCTCATGTCTTCCTGGACCATTCTCTTGACTTCACCATGTTTGTAACCACACCAGTAAATGTCTAGAAGGAGCTGAGTATCACAGTCATTTTAAAGCTGCCTAATTGGTGCTTATTAGGCTTTATTGCTGCTCCCTGACATCCACAGGTGTTTTCAATACCTGATTGAAAACACTTCAAACACTTCAATGAACCTCTGTTCTTCAGAGTGGTAGTCTTTAAGGGGTTGAATAATTGTGTCAATGAAAAATTCACAAAATAAACATTTACTACTGTATTACAGAACCAATTGATGTCATTTTAGTTGCATATGGTTCTTTAAGAAGTCCTTGCAGGATTTCATTCTGAATACAATTACAAATGTATACTAAATTCCCTAAAACCCTTTACAGCATTGGGGGTTGAATAATTTTGAACACAACTGTAACTGTCATCATAGTGGACAGCATTTCCTCCTGCATTGTCTTAATAAAGTCTTTCATCATTCCTGAAGTTTCCATTGCTGTCATTCTATAAAGGCATTTATAGCAAAAGGCCTTAGTGTGGGAGCTGGGCAACTTATCTGAGCAATTACCACACTTCCTATGAACAACGTGCCCTGACAATGCTGGTGTAGAGACAGAGGTTTCTTGTGGACCGCTCAAGGACTCTGGAAGACAGGATACAAGATAGTATACAGTAAGTATCACCCTTCCTATAATAAATTATGACATGAGGACCATCTGTTTTTGAATCATTTCACTGCATCTGATTAGAAATTTGCTATCCTAGGAACCTAACAGGAAGCTGCACCCTATTTATAGCTCCTACTATCTAGGTCCAGCTACTCCAGGTACTTTTCCCCATTTTTATACCCTCCTCTGTTTAGACAATGATTACATTACACTATGATTTCATACACACTATGCTATTTTTCCAGGTGTATGATTCAACTACTCAATTCAAGAATTGGATACGCTTGAATCTCTACTCCTCAGGTATATCCGCACCAATTAACTCCATATATAGATGAAGACATGATTAACAGTGATATATAACAACATATGTTCCTATTTCAGTACCTATCCTTAACCACCCTATCCCTACACACATCTTGTTTATTTGGGGGAACACTGGACCCCCATAACGCTTCTTTTTGGAGGACCCGATCACACCATCATTCACCCACTGACATACCAAGGTACGATGTAACACAGATCCTACAACTTAAAATTATGTTACCCCTAGACCAGCTCTCATATAAGGATATATACATTGCAGGAAGGTGATTCCGGTTGGAAACATACTCTCCTGCACTCGGACCCGCTTAATACAGGATCTCGCCTCCATAGACGTACTAATGTTTCCACAAGGTATACCTCCTCTCTTACCATAGTATATATTTCACCTATAACTCGCAGGATATTTCCAAATAAAGTAACTGCTCTACATATCCCCCTATATATGCCAACACAGACGCCATTGTGACCTTCCACTGGGTATCCTCGCTGGGACCACATGTGGGAGGATCGGTACCCCTAGGACCCCTCTTGGTGCACTGTCGGCACCCTATGCAGCGGACCTCTCCCTTCTCTGCTTTTATCAGCTGTGAGTCTCTTGTCACATTCGGATCACTCTACTGGTATGCATTTCTGTACATCAAATGATATTCACACATGTAATGATTAACTACTCTGTTATATCTGTATATGAACATATATTTAACATACCACAACCTGTGTAACAAAACTACTATCTGCTATGTTATGTAGGAAATCAAAATCTCTCCGCATCCAGACCCCTGAAGAAAGGCCTGCGTGCCTGAAACGCGTCGGGTTGGAGGATTTCCTTCAAAGCAAACATATGCCACTGAGTATATGTACCACTATCATCTTTATTGTCCTGGTTTTACATCCATACACACTCTCTGTATATATTGTAATATGTCTACATTCTAGATCTTTTACAGATCGATTTTAATATGTAAAATTATTTAAATTTTACTTTCTTGTGGAAGTGTATCACCGCTAAAATCCCGCAACCCAGGGGGACCCTTTGTCCACTTTTGAGGACCATAGAAAGAACATGGTGGGTTCCAATAAGTTCAAGGAAATTATACAACTTCCAGGTATTTTTTATGTTGGTAACCAGCAGTCTTAAAAAATGCATAGACCCAATAAGGGTTACATGTTCACTTCAGCACTTACCCTGCTCAGGCCTGGGTTTGGCTGCCGACACCTGGATCTGCCTCTCCTCTTCCTTCCCCCGGAGGATGAGTCGTGGAGGGCTTCATTTCCACAGCAGACATCCGAGCTCCAATAGCCTTGGATTCTGCTTTGCCGCTCGTAAGTGGCTCCGGCATCTCCTCCACGTTCTTCCGCTTTCCCGTGTCGCGCGTGTATGACGTTGCGCCGGAAGTTCCGGTTTTGAAGATGAGGCTTGAAGTGCCCGTCCGGCGGGAAATTCAAAAACCTTCGGTGGAGGAGAGCTGCTGGCGCCGGATCGCAAGACCTGGAAACATCCCGCAGGTGACCGAGGGCTTGCACCACATTGGGCGACCTGTGAGAAGCCTGGATGGGGCAGCAGGTAAAGCTCCGCTCATGGGGTCCCCCAGGGGGAACCCGTGGCCTTCCGCTGAACCTGGCTCACAGGGTTACCTTTTGACTCCATAAGTCTGAAGGTTAGTAATAACACACGTATCTTGTAGGAAGAAACACAATCTAAACTGAGGGCCTGAGGGAAGGGTGGGGCCTTTTAACTAATCTTACTTGATTGTGTTTCCGGTAGGAGGAGCCTCTCATCTCTCACTGTTGGGCCGTCCTGGAAGACGGGGAGAGAAAAACGTTTTTAAAGGGACAGTGTAAAAAATACAAGAAGAAAAAATAAGAAAAAGAAAAAAAAAAAGCACCTCGTCCTTCTGTGCTTGCGCGCAAATGCGAACACATACACAAGTCGCGCCCACATATTTATATGGTTTTCAAACCACACGTGAGGTATCGTCACGATTGTTCAAGCGAGAGCAATAATTCTAGCACTAGACCTCCTCTGAAACCCTAAACTGGTAACCTGTAGAAATGTTTAAAGCAACGCCTATGGACATTTAAGTACCAAAGTTTGTTACCATTCCACGAGCGTGTGCAATTTTGAAGCATGACATGTTAGGTATCAATTTACTTGGTGTAACATTCTCTTTCACATTAGAGAAAAAAATTGGGCCAACTACTGTTTTCATATTTTTTTATTCACATAAGTGTATTTTTTCCAAACAAATTGTATTTGTAAGACCGCTGTGCAAATACGGTGTGACAAATATTGCAACGATCTCCATTTTATTCTCTAGGGTCTCTGCTAAAAAAAACAAACAAATATAATGTTTTGAGGGTTCTAAATAATTTTCTAGCAAAAAATATTGATTTTAACTTGTAAACAAGTGTCAGAAATAGACCTGGTCCTTAAGTGGTTAAGATTGAACTAGACAATAATGTCAATACTAAAAGGGCAGCACTTTTTTTTCATAACTAATGGCATCCATACCTGACTGTATTCTGTGATATTAGACATGTATTATTGTACACACTTTTATAGGTAATACTTTGGTGCTTTGGTGGGGGGCTCCCATGGAAGAGGAATAGAGACTAATAATAAGGAGGCAGCCAGCATCACACAGATGTTTTCATCTTTCACAGTGCTGGAGCCTTGAGACGCTTAAGGGAGGAGGTGGGTGAAGCCAACACCCACTAGGCATGCGGCAGAAGAGGAAGGTGTCGGCTCCGCTCAGTTTGGACTTGGTACTGGGAGTAATACTTTTTTGAGGGGCAATTGCCCAGTTGTGCCCCCCCCCACCCTGGATCCGGCCCTGGTTCAGCAGGAACCAGCCAAGTGTCGACCCATGTAAGGGCGGGCTGGTTGTACAATAGCCTATTTGAAAAAGTCTGCACGATCAACACTGAAGTGACATCCGGCAGTGCTGATCAGTGTATTCTGACAGCAGGGAACTTTCCCCACCATCAGAATACAATACCTCAGCAGGAGTGATTTCCCCATCCACATTAAGTGTGTGGGAAGAGTTGATCAAAACGAATAAAATAAATCATGTATGGGCTGCTTTATTCTGATGGATTAAATGGTATCTGAATTCAAAGTGCATGCATCTTAATACTACCATCCAGGTTAGAAACACCGAGAAAAAAATGGGAAGACATAACTAAGGTTTAAAAATCAGGTCAACATTTATTTTTTAGCTATATTCAATGACACCATGTTATAAAGAATGGTAGAGGACAGTCCTTCAAGTCATCAGAAAGGGGCTACATCTTCATGCACATTACAGAACAAAATTGCGAAGCAAGTCAGGCAAATTGATGAAGATAACATCTTTGCGTTGATTGCAGTTCACCTCGACCTTGCTGACAAGCACTGCTAGTCCAGTTAGGCAGACTCGTTGAAATGAAGGCAGGAGCTAAAAAAGAGAGAGGTATAGGGTTAGAGACAAAACATTTGTAAAGCAGTCCTTAAAGCATATTTCCACTTTTGGAGCCAAAGTGGAATGTAACATGTACTTTATATTGTTAGATGCTCCTATTAACATAGCATTATTTCAAACTTTAAAAAAATTGCCTTTTTACATGCATTTTATTTGCTTAAAATAGTTACATGCTCTTGGCTGGAGACAGGCACCCGGGCACTCTGATGGGCTGGAGACAGGTGGTATCAGTGAAAGTAAAAAAATCCCAAAGTTTGGGTTGTCCCCATAAAAGAAATAGAGGGGAAATATTCCAATGGGGACACTAGTTCTGGTGACCTGGCGGTTCCCAAGGAAATCCCTCAATCTGCAGGGATTTCTTCTAACTTCCTGTTTGGCTATGGGAGACGAAGTGAAGGAAAACATCAGCAATGGGACAGATGGTGAAAAAATATCTGACTGAGGATATAACCCCCCCCCCTTACTCTATACAAAAAGAAAGTTTTACTTGTAGTTATACTTTAAGTGGCTTTTTCCAGGAAGGGCACTTCCTTTTAATCAGGTAAGCTCTATTTGTTTTAACCTTAAACAATAACACAGGGAAACAAATAAAATCCCATTTTAAGTGGGCTCCAGCAAGAATTGGCCCACACCCACCATGTGACCACCCAAGCTCCCCATGCAAGGTCAAACAACCGCAAACAGAGGAGAGGAAGGAACTCCAAGAACCTTCACCAATGCAGAGCAACCCCCAAGCTGTAGCGCACTTAAGCAGCAGGCTTCCTTTATCCTAACACCCAGAGAGGAAGGCACAATTTCACACACAAAAAAGCTCAATAGTAAGGATAACCGAAAGGAACCACTGTACCCCGCTTACCTGGGCCTGGCTAGTGCATGAGATGAGGCACCTGCTTACGCTGTAGCAGCCAGCAGTTTCTGCTTTCTCCATGTTGCACAGTGCAGCGGAAAACTGAGAATGCGGAGTGACTAGGACCTGGAGCTCACATGTGGCAAGCCTCCACCACTATAGCGGCTTCCCTGCACTGCAGCAACCACCTTGTAAGTCCTGGGCTGCATGACACCAGCTCACATAACTTCACACAGCTTCAGGCACACAGGCACAGACAACCCGGCTGGCCACTGCTCCCCTGGGCTGGTGGAGGAAAAAAGGCACTGCAACAACCCCATCATCCAACAGGAGGGGGTGCTGGGATGGTCAGAAAATCAGAAACAACCCTGTGTAAGGCCACCACTCTTCCCCCCCCCACCCCCTCCAGTGAGAGCATAGCCCCCACTACAACAGTTGCCTGCAGTGCCTCCATAGTGGAGGAAACACCATAACCGAGGGCATGGTGGAAGGGGTAGAACGTAAAGGCTTGCTATAGTGTTTCCTGGGAATTTGGGTGGAGCAACTCTCTCTCCAGGTGCAGTCGTGAAAGATGATTGGGGAAAGTGTAAAGGGTTAATTATACCCGATGCTGGATGAAAACAAAGGAGAGCTAAGTGCAAAATTTGGTTCAATGCTTCTAAGTCCTTACACACACCACTTCCAACCATAGGAGGTCCATGGATGAACTGCAGAAACCTATTAAAGAGCTGAATGGAGGAAAAGACCACATGGACCAGAAGCTTGAATCCAATAGACCCCCAGCTTTTTAAGAGCATTATTTAAGGCAGTGGTGGTCAACCTTCTTGACACAGGGGGTTTCAAGTGCAGACCAAAGGGACGCACATACAATTAAAAGCGAAGTTTACCCTTGAGGGTGGGAAAAAAAAATCGTAAAATGCACATATTATTGCAGGAAAAAAAAAGTGTGTACCCTTTCCTTATATCCCATGATCCTCCTAGATTTTCCTCTAAATATAAAAAACATAGGTTGCATATTCCAACGACTAAATTGTATGCTTACCAATTTACCAAACTAACCCAAACAGCAAAGTCTTGCCAGAGCCCAACCATGCTGCTCATTCTGATCCGCAAAGAGATTTAGAAAGAGGCTGGGCATAAATCAGCAGGGAAGGGGAATTACTGGCATTGTATACAAACAATGCTAGAGAGGGCTTGATTACACAACATATCATTTGCATTTCAGATGAATGAAACACGGCTCTAGTAAAGCAGCCAATCACTATATGCATTGCCTATGAACTCTGCTTTGTTGGGACCACAAAGAGCATATGTGAAAAGGGAAATCATTTGCAATGCATTCTACACTGCTCCAGGGTGGGCATATAAGTGAGCAACAAAGGGGAATTAATGGCATAATAAAAGTATGTTAAGCTTTGGGTCCACAAAACTGAGTGGCTAAACTCAAGCAACGAGTTAGAATGAAAGCTCATAACTCAGTTCATCTCCTTCCTTACTCAGCATAACAAAACATTAAATATTTTTTGGTCCACAAAATTGAGAGGCTAACCCAAGCCATGAGTTACATTGATACCCACCATCCGCCAATGCCGCAGGAGCAGGAAAGGGATTTCATCTTGCTTGGAGTGTTCATGGCTTCCCATTTTGCTGTTCATTGCTTCCACCTATTAATGGAAAAGATAAAATTTACAACAGCATCATGCCTATGTTTTCAGAGATAATGAAATATGAGATTTGGGTTAAAAATACAAAATGTAAACCACGTCATGAGAAAGACTTTCGCCTTGAACCTACAATGCTTGCTGCATGGTTGTTATAATAAATTTGGCTTCCCTGCTGTGGCATTGTATTCTGACAGCGAGGAGACTCCCCTGCTGTCAAAATATACAGATCAGCTCTGCAGCCTACTGCACTGATCGAGCGGGAATATACTGACTTCTGTAAACCATATTGGCCACACATGGATCAAAATTCAGCTGGGCCCTGCTGAACCAGCCACATTTTAATCCATGTATGGCCAGCTTAAGGAAGTTACAACTCTTTCTGAATACATGTCAGAGTTTAGTTACTTTAAGGCTGGCCATACATGGAACTGTTTAACTGAACAGATTTCCCCATCCACACAAGCAAGTTGGAAAGAGAAGTCCTTCCAATTTTGTTAATGTATTTTACAGCGGGGAGACTCCTCCGCTGTCAGAATACACTGATCATCACTTCTTGAAAGGAACAACAAGCTGGCTCGAGAGAAGTCTTATCATTAGATCTACATTTCTGGAATAGAACAGCCATAGATTAACTGAAAATGCAGCCCAGTCCCTGCTGAACTGCTTGAATTGTGATCCATCTATAGCAAGTTTTAGTTTTTCAAGAGAATCAGCAGTCTCCAGTAGGGATGATCGAATGGTTCGGGTTGACCATCAGTTCGGCCCGAACATTGGGTGTTCGAGGTTCGGCCGAATTTAGAACTTTTTGCCCAAAAAGTTTGGAATTCGGCAACCAGAACCGACCAAAATGCAATGCTTCAGGAAGTGGGCTTTAAAAGCCCTTGATTGGACCAGAACCATTAGCAAAAGCCAATTGAGGGGGCAGGAGAATGCTAGGAATGTGATTGGAGTGACTAGGGGGTCCCTAGACCAATCATTAGTGAATACGCCCCCCAGTATATAAGATCGCCCCCGCCATATTCCTAGCATGTTATACTGGACATGGAAGAGAGTGGAAGCAGTTCTGTTAATTTTACTTTAAAAGTGTCATTTAGCTATTAGTGTGAGGAAAGGGATATCTAGTGTAGTTAGAGTGCTCCTTTACACTTAAGTTAGCTTCAAAAATGTAGTTTCTGTAGGGAAAGTGTTAAGTGTAAGGGGACCGTAGTGTAGGGTTAACTGACAGTGACTGCTATGGAAGGGTGACAAAACCCTTCCATAGCAGGGTGACCGCTATAGAGAAATGATCATTTCTCTGAGTTGCTTCGGAACTGGAATATGGCTTCTCACCAGCCAAGCATTTTTTATGCTGCAGGGGCTGTGCTTTTTTGAGGACATGTTTGATGTCAGACATGACATCTGAACATGTGTATAGGGGGTATATATACACATATATGTCTGTATATATACCCCTAGACATATATAGGTGTGTTAGTAGCAGAAATAAATGCTTGCGCTAATGAAATCATTTACAGTAATATATTTCTGCTACTATCACACCTATATATGGCTAGGTGTCTATATACATATAATTATGTGTGTATATATACCACTATACACAAGTTCAGATGTTTTGCCTGCCTCAAAAGAACCCAAAAAAATGCCAAAAAAACGCTAGCGTCAAAAAAAAAAATGCCCAGGTGTGTTTTTGCTGGCATTTTTTGGGTGGTTTTAGAGGCAGGCAAAACATCTGAACTTGTGTATAGTGGTATATATACACACATCCATATATTTATATACACACCTAGACATATATAGGTGTGATAGTAGCAGAAATATATGCTTGCGCTAATTAAAATCATTTACAGTAATATATTTCTGCTACTATCACACCTATATACGGCTAGGTGCCTATATGCATATAATTATGTGTGTATATATACCACTATACACAAGTTCTGATGTTTTGCCTGCCTCCCAAACCCCCCAAAAAATGCCAGCAAAAACACACCTGGGCATTTTTTTTAAAGCTAGCGTTTTTTGGCATTTTTTTGGGTTCTTTTGAGGCAGGCAAAACATCTGAACTTGTGTATAGTGGTATATATACACACATAATTATATGTATATAGACACCTAGCCATATATAGGTGTGATAGTAGCAGGCACCCGGGCCCTTCTGGCAGGGGCCAGAGACAGGCACCCGGGCCCTTCTGGCAGGGGCCAGAGACAGGCACCCGGGCCCTTCTGGCAGGGGCCAGAGACAGGCACCCGGGCC
This sequence comes from Pelophylax lessonae, assembly GCF_965119305.1. Classification (NCBI taxonomy): domain Eukaryota; kingdom Metazoa; phylum Chordata; class Amphibia; order Anura; family Ranidae; genus Pelophylax; species Pelophylax lessonae. The sequence goes on along the minus strand of NC_138776.1, from coordinate 189,921,387 downwards.
CTTCTGGCAGGGGCCAGAGACAGGCACCCGGGCCCTTCTGGCAGGGGCCAGAGACAGGCACCCGGGCCCTTCTGGCAGGGGCCAGAGACAGGCACCCGGGCCCTTCTGGCAGGGGCCAGAGACAGGCACCCGGGCCCTTCTGGCAGGGGCCAGAGACAGGCACCCGGGCCCTTCTGGCAGGGGCCAGAGACAGGCACTCTGCAAGGGCCAGAGACAGGCACTCTGCAAGGGCCAGAGACAGGCACCCGGGCACTCTGCAAGGGCCAGAGACAGGCACCCGGGCACTCTGCAAGGGCCAGAGACAGGCACCCGGGCACTCTGCAAGGGCCAGAGACAGGCACCCGGGCACTCTGCAAGGGCCAGAGACAGGCACCCGGGCACTCGTCAATCTGCAGGGATTTCTTCTCACTAAGTTTGGCTACAGGACAGGAAGTTTAGGAAAATCTTGGCAAATGGACAGATGGCAAATGAATATCTGACTGAGGTTATAAACCCCCCCCCTTACTCTCTACATAGAGAAAGTTTTGCTTGTAGTTCTACTTTAAGTGGCTTTTTCGAGAAAGAGCACTTCCTTTTATCAAGAGAGTTCTATTTGCTTTAACCTTAAACAATAAAGTGAAACAAATGCAATCCCATATCAAGTGGGCTCCAGCAAAACAAGAATTGACTCACACCCGCCATGTGACCACCCAAGCTCCCCCTGCAAGGTCAAAAAACAGCAAATAGAGGAGAGAAGGAGCTCCGAAAACCTTCACCAATGCAGAGCAGCCCCCCAGCACTCTGGAAGGGCATGGAGACGGGGACCCGGGCACTCTGGAAGGGCATGGAGACGGGCACTCTGGAAGGGCATTGAGACGGGCACTCTGGAAGGGCATTGAGACGGGCACTCTGGAAGGGCATTGAGACGGGCACTCTGGAAGGGCATTGAGACGGGCACTCTGGAAGGGCATTGAGACGGGCACTCCTGATAGGATGGACACAGGCACCCCTGATGGGCTTACTCTATACAAAAAGAAGGTTTTGCTTGTAGTTCTACTAAAAGTGGCTTTTTTCTTCACTTTTTTATCAGGAAAGCTCTATTTGCTTTAACCTTAAACAATAACAAAGGGAAACAAATACAATCCCATTTTAAGTGGGCTCCAGCAACAATTGACCCACACCCACCATGTGACCACCCAAGCTCCCCATGCAAGGTCAATCAACCGCAAATAGACGAGAGAGGAAGGAGCTCCGAGAACTTTCACCAATGCAAAGCTGCCCCCAAGCTGTAGCGCACTTCAGCAGCAAGCTTCCTTTACCCTGACACCTAGAGAGGAAGACACAATAAACCACACACAAGTAATCCCAAAAGTAAGGATAACCAAAAGGCACCACTGTGCCCCCCTTACCTGGGCCTGGCAAGTGCATGAGATGAGGCACAAGCTTCTGCTGCAGCAGCCAACAGTTTCTGCTTTCTCCATGTTGCACAGTGCAGCAGAATTCTGAGAATGCGGAGTGGCCAGGTAACCACAGCTCACATGTGGCAAGCCTCCACCACTGCAGCGGCTTCCCTGCACTGCAGGAACCACCTTGCAAGTCCTGGGCTGCATGACAAGCCCATATAACTCCAAAAGGCATCGGGCGCACAGGCACCCTGCTGGCCACTACTCCACTGGGCTGGAGGAGGAAAAAAAGGCACTGCAACACCCCCATCATCTGACAGGAGGGAGGGTGCAGGGATGGTCAGAAGGCCCTCTGGAAGGGCATGGAGGCAGGCACCGGAGCCCTCTGGAAGGGCTTGAACACACGCAACCGGGGCCCCTCTGGAAGGGCTTGAACACACGCAACCGGGGCCCCTCTGGAAGGGCTTGAACACACGCAACCGGGGCCCCTCTGGAAGGGCTTGAACACACGCAACCGGGGCCCCTCTGGAAGGGCTTGAACACACGCAACCGGGGCCCCTCTGGAAGGGCTTGAACACACGCAACCGGGGCCCCTCTGGAAGGGCTTCGAGACACGCAACCGGGGCCCCTCTGGAAAGGCTTCGAGATACGCAACCGGGGCCCCTCTGGAAAGGCTTCGAGACACGCAACCGGGGCCCCTCTGGAAAGGCTTCGAGACACGCAACCGGGGCCCCTCTGGAAAGGCTTCGAGACACGCAACCGGGGCCCCTCTGGAAAGGCTTCGAGACACGCAACCGGGGCCCCTCTGGAAAGGCTTCGAGACACGCAACCGGGGCCCCTCTGGAAAGGCTTCGAGACACGCAACCGGGGCCCCTCTGGAAAGGCTTCGAGACACGCAACCGGGGCCCCTCTGGAAAGGCTTCGAGACACGCAACCGGGGCCCCTCTGGAAAGGCTTCGAGACACGCAACCGGGGCCCTCTGGAAAGGCTTCGAGACACGCAACCGGGGCCCTCTGGCGGGCTTGGAGACACGCAACTGGGGCCCTCTGGCGGTCTTGGAGACAGGCATCCGCGCACTTCTGACGGGCTGGAGCCAGGCATCTGCGCACTTCTGACGGGCTGGAGACAGGTGGCATCATTTAAAGTAAAAAAATCCTAAAGTTTTGTTGTCCCCATAAAAGAAATAAAGGGGAAATATTACAGTAGGGACACTAGTTCTGGTGACCTGGCAGTCCCCAAGGAAACCCCTCAATCTGCAGGGATTTCTTCTCACTAAGTTTGGCTATGGGACAGGAAGTTTAGGAAAATCTTGGCAAATGGACAGATGACAAATAAATATCTGACTGAGTTTATAAAACCCCCCTTACTCTATACATAAAGAAAGTTTTGCTTATAGTTCTACTTTAAGTGTCTTTTTCCAGGAAGAGCACTTCCTTTTATCAGGAGAGTTCTATTTGCTTTAACCTTAAACCATAACAAAGTGAAACAAATACAATCCCATATTAAGTGGGCTCCAGCAAGACAAGAATTTACTCACACCCGCCATGAGGCCACCCAAGCTCCCCATGCAAGGTCAAACAACCGCAAATAGAGGAGAGAAGAAGGAGCTCCGAAAACCTTCACCAATGCAGAGCAGCCCCCCAGCTGTAGCACACTTCAGCAGCAGGCTTCCATCACCCCTTCACCTAAAGAAAAAAAGCCCAATAAACCACACACAAAAAATCCCAATAGTAAGGACTAATGTACCCCCCTTACCTGTGCCTGGCTATTGCATGAGATGAGGCACCTGATTCCGCCGCAGCAGTCAGTTTCTGCTATCTCCATGCTGCACAGTGCAGCGGAATACTGAGGATGTGAAGTGGCCAGGACCCGGCAAGCTTCCACTACTACAGCAGCTTCCCTGCACTGCAGGAATCACCTTGTAAGTCCTGGGGTGCATGAGAAGCCCATATAACTCCGAACAGCGTCGAGCACACAGGCACAGACAACCATGCTGGCCACTGGTCCCCTGGGCTGGTGGAGAAAAAAAGGCACTGCAACACCCCCATCATCTGACAGGAGGGAGGGTGCAGGGATGGTCAGAAAAAACCCTGGGTAAGGCCACCACTACCACCCCCCCTGTCCAGTGAGAGCATAGCCCCCACTAAAAAAAAGTTTCCTGTAGTGCCTCCATAGTAGAGGAAACACCATAACCGAGGGCATGGTGGAAGAGTGGAAGACGTAGAACTTAAAGGCTTGCTGTAGTGTTTCCTGAGAATTTGTGTGCAGCAACTCTCTCTCCAGGTGCAGTCCTAATAGATGAATGGGGAAGTGTAAAAGGTTAATTATACCCGATGCTGGATGAAAACAGAGCTCAATGCCAATATTTGTTCAATGCTTCTTAAGTCCATGCACACACACCTTCCAGCCATGGTCCATGGATGAACTGCAGAAACCTATTAAAGAGCTGAATGGAAGAAGAGACCACATGAACCAGAAGCTTGAATTCAATAGACCCCCCATCTTTTTAAGAGCATTATTTAAGGCAGTGGTGGTCAACCTTCTTGACACAGGGGGGTTCAAGTGCAGACCCACACCACAGGCACCCGGGCACTCTGAAAGGTCATGGAGAACGGCCCCCCCGGCACTCTGGAAGGGCATGGAGACCGGCACCCAGGCACTCTGGAAGGGCATGGAGACCGGCACCCAGGCACTCTGGAAGGGCATGGAGACCGGCACCCCGGCACTCTGGAAGGGCTTGGAGACAGGCAACCGGGGCCCTCTGGAAGGGCACGGAGAACGGCACCCAGGCACTCTGGAAGGGCACGGAGAACGGCACCCGGGCACTCTGGAAGGGCACGGAGAACGGCACCCGGGCACTCTGGAAGGGCACGGAGAACGGCACCCGGGCACTCTGGAAGGGCACGGAGAACGGCACCCGGGCACTCTGGAAGGGCATGGAGAATGGCACCCGGGCACTCTGTTAGGGCACGGAGAACGGCACCCGGGCACTCTGGAAGGGCATAGAGACCGGCACCCGGAAGGGCATGGAGACCGGCACCCCGGCACTCTGGAAGGAAATGGAGACCGGCACCCCGGCACTCTGGAAAGGCATGGAGACCGGCCCCCCCCGGCACTCTGGAAGGGCATGGAAACCGGCACCCCGGCACTCTGGAAGGGCATGGAGACTGGCACCCCGGCACTCTGGAAGGGCATGGAGAACGGCACCCGGGCACCCTGAAAGGGCATGGAGAACGGCACCCGGGCACCCTGAAAGGGCATGGAGAACGGCACCCGGGCACTCTGTTAGGGCATGGAGAACGGCACCCGGGCACTCTGGAAGGGCATGGAGAACGGCACCCGGGCACTCTGGAAGGGCATGGAGAACGGCACCCGGGCACTCTGGAAGGGCATGGAGAACGGCACCCGGGCACTCTGGAAGGGCATGGAGAACGGCACCCGGGCACTCTGGAAGGGCATGGAGAACGGCACCCGGGCACTCTGGAAGGGCATGGAGACCGGCACCCGGCACTCTGGAAGGGCATGGAGATCGGCACCCCGGCACTCTGGAAGGGCATGGAGATCGGCACCCCGGCACTCTGGAAGGGCATGGAGAACGGCACCCCGGCACTCTGGAAGGGCATGGAGAACGGCACCCGGGCACCCTGAAAGGGCATGGAGAATTGCACCCGGGCACCCTGAAAGGGCATGGAGAACGGCAACCGGGCACTCTGTTAGGGCATGGAGACCGGCACCCCGGCACTCTGGAAGGGCATGGAGACCGGCACCCCGGCACTCTGGAAGGGCATGGAGACCGGCACCCCGGCACTCTGGAAGGGCATGGAGACCGGCACCCCGGCACTCTGGAAGGGCATGGAGAACAGCACCCGGGCACTCTGGAAGGGCATGGAGAACAGCACCCGGGCACTCTGAAATCTGAAATCTTGGCAAATGGACAGATGGCAAATAAATATCTGACTGAGTTTATAAAACTCCCCTTACTCTATACATAAAGAAAGTTTTGCTTGTAGTTCTACTTTAAGTGGCTTTTTCCAGGAAGCGCACTTCCTTTTATCAGGAGAGTTCTATTTGCTTTAACCTTAAACCATAACAAAGTGAAACAAATACAATCCCATATTAAGTGGGCTCCAGCAAGACAAGAATTTACTCACACCCGCCATGAGGCCACCCAAGCTCCCCATGCAAGGTCAAACAACCGCAAATAGAGGAGAGAAGAAGGAGCTCCGAAAACCTTCACCAATGCAGAGCAGCCCCCCAGCTGTAGCACACTTCAGCAGCAGGCTTCCATCACCCCTTCACCTAAAGAAGAAAGCCCAATAAACCACACACAAAAAATCCCAATAGTAAGGACTAATGTACCCCCCTTACCTGGGCCTGGCTATTGCATGAGATGAGGCACCTGATTCCGCCGCAGCAGTCAGTTTCTGCTTTCTCCATGCTGCACAGTGCAGCGGAATACTGAGGATGTGAAGTGGCCAGGACCCGGCTAGCTTCCACTACTACAGCAGCTTCCCTGCACTGCAGGAATCACCTTGTAAGTCCTGGGGTGCATGAGAAGCCCATATAACTCCGAACAGCGTCGAGCACACAGGCACAGACAACCATGCTGGCCACTGCTCCCCTGGGCTGGTGGAGAAAAAAAGGCACTACAACACCCCCATCATCTGACAGGAGGGAGGGTGCAGGGATGGTCAGAAAAAACCCTGGGTAAGGCCACCACTACCACCCCCCCCCGTCCAGTGAGTGCATAGCCCCCACTACAAAAGTTTCCTGTAGTGCCTCCATAGTGGAGGAAACACCATAACAGAGGGCATGGTGGAAGAGTGGAAGACGTAGAACTTAAAGGCTTGCTGTAGTGTTTCCTGAGAATTTGTGTGCAGCAACTCTCTCCAGGTGCAGTCCTGATAGACGAATGGGGAAGTGTAAAAGGTTAATTATACCCGATGCTGGATGAAAACAGAGCTCATTGCCAATATTTGTTCAATGCTTATAAGTCCATGCACACACACCTTCCAGCTATGGTCCATGGATGAACTGCAGAAACCTATTAAAGAGCTGAATGGAAGAAGAGACCACATGAACCAGAAGCTTGAATTCAATAGACCCCCCATCTTTTTAAGAGCATTATTTAAGGCAGTGGTGGTCAACCTTCTTGACACAGGAGGGTTCAAGTGCAGACCCACACCACAGGCACCCGGGCACTCTGTTAGGGCATGGAGAACGGCACCCCGGCACTCTGTTAGGGCATGGAGAACGGCACCCCGGCACTCTGTTAGGGCATGGAGAACGGCACCCGGGCACTCTGGAAGGGCATGGAGAGCGGGCACCCGGGCACTCTGGAAGGGCATGGAGACCGGCACCCAGGCACTCTGGAAGGGCATGGAGACCGGCACCCAGGCACTCTGGAAGGGCATGGAGAGCGGGCACCCGGGCACTCTGGAAGGGCATGGAGAGCGGGCACCCGGGCACTCTGGAAGGGCATGGAGAGCGGGCACCCGGGCACTCTGGAAGGGCATGGAGAGCGGGCACCCGGGCACTCTGGAAGGGCATGGAGAGCGGGCACCCGGGCACTCTGGAAGGGCATGGAGAGCGGGCACCCAGGGCACTCTGGAAAGGCATAGAGACGGGCACCCAGGCACTCTGGAAGGGCATGGAGACGGGCACCCAGGCACTCTGGAAGGGCATGGAGACGGGCACTCCTGATAGGCTGGACACGGGCAACCCTGATGGGATTACTCTATACAAAAAGAAGGTTTTGCTTGTAGTTCTACTATAAGTGGCTTTTTTCTTCACTTCCTTTTATCAGGAGAGCTCTATTTGCTTTAACCTTAAACAATAACAAAGGGAAACAAATACAATCCCATTTTAAGTGGGCTCCAGCAACAATTGACCCACACCCGCCATGTGACCACCCAAGCTCCCCATGCAAGGTCAATCAACCGCAAATAGACGAGAGAGGAAGGAGCTCCGAGAACTTTCACCAATGCAAAGCTGCCCCCAAGCTGTAGCGCACTTCAGCAGCAGGCTTCCTTTACCCTGACACCTAGAGAGGAAGGCACAATGAACCACACACAAGTAATCCCAAAAGTAAGGATAACTAAAAGGCACCACCGTTCCCCCCTTACCTGGGCCTGGCAAGTGCATGAGATGAGGCACCTGCTTCTGCTGTAGCAGTCAACATTTTCTGCTTTCTCCATGTTGCACAGTGCAGCAGAATTCTGAGAATGCGGAGTGGCCAGGACCCACAGCTGACACGTGGCAAGCCTCCACCACTGCAGCGGCTTCCCTGCACTGCAGGAACCACCTTGCAAGTCCTGGGCTGCATGACAAGCTTATATAACTCCAAAAGGCATCAGGCACACAGGCAGAGAAAACCCTGCTGCCACTGCTCCCCTGGGCTGGAGGAGGAAAAAAAGGCACTGCAACACCCACATCATCCGACAGGAGGGAGGGTGCAGGGATGGTCGGAAGGCCCTCTGGAAGGACTTGGAGACACGCAACAGGGGCCCTCTGGAAGGGCTTGGAGACACGCAACCGGGGCACTCTGGAAGGGCACGGAGAACGGCACCCGGGCACTCTGGAAGGGCACGGAGAACGGGCACCCGGGCACTCTGTTAGGGCACGGAGAACGGCACCCGGGCACTCTGTAAGGGCACGGAGAACGGCACCCGGGCACTCTGTAAGGGCACGGAGAACGGCACCCGGGCACTCTGTTAGGGCACGGAGAACGGCACCCGGGCACTCTGTTAGGGCACGGAGAACGGCACCCGGGCACTCTGTTAGGGCACGGAGAACGGCACCCGGGCACTCTGTTAGGGCACGGAGAACGGCACCCGGGCACTCTGTTAGGGCATGGAGAACGGCACCCGGGCACTCTGTTAGGGCATGGAGAACGGCACCCGGGCACTCTGTTAGGGCATGGAGAACAGCACCCGGGCACTCTGTTAGGGCATGGAGAACAGCACCCGGGCACTCTGGAAGGGCATGGAGAATTGCACCCGGGCACTCTGGAAGGGCATGGAGAGAGGGCACCCGGGCACTCTGGAAGGGCATAGAGACGGGCACACGGGCACTCTGGAAGGGCATAGAGACGGGCACCCAGGCACTCTGGAAGGGCATGGAGACGGGCACTCCTGATAGGCTGGACACGGGCAACCCTGATGGGATTACTCTATACAAAAAGAAGGTTTTGCTTGTAGTTCTACTATAAGTGGCTTTTTTCTTCACTTCCTTTTATCAGGAGAGCTCTATTTGCTTTAACCTTAAAGAATAACAAAGGGAATCAAATACAATTCCCATTTTAAGTGGGCTCCAGCAACAATTGACCCACACCCGCCATGTGACCACCCAAGCTCCCCATGCAAGGTCAATCAACCGCAAATAGACGAGAGAGGAAGGAGTTCCGAGAACTTTCACCAATGCAAAGCTGCCCCCAAGCTGTAGCGCACTTCAGCAGCAGGCTTCCTTTACCCTGACACCTAGAGAGGAAGGCACAATAAACCACACACAAGTAATCCCAAAAGTAAGGATAACCAAAAGGCACCACCGTTCCCCCCTTACCTGGGCCTGGCAAGTGCATGAGATGAGGCACCTGCTTCTGCTGTAGCAGTCAACATTTTCTGCTTTCTCCATGTTGCACAGTGCAGCAGAATTCTGAGAATGCGGAGTGGCCAGGACCCACAGCTGACATGTGGCAAGCCTCCACCACTGCAGCGGCTTCCCTGCACTGCAGGAACCACCTTGCAAGTCCTGGGCTGCATGACAAGCCCATATAACTCCAAAAGGCATCAGGCACACAGGCAGAGACAACCCTGCTGGCCACTGTTTCCCTGGGCTGGAGGAGGAAAAAAAGGCACTGCAACACCCCCATCATCCGACAGGAGAGAGGGTGCAGGGATGGTCAGAAGGCCCTCTGGAAAGGCTTGGAGACACGCAACCGAGGCCCTCTGGAAAGGCACGGAGAACGGCACCCGGGCACTCTGAAAGGGCACGGAGAACGGCACCCGGGCACTCTGGAAGGGCACGGAGAACGGCACCCGGCACTCTGGAAGGGCACGGAGAACGGCACCCCGGCACTCTGGAAGGGCACGGAGAACGGCACCCCGGCACTCTGGAAGGGCACGGAGAACGGCACCCCGGCACTCTGGAAGGGCACGGAGAACGGCACCCCGGCACTCTGGAAGGGCACGGAGAACGGCACCCCGGCACTCTGGAAGGGCACGGAGAACGGCACCCCGGCACTCTGGAAGGGCACGGAGAACGGCACCCCGGCACTCTGTTAGGGCATGGAGAACGGCACCCGGGCACTGTTAGGGCATGGAGAACGGCACCCGGGCACTCTGTTAGGGCATGGAGAACGGCACCCGGGCACTCTGTTAGGGCATGGAGAACGGCACCCGGGCACTCTGGAAGGGCATGGAGAACGGCACCCGGGCACTCTGGAAGGGCATGGAGAACAGCACCTGGGCACTCTGGAAGGGCATGGAGAACAGCACCTGGGCACTCTTCAAGGGCATGGAGAACGGCACCCGGGCACTCTTCAAGGGCATGGAGAACGGCACCCGGGCACTCTGGAAGGGCATGGAGAACGGCACCCGGGCACTCGGGAAGGGCATGGAGAACGGCACATGGGCACTCGGGAAGGGCATGGAGAACGGCACCCGGCACTCTGGAAAGGCATGGAGAACGGGCACCTGGGCACTCTGGAAGGGCATGGAGAACGGCACCCGGGCACTCTGGAAGGGCTTGGAGAACGGCACCCGGGCACTCGGGAATGGCATGGAGAACGGCACCCGGGCACTCGGGAAGGGCATGGAGAACGGCACCCGGCACTCTGGAAAGGCATGGAGAACGGGCACCTGGGCACTCTGGAAGGGCATGGAGAACGGCACCCGGGCACTCTGTTAGGGCATGGAGAACGGCACCCGGGCACTCTGTTAGGGCATGGAGAACGGCACCCGGGCACTCTGTTAGGGCATGGAGAACAGCACCCGGGCACTCCGGAAGGGCATGGAGAACAGCACCCGGGCACTCTGGAAGGGCATGGAGAACAGCACCCGGGCACTCTGGAAGGGCATGGAGAACAGCACCCGGGCACTCTGGAAGGGCATGGAGAATTGCACCCGGGCACTCTGGAAGGGCATGGAGAGAGGGCACCCGGGCACTCTGGAAGGGCATAGAGAGCGGGCACCCGGGCACTCTGGAAGGGCATAGAGAGCGGGCACCCGGGCACTCTGGAAGGGCATGGAGACCGGCACCCGTGCACTCTGGAAGGGCATGGAGACTGGCACCCGGGCACTCTGGAAGGGCATGGAGACGGGCACTCCTGATAGGCTGGACACGGGCAACCCTGATGGGATTACTCTATACAAAAAGAAGGTTTTGCTTGTAGTTCTACTATAAGTGGCTTTTTTCTTCACTTCCTTTTATCAGGAGAGCTCTATTTGCTTTAACCTTAAAGAATAACAAAGGGAAACAAATACAATCCCATTTTAAGTGGGCTCCAGCAACAATTGACCCACACCCGCCATGTGACCACCCAAGCTCCCCATGCAAGGTCAATCAACCGCAAATAGACGAGAGAGGAAGGAGCTCCGAGAACTTTCACCAATGCAAAGCTGCCCCCAAGCTGTAGCGCACTTCAGCAGCAGGCTTCCTTTACCCTGACACCTAGAGAGGAAGGCACAATAAACCACACACAAGTAATCCCAAAAGTAAGGATAACCAAAAGGCACCACCGTTCCCCCCTTACCTGGGCCTGGCAAGTGCATGAGATGAGGCACCTGCTTCTGCTGTAGCAGTCAACATTTTCTGCTTTCTCCATGTTGCACAGTGCAGCAGAATTCTGAGAATGCGGAGTGGCCAGGACCCACAGCTGACATGTGGCAAGCCTCCACCACTGCAGCGGCTTCCCTGCACTGCAGGAACCACTTTGCAAGTCCTGGGCTGCATGACAAGCCCATATAACTCCAAAAGGCATCAGGCACACAGGCAGAGACAACCCTGCTGGCCACTGTTTCCCTGGGCTGGAGGAGGAAAAAAAGGCACTGCAACACCCCCATCATCCGACAGGAGAGAGGGTGCAGGGATGGTCAGAAGGCCCTCTGGAAAGGCTTGGAGACACGCAACCGAGGCCCTCTGGAAGGGCTTGGAGACACGCAACCGGGGCCCTCTGGAAGGGCACGGAGAACGGCACCCGGGCACTCTGGAAGGGCACGGAGAACGGCACCCGGGCACTCTGGAAGGGCACGGAGAACGGCACCCGGGAACTCTGAAAGGGCACGGAGAACGGTACCCGGGCACTCTGAAAGGGCACGGAGAACGGCACCCGGGCACTCGGGAATGGCACGGAGAACGGCACCCGGGCACTCGGGAAGGGCACGGAGAACGGCACCCGGAACTCTGGAAAGGCATGGAGAACGGGCACCTGGGCACTCTGTTAGGGCATGGAGAACGGCACCCGGGCACTCTGTTAGGGCATGGAGAACGGCACCCGGGCACTCTGTTAGGGCATGGAGAACGGCACCCGGGCACTCTGTTAGGGCATGGAGAACGGCACCCGGGCACTCTGTTAGGGCATGGAGAACGGCACCCGGGCACTCTGTTAGGGCATGGAGAACGGCACCCGGGCACTCTGTTAGGGCATGGAGAACGGCACCCGGGCACTCTGTTAGGGCATGGAGAACGGCACCCGGGCACTCTGTTAGGGCATGGAGAACGGCACCCGGGCACTCTGTTAGGGCATGGAGAACGGCACCCGGGCACTCTGGAAGGGCATGGAGAACGGCACCCGGGCACTCTGGAAGGGCATGGAGAACGGCACCCGGGCACTCTGGAAGGGCATGGAGAACGGCACCCGGGCACTCTGGAAGGGCATGGAGAACGGCACCCGGGCACTCTGGAAGGGCATGGAGAACGGCACCCGGGCACTCGGGAAAGGCATGGAGAATGGCACCTGGCACTCTGGAAAGGCATGGAGAACGGGCACCCGGGCACTCTGGAAGGGCATGGAGAACGGCACCCGGGCACTCTGTTAGGGCATGGAGAACGGCACCCGGGCACTCTGTTAGGGCATGGAGAACGGCACCCGGGCACTCTGTTAGGGCATGGAGAACGGCACCCGGGCACTCTGGAAGGGCATGGAGAACAGCACCCGGGCACTCTGGAAGGGCATGGAGAACCGCACCCGGGCACTCTGGAAGGGCATGGAGAGCGGGCACCCGGGCACTCTGGAAGGGCATGGAGAGCGGGCACCCGGGCACTCTGGAAGGGCATGGAGAGCGGGCACCCGGGCACTCTGGAAGGGCATGGAGAGCGGGCACCCGTGCACTCTGGAAGGGCATGGAGAGCGGGCACCCGTGCACTCTGGAAGGGCATGGAGAACGGCACCCGGGCACTCTGTTAGGGCATGGAGAACGGCACCCGGGCACTCTGTTAGGGCATGGAGAACGGCACCCGGGCACTCTGTTAGGGCATGGAGAACGGCACCCGGGCACTCTGTTAGGGCATGGAGAACGGCACCCGGGCACTCTGTTAGGGCATGGAGAACGGCACCCAGGCACTCTGTTAGGGCATGGAGAACGGCACCCAGGCACTCTGTTAGGGCATGGAGAACGGCACCCAGGCACCCTGTTAAGGCATGGAGACCAGCACCCCGACACTCTGGAAGGGCATGGAGAACAGCACCCGGGCACTCTGGAAGGGCATGGAGAACAGCAACCGGGCACTCTGGAAGGGCATGGAGAACAGCACCCGGGCACTCTGGAAGGGCATGGAGAGAGGGCACCCCGGCACTCTGGAAGGGCATAGAGACGGGCACCCTGGAAGGGCATAGAGACGCGCACCCAGGCACTCTGGAAGGGCATGGAGACGGGCACTCCTGATAGGCTGGACACGGGCAACCCTGATGTGATTACTCTATACAAAAAGAAGGTTTTGCTTGTAGTTCTACTATAAGTGGCTTTTTTCTTCACTTCCTTTTATCAGGAGAGCTCTATTTGCTTTAACCTTAAAGAATAACAAAGGGAAACAAATACAATCCCATTTTAAGTGGGCTCCAGCAACAATTGACCCACACCCGCCATGTGACCACCCAAGCTCCCCATGCAAGGTCAATCAACCGCAAATAGACGAGAGAGGAAGGAGCTCCGAGAACTTTCACCAATGCAAAGCTGCCCCCAAGCTGTAGCGCACTTCAGCAGCAGGCTTCCTTTACCCTGACACCTAGAGAGGAAGGCACAATAAACCACACACAAGTAATCCCAAAAGTAAGGATAACCAAAAGGCACCACCGTTCCCCCCTTACCTGGGCCTGGCAAGTGCATGAGATGAGGCACCTGCTTCTGCTGTAGCAGTCAACATTTTCTGCTTTCTCCATGTTGCACAGTGCAGCAGAATTCTGAGAATGCGGAGTGGCCAGGACCCACAGCTGACATGTGGCAAGCCTCCACCACTGCAGCGGCTTCCCTGCACTGCAGGAACCACCTTGCAAGTCCTGGGCTGCATGACAAGCCCATATAACTCCAAAAGGCATCAGGCACACAGGCAGAGACAACCCTGCTGGCCACTGTTTCCCTGGGCTGGAGGAGGAAAAAAAGGCACTGCAACACCCCCATCATCCGACAGGAGAGAGGGTGCAGGGATGGTCAGAAGGCCCTCTGGAAAGGCTTGGAGACACGCAACCGTGGCCCTCTGGAAGGGCTTGGAGACACGCAACCGGGGCCCTCTGGAAGAGCACGGAGACCGGCACCCGGGCACTCTGGAAGGGCACGGAGAACGGCACCCAGGCACTCTGAAAGGGCACGGAGAACGGCACCCGGGCACTCTGAAAGGGCACGGAGAACGGCACCCGGGCACTCTGAAAGGGCACGGAGAACGGCACCCGGGCACTCTGAAAGGGCACGGAGAACGGCACCCCGGCACTCTGAAAGGGCACGGAGAACGGCACCCCGGCACTCTGAAAGGGCACGGAGAACGGCACCCCGGCACTCTGAAAGGGCACGGAGAACGGCACCCCGGCACTCTGAAAGGGCACGGAGAACGGCACCCCGGCACTCTGTTAGGGCACGGAGAACGGCACCCCGGCACTCTGTTAGGGCACGGAGAACGGCACCCCGGCACTCTGTTAGGGCACGGAGAACGGCACCCCGGCACTCTGTTAGGGCACGGAGAACGGCACCCCGGCACTCTGTTAGGGCACGGAGAACGGCACCCCGGCACTCTGTTAGGGCACGGAGAACGGCACCCCGGCACTCTGTTAGGGCACGGAGAACGGCACCCCGGCACTCTGTTAGGGCACGGAGAACGGCACCCCGGCACTCTGTTAGGGCACGGAGAACGGCACCCCGGCACTCTGTTAGGGCACGGAGAACGGCACCCCGGCACTCTGTTAGGGCACGGAGAACGGCACCCCGGCACTCTGTTAGGGCACGGAGAACGGCACCCCGGCACTCTGTTAGGGCACGGAGAACGGCACCCCGGCACTCTGTTAGGGCACGGAGAACGGCACCCCGGCACTCTGTTAGGGCACGGAGAACGGCACCCGGGCACTCTGGAAGGGCATGGAGAACAGCACCCGGGCACTCTGGAAGGGCATGGAGAACGGCACCCGGGCACTCTGGAAGGGCATGGAGAACGGCACCCGGGCACTCTGGAAGGGCATGGAGAACGGCACCCGGGCACTCTGGAAGGGCATGGAGAACGGCACCCGGGCACTCTGGAAGGGCATGGAGAACGGGCACCCGGGCACTCTGGAAGGGCATGGAGAACGGGCACCCGGGCACTCTGGAAGGGCATGGAGAACGGCACCCGGGCACTCTGGAAGGGCATGGAGAACGGCACCCGGGCACTCTGTTAGGGCATGGAGACCGGCACCCGGGCACTCTGGAAGGGCATGGAGAACGGCACCCGGGCACTCTGGAAGGGCATGGAGAACAGCACCCGGGCACTCTGGAAAGGCATGGAGAACAGCACCCGGGCACTCTGGAAAGGCATGGAGAACAGCACCCGGGCACTCTGGAAGGGCATGGAGAACAGCACCCGGGCACTCTGGAAGGGCATGGAGAACAGCAACCGGGCACTTTGGAAGGGCATGGAGAACGGCACCCGGGCACTCTGGAAGGGCATGGAGAGCGGGCACCCGGGCACTCTGGAAGGGCATGGAGAGCGGGCACCCGGGCACTCTGGAAGGGCATGGAGAGCGGGCACCCGGGCACTCTGGAAGGGCATGGAGAGCGGGCACCCGGGCACTCTGGAAGGGCATGGAGAGCGGGCACCCGGGCACTCTGGAAGGGCATGGAGACCGGCACCCGTGCACTCTGGAAGGGCATAGAGACGGGCAACCGGGCACTCTGAAAGGGCATAGAGACGGGCACCCAGGCACTCTGGAAGGGCATGGAGACGGGCACTCCTGATAGGCTGGACATGGGCAACCCTGATGGGATTACTCTATACAAAAAGCAGGTTTTGCTTGTAGTTCTACTATAAGTGGCTTTTTTCTTCACTTCCTTTTATCAGGAGAGCTCTATTTGCTTTAACCTTCAACAATAACAAAGGGAAACAAATACAATCCCATTTTAAGTGGGCTCCAGCAACAATTGACCCACACCCACCATGTGACCACCCAAGCTCCCCATGCAATGTCAATCAACCGCAAATAGACGAGAGAGGAAGGAGCTCCGAGAACTTTCACCAATGCAAAGCTGCCCCCAAGCTGTAGCGCATTTTAGCAGCAGGCTTCCTTTACCCTGACACCTAGAGAGGAAGGCACAATAAACCACACACAAGTAATCCCAAAAGTAAGGATAACCAAAAGGCACCACCGTTCCCCCCTTACCTGGGCCTGGCAAGTGCATGAGATGAGGCACCTGCTTCTGCTGTAGCAGTCAACATTTTCTGCTTTCTCCATGTTGCACAGTGCAGCAGAATTCTGAGAATGCGGAGTGGCCAGGACCCACATCTGACATGTGGCAAGCCTCCACCACTGCAGCGGCTTCCCTGCACTGCAGGAACCACCTTGCAAGTCCTGGGCTGCATGACAAGCCCATATAACTCCAAAAGGCATCAGGCACACAGGCAGAGACAACCCTGCTGGCCACTGTTTCCCTGGGCTGGAGGAGGAAAAAAAAGGCACTGCAACACCCCCATCATCCGACAGGAGAGAGGGTGCAGGGATGGTCAGAAGGCCCTCTGGAAAGGCTTGGAGACACGCAACCGAGGCCCTCTGGAAGGGCTTGGAGACACGCAACCGGGGCCCTCTGGAAGGGCATGGAGACCGGCACCCGGGCACTCTGGAAGGGCATGGAGACCGGCACCCGGGCACTCTGGAAGGGCATGGAGAACGGCACCCGGGCACTCTGGAAGGGCATGGAGAACGGCACCCGGGCACTCTGGAAGGGCATGGAGAACGGCACCCGGGCACTCTGGAAGGGCATGGAGAGCGGGCACCCGTGCACTCTGGGAGGGCATGGAGACGGGCACCTGGGCACTCTGGGAGGGCATAGAGACGGGCACCCGGGCACTCTGGGAGGGCATGGAGAACGGCACCCCGGCACTCTGTTAGGGCATGGAGACCGGCACCCCGGCACTCTGTTAGGGCATGGAGACCGGCACCCCGGCACTCTGTTAGGGCATGGAGACCGTCAACCCGGCACTCTGTTAGGGCATGGAGACCGGCACCCCGGCACTCTGTTAGGGCATGGAGACCGGCACTCTGTTAGGGCATGGAGATCGGCACCCCGGCACTCTGTTAGGGCATGGAGACCGGCACCCCGGCACTCTGTTAGGGCATGGAGACCGGCACCCGGGCACTCTGGAAGGGCATGGAGAGCGGGCACCCGGGCACTCTGGAAGGGCATGGAGAGCGGGCACCCGTGCACTCTGGGAGGGCATAGAGACGGGCACCCGGGCACTCTGGGAGGGCATGGAGAACGGCACCCGGGCACTCTGGAAGGGCATGGAGAACGGCACCCCGGCACTCTGTTAGGGCATGGAGAACGGCACCCCGGCACTCTGTTAGGGCATGGAGACCGGCACCCCGGCACTCTGTTAGGGCATGGAGACCGGCACCCCGGCACTCTGTTAGGGCATGGAGACCGGCACCCCGGCACTCTGTTAGGGCATGGAGACCGGCACTCTGTTAGGGCATGGAGATCGGCACCCCGGCACTCTGTTAGGGCATGGAGACCGGCACCCCGGCACTCTGTTAGGGCATGCAGAACGGCACCCCGGCACACTGTTAGGGCATGGAGACCGGCACCCCGGCACACTGTTAGGGCATGGAGACCAGCACCCCGGCACTCGGGAATGGCATGGAGAACGGCACCCGGGCACTCGGGAAGGGCATGGAGAATGGCACCCGGCACTCTGGAAAGGCATGGAGAACGGGCACCTGGGCACTCTGGAAGGGCATGGAGAACGGGCACCCGGGCACTCTGGTAGGGCATGGAGACCGGCACCCCGGCACTCTGGTAGGGCATGGAGACCGGCACCCCGGCACTCTGGTAGGGCATGGAGACCGGCACCCCGGCACTCTGTTAGGGCATGGAGACCGGCACCCCGGCACTCTGTTAGGGCATGGAGAACGGCACCCCGGCACTCTGTTAGGGCATGGAGAACGGCACCCCGGCACTCTGTTAGGGCATGGAGAACGGCACCCCGGCACTCTGTTAGGGCATGGAGAACGGCACCCCGGCACTCTGTTAGGGCATGGAGAACGGCACCCCGGCACTCTGTTAGGGCATGGAGAAAGGCACCCCGGCACTCTGTTAGGGCATGGAGAACGGCACCCCGGCACTCTGTTAGGGCATGGAGAACAGCACCCGGGCACTCTGGAAGGGCATGGAGAACAGCACCCGGGCACTCTGGAAGGGCATGGAGAACAGCACCCGGGCACTCTGGAAGGGCATGGAGAACAGCACCCGGGCACTCTGGAAGGGCATGGAGAACGGGCACCCGGGCACTCTGGAAGGGAATGGAGAACGGTACCCGGGCACTCTGTTAGGGCATGGAGAACGGTACCCGGGCACTCTGTTAGGGCATGGAGAGCGGGCACCCGGGCACTCTGGAAGGGCATGGAGAACGGGCACCCGGGAGCTCTGGAAGGGCATGGAGAACGGGCACCCCGGCACTCTGTTAGGGCATGGAGAACAGCACCCGGGCACTCTGTTAGGGCATGGAGAACAGCACCCGGGCACTCTGGAAGGGCATGGAGAACAGCACCCGGGCACTCTGGAAGGGCATGGAGAACGGCACCCGGGCACTCTGGAAGGGCATGGAGAACGGCACCCGGGCACTCTGGAAGGGCATGGAGAGCGGGCACCCGGGCACTCTGGAAGGGCATGGAGAGCGGGCACCCGGGCACTCTGGAAGGGCATGGAGAGCGGGCACCCGGGCACTCTGGAAGGGCATGGAAACCGGCACCCGTGCACTCTGGAAGGGCATAGAGACGGGCACCCGGGCACTCTGGAAGGGCATACAGACGGGCACCCAGGCACTCTGGAAGGACATGGAGACGGGCACTCCTGATAGGCTGGACATGGGCAACCCTGATGGGATTACTCTATACAAAAAGAAGGTTTTGCTTGTAGTTCTACTATAAGTGGCTTTTTTCTTCACTTCCTTTTATCAGGAGAGCTCTATTTGCTTTAACCTTAAACAATAACAAAGGGAAACAAATACAATCCCATTTTAAGTGGGCTCCAGCAACAATTAACCCACACCCGCCATGTGACCACCCAAGCTCCCCATGCAATGTCAATCAACCGCAAATAGACGAGAGAGGAAGGAGCTCCGAGAACTTTCACCAATGCAAAGCTGCCCCCAAGCTGTAGTGCATTTTAGCAGCAGGCTTCCTTTACCCTGACACCTAGAGAGGAAGGCACAATAAACCACACACAAGTAATCCCAAAAGTAAGGATAACCAAAAGGCACCACCGTTCCCCCCTTACCTGGGCCTGGCAAGTGCATGAGATGAGGCACCTGCTTCTGCTGTAGCAGTCAACATTTTCTGCTTTCTCCATGTTGCACAGTGCAGCAGAATTCTGAGAATGCGGAGTGGCCAGGACCCACATCTGACATGTGGCAAGCCTCCTGCACTGCAGGAACCACCTTGCAAGTCCTGGGCTGCATGACAAGCCCATATAACTCCAAAAGGCATCAGGCACACAGGCAGAGACAACCCTGCTGGCCACTGTTTCCCTGGGCTGGAGGAGGAAAAAAAAGGCACTGCAACACCCCCATCATCCGACAGGAGAGAGGGTGCAGGGATGGTCAGAAGGCCCTCTGGAAAGGCTTGGAGACACGCAACCGAGGCCCTCTGGAAGGGCTTGGAGACACGCAACTGGGGCCCTCTGGAAGGGCATGGAGAACGGCACCCGGGCACTCTGTTAGGGCATGGAGAACGGCACCCGGGCACTCTGGAAGGGCATGGAGAACAGCACCCGGGCACTCTGGAAGGGCATGGAGAACAGCACCCGGGCACTCTGGAAGGGCATGGAGAACGGCACCCGGGCACTCTGGAAGGGCATGGAGAATGGCACCCGGGAACTCTGGAAGGGCATGGAGAGCGGGCACCCGGGCACTCTGGAAGGGCATGGAGAGCGGGCACCCGTGCACTCTGGGAGGGCAGAGACGGGCACCCGGGCACTATGGGAGGGCATAGAGACGGGCACCCGGGCACTCTGGGAGGGCATGGAGAACGGCACCCCGGCACTCTGTTAGGGCATGGAGACCGGCACCCCGGCACTCTGTTAGGGCATGGAGACCGGCACCCCGGCACTCTGTTAGGGCATGGAGACCGGCACCCCGGCACTCTGTTAGGGCATGGAGACCGGCAACCCGGCACTCTGTTAGGGCATGGAGACCGGCAACCCGGCACTCTGTTAGGGCATGGAGACCGGCACCCCGGCACTCTGTTAGGGCATGGAGACCGGCACTCTGTTAGGGCATGGAGATCGGCACCCCGGCACTCTGTTAGGGCATGGAGACCGGCACCCCGGCACTCTGTTAGGGCATGGAGACCGGCACCCCGGCACTCTGTTAGGGCATGGAGACCGGCACCCCGGCACTCTGTTAGGGCATGGAGACCGGCACCCCGGCACTCTGTTAGGGCATGGAGACCGGCAACCCGGCACTCTGTTAGGGCATGGAGACCGGCACCCCGGCACTCTGTTAGGGCATGGAGACCGGCACTCTGTTAGGGCATGGAGATCGGCACCCCGGCACTCTGTTAGGGCATGGAGACCGGCACCCCGGCACTCTGTTAGGGCATGGAGACCGGCACCCCGGCACTCTGTTAGGGCATGGAGACCGGCACCCCGGCACTCTGGAAGGGCATGGAGAGCGGGCACCCGGGCACTCTGGAAGGGCATGGAGAGCGGGCACCCGGGCACTCTGGAAGGGCATGGAAACCGGCACCCGTGCACTCTGGAAGGGCATAGAGACGGGCACCCGGGCACTCTGGAAGGGCATACAGACGGGCACCCAGGCACTCTGGAAGGGCATGGAGACGGGCACTCCTGATAGGCTGGACATGGGCAACCCTGATGGGATTACTCTATACAAAAAGAAGGTTTTGCTTGTAGTTCTACTATAAGTGGCTTTTTTCTTCACTTCCTTTTATCAGGAGAGCTCTATTTGCTTTAACCTTAAACAATAACAAAGGGAAACAAATACAATCCCATTTTAAGTGGGCTCCAGCAACAATTGACCCACACCCGCCATGTGACCACCCAAGCTCCCCATGCAATGTCAATCAACCGCAAATAGACGAGAGAGGAAGGAGCTCCGAGAACTTTCACCAATGCAAAGCTGCCCCCAAGCTGTAGCGCATTTTAGCAGCAGGCTTCCTTTACCCTGACACCTAGAGAGGAAGGCAAAATAAACCACACACAAGTAATCCCAAAAGTAAGGATAACCAAAAGGCACCACCATTCCCCCCTTACCTGGGCCTGGCAAGTGCATGAGATGAGGCACCTGCTTCTGCTGTAGCAGTCAACATTTTCTGCTTTCTCCATGTTGCACAGTGCAGCAGAATTCTGAGAATGCGGATTGGCCAGGACCCACATCTGACATGTGGCAAGCCTCCTGCACTGCAGGAACCATCTTGCAAGTCCTGGGCTGCATGACAAGCCCATATAACTCCAAAAGGCATCAGGCACACAGGCAGAGACAACCCTGCTGGCCACTGTTTCCCTGGGCTGGAGGAGGAATAAAAGGCACTGCAACACCCCCATCATCCGACAGGAGAGAGGGTGCAGGGATGGTCAGAAGGCCCTCTGGAAAGGCTTGGAGACACGCAACCGAGGCCCTCTGGAAGGGCTTGGAGACACGCAACCGGGGCCCTCTGGAAGGGCATGGAGAACGGCACCCGGGCACTCTGGAAGGGCATGGAGAACGGCACCCGGGCACTCTGGAAGGGCATGGAGAGCGGGCACCCGGGCACTCTGGAAGGGCATGGAGAGCGGGTACCCCGGCACTCTGTTAGGGCATGGAGAACGGCACCCGGGCACTCTGGAAGGGCATGGAGAACGGCACCCGGGCACTCTGGAAGGGCATGGAGAACGGCACCCGGGCACTCTGGAAGGGCATGGAGAACGGGCACCCGGGCACTCTGGAAGGGCATGGAGAACGGGCACCCGGGCACTCTGGAAGGGCATGGAGAACGGGCACCCGGGCACTCTGGAAGGGCATGGAGAACGGCACCCGGGCACTCTGGAAGGGCATGGAGAACGGCACCCAGGCACTCTGGAAGGGCATGGAGAACGGCACCCAGGCACTCGGGAAGGGCATGGAGAACGGCACCCAGGCACTCGGGAAGGGCATGGAGAACGGCACCCGGCACTCTGGAAAGGCATGGAGAACGGGCACCTGGGCACTCTGAAAGGGCATGGAGAACGGCACCCCGGCACTCTGTTAGGGCATGGAGACCGGCACTCTGTTAGGGCATGGAGATCGGCACCCCGGCACTCTGTTAGGGCATGGAGAACGGCACCCGGGCACTCTGGAAGGGCACGGAGAACGGCACCCGGGCACTCTGGAAGGGCACGGAGAACGGCACCCGGGCACTCTGGAAGGGCACGGAGAACGGCACCCGGGCACTCTGGAAGGGCACGGAGAACGGCACCCGGGCACTCTGGAAGGGCACGGAGAACGGCACCCGGGCACTCTGGAAGGGCACGGAGAGCGGGCACCCGTGCACTCTGGGAGGGCATAGAGACGGGCACCCGGGCACTCTGGGAGGGCATGGAGAACGGCACCCGGGCACTCTGGAAGGGCATGGAGAACGGCACCCCGGCACTCTGTTAGGGCATGGAGACCGGCACCCCGGCACTCTGTTAGGGCATGGAGACCGGCACCCCGGCACTCTGTTAGGGCATGGAGACCGGCACCCCGGCACTCTGTTAGGGCATGGAGACCGGCACCCCGGCACTCTGTTAGGGCATGGAGACCGGCACCCCGGCACTCTGTTAGGGCATGGAGAACGGCACCCCAGCACTCTGTTAGGGCATGGAGAACGGCACCCCGGCACTCTGTTAGGGCATGGAGAACGGCACCCCGGCACTCTGTTAGGGCATGGAGACCGGCACTCTGTTAGGGCATGGAGATCGGCACCCCGGCACTCTGTTAGGGCATGGAGACCGGCACCCCGGCACACTGTTAGGGCATGGAGACCGGCACCCCGGCACTCGGGAATGGCATGGAGAACGGCACCCGGGCACTTGGGAATGGCATGGAGAACGGCACCCGGGCACTCTGGAAGGGCATGGAGAACGGCACCCGGGCACTCTGGAAGGGCATGGAGAACGGCACCCCGGCACTCTGTTAGGGCATGGAGACCGGCACCCCGGCACTCTGTTAGGGCATGGAGACCGGCACCCCGGCACTCTGTTAGGGCATGGAGACCGGCACCCCGGCACTCTGTTAGGGCATGGAGAACGGCACCCCGGCACTCTGTTAGGGCATGGAGAACGGCACCCCGGCACTCTGTTAGGGCATGGAGAACGGCACCCCGGCACTCTGTTAGGGCATGGAGAACGGCACCCCGGCACTCTGTTAGGGCATGGAGAACGGCACCCCGGCACTCTGGAAGGGCATGGAGAACGGCACCCCGGCACTCTGGAAGGGCATGGAGAACAGCACCCGGGCACTCTGGAAGGGCATGGAGAACAGCACCCGGGCACTCTGGAAGGGCATGGAGAATGGGCACCCGGGCACTCTGGAAGGGAATGGAGAACGGCACCCGGGCACTCTGTTAGGGCATGGAGAACGGCACCCGGGCACTCTGTTAGGGCATGGAGAACGGCACCCGGGCACTCTGTTAGGGCATGGAGAACGGGCACCCGGGCACTCTGAAAGGGCATGGAGAACGGCACCCGGGCACTCTGTTAGGGCATGGAGACCGGCACCCGGGCACTCTGTTAGGGCATGGAGACCGGCACCCGGGCACTCTGGAAGGGCATGGAGAACAGCACCCGGGCACTCTGGAAGGGCATGGAGAACGGCACCCGGGCACTCTGGAAGGGCATGGAGAACGGCACCCGGGCACTCTGGAAGGGCATGGAGAGCGGGCACCCGGGCACTCTGGAAGGGCATGGAGAGCGGGCACCCGGGCACTCTGGAAGGGCATGGAGAGCGGGCACCCGGGCACTCTGGAAGGGCATGGAAACCGGCACCCGTGCACTCTGGAAGGGCATAGAGACGGGCACCCGGGCACTCTGGAAGGGCATACAGACGGGCACCCAGGCACTCTGGAAGGGCATGGAGACGGGCACTCCTGATAGGCTGGACATGGGCAACCCTGATGGGATTACTCTATACAAAAAGAAGGTTTTGCTTGTAGTTCTACTATAAGTGGCTTTTTTCTTCACTTCCTTTTATCAGGAGAGCTCTATTTGCTTTAACCTTAAACAATAACAAAGGGAAACAAATACAATCCCATTTTAAGTGGGCTCCAGCAACAATTGACCCACACCCGCCATGTGACCACCCAAGCTCCCCATGAAATGTCAATCAACCGCAAATAGACGAGAGAGGAAGGAGCTCCGAGAACTTTCACCAATGCAAAGCTGCCCCCAAGCTGTAGCGCATTTTAGCAGCAGGCTTCCTTTACCCTGACACCTAGAGAGGAAGGCACAATAAACCACACACAAGTAATCCCAAAAGTAAGGATAACCAAAAGGCACCACCGTTCCCCCCTTACCTGGGCCTGGCAAGTGCATGAGATGAGGCACCTGCTTCTGCTGTAGCAGTCAACATTTTCTGCTTTCTCCATGTTGCACAGTGCAGCAGAATTCTGAGAATGCGGAGTGGCCAGGACCCACAGCTGACATGTGGCAAGCCTCCACCACTGCAGCGGCTTCCCTGCACTGCAGGAACCACCTTGCAAGTCCTGGGCTGCATGACAAGCCCATATAACTCCAAAAGGCATCAGGCACACATGCAGAGACAACCCTGCTGGCCACTGTTTCCCTGGGCTGGAGGAGGAAAAAGGCACTGCAACACCCCCATCATCCGACAGGAGGAAAGGCTTGGAGACACGCAACCGAGGCCCTCTGGAAGGGCTTGGAGACACGCAACCGGGGCCCTCTGGAAGGGCATGGAGAACGGCACCCGGGCACTCTGTTAGGGCATGGAGAACGGCACCCGGGCACTCTGTTAGGGCATGGAGACCGGCACCCGGGCACTCTGGAAGGGCATGGAGAACGGCACCCGGGCACTCTGGAAGGGCATGGAGAACGGCACCCGGGCACTCTGGAAGGGCATGGAGAACGGCACCCGGGCACTCTGGAAGGGCATGGAGAACGGCACCCGGGCACTCTGGAAGGGCATGGAGAACGGCACCCGGGCACTCTGGAAGGGCATGGAGAACGGCACCCGGGCACTCTGGAAGGGCATGGAGAACGGCACCCGGGCACTCTGGAAGGGCATGGAGAACGGCACCCGGGCACTCTGGAAGGGCATGGAGAACGGCACCCGGGCACTCTGGAAGGGCATGGAGAGCGGGCACCCGGGCACTCTAGAAGGGCGTGGAGAGTGGGCACCCGGGCACTCTGGAAGGGCGTGGAGAGCGGGCACCCGGGCACTCTGGGAGGGCATGGAGAACGGCACCCGGGCACTCTGGGAGGGCATGGAGAACGGCACCCGGGCACTCTGGAAGGGCATGGAGACCGGCACCCCGGCACTCTGTTAGGGCATGGAGACCGGCACCCCGGCACTCTGTTAGGGCATGGAGACCGGCACCCCGGCACTCTGTTAGGGCATGGAGACCGGCACCCCGGCACTCTGTTAGGGCATGGAGACCGGCACCCCGGCACTCTGTTAGGGCATGGAGACCGGCACCCCGGCACTCTGTTAGGGCATGGAGACCGGCAACCCGGCACTCTGTTAGGGCATGGAGACCGGCAACCCGGCACTCTGTTAGGGCATGGAGACCGGCAACCCGGCACTCTGTTAGGGCATGGAGACCGGCACCCCGGCACTCTGTTAGGGCATGGAGACCGGCACCCCGGCACTCTGGAAGGGCATGGAGAACGGCACCCGGGCACTCTGGAAGGGCATGGAGAACGGCACCCGGGCACTCTGGAAGGGCATGGAGAACGGCACCCGGGCACTCTGGAAGGGCATGGAGAGCGGGCACCCGGGCACTCTGGAAGGGCATGGAGAGCGGGCACCCGGGCACTCTGGAAGGGCATGGAGAGCGGGCACCCGGGCACTCTGGAAGGGCATGGAGAGCGGGCACCCGGGCACTCTGGGAGGGCATGGAGAACGGCATCCGGGCACTCTGGGAGGGCATGGAGAACGGCACCCGGGCACTCTGGGAGGGCATGGAGAACGGCACCCGGGCACTCTGGGAGGGCATGGAGAACGGCACCCCGGCACTCTGTTAGGGCATGGAGACCGGCACCCCGGCACTCTGTTAGGGCATGGAGACCGGCACCCGGCACTCTGTTAGGGCATGGAGACCGGCACCCCGGCACTCTGTTAGGGCATGGAGACCGGCACCCCGGCACTCTGTTAGGGCATGGAGACTGGCACCCCGGCACTCTGTTAGGGCATGGAGACCGGCACCCCGGCACTCTGTTAGGGCATGGAGAACGGCACCCCGGCACTCTGTTAGGGCATGGAGAACGGCACCCCGGCACTCTGTTAGGGCATGGAGAACGGCACCCCGGCACTCTGTTAGGGCATGGAGACCGGCACTCTGTTAGGGCATGGAGATCGGCACCCCGGCACTCTGTTAGGGCATGGAGACCGGCACCCCGGCACTCTGTTAGGGCATGGAGAACGGCACCCCGGCACACTGTTAGGGCATGGAGACCGGCACCCCGGCACTCTGTTAGGGCATGGAGACCAGCACCCCGGCACTCGGGAATGGCATGGAGAATGGCACCCGGCACTCTGGAAAGGCATGGAGAACGGGCACCCGGGCACTCTGAAAGGGCATGGAGAACGGGCACCCGGGCACTCTGTTAGGGTATGGAGAACGGCACCCGGGCACTCTGTTAGGGCATGGAGAACGGCACCCGGGCACTCTGTTAGGGCATGGAGAACGGCACCCGGGCACTCTGTTAGGGCATGGAGACCGGCACCCGGGCACTCTGTTAGGGCATGGAGAACAGCACCCGGGCACTCTGGAAGGGCATGGAGAACAGCACCCGGGCACTCTGGAAGGGCATGGAGAACAGCACCCGGGCACTCTGGAAGGGCATGGAGAGCGGGCACCCGGGCACTCTGGAAGGGCATGGAGAGCGGGCACCCGGGCACTCTGGAAGGGCATGGAGAGCGGGCACCCGGGCACTCTGGAAGGGCATGGAGAGCGGGCACCCGGGCACTCTGGAAGGGCATGGAGAGCGGGCACCCGGGCACTCTGGAAGGGCATGGAGAGCGGGCACCCGGGCACTCTGGAAGGGCATGGAGAGCGGGCACCCGGGCACTCTGGAAGGGCATGGAGAGCGGGCACCCGTGCACTCTGGAAGGGCATAGAGACGGGCACCCGGGCACTCTGGAAGGGCATACAGACGGGCACCCAGGCACTCTGGAAGGGCATGGAGACGGGCACTCCTGATAGGCTGGACATGGGCAACCCTGATGGGATTACTCTATACAAAAAGAAGGTTTTGCTTGTAGTTCTACTATAAGTGGCTTTTTTCTTCACTTCCTTTTATCAGGAGAGCTCTATTTGCTTTAACCTTAAACAATAACAAAGGGAAACAAATACAATCCCATTTTAAGTGGGCTCCAGCAACAATTGACCCACACCCGCCATGTGACCACCCAAGCTCCCCATGCAATGTCAATCAACCGCAAATAGACGAGAGAGGAAGGAGCTCCGAGAACTTTCACCAATGCAAAGCTGCCCCCAAGCTGTAGCGCATTTTAGCAGCAGGCTTCCTTTACCCTGACACCTAGAGAGGAAGGCACAATAAACCACACACAAGTAATCCCAAAAGTAAGGATAACCAAAAGGCACCACCGTTCCCCCCTTACCTGGGCCTGGCAAGTGCATGAGATGAGGCACCTGCTTCTGCTGTAGCAGTCAACATTTTCTGCTTTCTCCATGTTGCACAGTGCAGCAGAATTCTGAGAATGCGGAGTGGCCAGGACCCACAGCTGACATGTGGCAAGCCTCCACCACTGCAGCGGCTTCCCTGCACTGCAGGAACCACCTTGCAAGTCCTGGGCTGCATGACAAGCCCATATAACTCCAAAAGGCATCAGGCACACAGGCAGAGACAACCCTGCTGGCCACTGTTTCCCTGGGCTGGAGGAGGAAAAAGGCACTGCAACACCCCCATCATCCGACAGGAGAGAGGGTGCAGGGATGGTCAGAAGGCCCTCTGGAAAGGCTTGGAGACACGCAACCGAGGCCCTCTGGAAGGGCTTGGAGACACGCAACCGGGGCCCTCTGGAAGGGCATGGAGAACGGCACCCGGGCACTCTGTTAGGGCATGGAGAACGGCACCCGGGCACTCTGGAAGGGCATGGAGAACGGCACCCCGGCACTCTGTTAGGGCATGGAGACCGGCACTCTGTTAGGGCATGGAGATCGGCACCCCGGCACTCTGTTAGGGCATGGAGACCGGCACCCCGGCACACTGTTAGGGCATGGAGACCGGCACCCCGGCACACTGTTAGGGCATGGAGACCGGCACCCCGGCACACTGTTAGGGCATGGAGACCGGCACCCCGGCACTCTGTTAGGGCATGGAGACCGGCACTCTGTTAGGGCATGGAGATCGGCACCCCGGCACTCTGTTAGGGCATGGAGACCGGCACCCTGTTAGGGCATGGAGACCGGCACCCAGGCACTCTGTTAGGGCATGGAGAACGGCACCCCGGCACTCTGTTAGGGCATGGAGACCGGCACTCTGTTAGGGCATGGAGATCGGCACCCCGGCACTCTGTTAGGGCATGGAGACCGGCACCCCGGCACTCTGTTAGGGCATGGAGAACGGTACCCCGGCACTCTGTTAGGGCATGGAGAACGGCACCCCGGCACTCTGTTAGGGCATGGAGCCCGGCACACTGTTAGGGCATGGAGACCGGCACCCCGGCACTCTAATAGGGCATGGAGAACGGCACCCCGGCACTCTGGAAGGGCATGGAGAACGGCACCCGGGCACTCTGGAAGGGCATGGAGAACGGCACCCGGGCACCCTGGGAGGGCATGGAGAACGGCACCCGGGCACTCTGGAAGGGCATGGAGACCGGCAACCCGGCACTCTGTTAGGGCATGGAGACCGGCACCCCGGCACTCTGTTAGGGCATGGAGACCGGCACCCCGGCACACTGTTAGGGCATGGAGACCGGCACCCCGGCACACTGTTAGGGCATGGAGACCGGCACCCCGGCACACTGTTAGGGCATGGAGACCGGCACCCCGGCACTCTGTTAGGGCATGGAGACCGGCACCCCGGCACTCTGTTAGGGCATGGAGACCGGCACTCTGTTAGGGCATGGAGATCGGCACCCCGGCACTCTGTTAGGGCATGGAGACCGGCACCCCGGCACTCTGTTAGGGCATGGAGACCGGCACCCAGGCACTCTGTTAGGGCATGGAGAACGGCACTCTGTTAGGGCATGGAGATCGGCACCCCGGCACTCTGTTAGGGCATGGAGACCGGCACCCCGGCACACTGTTAGGGCATGGAGACCGGCACCCAGGCACTCTGTTAGGGCATGGAGAACGGCACCCCGGCACTCTGTTAAGGCATGGAGACCGGCACTCTGTTAGGGCATGGAGACCGGCACTCTGTTAGGGCATGGAGATCGGCACCCCGGCACTCTGTTAGGGCATGGAGACCGGCACCCCGGCACTCTGGAAGGGCATGGAGAACGGCACCCGGGCACTCTGGAAGGGCATGGAGAACGGCACCCGGGCACTCTGGAAGGGCATGGAGAACGGCACCCGGGCACTCTGGAAGGGCACGGAGAACGGCACCCGGGCACTCTGGAAGGGCACGGAGAACGGCACCCGGGCACTCTGGAAGGGCACGGAGAACGGCACCCGGGCACTCTGGAAGGGCACGGAGAACGGGCACCCGGGCACTCTGGAAGGGCACGGAGAACGGCACCCCGGCACTCTGGAAGGGCACGGAGAACGGCACCCCGGCACTCTGTTAGGGCACGGAGAACGGCACCCCGGCACTCTGTTAGGGCACGGAGAACGGCACCCGGCACTCTGTTAGGGCACGGAGAACGGCACCCGGCACTCTGGAAAGGCACGGAGAACGGGCACCCGGGCACTCTGGAAGGGCATGGAGAACGGGCACCCCGGCACTCTGGAAGGGCATGGAGAACGGGCACCCCGGCACTCTGTTAGGGCATGGAGACCGGCACCCCGGCACTCTGTTAGGGCATGGAGACCGGCACCCCGGCACTCTGTTAGGGCATGGAGACCGGCACCCCGGCACTCTGTTAGGGCATGGAGACCGGCACCCCGGCACTCTGTTAGGGCATGGAGAACGGCACCCCGGCACTCTGTTAGGGCATGGAGAACGGCACCCCGGCACTCTGTTAGGGCATGGAGAACGGCACCCCGGCACTCTGTTAGGGCATGGAGAACGGCACCCCGGCACTCTGTTAGGGCATGGAGACCGGCACCCCGGCACTCTGTTAGGGCATGGAGACCGGCACCCGGGCACTCTGGAAGGGCATGGAGAACGGGCACCCCGGCACTCTGGAAGGGCATGGAGAACGGGCACCCCGGCACTCTGTTAGGGCATGGAGACCGGCACCCCGGCACTCTGTTAGGGCATGGAGACCGGCACCCCGGCACTCTGTTAGGGCATGGAGACCGGCACCCCGGCACTCTGTTAGGGCATGGAGACCGGCACCCCGGCACTCTGTTAGGGCATGGAGACCGGCACCCCGACACTCTGTTAGGGCATGGAGACCGGCACCCCGGCACTCTGTTAGGGCATGGAGACCGGCACCCCGGCACTCTGTTAGGGCATGGAGACCGGCACCCCGGCACTCTGTTAGGGCATGGAGACCGGCACCCCGGCACTCTGTTAGGGCATGGAGAACGGCACCCCGGCACTCTGTTAGGGCATGGAGAACGGCACCCGGGCACTCTGTTAGGGCATGGAGAACGGCACCCCGGCACTCTGTTAGGGCATGGAGAACGGCACCCCGGCACTCTGTTAGGGCATGGAGAACGGCACCCCGGCACTCTGTTAGGGCATGGAGACCGGCACCCGGGCACTCTGGAAGGGCATGGAGAACGGCACCCGGGCACTCTGGAAGGGCATGGAGAACGGCACCCGGGCACTCTGGAAGGGCATGGAGAACGGCACCCGGGCACTCTGGAAGGGCATGGAGAACGGCACCCGGGCACTCTGGAAGGGCATGGAGAACGGCACCCGGGCACTCTGGAAGGGCACGGAGAACGGCACCCGGGCACTCTGGAAGGGCACGGAGAACGGCACCCGGGCACTCTGGAAGGGCATGGAGAACGGCACCCGGGCACTCTGGAAGGGCACGGAGAACGGCACCCGGGCACTCTGGAAGGGCACGGAGAACGGCACCCGGGCACTCTGAAAGGGCACGGAGAACGGCACCCGGGCACTCTGAAAGGGCACGGAGAACGGCACCCGGGCACTCTGAAAGGGCACGGAGAACGGCACCCGGGCACTCTGAAAGGGCACGGAGAACGGCACCCGGGCACTCTGAAAGGGCACGGAGAACGGCACCCGGGCACTCTGAAAGGGCACGGAGAACGGCACCCGGGCACTCTGAAAGGGCACGGAGAACGGCACCCGGGCACTCTGTTAGGGCATGGAGACCGGCACCCCGGCACACTGTTAGGGCATGGAGACCGGCACCCAGGCACTCTGTTAGGGCATGGAGAACGGCACCCCGGCACTCTGTTAAGGCATGGAGACCGGCACTCTGTTAGGGCATGGAGACCGGCACTCTGTTAGGGCATGGAGATCGGCACCCCGGCACTCTGTTAGGGCATGGAGACCAGCACCCCGGCACTCTGGAAGGGCATGGAGAACGGCACCCGGGCACTCTGGAAGGGCATGGAGAACGGCACCCGGGCACTCTGGAAGGGCATGGAGAACGGCACCCGGGCACTCTGGAAGGGCACGGAGAACGGCACCCGGGCACTCTGGAAGGGCACGGAGAACGGCACCCGGGCACTCTGGAAGGGCACGGAGAACGGCACCCGGGCACTCTGGAAGGGCACGGAGAACGGGCACCCGGGCACTCTGGAAGGGCACGGAGAACGGCACCCCGGCACTCTGGAAGGGCACGGAGAACGGCACCCCGGCACTCTGTTAGGGCACGGAGAACGGCACCCCGGCACTCTGTTAGGGCACGGAGAACGGCACCCGGCACTCTGTTAGGGCACGGAGAACGGCACCCGGCACTCTGGAAAGGCACGGAGAACGGGCACCCGGGCACTCTGGAAGGGCACGGAGAACGGCACCCGGGCACTCTGGAAGGGCACGGAGAACGGGCACCCGGGCACTCTGGAAGGGCACGGAGAACGGCACCCCGGCACTCTGGAAGGGCACGGAGAACGGCACCCCGGCACTCTGTTAGGGCACGGAGAACGGCACCCCGGCACTCTGTTAGGGCACGGAGAACGGCACCCGGCACTCTGTTAGGGCACGGAGAACGGCACCCGGCACTCTGGAAAGGCACGGAGAACGGGCACCCGGGCACTCTGGAAGGGCATGGAGAACGGGCACCCCGGCACTCTGGAAGGGCATGGAGAACGGGCACCCCGGCACTCTGTTAGGGCATGGAGACCGGCACCCCGGCACTCTGTTAGGGCATGGAGACCGGCACCCGGGCACTCTGGAAGGGCATGGAGACCGGCACCCGGGCACTCTGGAAGGGCATGGAGAACGGGCACCCCGGCACTCTGTTAGGGCATGGAGACCGGCACCCCGGCACTCTGTTAGGGCATGGAGACCGGCACCCCGGCACTCTGTTAGGGCATGGAGACCGGCACCCCGGCACTCTGTTAGGGCATGGAGACCGGCACCCCGGCACTCTGTTAGGGCATGGAGACCGGCACCCCGGCACTCTGTTAGGGCATGGAGACCGGCACCCCGACACTCTGTTAGGGCATGGAGACCGGCACCCCGGCACTCTGTTAGGGCATGGAGACCGGCACCCCGGCACTCTGTTAGGGCATGGAGACCGGCACCCCGGCACTCTGTTAGGGCATGGAGACCGGCACCCCGGCACTCTGTTAGGGCATGGAGAACGGCACCCCGGCACTCTGTTAGGGCATGGAGAACGGCACCCGGGCACTCTGTTAGGGCATGGAGAACGGCACCCCGGCACTCTGTTAGGGCATGGAGAACGGCACCCCGGCACTCTGTTAGGGCATGGAGAACGGCACCCCGGCACTCTGTTAGGGCATGGAGACCGGCACCCGGGCACTCTGGAAGGGCATGGAGAACGGCACCCGGGCACTCTGGAAGGGCATGGAGAACGGCACCCGGGCACTCTGGAAGGGCATGGAGAACGGCACCCGGGCACTCTGGAAGGGCATGGAGAACGGCACCCGGGCACTCTGGAAGGGCATGGAGAACGGCACCCGGGCACTCTGGAAGGGCACGGAGAACGGCACCCGGGCACTCTGGAAGGGCATGGAGAACGGCACCCGGGCACTCTGGAAGGGCATGGAGAACGGCACCCGGGCACTCTGGAAGGGCACGGAGAACGGCACCCGGGCACTCTGAAAGGGCACGGAGAACGGCACCCGGGCACTCTGAAAGGGCACGGAGAACGGCACCCGGGCACTCTGAAAGGGCACGGAGAACGGCACCCGGGCACTCTGAAAGGGCACGGAGAACGGCACCCGGGCACTCTGAAAGGGCACGGAGAACGGCACCCGGGCACTCTGAAAGGGCACGGAGAACGGCACCCGGGCACTCTGAAAGGGCACGGAGAACGGCACCCGGGCACTCTGTTAGGGCATGGAGAACAGCACCCGGGCACTCTGGAAGGACAAGGAGAACGGCACCCGGGAACTCTGGAAGGGCAAGGAGAACGGCACCCGGGCACTCTGGAAGGGCACGGAGAACGGCACCCGGGCACTCTGGAAGGGCACGGAGAACGGCACCCGGGCACTCTGGAAGGGCACGGAGAACGGCACCCGGGAACTCTGGAAGGGCACGGAGAACGGCACCCGGGAACTCTGGAAGGGCACGGAGAACGGCACCCGGGAACTCTGGAAGGGCACGGAGAACGGCACCCGGGAACTCTGGAAGGGCACGGAGAACGGCACCCGGGCACTCTGGAAGGGCATGGAGAACGGCACCCGGGCACTCTGAAAGGGCACGGAGAACGGCACCCGGGCACTCTGAAAGGGCACGGAGAACGGCACCCGGGCACTCTGAAAGGGCACGGAGAACGGCACCCGGGCACTCTGGAAGGGCACGGAGAACGGCACCCGGGCACTCTGAAAGGGCACGGAGAACGGCACCCGGGCACTCTGAAAGGGCACGGAGAACGGCACCCGGGCACTCTGAAAGGGCACGGAGAACGGCACCCGGGCACTCTGAAAGGGCACGGAGAACGGCACCCGGGCACTCTGAAAGGGCACGGAGAACGGCACCCGGGCACTCTGAAAGGGCACGGAGAACGGCACCCGGGCACTCTGTTAGGGCATGGAGAACGGCACCCGGGCACTCTGGAAGGACAAGGAGAACGGCACCCGGGAACTCTGGAAGGGCAAGGAGAACGGCACCCGGGCACTCTGGAAGGGCACGGAGAACGGCACCCGGGCACTCTGGAAGGGCACGGAGAACGGCACCCGGGCACTCTGGAAGGGCATGGAGAACGGCACCCGGGCACTCTGGAAGGGCACGGAGAACGGCACCCGGGCACTCTGGAAGGGCACGGAGAACGGCACCCGGGAACTCTGGAAGGGCACGGAGAACGGCACCCGGGAACTCTGGAAGGGCACGGAGAACGGCACCCGGGCACTCGGGAAGGGCATGGAGAACGGCACCCGGGCACTCGGGAAGGGCATGGAGAACGGCACCCGGGCACTCTGGAAGGGCATGGAGAACGGCACCCGGGCACTCGGGAAGGGCACGGAGAACGGCACCCGGGCACTCGGGAAGGGCACAGAGAACGGCACCCGGGCACTCTGGAAGGGCACGGAGAACGGCACCCGGGCACTCTGGAAGGGCACGGAGAACGGGCACCCGGGCACTCTGGAAGGGCATGGAGAGCGGGCACCCGGGCACTCTGGAAGGGCATGGAGAGCGGGCACCCGTGCACTCTGGGAGGGCATAGAGACGGGCACCCTGGGAGGGCATGGAGAACGGCACCCGGGCACTCTGGAAGGGCATGGAGACCGGCAACCCGGCACTCTGTTAGGGCATGGAGACCGGCACCCCGGCACTCTGTTAGGGCATGGAGACCGGCACCCCGGCACACTGTTAGGGCATGGAGACCGGCACCCCGGCACACTGTTAGGGCATGGAGACCGGCACCCCGGCACACTGTTAGGGCATGGAGACCGGCACCCGGCACTCTGTTAGGGCATGGAGACCGGCACCCCGGCACTCTGTTAGGGCATGGAGACCGGCACTCTGTTAGGGCATGGAGATCGGCACCCCGGCACTCTGTTAGGGCATGGAGACCGGCACCCCGGCACTCTGTTAGGGCATGGAGACCGGCACCCAGGCACTCTGTTAGGGCATGGAGACCGGCACTCTGTTAGGGCATGGAGATCGGCACCCCGGCACTCTGTTAGGGCATGGAGACCGGCACCCCGGCACTCTGGAAGGGCATGGAGAACGGCACCCGGGCACTCTGGAAGGGCATGGAGAACGGCACCCGGGCACTCTGGAAGGGCATGGAGAACGGCACCCGGGCACTCTGGAAGGGCACGGAGAACGGCACCCGGGCACTCTGGAAGGGCACGGAGAACGGCACCCGGGCACTCTGGAAGGGCACGGAGAACGGCACCCGGGCACTCTGGAAGGGCACGGAGAACGGGCACCCGGGCACTCTGGAAGGGCACGGAGAACGGCACCCTGGCACTCTGGAAGGGCACGGAGAACGGCACCCCGGCACTCTGGAAGGGCACGGAGAACGGCACCCCGGCACTCTGTTAGGGCACGGAGAACGGCACCCCGGCACTCTGTTAGGGCACGGAGAACGGCACCCGGGCACTCTGGAAGGGCACGGAGAACGGCACCCGGGCACTCTGGAAGGGCACGGAGAACGGGCACCCGGGCACTCTGGAAGGGCACGGAGAACGGCACCCTGGCACTCTGGAAGGGCACGGAGAACGGCACCCCGGCACTCTGGAAGGGCACGGAGAACGGCACCCCGGCACTCTGTTAGGGCACGGAGAACGGCACCCCGGCACTCTGGAAAGGCACGGAGAACGGGCACCCGGCACTCTGGAAAGGCACGGAGAACGGGCACCCCGGCACTCTGGAAGGGCATGGAGAACGGGCACCCCGGCACTCTGGAAGGGCATGGAGAACGGGCACCCCGGCACTCTGTTAGGGCATGGAGACCGGCACCCCGGCACTCTGTTAGGGCATGGAGACCGGCACCCCGGCACTCTGTTAGGGCATGGAGACCGGCACCCCGGCACTCTGTTAGGGCATGGAGACCGGCACCCCGGCACTCTGTTAGGGCATGGAGACCGGCACCCCGACACTCTGTTAGGGCATGGAGACCGGCACCCCGGCACTCTGTTAGGGCATGGAGACCGGCACCCCGGCACTCTGTTAGGGCATGGAGAACGGCACCCGGGCACTCTGGAAGGGCACGGAGAACGGCACCCGGGCACTCTGGAAGGGCACGGAGAACGGCACCCGGGCACTCTGGAAGGGCATGGAGAACGGCACCCGGGCACTCTGGAAGGGCATGGAGAACGGCACCCGGGCACTCTGGAAGGGCACGGAGAACGGCACCCGGGCACTCTGAAAGGGCACGGAGAACGGCACCCGGGCACTCTGAAAGGGCACGGAGAACGGCACCCGGGCACTCTGAAAGGGCACGGAGAACGGCACCCGGGCACTCTGAAAGGGCACGGAGAACGGCACCCGGGCACTCTGAAAGGGCACGGAGAACGGCACCCGGGCACTCTGAAAGGGCACGGAGAACGGCACCCGGGCACTCTGTTAGGGCATGGAGAACGGCACCCGGGCACTCTGGAAGGACAAGGAGAACGGCACCCGGGCACTCTGGAAGGGCATGGAGAACGGCACCCGGGCACTCTGTTAGGGCATGGAGAACGGCACCCGGGCACTCTGGAAGGACAAGGAGAACGGCACCCGGGAACTCTGGAAGGGCAAGGAGAACGGCACCCGGGCACTCTGGAAGGGCACGGAGAACGGCACCCGGGAACTCTGGAAGGGCACGGAGAACGGCACCCGGGCACTCTGGAAGGGCACGGAGAACGGCACCCTGGCACTCTGAAAGGGCACGGAGAACGGCACCCGGGCACTCTGAAAGGGCACGGAGAACGGCACCCGGGCACTCTGAAAGGGCACGGAGAACGGCACCCGGGCACTCTGAAAGGGCACGGAGAACGGCACCCGGGCACTCTGAAAGGGCACGGAGAACGGCACCCGGGCACTCTGAAAGGGCACGGAGAACGGCACCCGGGCACTCTGAAAGGGCACGGAGAACGGCACCCGGGCACTCTGAAAGGGCACGGAGAACGGCACCCGGGCACTCTGAAAGGGCACGGAGAACGGCACCCGGGCACTCTGAAAGGGCACGGAGAACGGCACCTGGGCACTCTGGAAGGGCATGGAGAACGGCACCCGGGCACTCTGGAAGGGCATGGAGAACGGCACCCGGCACTCTGGAAAGGCATGGAGAACGGGCACCCGGGCACTCTGGAACGGCATGGAGACCGGCACCCGTGCACTCTGGAAGGGCATAGAGACAGGCACCCGGGCACTCTGGAAGGGCATAGAGACGGGCACCCAGGCACTCTGGAAGGGCATAGAGACGGGCACTCCTGATAGGCTGGACATGGGCAACCCTGATGGGATTACTCTGTACAAAAAGAAGGTTTTGCTTGTAGTTCTACTATAAGTGGCTTTTTTCTTCACTTCCTTTTATCAGGAGAGCTCTATTTGCTTTAACCTTAAACAATAACAAAGGGAAACAAATACAATCCCATTTTAAGTGGGCTCCAGCAACAATTGACCCACACCCTCATGTGACCACCCAAGCTCCCCATGCAATGTCAATCAACCGCAAATAGACGAAAGAGGAAGGAGCTCCGAGAACTTTCATCAATGCAAAGCTGCCCCCAAGCTGTAGCGCATTTTAGCAGCAGGCTTCCTTTACCCTGACACCTAGAGAGGAAGGCACAATAAACCACACACAAGTAATCCCAAAAGTAAGGATAACCAAAAGGCACCACCGTTCCCCCCTTACCTGGGCCTGGCAAGTGCATGAGATGAGGCACCTGCTTCTGCTGTAGCAGTCAACATTTTCTGCTTTCTCCATGTTGCACAGTGCAGCAGAATTCTGAGAATGCGGAGTGGCCAGGACCCACATCTGACATGTGGCAAGCCTCCACCACTGCAGCGGCTTCCCTGCACTGCAGGAACCACCTTGCAAGTCCTGGGCTGCATGACAAGCCCATATAACTCCAAAAGGCATCAGGCACACAGGCAGAGACAACCCTGCTGGCCACTGTTTCCCTGGGCTGGAGGAGGAAAAAAAGGCACTGCAACACCCCCATCATCCGACAGGAGAGAGGGTGCAGGGATGGTCAGAAGGCCCTCTGGAAAGGCTTGGAGACACGCAACCGAGGCCCTCTGGAAGGGCTTGGAGACACGCAACCGGGGCCCTCTGGAAGGGCATGGAGAACGGCAGCCGGGCGCTCTGTTAGGGCATGGAGAACGGCACCCGGGCACTCTGTTAGGGCATGGAGACCGGCACCCGGGCACTCTGGAAGGGCATGGAGAACGGCACCCGGGCACTCTGGAAGGGCATGGAGAACGGCACCCGGGCACTCTGGAAGGGCATGGAGAACGGCACCCGGGCACTCTGGAAGGGCATGGAGAACGGCACCCGGGCACTCTGGAAGGGCATGGAGAACGGCACCCGGGCACTCTGGAAGGGCATGGAGAACGGCACCCGGGCACTCTGGAAGGGCATGGAGAACGGCACCCGGGCACTCTGGAAGGGCATGGAGAACGGCACCCGGGCACTCTGGAAGGGCATGGAGAGCGGGCACCCGGGCACTCTGGAAGGGCATGGAGAGCGGGCACTCTGGGAGGGCATGGAGAACGGCACCCGGGCACTCTGGGAGGGCATGGAGAACGGCACCCGGGCACTCTGGAAGGGCATGGAGACCGGCACCCCGGCACTCTGTTAGGGCATGGAGACCGGCACCCCGGCACTCTGTTAGGGCATGGAGACCGGCACCCCGGCACTCTGTTAGGGCATGGATACCGGCACCCCGGCACTCTGTTAGGGCATGGAGACCAGCACCCGGCACTCTGTTAGGGCATGGAGACCGGCAACCCGGCACTCTGTTAGGGCATGGAGACCGGCAACCCGGCACTCTGTTAGGGCATGGAGACCGGCAACCCGGCACTCTGTTAGGGCATGGAGACCGGCACCCCAGCACTCTGTTAGGGCATGGAGACCGGCACCCCGGCACACTGTTAGGGCATGGAGACCGGCACCCCGGCACTCTGTTAGGGCATGGAGACAGGCACCGGGCACTCTGTTAGGGCATGGAGAGCGGGCACCCGTGCACTCTGTTAGGGCATGGAGAGCGGGCACCCGTGCACTCTGGGAGGGCATAGAGACGGGCACCCGGGCACTCTGGGAGGGCATGGAGAACGGCACCCGGGCACTCTGGGAGGGCATGGAGAACGGCACCCGGGCACTCTGGGAGGGCATGGAGAACGGCACCCGGGCACTCTGGGAGGGCATGGAGAACGGCACCCGGGCACTCTGGGAGGGCATGGAGAACGGCACCCCGGCACTCTGGGAGGGCATGGAGACCGGCACCCCGGCACTCTGTTAGGGCATGGAGACCGGCACCCCGGCACTCTGTTAGGGCATGGAGACCGGCACCCCGGCACTCTGTTAGGGCATGGAGACCGGCACCCGGCACTCTGTTAGGGCATGGAGACCGGCACCCCGGCACTCTGTTAGGGCATGGAGACCGGCACCCCGGCACTCTGTTAGGGCATGGAGACTGGCACCCCGGCACACTGTTAGGGCATGGAGACCCGCACCCCGGCACTCTGTTAGGGCATGGAGACCGGCACCCCGGAACTCTGTTAGGGCATGGAGAACGGCACCCCGGCACTCTGTTAGGGCATGGAGAACGGCACCCCGGCACTCTGTTAGGGCATGGAGACCGGCACTCTGTTAGGGCATGGAGATCGGCACCCCGGCACTCTGTTAGGGCATGGAGACCGGCACCCCGGCACACTGTTAGGGCATGGAGACCGGCACCCCGGCACACTGTTAGGGCATGGAGACCGGCACCCCGGCACTCTGTTAGGGCATGGAGACCGGCACCCCGGCACTCTGTTAGGGCATGGAGATCGGCACCCCGGCACTCTGTTAGGGCATGGAGACCGGCACCCCGGCACTCTGTTAGGGCATGGAGACCGGCACCCCGGCACTCTGTTAGGGCATGGAGACCGGCACCCAGGCACTCTGTTAGGGCATGGAGACCGGCACCCAGGCACTCTGTTAGGGCATGGAGAACGGCACTCTGTTAGGGCATGGAGATCGGCACCCCGGCACTCTGTTAGGGCATGGAGACCGGCACCCTGTTAGGGCATGGAGACCGGCACCCAGGCACTCTGTTAGGGCATGGAGAACGGCACCCCGGCACTCTGTTAGGGCATGGAGACCGGCACTCTGTTAGGGCATGGAGATCGGCACCCCGGCACTCTGTTAGGGCATGGAGACCGGCACCCCGGCACTCTGTTAGGGCATGGAGAACGGCACCCCGGCACTCTGTTAGGGCATGGAGAACGGCACCCCGGCACTCTGTTAGGGCATGGAGACCGGCCCCCCGGCACTCTAATAGGGCATGGAGAACGGCACCCCGGCACTCTGGAAGGGCATGGAGAACGGCACCCGGGCACTCTGGAAG
Source organism: Pelophylax lessonae (assembly GCF_965119305.1). Taxonomy (NCBI): domain Eukaryota; kingdom Metazoa; phylum Chordata; class Amphibia; order Anura; family Ranidae; genus Pelophylax; species Pelophylax lessonae. The sequence goes on along the minus strand of NC_138776.1, from coordinate 189,880,416 downwards.
GGCATGGAGAACGGCACCCGGGCACTCTGGAAGGGCATGGAGAACGGCATCCGGGCACTCTGGAAGGGCATGGAGAACGGCACCCGGGCACTCGGGAAGGGCATGGAGAACGGCACCCGGGCACTCGGGAAGGGCATGGAGAACGGCACCCGGGCACTCGGGAAGGGCACGGAGAACGGCACCCGGGCACTCGGGAAGGGCACAGAGAACGGCACCCGGGCACTCTGGAAGGGCACGGAGAACGGCACCCGGGCACTCTGGAAGGGCACGGAGAACGGGCACCCGGGCACTCTGGAAGGGCATGGAGAGCGGGCACCCGGGCACTCTGGAAGGGCATGGAGAGCGGGCACCCGTGCACTCTGGGAGGGCATAGAGACGGGCACCCTGGGAGGGCATGGAGAACGGCACCCGGGCACTCTGGAAGGGCATGGAGACCGGCAACCCGGCACTCTGTTAGGGCATGGAGACCGGCACCCCGGCACTCTGTTAGGGCATGGAGACCGGCACCCCGGCACTCTGTTAGGGCATGGAGACCGGCACCCGGGCACACTGTTAGGGCATGGAGACCGGCACCCCGGCACTCTGTTAGGGCATGGTGACCGGCACCCCGGCACTCTGTTAGGGCATGGAGACCGGCACCCCGGCACTCTGTTAGGGCATGGAGACCGGCACCCCGGCACTCTGTTAGGGCATGGAGACCGGCACCCAGGCACTCTGTTAGGGCATGGAGAACGGCACTCTGTTAGGGCATGGAGATCGGCACCCCGGCACTCTGTTAGGGCATGGAGACCGGCACCCCGGCACACTGTTAGGGCATGGAGACCGGCACCCAGGCACTCTGTTAGGGCATGGAGAACGGCACCCCGGCACTCTGTTAGGGCATGGAGAACGGCACCCCGGCACTCTGTTAGGGCATGGAGAACGGCACCCGGGCACTCGGGAATGGCATGGAGAGCGGGCACCCGGGCACTCTGGGAGGGCATAGAGACGGGCACCCGGGCACTCTGGGAGGGCATGGAGGACAGCACCCGGGCACTCTGGAAGGGCATGGAGAACGGCACCCGGGCACTCTGGAAGGGCATGGAGAACGGCACCCGGGCACTCTGGAAGGGCATGGAGAGCGGGCACCCGGGCACTCTGGAAGGGCATGGAGAGCGGGCACCCGGGCACTCTGGAAGGGCATAGAGACGGGCACCCGGGCACTCTGGGAGGGCATGGAGGACGGCACCCGGGCACTCTGGAAGGGCATGGAGAACGGCACCCCAGCACTCTGTTAGGGCATGGAGACCGGCAACCCGGCACTCTGTTAGGGCATGGAGACCGGCACCCCGGCACTCTGTTAGGGCATGGAGACCGGCACCCCGGCACTCTGTTAGAGCATGGAGACTGGCACCCCGGCACTCTGTTAGAGCATGGAGACCGGCACCCCGGCACACTGTTAGGGCATGGAGAACGGCACCCCGGCACACTGTTAGGGCATGGAGAACGGCACCCCGGCACACTGTTAGGGCATGGAGAACGGCACCCCGGCACTCTGTTAGGGCATGGAGAACGGCACCCGGGCACTCGGGAATGGCATGGAGAACGGCACCCGGGCACTCGGGAATGGCATGGAGAACGGCACCCGGGCACTCGGGAATGGCATGGAGAACGGCACCCGGGCACTCGGGAATGGCATGGAGAACGGCACCCGGGCACTCTGGAAGGGCATGGAGAACGGGCACCCGGGCACTCTGAAAGGGCATGGAGAACGGCACCCGGGCACTCTGGAAGGGCATGGAGAACGGCACCCGGGCACTCTGGAAGGGCATGGAGAACGGCACCCGGGCACTCTGGAAGGGCATGGAGAACGGCACCCGGGCACTCGGGAAGGGCACGGAGAACGGCACCCGGGCACTCGGGAAGGGCACGGAGAACGGCACCCGGGCACTCTGGAAGGGCACGGAGAACGGCACCCCGGCACTCTGGAAGGGCACGGAGAACGGCACCCCGGCACTCTGTTAGGGCACGGAGAACGGCACCCCGGAACTCTGTTAGGGCACGGAGAACGGCACCCGGGCACTCTGAAAGGGCACGGAGAACGGCACCCGGGCACTCTGAAAGGGCACGGAGAACGGCACCCGGGCACTCTGAAAGGGCACGGAGAACGGCACCCGGGCACTCTGGAAGGGCACGGAGAACGGCACCCCGGCACTCTGGAAGGGCACGGAGAACGGCACCCCGGCACTCTGGAAGGGCACGGAGAACGGCACCCCGGCACTCTGGAAGGGCACGGAGAACGGCACCCCGGCACTCTGGAAGGGCACGGAGAACGGCACCCCGGCACTCTGGAAGGGCACGGAGAACGGCACCCCGGCACTCTGGAAGGGCACGGAGAACGGCACCCCGGCACTCTGGAAGGGCACGGAGAACGGCACCCCGGCACTCTGGAAGGGCACGGAGAACAGCACCCCGGCACTCTGGAAGGGCACGGAGAACGGCACCCCGGCACTCTGGAAGGGCACGGAGAACGGCACCCCGGCACTCTGGAAGGGCACGGAGAACGGCACCCCGGCACTCTGGAAGGGCACGGAGAACGGCACCCCGGCACTCTGGAAGGGCACGGAGAACGGCACCCCGGCACTCTGTTAGCGCACGGAGACCGGCACCCCGGCACTCTGTTAGGGCACGGAGACCGGCACCCCGGCACTCTGTTAGGGCACGGAGACCGGCACCCGGGCACTCTGGGAGGGCACGGAGACCGGCACCCGGGCACTCTGGGAGGGCACGGAGACCGGCACCCGGGCACTCTGGGAGGGCACGGAGACCGGCACCCGGGCACTCTGGGAGGGCACGGAGACCGGCACCCGGGCACTCTGGGAGGGCATGGAGACCGGCACCCGGGCACTCTGGGAGGGCATGGAGACCGGCACCCGGGCACTCTGGGAGGGCATGGAGACCGGCACCCGGGCACTCTGGGAGGGCATGGAGACCGGCACCCCGGCACTCTGTTAGGGCATGGAGACCGGCACCCCGGCACTCTGTTAGGGCATGGAGACCGGCACCCCGGCACTCTGTTAGGGCATGGAGACCGGCACCCCGGCACTCTGTTAGGGCATGGAGACCGGCACCCCGGCACTCTGTTAGGGCATGGAGACCGGCACCCCGGCACTCTGTTAGGGCATGGAGACCGGCACCCCGGCACTCTGTTAGGGCATGGAGACCGGCACCCCGGCACTCTGTTAGGGCATGGAGACCGGCACCCCGGCACTCTGTTAGGGCATGGAGACCGGCACCCCGGCACTCTGTTAGGGCATGGAGACCGGCACCCCGGCACTCTGTTAGGGCATGGAGACCGGCACCCCGGCACTCTGTTAGGGCATGGAGACCGGCACCCCGGCACTCTGTTAGGGCATGGAGACCGGCACCCCGGCACTCTGTTAGGGCATGGAGACCGGCACCCCGGCACTCTGTTAGGGCATGGAGACCGGCACCCCGGCACTCTGTTAGGGCATGGAGACCGGCACCCCGGCACTCTGTTAGGGCATGGAGACCGGCACCCCGGCACTCTGTTAGGGCATGGAGACCAAGACCCGGGCACTCTGTTAGGGCATGGAGAACGGCACCCCGGCACTCTGTTAGGCCATGGAGACCGGCACTCTGTTAGGGCATGGAGACCGGCACCCCGGCACTCTGTTAGGGCATGGAGACCGGCACCCCGGCACTCTGTTAGGGCATGGAGACCGGCACCCCGGCACTCTGTTAGGGCATGGAGAACGGCACCCCGGCACTCGGGAAGGGCATGGAGAACGGCACCCGGGCACTCTGGAAGGGCATGGAGAACGGCACCCGGGCACTCTGGAAGGGCATGGAGAACGGCACCCGGGCACTCTGGAAGGGCATGGAGAACGGCACCCGGGCACTCTGGAAGGGCATGGAGAACGGCACCCGGGCACTCTGGAAGGGCATGGAGAACGGCACCCGGGCACTCTGGAAGGGCATGGAGAACGGCACCCGGGCACTCTGGAAGGGCGTGGAGAACGGCACCCGGGCACTCTGGAAGGGCGTGGAGAACGGCACCCGGGCACTCTGGAAGGGCATGGAGAACGGCACCCGGGCACTCTGGAAGGGCGTGGAGAACGGCACCCGGGCACTCTGGAAGGGCGTGGAGAACGGCACCCGGGCACTCTGGAATGGCATGGAGAACGGCACCTGGGCACTCTGGAATGGCATGGAGAACGGCACCCGGGCACTCTGGAAGGGCATGGAGAACAGCACCCGGGCACTCTGGAAGAGCATGGAGAACGGCACCCGGGCACTCTGGAACGGCACCCGGGCACTCGGACGGCATGGAGACTGCACCCGGGCACTCCTGATAGGCTGGACACGGGCACCCGTGATGGGCTTACTCTATACAAAAAGAAAGTTTTGCTTGTAGTTCTACTATAAACAATTTAAACAATAACAAAGGGAAACAAATACAATCCCATTTTAAGTGGGCTCCAGCAACAATTGACCCACACCTGCCATGTGACCACCCAAGCTCCCCATGCAAGGTCAATCAACCGCAAATAGACGAGAGAGTAAGGAGCCCTGAGAACTTTCACCAATGCAAAGCTGCCCCCAAGCTGTAGCGCACTTCAGCAGCAGGCTTCCTTTACCCTGACACATAGAGAGGAATTCGCAATAAACCACACACAAGTAATCCCAAAAGGATAACCAAAAGGCACCACTGTGCCCCCCTTACCTGGGCCTGGCAAGTGCATGAGATGAGGCACCTGCTTCTGCTGTAGCAGGCAACAGTTTCTGCTTTCTCCATGTTGCACAGTGCAGCAGAATTCTGAGAATGCGGAGTGGCCAGGACCCACAGCTCACATGTGGCAAGCCTGCACTGCAGGAACCACCTTGCAAGTCCTGGGCTGCATGACAAGCCCATATAACTCCAAAAGGCACCGGGCACACAGGCACAGACAACCCTGTTGGCCACTGCTCCCCTGGGCTGGAGGAGGAAAAAAAGGCACTGCAACACCCCCATCATCTGACAGGAGGGAGGGTGCAGGGATGGTCAGAAGGCCCTCTGGAAGGGCTTGGAGACACGCAACCGGGGCCCTCTGGAAGGGCTTGGAGACACGCAACCGGGGCCCTCTGGAAGGGCTTGGAGACACGCAACCGGGGCCCTCTGGAAGGGCTTGGAGACACGCAACCGGGGCCCTCTGGAAGGGCTTGGAGACACGCAACCGGGGCCCTCTGGAAGGGCTTGGAGACACGCAACCGGGGCCCTCTGGAAGGGCTTGGAGACACGCAACCGGGGCCCTCTGGAAGGGCTTGGAGACACGCAACCGGGGCCCTCTGGAAGGGCTTGGAGACACGCAACCGGGGCCCTCTGGAAGGGCTTGGAGACACCCAACCGGGGCCCTCTGGAAGGGCTTGGAGACACCCAACCGGGGCCCTCTGGAAGGGCTTGGAGACACCCAACCGGGGCCCTCTGGAAGGGCTTGGAGACACCCAACCGGGGCCCTCTGGAAGGGCTTGGAGACACCCAACCGGGGCCCTCTGGAAGGGCTTGGAGACACCCAACCGGGGCCCTCTGGAAGGGCTTGGAGACACCCAACCGGGGCCCTCTGGAAGGGCTTGGAGACACCCAACCGGGGCCCTCTGGAAGGGCTTGGAGACACCCAACCGGGGCCCTCTGGAAGGGCTTGGAGACACCCAACCGGGGCCCTCTGGAAGGGCTTGGAGACACCCAACCGGGGCCCTCTGGAAGGGCTTGGAGACACCCAACCGGGGCCCTCTGGAAGGGCTTGGAGACACCCAACCGGGGCCCTCTGGAAGGGCTTGGAGACACCCAACCGGGGCCCTCTGGAAGGGCTTGGAGACACCCAACCGGGGCCCTCTGGAAGGGCTTGGAGACACCCAACCGGGGCCCTCTGGAAGGGCTTGGAGACACCCAACCGGGGCCCTCTGGAAGGGCTTGGAGACACCCAACCTGGGCCCTCTGGAAGGGCTTGGAGACACGCAACCGGGGCCCTCTTTAAGGGCTTGGAGACACGCAACCGGGGCCCTCTTGAAGGGCTTGGAGACACGCAACCGGGGCCCTCTTGAAGGGCTTGGAGACACGCAACCGGGGCCCTCTTGAAGGGCTTGGAGACACGCAACCGGGGCCCTCTTGAAGGGCTTGGAGACACGCAACCGGGGCCCTCTTGAAGGGCTTGGAGACACGCAACCGGGGCCCTCTGGAAAGGCTTGGAGACACGCAACCGGGGCCCTCTTGAAGGGCTTGGAGACAGGCACCCGGGCCCTCTGGCGGGCTGGAGACAGGCATCCGCGCACTTCTGACGGGCTGGAGACAGGCATCCGCGCACTTCTGACGGGCTGGAGACAGGCATCCGCGCACTTCTGACGGGCTGGAGACAGGCATCCGCGCACTTCTGACGGGCTGGAGACAGGCATCCGCGCACTTCTGACGGGCTGGAGACAGGCATCCGCGCACTTCTGACGGGCTGGAGACAGGCATCCGCGCACTTCTGACGGGCTGGAGACAGGCATCCGCACACTTCTGACGGGCTGGAGACAGGCACCCGCACACTTCTGACGGGCTGGAGACAGGTACTCAGGCACTTCTGATGAGCAGAAGACAGGTGGGATCATTGGATTTAAAAAAATACCAAAGTTTGGGTTGACCCTATGAAAGAAATAGAGAGGAAATATTACAATGGGGACACTAGTTCTGGTGACCTGGCGATCCCCATGGAAAACCCTTAATCGGCAGGGATTTCTTTTCAGTTCCTGTTCGGCTATGGGACAGGAAGATGGCAAAAAAATACCTGAGGTTATAACCCCCCCCCCCCCCCACTTACTCTATACAAAAAGAAGGTTTTGCTTGTAGTTCTACTTTAAGTGACTTTTTTCTTTACTTCACTTTTTTATCAGGAGAGCTCTATTTGCTTTAACCTTAAACAATAACAAAGGGAAACAAATACAAATCCCATTTTAAGAGGGCTCCAGCAAGAATTGACCCACACCCGCCATGTGACCACCCAAGCTCCCCATGCAAGGTCAAACAACCACAAATAGAGGAGAGAGGAAGGAGCTCCGAAAACCTTCACCAATGCAGAGCAGCACCCCAGCTTTAGCGCAGTTCAGCAGCAGGCTTGCATCACCCTTTACTTCTATCTCATGATCCTCCTAGATTTTCTTGTAGCTAAAAACAACACAGGTTACATATTCTAACTACTAAATAGTATGCTTACCAATTTACCAAACTAACCCAAACAGCAAAGTCTTGCCAGAGCCCAACCATACTGATCATTCAGATGATCCGCAAAAAGATTTAGATAGCTCCAGGCTGGGCATAAATAAGAAGCGAAGGGGAATTGCTGGCATTGTATACAAACAACGCTAGAGAGGGCTTGATTACGCAACATATCATTTGCATTGCATATGAACGAAACACGGCTCTAGTAAAGCAGCCAATAACTATATGCATTGCCTATGAACTCTGCCTTGTTGGGACCACAAAGAGCATATGCGCAAGGGGAAATCATTTGCAATGCATTCTACACTGCTCCAGGGTGGGCATATAAATGAGCAGCAAAGGGGAATTAATGGCACTGTATTCGAACAGTGCTCAACTGGACTTCAATACACATAATTTGCATTTCATCCCATCACTCCAGCACAGGAACCAGGCACTATGGGGGTAGCATACGAATGCTGTTATGTTTGGACCACAAAGAGCCTGCAATCAATGGGAAATTATTTGCAACCGCGTACTATACTGCTCCAAGGTGGGCAAAGCTACATTGGGCTTTGGGAGAGGGCCATTTCCATTGTAAGCCATAATCAAACATCTAGAGTGATTGTTAGGATGCACTGGGAGCAGTTGGAGAGAAAACTGAATCTGATCTAGCCCTGACCTTCTCGGAGGAGTGGGCACTCCTCCCCCAATCCAGCAAGGCATTTGATAGCCCCAGTCCCTCAACTACAGAACAGCCCAGCAACCAGTCCAGGTACCCAATTACAGCTCACAATAGAAATTTTGCAACAATTCTTGCAACAGCTAATCCTTTACTTCCAGAGAGCGGGGGCTCCCTGTACACTTTCGCAAGAGGGATCTCAGTGTGGGGATATTTAGCAAGCTATAGAATATAGTGGTGAAATATGTAGTAAAGCTTTGGGTCCACAAAACTGAGTGGCTAAACCCAAGCAACATGTTATGATGAAAGCTCATAACTCAGTTGATCGCCTTCCTTACTCAGCATAACAAAACACTAAGTACGTTAATTTTTGGGTCCACAAAATTGAGTGGCTAAACCCAACCAATGAGTTATGATGAAAGCTCATAACTCAGTTGCTTTTCTTCCTTACTCAGCATTGCAAAACTTATTACATTCATTTTTCGGTCCACAAAATTGAGTGGCTAACTCAAGCCATGAGTTACATTGGTACCCACCATCCAGTTAATGCTGCAGGAGCAGAAAAGGGATTTCATCTTGCTTGGAGTGTTCATGGCTTCCAATTTTGCTTGGAGTGTTCATGGCTTCCCACCTTGCTGATCATTGCTTCCAACTATTAATGGAAAAGATAAAATTTACAATGGCATCATGCCTATGTTTTCAAAGATAATGAAATAGGAGATTTTAGTTAAAAACACACACAATATAAACCATGTCATGAGAAAGACTTTCACCGTGAACCTAAAATGCTTGCTGCATGGTTGTTATGGTTAAATCTGGCTTCACTGTGTTCCAGGTCGCCTTCAGGAATCTTCCCTGCTGTGGCATTGTATTCTGACAGCGGGGAGACTCCCCTGCTGTTTAACCACTTGCCGACCGCCGCAAGTACATATACTGCGGCAGTCAGCCCCAGCCAGGCAAAGTGACGTACCGGTACGTCACTAGCCTTCGCCGCTCTGGCGCCCGCTGTCCTGCCGATGACTCGATTGGGTTCAGAACCGATCAGTCATCAGGTCCAGGCCAATCATTTTTGGCCTGGACCTGTTGATCGGTCCTGCCCAATCAAATGACACTAAGCCTGTGAAATGTTAACACAGGCTTAGAGAAGAGGTGCCCTCCCCTCCCATCGTCCTTTTTGGATCAAACGTGAGAGGAGAGCACATCTAACTGAGTAACTGCACAAGCACACCCACACACAGGTAGATAGGCACATTTAACCCCCGATCGCCCCCCCCCCCCAATTAACCCCTACAGCCCCTGACACAACACACACTGTATACAGCATATAGCATTTTCCTATATACCTGTATAAGTGTGATTTGCGGTCCACTTAAATTACCCCCCACCCCAATAAAGATTTAACCCCCTGATCCCCCCCCTGATCACCTCCAGTTAACCCCTACCCCACTGTCACATTCAACAGTAATACAAACGTAATATACAGTGTTTTTGTATTTTTGTATTAGTGTGATTGTGATCAGAATTAGCGCAGGCGACTAAGTTTCAGTCCCAAGAAGGTTTAGGGTCCCTGCCACCCCCCAAAAAAAGATTTAACCCTCTGATCCCCCCTACACCACCTGCCACAACACACACTGTATACAGTATATAGCATTTTCTATATACCCGTATAAGTGTGACTTGTGACCAGGTTTAGCGCTTGCCACCCTTTCTTTTATCTGTAGGATACCCCTTGAGCCCCTCCCAATAAAGATTTAACCCCCTGATCACATCCAGTTAACCTCTTCCCCCCCTGTCACATTGCACACTAATACACACATAATATACTGTTTTTACTGTATTTTGTATTAGTGTACTTGTGACTTGAGTTTGCACGGTCAGCACTGATTCCTGCCAGCGCCTGCGTTTAACCCTTTCACCCAGGCAAGTGTAGTAATCAATAGATTACTGTCACTTACAAAAAAACACAACACACAAAACTGCTGTGTTAAGAGTCAGGCCTGATCCCTGCTAGCATTAGCAGTTTTTTGGTAGCACTTGAAATAGTCCTTGACAACCAGGTGCTTTTATTACCTGTGAGTCGCACCACTGTACCGGTAAATTTAGTTACCAAAATGGCCAAACGTTGGTACAGTGGAGAAGAGGTATATAATATACTGTCCGTGTCAGATGATAGCGATGGGGAAGCTACACTGGCAGAATCAGGGTCAGTATATGAACCAGATGACGGCAGCGGCTCCCTGACAGATGGCTCCGACGACAGATGGGTCCCTGTTAGACCTAGGCGTACCGGACCCCATTCTGGAGTTGTTGAGATGCAGGAATCACAGGGTGCTCGTATGGAGCAGAGTGTGGTTACTAGTGCCGCTCATCCTTCTGGTGACCTGGCAAGCGCCAGCGGCCTAGTACACCCTGGACCTAGAACAACCAGCACTGCAGTATCACCTGGTGACGTGGCGAGTCCCCTAAGTGCAGTTGAAGTTGGTGCGGTGGCTAGCAAAAGAAGTGGCCCTGTAGAGCCCATAGTGTCCTCCCTGATGCGCTGGCGTATCCCAATTGGCAACCCACTGATTCTACAGCGCCAGTACTTCCCCCATTCACTGCCCAACCTGGAATCCACGTGGAGACAGCTGGTTTTATGCCCCTGAACTTTTTTGAGCTGTTCTTCACAGAAGATCTTTACAGATCTATTGTGGATCAATCAAATTTATATGCACGACAATTCATCGCCGCCAACCCAAATTCGGCCCTTGCCAGACCGTTCAGCTGGAAACCTATAACGGTTTCCGAATTTAAAATCTTTCTGGGCCTTTCCCTCCACATGGGCATAACCAGAGTGAAGTGTGGCTATATTGGTCCACTAGCCCAGTTCACCATATGCGACAATGAACTCTGTCGTCCTCGGGGAGACCCTGAATATGATCGGCTCCACAAAATTCGGCCCCTCATAGACCACTTCAATCAGCGGTTTGCAGCCTTGTTCACCCCTGAACAAGTTGTCTGCGTTGACAAGTCCCTGATTAAATTTACTGGCCGCCTTGTTATGAAACAGTACCTCCCCAGCAAGCGTGCCAAGTACGGGGTCAAGCTGTATAAATTGTGTGACAGGGCCACAGGTTATACAGTTAGTTTCCGGGCCTATGAGGGAAAAGATAGCTGTGTGGAGCCCCCCAACTGCCCAGACTACAAAGGGAGCAGCGGCAAGATTGTTTGGGACTTGGTGTCACCCTTATCCAGAAAGGGGTACCATTTGTACGTGGACAACTTTTACACAAGCGTGCCACTATTTAGTCATCTTTCTGAATTACAAATTGGCGCATGTGGCACCGTGCAACCTAATCGCCGGGGCTTCCCCCAACGGCTTGTAAATTCCCATCTTAGGTGGGGGCGAGAGCCTGCTTGAAAACTGACAAATTGCTTGCGGTGAAGTGGAAGGATACACGGGATGTTTATGTTCTGTCCTCCCTTCACGCAGACACATCCCTAGGCAACTGGCATAATGGAGAAACCCCTCTGTGTCCACGAATATAACCTTAATATGGGAGGGGTGGACCTTAACGACCAGCTTTTGGCGCCGTATTTAGTTGCCCGTAAAGCCAGACGCTGGCACAAAAAAGTGTCTGTTTACCTTTACCAATTGGCTATGCTGAACGCCTTTGTCCTATACAGGGCATCAGGACGAACTGGATCCTTCCGGGAATTCCAGGAAGCGATCATCCTTACCTACCTGTACCCAGGAGGCATGCCTGCCCAACTTCCCCTTCCAGATGCAGTGAGCCGGCTGCATGAGAGACATTTTCCTTATGTCCTCCCGAGTACCCCTACCCAAAGACGACCCCAAAGACGATGTCGTATCTGTAGCAGGCGCGGATGCAGGCGTGACACCCGTTATTGTCCCAAATGTCCTGACCAACCTGGTCTCTGCATCGGGGAATGTTTCGAGCGCTACCATACACTAGTGGAGTATTAGTGTAGGGTACAGCACAACACAGTGTGGGGCACACAAACACAGGGTCTCGAAAGATGTTGGATGTCCATCGACATTTTGAGAGATCCAAGCTGGAAGATCGCAGTCCCAAATCAAAGAACAACAGTTAGAAAGAAAAATAAAAGGATCCAAAAACTGTTGTTGTGTCAGTCATTTTATATGTTCTTCTACTCTTCCTACTGTACTTTTAATGTACTTTGTTTTTTCATTCTTTTGTGACCCGTTTCTCTTGCAAGTACTCGTCGGCTGCTATGATATTGATTTTATATATTCTGACACAAACAGCGTTTGCATTCAGCATATATGGATACCTTTGCTGGCAGCAGCTGTGGTGATTTTCTGATTTCAGCACTGCAGTTAAAAATGGATTTTTGTAAAATCTTACCGTAAAATCCTTTTCTCTTAAGCTCATTGACAGACGTAGTCCTCGTTGATTCAACACAACTCGGGTTATGCTGCCCTCTACAGGAGTAGGACTAGACAGGAAAGAAAACATTCTGGCCATACCTTAGGGGCAGTCCCAGAGGGTATATCCTCTCTCTCTCTCAGCTACAGCAAATCAGTTATGTCACAAAGCAGTGTTTAGAGAATTTAACCCAACTCAAAACAGAGGGGCGGGTGCTACGTCTGTCAATGAGCTTAAGAGAAAAGGATTTTACGGTAAGATTTTACAAAAATCCATTTTTCTCTGTCATTGACAGACGTAGTCCTCGTTGATTCAACACAACTCGGGACGTCCCAAAGCAGTACCACAAATGGAGGGGGTGGGAAAATGGAAATCAAATCCAATCTAGAAGGCCCAACCGGTGCCAACTAGAAGTTTTCAATGCTCATCAATCAAAGATGAGACTCAACAGAACATTCCAACAGAAAAAAACCCTCGAGGTAGACCACCGGTCTCCTCAAATTGCGGCCTGCCAAACCTTGCGGCCAAATGAGGCATCCGCCGATGCCATCACATCAATCTTATAAAATTTTGTAAAGGTATGTACCGACGACCAGGTGGCCGCCTCCGTGATCACAAAAAGTGAATCCGTCTTACGGAACGATTCCGTAGCCTTCAGGTATACCCTGATTGCCCGAACCACATCCAAGGAATGCAACGCATGTTCCCGATGATGATTGGGCTGAGGACACAAGGAAGGTAGTACAATATCTTCATTCAGATGAAAGTCTGAAACCACCTTTGGAAGAAAGGACGGCTTAGGATGAAGAACTACCTTATCCCTATGAATCACTAAATATGGGGACTGGCATGACAATGCAGCCAGTTCTGACACCCTGCGTGCAGAAGTGATAGCCACCAAGAAGGCCACCTTCTGGGATAAAGTAAGCAAGGGAATCTCCCTGATATTTTCAAAGGGAGGTTTCTGCAGAAAAACCAAATTAAGATCCCAGGGCGGTAAGGTCGCGCGGACTGGTGGAGCCAGGTGCCGCACCCCCTGGATGAAATTCCGCACCAAGGAATGAGTAGCCAAGGGCTTCTGAAAGAAGACTGCCAACGCTGAAACCTGACCCTTGATGGTGCTCAAGGCTAGTTTCTGCTCAACCCCCTTTTGCAGAAAGGTCAATATTCGGGTCACCGAATAGGTACGTGGAGGAAATTCTAAAGATTGGCACCACGCGATATACGTCTTCCATGTGCGATAATAGACCTTGCTGGAAGTCGCTTTCCTTGCCTTAATTAGCGTAGGAATAACTGAAGCTGACAACCCTCTGTCCTTCAGTACCTGGGTCTCAATGGCCAGGCCATTGAACCCAGCGACTGTAAAGCACAATGGAAGATCGGTCCTTGAGACCGCAGACACTCCCTGAGAAGAAGTTCCCAAGGAGCGTTCGCGACTAGCATGTCCAAGTCGGCCAGACCGGCTTGACGAGGCTAGCCTAGAATTTCCAGGACAAATGGAGCTGACTGGATCCGAACCAGGCTGCCCTAGAGCTATCTGGCCCCGGCAATCCGACAAAGTCTGATCGTTCTGTTCCCACACATTTATCAGACACCTGATTCCTATCAGGAGTGGTGATTTCTCCTGGTTGAACATTAGAGACCGAAGTCACCCGGCTAGAGGCTCCTTGGTCTGTCTGTTCAACCGGATCCGATTCTTGTGGGGAACTGAGGCTAATCTTTGGAAAAGGTAAAGAAAATGATCTGTTCAGGGAACGGTAACTACCGCTCCCTGTAGTACTTAAATGTTGGAAGGGAAGAATCGCACCGGTAGCAGTGGTCGATGCTCGATCTAATGCTCTGAATACCGGTGGGGGCGCACCTTCAGGCTGTGTAATCCTTTGCTTCAGGTTTGGCTCAGTCGGTCTTTTGTTTGTCCGACCAGCCCTTCTTGAACCCTCCTAGAGGGGTTTTGCCCTTCCCGCTTGCTCCAGCAGAGCGAACGAACCCTTTATGGGCGGTAAAGGTCCCCACTTGTTACGAGGTCCTTTAGCTTTAGCAGCCTGTGGCAAAAAAGTGCTTTTGCCCCCAGTGGCATCCTTAATGATCTCATCTAGGGTGGCCCCAAATAGGCGATTCCCCTGAAAGGGGAGATTCGCCAAGGTCTTTTTGGAACCTAGGTCCGCTGACCAGCATTTTAACCACAGCACACGTCTGAGGATTACCGCTGACATAGATGCATGCCCTAATAGGGGGGTAGCATCCAAGGCTGCGTCACAGACAAACTGTAGTCCTTGTATAATCTGTTCCATCAAATCAGATGTTGCCTGGGGGATATCCTTCCCCTTCAGGTCCTGGCGCACAAATCTCGCCCATTCCGTTAATGTCTGAGAAACTAGACCAATGACAATTACTGGTCTAAAGGCTGATCCTATCAGGGAAAAGATAGTGCTGGACTCTGCTTCTACCTTCCGATCCACCGAATCCTTAAAGGACGAAGCGTCCTCCACTGGAATAACCGTGGCTTTATTCAGTCTGGAAATAGGTGGATCCACCACTGGTGGTACCGTCCATTTCTTAATGAGGGATTCCTCAAACGGATAGCGTCTAGCAATGCGCTTGGAAATAGTAAAGGTACGCTTAGAATGCTCCCATTCCTCTTTAATCTTATTACCAAAACACTTGGGTAAAGGAAAAACCTTCACCGTCTTGGTGGGTTTGCTAGTACCAAAGGGAATTTCTATTTCAGTTGCCTCTGCCGGTAAAACCTCAAGTCTTAAGGTTTCCCGAACCGCCACAACTAGTGCGTCCACCAATGCTTCTTCCTGAATTATGGCGGAAGCATGAACGTCCTCCTCACTGTCTGAGGGAACTTTACCTGAGACAACAGCCCCTGCAGAGGGACCTGCAGCTGCAATGACCATCTCAGCATCTGAATCTGAAGTAACAGATGATATAGGGGTAGGCGGGGGTCGCTTTCTTGACCCCCGTTCCTGACAGGCCGTCTCCACCCGAGCCAAAGACTCCAAAACTGCTGTAAATGCATCCATACTCTGTGCACTGGCGGGTCCCGCGCCCCCCTTGAGGGAAACCGGTGGGGGTACCTGTGTGGCAGGGTCCATGATAATTCCAGATACTACCCGGAAAAAATCAATTTGTCAAAAAAAAAATAAAACTTTTTTTTTTTTTTTTTCAGACCCCCAGCGCCACAAAGCCCCTCAGTGTTACTGCTTAGGGACCCCTATAGAGCGAGAGAGAGAGAGAGAGATAGACCCCAAGGCTCACCACTTGATGCTCAGAGTTTCAAATGCAACTTGTCTCAGCACTGTCTAGAACCGACAGGAAGTCTTTTGGCTGGCTTCCCGGGAAACAAGGAGGCGGCTCCGCCCCTCTGCACGCCTTCCGGCGCTTCCCCTAGCTCCACTAGGTGTTTGGGTCACCTCAAACATGGCCGCCCCCATGCTGGAGACACGAGGCTATGCCAAAATGGCGGCCCCGTGCGATCTACCAGACAATGGCAGCGGCCTGTACAGAATAACTGAGTATCTCGGCCTCGCAAACCTTCACCCTCATGGTGATCAGCGTGGCCGGCGGTACCGGACCCTGGCGGGCCGTATGCGGTCCGTGGCCGTCGGGAGGCATCTGCTTTAGCTGGAGGAATATGATCTGGAATGCAGTATACATGTATAGACATCGCCCTGTGGCTTCTGACAGGTAGGATACCTTATACTATCACAGTAATGTTCTAGTACTGCCACTGCCTACAATCATTTAAACATTTTTGCAATTAGATTGTCAGCTCCCAAACCAAGCCTCCTGGTTACTTGTTCACAAAAATCACACTCAAATAGGGGGATCTGTGACATATTATAGGATAGAGGGGAGACCCATCCTTACCATTACAGAGGGGCCCGCGTTCACCACAAGACCCGTCAGGGGGAAAGGGGGAACATACTACTCACCCTACCGGAACCAGGCGGGCGCCAACTCCTGACAGTACCCCTCTCCACCGGGGTGGGAGGGCTGTCAACCAATACGGACGCCGTGACTCATGGTCATTGGCGTTTAAGCGAGACGTTCAACTCGCAGGGTCAGTCCCCGTCCAGTGGGACTATGTCACGGCCGACCCAGCGCGGAGCTATGGCCTGCACGCGCTCGTAGGCTGAACAGGGGTGACCACTGGATCTCAACATCCAGCCCATCGCCCAGTTCCAGCTTTCTTGCTTGAAGATCTCACAGGAACACTGGAGAAAAAAGCTGTCTAAAAAATCTAAGAAAAAAATCCTGCCAGGACCGAAGATCCTAGCAAGGCATCTAGGTCCTTACTCCTAACTAGACAGAAAAAAACTGATTTGCTGTAGCAGAGAGAGAGAGGATATACCCTCTGGGACTGCCCCTAAGGTGTGGCCAGAATGTTTTCTTTCCTGTCTAGTCCTACACCTGTAGAGGGCAGCATAACCCGAGTTGTGTTGAATCAACGAGGACTACGTCTGTCAATGAGCGACAGAGAAAATCCTATTTTGGTATACGTGGATAGTGTCGTGTATACCCATCATTAAATTCAGTGGGTGGTTGTTTGGGCAGTTAATGATGAGTAATACTACGCATTATTCCTGTGCTGATTTCTGATAGGTTCTCTTTTTTTTCGTTCAGCCCACAGACTGCATGAAAAAAAAAAAAAAAAAACCTATATGTCAAACAAGGACCAGCAATGTACTGGTACGTTGCTGGACTTTGAGTGGTTATACCAGGATGATGCCTGCAGATTTATGCATCATCTTGGTATCGTTTTTTACAGCCAGCTTACATGTAAAAGCAATCCTAGCAGGTAATTGGCCGCTAGACTGCTTTTACATGCAGTGGGAGGGGACTCCCCCCCCCCCCCCCCCCCTCCACCGCCGCCTTCCGCAGCCTTCCGTGGTTTTTCTCGGGCTCTCCTGTCCCACCGGTTAACCCGAGAGTGCAGCCGGTGGTTCAATTATCTAGCCATAGATTTAATTGGAGATGAGAATGGCTCCAATCATCTCTATGGCCTAAGATACCGGAAGCTACGAGCATTTCATGACTTCTGTTTCACCAGAAATATACAGGGCCATTGGGAAATTGGGAAAGTATTTTATCACACCAATTTTGGTGTGGTCAGATGCGTTAAGGTCAGAGGAGAGATCTAGAGTCTAAAAGACCCCAATTTTTTTTTTTTTAAAAAAAGGAGTACCTGTCACTACAGATTGCTATCATAGGGGATATTTAAATGAACTGAGATAACAAAAATGATTTAAAACAAAAATGAAAGGAAAGGTGTCAAAATAACACAAAAAAAAAATCAAGCCCCCCCCCTGTCCCCCCGGCGCACGCGAGCGTTGGTCTAGTGACATATGTAAACCGCAATTGCAGCATGCATGTGAGGTATTGCCGCAAACGCCAGGTTGAGTGCAGTAATTCTTGCAGTAGACCTCCTCTGTAAGTCTAAAGTGGTAACCTGTAAAGACTTTTAAAGGTTTCTAAAAATGTACGTACTTTGTTGCCGCTGCAGAGGCGTGGGCATTTTTTAAAGCATGTCATGTTTGGTATCTATGTACTTGGCATAAGATCATCTTTTAAATTTTACCAAACAAATTGGAATTATATAGTGTATTTGTGCAATAAATTTAAAAAAATGTATTTTTTTTCGCAGAAATTGCGCTTGGAAAATCTGTGCGCAAATACCGTGACACAAAAAATTTTGCAACATCCACCATTTTATTCTATAGGGCCTCTGCTTTAAAGAAATATATAATGTTTGGGGGTTCAAAGTAATTTTCTAGTAAAAAAATATATTTTTTCATGTAAACAAAAAGTCACAGAAAAGGCTTGGTTTTCAAGTGGTTAGAAGAGTGGGTGATGTGTGGATAAGATTGAGCATAAAATGCCGGGACAGTTCAAACACCCCCCAAATGACCCCTTTTTGAAAAGTAGACACCCAAAGCAATTTGCTGAGAGGCATGGTGAGTCCATGGAATATTTTATATTTTGCCACAAGTGTCGGGAAAATTATCATTTCTTTTTTTTGTTGTTTTTACAGAAAGTGGTCACTAAATTATATATTGCTCACACATGCCATGGGTATATGTGACAAGACACCCCAAAATACATTCTGTTGCTTCTCCTGAGTACAGGGATACCCCATGTGTGAGACTTTTTGGCAGTCTAGCCGCGTACAGGACCCGGAAAACCAATCCGCACCTTCTGGCTTTCTAAGGGCGTAAATTGTTGATCTCACTCCTTACTATCTATCGCACTTTTGAAGTCCATAAAAAGCCAAGATGGCACAAAACCCCCCCAAATGACCCCATTTTGCAAATTAGACACTCCAATCTATTTGCTGAGAGGCATGGTGAGTATTTTGCAGCTCTCTTTTTGGGAAAATGAAGAAAAAAAACAGGAAAATGCATTTTTTTTCCTCTTTTTTTCAATTTCCAAAACTTTGTGACAAAAAGTGAGATCTGTAAAACACTCAACATGCCTCTCTGCAAATAGCTTAGGGTGTCTATGTTCCGAAAAGGGGTCATTTGGGGGGGGGGGGGGGTTGTGCTGTCTTTGCATTTCATGGCCTCCGAAACTGTGATAGGTAGTCAGGAGTGAAATCAACAATTTACGCCCTTGGAAAGCCTGAAAGTGGGGGTTGGATTTTGGGGTCCTGTACTCTGCTAGACTGCAAAAAAGTCTCACACATGGGGTATCCCTGTACTCAGGAGAAGCAGCAGAATGCATTTTGGGGTGTCATTTCAAATCTACCCATGGCATGTGTGAGCAATATATATGACTGAGTAAAAAAAAAAATATATATATATTTCCTGGAACTTGTGGCAAAATATAAAATATTTCATGGACTCACCATGCCTCTCAGCAAATAGCTTGGGGTGTCTACTTACCAAAATTGGGTCATTTGGGGGGGGGGGGTTGTGCCATCTTGGAATTTTAGGGCCTCCGAAACTGTGACAGGTAGTGCATAGGTGACATGCACAATTTACGCCATTAGAAAACCTGAGAGTGTTGATTGGTTTTCGCGGTCCTGAACACAGCTAGGCTCCCAAAAAGTCTCACATGGAGCATTCCCATACTCAGGAGAAGCGTCAGAATGTATTTTGGGGTGCCATTCCACATATACCCATGTCATGTGTGAGAAATGTATCTTTTAGTGACAAAGTTGTGTAAAAAAAAAAATTGTAATTTTCCCAAAACTTGTGGCAAAATAAAATATTCCATGGACTCACCATGCCTCTCAGCAAACAGCTTGGGGTGTCTACACATTTCAGGGCCTCCTAAACCGTTATAGGTAGTGAGAAAATGCAATGAAAAATGTACGTCCTTCAAAATTCTGATGGTGGCGACTTGTTTTCGGGCTCCCGTACACAGCTAGGCTCCCAAAAAGTCTCACATATGTGGTATCCCTGTACTCAGGAGAAGCAGCAGAATATATTTTGGGGTGTAATTACACATATACCCATGGCATGTGTGAGAAATATATCATTTCATTGACCACTTTGTGTAAAAAAAATATATATTTTTTTAGTCATTTTTCAAAACACCTGTGACAAAAAAATGAAATATTCAATGAGCTCCACATGCCTCTCAGAACATTCCTTAGGTTGTCTACTTTCCAAAAAGTGGTAGTTTGGGGGGGTTTTGTACTGTCCTGCCATTTTAGCACTTCATGAAATAAGATAGGCAGTCAGAAATTAAAGCTGTGTAAATTTCAGTATTTACACCATAGATTGTAGACGCTATAACTCCTGCGCAAACCTATAAAAATACGCTCATTGAATTTTTTTTGTCAAAGACATATAGCTAAATATATTTTGGCCAAAAAAAATGACAAATTGAGTATATTGAATATTTTTTAAAAGAAAGTTAAAAATGTCATTTTTTTGCAAAATTTTTGCTCTTTTATTAATATCGCAAAAAATAAAAACGCAGAGGTGATCAAATACCACCAAAAGAAAGCTCTGTGTGGTAAAAAAAAAGGACGTAAATTTTGTTTGGGTACCACATTGCATGACCGCACAATTGTCAGTTAAAAATCACAAAGTGCCAAGTTGAAAAAAGGGGTCTGGTCAGGAAGGGGGTAAAATCTTCCGGGGCTTAAGTGGTTAATTATACACATCAGCTCTGCAGCCTACTGCACTGATCGAGTGAGAATATGACTCCTGTAAACCGCATTGGCCACACATGGATCGAAATTCAGCTGGGCCCTGCTGAAGCAGCCACATTTTGATCCATGTATGGCCAGTTTAAGGAAGTTACAAGTCTTTCTGCATACATGTCATGGTTTAAGGCTGGCCATACATGGAACTGTTAAACTGAACAGATTTCCCCATCCACACAAGCGAGGTGTGTTGTGGAAGTTTTATTAATATTTATGTGGACATTTCTTTAGGATGTATTTTTAGTTAAATTGCCATTATGTCTCCCAGTGTCAGTTTACCGGTACCTCGTAACTTTAATCACTATGCGAATATTGCTTTAACTGGCATTGAGGAAAGACCTGTTAGTGGAACTCTTCCATTAGATGGAATTGCACGAAACTTGTAGCCTGATTTATGGCAAGGAGAAATCCATCGCATAAATATATATCCGCCATCGAGAGCACCAGTATTCACTGCAGAGATTTGTTTGTGATGTGGAATTCTTATCGTTTTACCAGGATTAATGGCTGGCATCTTTCTATTATATTTGATCCATATGACTGACATAAGACTGCTGCTATTGTCTTTTGCAGATATAAAGTCCCATTCACTGGAATAATAGCATGATCAGTATCAAATAGGGTTTATATGAACCATATTTGATAGGATCCACTAACAGGATATGATGAGTTCATGCTTGTGAATTAGCATGGCTGGGTGCATGGGAATCTATGTAGCAGCCATGTTTCTTTGTTCACCTGGCAGTTAGTCTCTGCACTCAGTGATGTTCATACATAAACATTGACTCTTCTTTTCTATTGTACTTTGGAATGTATATATGTCTGGGGGCGTGGCCAGCGCAGGACAGTGATGGACGCCTGATCTCCCGCTCCGCAGACAGACGACTCCATCCAGCGCCATCCACAGCGACACAGACAGGATCCGAGCCTGATTCTCAACCCAGTTGACTGCGGCAAACTGCAGTGATGTCCCACAAGCGAAAGGAGAAAGGGCCGAAGAAACTCACGCTTGCTTCCCCGTGCCTCGGGGAAGCAGCGGGTGCACTACACTGACCTGCCGGAGGACGCCGCCTCGGCTGAACCCCTGCTGTCAGGTACTCTCTCCCCCTTCGCATCTGCTCCCTCCAGCCCTTCCTGCACGAGCCCAGCTAAGTCAAAAATGAGGCTAGACAGCGCTGACAAGGCCCCACAGCCTGGGAGCTCCCATAACCCTCTACTGCCCATCTCCCTTGGGACATCTCCATTTGCGGCCTTTCCCACGGTAGGCCAAATTATTATGGACACAGCTCTCAAGGAAATGATGTATGCCCTCCATACTTCTCTCCAAGCGAACATTGTGACACTTGCTAACAAATTCTCAGCAGAAGTCCACTCCCTAGGGGACAGGGTACACACTGTAGAATACTCCATATCAGAGATTGTGACCACTGTGAATGATTTGGTAGAGACACATGAAGAACATGTGGATGAGCGACACTAGATCAAAGCAAAAATCACAGATCTGGAGGATCGCTCCAGAAGAAATAACCTTAAAATCCGTGGCATTCCTGAAACTGCTACCCGCTGAGCTACACAAATTTGCCACCGACATTTTCTTGGCTATATTGTCTGGAGCGTCTCCCTTGGAGCTGATGGTTGACCGTATTCACAGGGTCCCAAAGCCCCCTTTCCTCCCTCAGCATGTTCCCCGCGACACATTGCTACATGTGCACTTCTACCAAACTAAGGAATCCATCTTAACCAAAGCTAGATCCCTGGGCACTCTCCCTGACCCCCTACTCAGCTGTGCAAATCTTCGCGGACCTCTCTAAGCATACCCTAGATATGCGCAGACAACTTTCCACCATTACCAAAGCACTGCGCAACCACAACCTGCCGTACAAGTGGAAACACCCTTCCAAGATCTTAGTGGAGAGGAATGGAGAATCATACAGTCACCACGCTTGCAAAGGGCATATCCCTGTTAAATTCTTAGGGCATCATCCCTGATCCGGTTCCCCCCTGGGAGCGAAAAAATCCCCGAGCAGAGTTCCCCCTCAATGGCATTCCCTGCCTCAATGCTCCGCAAGGGACACTTGAAGTCTGGACTCTTGCATCCTATTTTTTTTTTTACCTCATCATTGGGTCCTGTTCTGAATCCAGCCTGTCATCCTGAGGCATTTAGCCCGTTTGGCTACTGAACTGTTCTTACCCCCATTTGGAAACGGCTACACCAGCCCATGGTTTCCACCCGATTTTATGTTCCCTTGTTGTCTTGATTTGTTTTGTCCTCTTTTTTCCCCCTTCTGCAGGTGTAACAGATGTTGTGCTCCCAAGCAACGCTATGTCTCCTTCCAGGACCTATTGGAATTTCCTTAAGCTCTCCAGATCCGCCAGCACACTACAGCCGCCCTGGAGCATGCCTAGACGGTCAACAGCTCGTTACTCATTGTTTAAGTTTCCAAAAGACTGCTTATGGTTCCGTGAGTAACGACTTATCGCACACTCCGACACTCACTTATGACAGTTAAAATCTTATCCCTGAACGCCAATGGCCTCAACCATCTGGCCAAGCGAGCTTCGCTGTGGCGCACTGCCATCAAGCACAAAGCAGATGTAGTTTGTGCCCAAGAGACTCATTTTTTGGATCAGCGTGCTCCTACCTGCTCCCATAGGGACTACCCTACAGTATTCACATCCTCCTGTTTCAAGAAGAGGAAGGGTGTCCTATTGGCCGTTCACAAAGATCTGGACTTTGATCTAATGTCGTCAGTAACAGACACCAATGGTAGATACCTCATCATTGTCTGTTCTATTAATGGCTTTACAGTGACTTTAGTTTCTGTTTATGCCTCCAACGTCCATCAAATTCGCTTTCTGAATCGAATTATGAAAAAATTTGTGCAGTTCAAAAGGGTCCCCTAGTGCTATGTGGTGACTTTAACCTACCCCCGGATAGAACCGTGGACATTTCAGCCACCACCAAATGTCATCAATCCCTGCAAGGGTTTATCCATAGAAACTACCTCTACGACATTGGTCTCGTTATCTGTGGCAAGACAAAGCGGTCTCGGTGTGCTAAAGGGATCTTACTGAAATCCAGGGAAGCCGGAGGTGCCTCCATGCCTGACATGGAAGATTATTACACAGCCTCCATAATCTCCCAGTTGCGCACTTGGTTCCAGCGAACCCCAGACAGCCTCTGGGGAGCACTGGAAAGAGACCAAACCCCTCAAATGGACCTCTCATCATGGTTATGCAGTAGGAACATAGGGGACAAACTTCCGGAACACATATCGCCGACCAGAGCATCGGTCTCGGCTTGGCTACATTTGACACACTCTAGATGGAAACACCTCACTTACCATGATCTCCCTGCCTATGTCCAGCATCCTTCAAGTGGTCCCAGATATGAACCTCAACCGGTGGATACTCCATGGCTGTACCACCTTAGATGCCCTGTATAATCTCAGAGTCCTTAAACCCTTCTCACAGTTAGTGTCGGAATATCACATTCCCACAACGGAATGGTACCGTTCCATCCAAATTAAGTCCTGCCTGACAAAACCCCCAGCTCAGAGCTCCCCTCCCGAAGAAAATTTGGGATTACCTCACATCCACTTTGTCGAAAGCCAAGGGCATATCTACAATTTATCCCGTCCTCGGTGAGAAGAACGTCCTGACCAAGACAGCCCCCCCCCCTACTTAAATGGGAAGGAGATTTGGGCACAGTTTTTTCCCAGCGTCAGTGGTCCCTGGCCCTAACCTCAGATTGTAAAGCCTCCCTGAGTGCTTCTGTCAGGGAAT